>NC_050590.1:39608098-40246399 GCF_013368585.1 Megalops cyprinoides | reverse complement strand
TTCAAAGCTGAGAAAAGGGTTTTTGGGCTCTGAGTGACTCCAAAAACCTTTTCAGACATTCTCCTTTAAATTGAATGCTGAGCGATGTTGAAAACGTGGGAATCGTGTTTTTGCGCTCTGAAAGTGTTGAAAACCGTGTTTCTGGCAATATAGTTGAAACTGCACGTTGGATGAGTTAAAACCCGGGAATCGCGTTTTTGCGCTCTGAAAGTGTCGAAAACAGCGTTTCTGATGCACTTCTGGAAAATGAATGCTGTGTGTTGTTCAAAGCTGGGAACAGAGTTTTTGGGCTTGGAGAGTGTGAAAATTGTGTTTCTGATAGTCTACTGAAATCTGAATGCTGAGTGTTGTTCAAAGCTGAGAAAGGGTTTTTGGGCTCTGAGTGACTCCAAAAACCTTTTCAGACATTCTCCTTTAAATTGAATGCTGAGCGATGTTGAAAACGTGGGAATCGTGTTTTTGCGCTCTGAAAGTGTTGAAAACCGTGTTTCTGGCAATATAGTTGAAACTGCACGTTGGATGAAGTTAAAACCCGGGAATCGCGTTTTTGCGCTCTGAAAGTGTCGAAAACAGCGTTTCTGATGCACTTCTAGAAAATGAATGCTGTGTGTTGTTCAAAGCTGGGAACAGAGTTTTTGGGCTTGGAGAGTGTGAAAATTGTGTTTCTGATAGTCTACTGAAATCTGAATGCTGAATGTTGTTCAAAGCTGAGAAAAGGGTTTTTGGGCTCTGAGTGACTCCAAAAACCTTTTCAGACATTCTCCTTTAAATTGAATGCTGAGCGATGTTGAAAACGTGGGAATCGTGTTTTTGCGCTCTGAAAGTGTTGAAAACCGTGTTTCTGGCAATATAGTGGAAACTGCACGCTGAATGATGTTAAAACCCGGGAATCGGTTTTTGCGCTCTGAAAAGTGTTCGAAAACCAGCGTTTCTGATGCACTTCTGAGAAAATGAATGCTGTGTGTTGTTCAAAGGCCTGGGAACAAGAGTTTATTGGGCCTTGAGAGTGATGAAAATTGTGTTTCTGATAGTCTACTGAAATCTGAATGTTCTGAGTATTGTTCAAGCTGAGGAAACAGAGTTGTTTTGGGCTCTGAGTGACCTCCAAAAACCTTTTCAGACCATTCTCCTTTAAATTGAACTGCTGAGCTATGTTGTGAAACGTGGAAATCGTGTTTTTGCGCTCTGAAAGTGTTGAAAAATCCGTGCTGTTTGTTTCTGGAGCAATATAGTTGAAACTGCACGTTGGATGAAGGTTAAACCCGGGGGCAATCGCGGTTTTTGTCGCTCCTGAAAAGTGTCGAACAACAGCGTTTCTGATGGCACTTCCCCTGGAAAATGAATTGCTGTGTGTTGTTCAAAGCTGGGAAACAGAGTTTTTGGTCTTGGAGAGTGTGAAAATTGTGTTTCTGATAGTCTACTGAAATCTGAATGCTGAGTGTTGTTCAAGCTGAGAAAAGGGTTTTTGGGCTCTGAGTGACTCCAAAAACCTTTTCAGACATTCTCCTTTAAATTGAATGCTGAGCGATGTTGAAAACGTGGGAATCGTGTTTTTGCGCTCTGAAAGTGTAGAAAACCGTGTTTCTGGCAATATAGTTGAAACTGCACGTTGAATGAAGTTAAAACCCGGGAATCGCGTTTTTGCGCTCTGAAAGTGTCGAAAACAGCGTTTCTGATGCACTTCTGGAAAATGAATGCTGTGTGTTGTTCAAAGCTGGGAACAGAGTTTTTGGGCTTGGAGAGTGTGAAAATTGTGTTTCTGATAGTCTACTGAAATCTGAATGCTGAGTGTTGTTCAAAGCTGAGAAAAGGGTTTTTGGGCTCTGAGTGACTCCAAAACCTTTTCAGGCATTCTCCTTTAAATTGAATGCTGAGCGATGTTGAAAACGTGGGAATCGTGTTTTTGCGCTCTGAAAGTGTTGAAAACCGTGTTTCTGGCAATATAGTTGAAACTGCACGTTGAATGATGTTAAAACCAGGGAATCGCGTTTTTGCGCTCTGAAAGTGTTGAAAACCGTGTTTCTGGCAATATAGTTGAAACTGCACGCTGAATGATGTTAAAACCCGGGAATCGCTGTTTTTGCGTTGTGAAAGTGTCGAAAACAGCGTTTCTGATGCACTTCTGGAAAATGAATGCTGTGTGTTGTTCAAAGCTGGGAACAGAGTTTTTGGGCTTGGAGAGTGTGAAAATTGTGTTTCTGATAGTCTACTGAAATCTGAATGCTGAGTATTGTTCAAAGCTGAGAACAGAGTTTTTGGGCTCTGAGTGACTCCAAAAACCTTTTCAGACATTCTCCTTTAAATTGAATGCTGAGCGATGTTAAAAACGTGGGAATCGTGTTTTTGCGCTCTGAAAGTGTTGAAAACCGTGTTTCTGGCAATATAGTTGAAACTGCACGTTGGAATGAATGTTAAAACCCGGGAATCGCGTTTTTGCGCTCTGAAAGTGTCGAAAACAGCGTTTCTGATGCACTTCTGGAAAATGAATGCTGTGTGTTGTTCAAAGCTGGGAACAGAGTTTTTGGGCTTGGAGAGTGTGAAAATTGTGTTTCTGATAGTCTAATGAAATCTGAATGCTGAGTGTTGTTCAAAGCTGAGAAAAGGGTTTTTGGGCTCTGAGTGACTCCAAAAACCTTTTCAGACATTCTCCTTTAAATTGAATGCTGAGCGATGTTGAAACGTGGGAATCGTGTTTTTGCGCTCTGAAAGTGTTGAAAACCGTGTTTCTGGCAATATAGTTGAAACTGCACGTTGAATGCATGTTAAAACCCGGGAATCGCGTTTTTGCGCTCTGAAAGTGTCGAAAACAGCGTTTCTGATGCACTTCTGGAAAATGAATGCTGTGTGTTGTTCAAAGCTGGGAACAGAGTTTTTGGGCTTGGAGAGTGTGAAAATTGTGTTTCTGATAGTCTACTGAAATCTGAATGCTGAGTGTTGTTCAAAGCTGAGAAAAGGGTTTTTGGGCTCTGAGTGACTCCAAAAACCTTTTCAGACATTCTCCTTTAAATTGAATGCTGAGCGATGTTGAAAACGTGGGAATCGTGTTTTTGCGCTCTGAAAGTGTTGAAAACCGTGTTTCTGGCAATATAGTTGAAACTGCACGTTGAATGAATGTTAAAACCCGGGAATCGCGTTTTTGCGCTCTGAAAGTGTCGAAAACAGCGTTTCTGATGCACTTCTGGAAAATGAATGCTGTGTGTTGTTCAAAGCTGGGAACAGAGTTTTTGGGCTTGGAGAGTGTGAAAATTGTGTTTCTGATAGTCTACTGAAATCTGAATGCTGAGTGTTGTTCAAAGCTGAGAAAAGGGTTTTTGGGCTCTGAGTGACTCCAAAAACCTTTTCAGACATTCTCCTTTAAATTGAATGCTGAGCGATGTTGAAAACGTGGGAATCGTGTTTTTGCGCTCTGAAAGTGTTGAAAACCGTGTTTCTGGCAATATAGTTGAAACTGCACGTTGAATGATGTTAAAACCCGGGAATCGCGTTTTTGCGCTCTGAAAGTGTCGAAAACAGCGTTTCTGATGCACTTCTGGAAAATGAATGCTGTGTGTTGTTCAAAGCTGGGAACAGAGTTTTTGGGCTTGGAGAGTGTGAAAATTGTGTTTCTGATAGTCTACTGAAATCTGAATGCTGAGTGTTGTTCAAAGCTGAGAAAAGGGTTTTTGGGCTCTGAGTGACTCCAAAAACCTTTTCAGACATTCTCCTTTAAATTGAATGCTGAGCGATGTTGAAAACGTGGGAATCGTGTTTTTGCGCTCTGAAAGTGTTGAAAACCGTGTTTCTGGCAATATAGTTGAAACTGCACGTTGAATGAATGTTAAAACCCGGGAATCGCGTTTTTGCGCTCTGAAAGTGTCGAAAACAGCGTTTCTGATGCACTTCTGGAAAATGAATGCTGTGTGTTGTTCAAAGCTGGGAACAGAGTTTTTGGGCTTGGAGAGTGTGAAAATTGTGTTTCTGATAGTCTACTGAAATCTGAATGCTGAGTGTTGTTCAAAGCTGAGAAAAGGGTTTTTTGGCTCTGAGTGACTCCAAAAACCTTTTCAGACATTCTCCTTTAAATTGAATGCTGAGCGATGTTGAAAACGTGGGAATCGTGTTTTTGCGCTCTGAAAGTGTTGAAAACCGTGTTTCTGGCAATATAGTTGAAACTGCACGTTGAATGATGTTAAAACCCGGGAATCGCGTTTTTGCGCTCTGAAAGTGTCGAAAACAGCGTTTCTGATGCACTTCTGGAAAATGAATGCTGTGTGTTGTTCAAAGCTGGGAACAGAGTTTTTGGGCTTGGAGAGTGTGAAAATTGTGTTTCTGATAGTCTACTGAAATCTGAATGCTGAGTGTTGTTCAAAGCTGAGAAAAGGGTTTTTGGGCTCTGAGTGACTCCAAAAACCTTTTCAGACATTCTCCTTTAAATTGAATGCTGAGCGATGTTGAAAACGTGGGAATCGTGTTTTTGCGCTCTGAAAGTGTTGAAAACCGTGTTTCTGGCAATATAGTTGAAACTGCACGTTGGATGAATGTTAAAACCCGGGAATCGCGTTTTTGCGCTCTGAAAGTGTCGAAAACAGCGTTTCTGATGCACTTCTGGAAAATGAATGCTGTGTGTTGTTCAAAGCTGGGAACAGAGTTTTTGGGCTTGGAGAGTGTGAAAATTGTGTTTCTGATAGTCTAGTGAAATCTGAATGCTGAGTGTTGTTCAAAGCTGAGAAAAGGGTTTTTGGGCTCTGAGTGACTCCAAAAACCTTTTCAGACATTCTCCTTTAAATTGAATGCTGAGCGATGTTGAAAACGTGGGAATCGTGTTTTTGCGCTCTGAAAGTGTTGAAAACCGTGTTTCTGGCAATATAGTTGAAACTGCACGTTGAATGATGTTAAAACCCGGGAATCGCGTTTTTGCGCTCTGAAAGTGTCGAAAACAGCGTTTCTGATGCACTTCTGGAAAATGAATGCTGTGTGTTGTTCAAAGCTGGGAACAGAGTTTTTGGGCTTGGAGAGTGTGAAAATTGTGTTTCTGATAGTCTACTGAAATCTGAATGCTGAGTGTTGTTCAAAGCTGAGAAAAGGGTTTTTGGGCTCTGAGTGACTCCAAAAACCTTTTCAGACATTCTCCTTTAAATTGAATGCTGAGCGATGTTGAAAACGTGGGAATCGTGTTTTTGCGCTCTGAAAGTGTTGAAAACCGTGTTTCTGGCAATATAGTTGAAACTGCACGTTGAATGATGTTAAAACCCGGGAATCGCGTTTTTGCGCTCTGAAAGTGTTGAAAACCGTGTTTCTGGCAATATAGTTGAAACTGCACGTTGAATCATGTTAAAACCCGGGAATCGCGTTTTTGCGTTGTGAAAGTGTCGAAAACAGCGTTTCTGATGCACTTCTGGAAAATGAATGCTGTGTGTTGTTCAAAGCTGGGAACAGAGTTTTTGGGCTTGGAGAGTGTGAAAATTGTGTTTCTGATAGTCTACTGAAATCTGAATGCTGAGTGTTGTTCAAAGCTGAGAAAAGGGTTTTTTGGGCTCTGAGTGACTCCAAAAACCTTTTCAGACATTCTCCTTTAAATTGAATGCTGAGCGATGTTGAAAACGTGGGAATCGTGTTTTTGCGCTCTGAAAGTGTTGAAAACCGTGTTTCTGGCAATATAGTTGAAACTGCACGTTGAATGATGTTAAAACCCGGGAATCGCGTTTTTGCGCTCTGAAAGTGTCGAAAACAGCGTTTCTGATGCACTTCTGGAAAATGAATGCTGTGTGTTGTTCAAAGCTGGGAACAGAGTTTTTGGGCTTGGAGAGTGTGAAAATTGTGTTTCTGATAGTCTACTGAAATCTGAATGCTGAGTGTTGTTCAAAGCTGAGAAAAGGGTTTTTGGGCTCTGAGTGACTCCAAAAACCTTTTCAGACATTCTCCTTTAAATTGAATGCTGAGCGATGTTGAAAACGTGGGAATCGTGTTTTTGCGCTCTGAAAGTGTTGAAAACCGTGTTTCTGGCAATATAGTTGAAACTGCACGTTGAATGATGTTAAAACCCGGGAATCGCGTTTTTGCGCTCTGAAAGTGTCGAAAACAGCGTTTCTGATGCACTTCTGGAAAATGAATGCTGTGTGTTGTTCAAAGCTGGGAACAGAGTTTTTGGGCTTGGAGAGTGTGAAAATTGTGTTTCTGATAGTCTAGTGAAATCTGAATGCTGAGTGTTGTTCAAAGCTGAGAAAAGGGTTTTTGGGCTCTGAGTGACTCCAAAAACCTTTTCAGACATTCTCCTTTAAATTGAATGCTGAGCGATGTTGAAAACGTGGGAATCGTGTTTTTGCGCTCTGAAAGTGTTGAAAACCGTGTTTCTGGCAATATAGTTGAAACTGCACGTTGAATGATGTTAAAACCCGGGAATCGCGTTTTTGCGCTAGTGAAAGTGTCGAAAACAGCGTTTCTGATGCACTTCTGGAAAATGAATGCTGTGTGTTGTTCAAAGCTGGGAACAGAGTTTTTGGGCTTGGAGAGTGTGAAAATTGTGTTTCTGATAGTCTACTGAAATCTGAATGCTGAGTGTTGTTCAAAGCTGAGAAAAGGGTTTTTGGGCTCTGAGTGACTCCAAAAACCTTTTCAGACATTCTCCTTTAAATTGAATGCTGAGCGATGTTGAAAACGTGGGAATCGTGTTTTTGCGCTCTGAAAGTGTTGAAAACCGTGTTTCTGGCAATATAGTTGAAACTGCACGTTGAATGATGTTAAAACCCGGGAATCGCGTTTTTGCGCTCTGAAAGTGTCGAAAACAGCGTTTCTGATGCACTTCTGGAAAATGAATGCTGTGTGTTGTTCAAAGCTGGGAACAGAGTTTTTGGGCTTGGAGAGTGTGAAAATTGTGTTTCTGATAGTCTACTGAAATCTGAATGCTGAGTGTTGTTCAAAGCTGAGAAAAGGGTTTTTGGGCTCTGAGTGACTCCAAAAACCTTTTCAGACATTCTCCTTTAAATTGAATGCTGAGCGATGTTGAAAACGTGGGAATCGTGTTTTTGCGCTCTGAAAGTGTTGAAAACCGTGTTTCTGGCAATATAGTTGAAACTGCACGTTGAATGATGTTAAAACCCGGGAATCGCGTTTTTGCGCTCTGAAAGTGTCGAAAACAGCGTTTCTGATGCACTTCTGGAAAATGAATGCTGTGTGTTGTTCAAAGCTGGGAACAGAGTTTTTGGGCTTGGAGAGTGTGAAAATTGTGTTTCTGATAGTCTACTGAAATCTGAATGCTGAGTGTTGTTCAAAGCTGAGAAAAGGGTTTTTGGGCTCTGAGTGACTCCAAAAACCTTTTCAGACATTCTCCTTTAAATTGAATGCTGAGCGATGTTGAAAACGTGGGAATCGTGTTTTTGCGCTCTGAAAGTGTTGAAAACCGTGTTTCTGGCAATATAGTTGAAACTGCACGTTGAATGATGTTAAAACCCGGGAATCGCGTTTTTGCGCTCTGAAAGTGTCGAAAACAGCGTTTCTGATGCACTTCTGGAAAATGAATGCTGTGTGTTGTTCAAAGCTGGGAACAGAGTTTTTGGGCTTGGAGAGTGTGAAAATTGTGTTTCTGATAGTCTACTGAAATCTGAATGCTGAGTGTTGTTCAAAGCTGAGAAAAGGGTTTTTGGGCTCTGAGTGACTCCAAAAACCTTTTCAGACATTCTCCTTTAAATTGAATGCTGAGCGATGTTGAAAACGTGGGAATCGTGTTTTTGCGCTCTGAAAGTGTTGAAAACCGTGTTTCTGGCAATATAGTTGAAACTGCACGTTGAATGATGTTAAAACCCGGGAATCGCGTTTTTGCGCTCTGAAAGTGTCGAAAACAGCGTTTCTGATGCACTTCTGGAAAATGAATGCTGTGTGTTGTTCAAAGCTGGGAACAGAGTTTTTGGGCTTGGAGAGTGTGAAAATTGTGTTTCTGATAGTCTACTGAAATCTGAATGCTGAGTGTTGTTCAAAGCTGAGAAAAGGGTTTTTGGGCTCTGAGTGACTCCAAAAACCTTTTCAGACATTCTCCTTTAAATTGAAGGCTGAGCGATGTTGAAAACGTGGGAATCGTGTTTTTGCGCTCTGAAAGTGTTGAAAACCGTGTTTCTGGCAATATAGTTGAAACTGCACGTTGAATGATGTTAAAACCCGGGAATCGCGTTTTTGCGCTCTGAAAGTGTCGAAAACAGCGTTTCTGATGCACTTCTGGAAAATGAATGCTGTGTGTTGTTCAAAGCTGGGAACAGAGTTTTTGGGCTTGGAGAGTGTGAAAATTGTGTTTCTGATAGTCTACTGAAATCTGAATGCTGAGTGTTGTTCAAAGCTGAGAAAAGGGTTTTTGGGCTCTGAGTGACTCCAAAAACCTTTTCAGACATTCTCCTTTAAATTGAATGCTGAGCGATGTTGAAAACGTGGGAATCGTGTTTTTGCGCTCTGAAAGTGTTGAAAACCGTGTTTCTGGCAATATAGTTGAAACTGCACGTTGAATGATGTTAAAACCCGGGAATCGCGTTTTTGCGCTCTGAAAGTGTCGAAAACAGCGTTTCTGATGCACTTCTGGAAAATGAATGCTGTGTGTTGTTCAAAGCTGGGAACAGAGTTTTTGGGCTTGGAGAGTGTGAAAATTGTGTTTCTGATAGTCTACTGAAATCTGAATGCTGAGTGTTGTTCAAAGCTGAGAAAAGGGTTTTTGGGCTCTGAGTGACTCCAAAAACCTTTTCAGACATTCTCCTTTAAATTGAATGCTGACGATGTTGAAAACGTGGGAATCGTGTTTTTGCGCTCTGAAAGTGTTAAAAACCGTGTTTCTGGCAATATAGTTGAAACTGCACGTTTAATGATGTTAAAACCCGGGAATCGAGTTTTTGCGCTATTGAAGTGTCGAAAACAGCGTTTCTGATGCACTTCTGGAAAATGAATGCTGTGTGTTGTTCAAAGCTGGGAACAGAGTTTTCGGGGCTTGGAGAGTGTGAAAATTGTGTTTCTGATAGTCTACTGAAATCTGAATGCTGAGTGTTGTTCAAAGCTGAGAAAAGGGTTTTGGGCTCTGAGTGACTCCAAAAACCTTTTCAGACATTCTCCTTTAAATTGAATGCTGAGCGATGTTGAAAACGTGGGAATCGTGTTTTTGCGCTCTGAAAGTTTGCAAACCGTGTTTCTGGCAATATAGTTGAAACTGCACGTTGAATGATGTGTAGAACCCGGGAATCGCGTTTTTGCGCTCTGAAAGTGTCGAAAACAGCGTTTCTGATGCACTTCTGGAAAATGAATGCTGTGTGTTGTTCAAAAGCTGGGGAACAGAGTTTTTGGGCTTGGAGAGTGTGAAAATTGTGTTTCTGATAGTCTACTGAAATCTGAATGCTGAGTGTTGTTCAAAGCTGAGAAAAGGGTTTTTGGGCTCTGAGTGACTCCAAAAACCTTTTCAGACATTCTCCTTTAAATTGAATGCTGAGCGATGTTGAAAACGTGGGAATCGTGTTTTTGCGCTCTGAAAGTGTTGAAAACCGTGTTTCTGGCAATATAGTTGAAACTGCACGTTGAATGATGTTAAAACCCGGGAATCGCGTTTTTGCGTAGTGAAAGTGTCGAAAACAGCGTTTCTGATGCACTTCTGGAAAATGAATGCTGTGTGTTGTTCAAAGCTGGGAACAGAGTTTTTGGGCTTGGAGAGTGTGAAAATTGTGTTTCTGATAGTCTACTGAAATCTGAATGCTGAGTGTTGTTCAAAGCTGAGAAAAGGGTTTTTGGGCTCTGAGTGACTCCAAAAACCTTTTCAGACATTCTCCTTTAAATTGAATGCTGAGCGATGTTGAAAACGTGGGAATCGTGTTTTTGCGCTCTGAAAGTGTTGAAAACCGTGTTTCTGGCAATATAGTTGAAACTGCACGTTGAATGATGTTAAAACCCGGGAATCGCGTTTTTGCGCTCTGAAAGTGTCGAAAACAGCGTTTCTGATGCACTTCTGGAAAATGAATGCTGTGTGTTGTTCAAAGCTGGGAACAGAGTTTTTGGGCTTGGAGAGTGTGAAAATTGTGTTTCTGATAGTCTACTGAAATCTGAATGCTGAGTGTTGTTCAAAGCTGAGAAAAGGGTTTTTGGGCTCTGAGTGACTCCAAAAACCTTTTCAGACATTCTCCTTTAAATTGAATGCTGAGCGATGTTGAAAACGTGGGAATCGTGTTTTTGCGCTCTGAAAGTGTTGAAAACCGTGTTTCTGGCAATATAGTTGAAACTGCACGTTGAATGATGTTAAAACCCGGGAATCGCGTTTTTGCGCTCTGAAAGTGTCGAAAACAGCGTTTCTGATGCACTTCTGGAAAATGAATGCTGTGTGTTGTTCAAAGCTGGGAACAGAGTTTTTGGGCTTGGAGAGTGTGAAAATTGTGTTTCTGATAGTCTACTGAAATCTGAATGCTGAGTGTTGTTCAAAGCTGAGAAAAGGGTTTTTGGGCTCTGAGTGACTCCAAAAACCTTTTCAGACATTCTCCTTTAAATTGAATGCTGAGCGATGTTGAAAACGTGGGAATCGTGTTTTTGCGCTCTGAAAGTGTTGAAAACCGTGTTTCTGGCAATATAGTTGAAACTGCACGTTGAATGAATGTTAAAACCCGGGAATCGCGTTTTTGCGCTCTGAAAGTGTCGAAAACAGCGTTTCTGATGCACTTCTGGAAAATGAATGCTGTGTGTTGTTCAAAGCTGGGAACAGAGTTTTTGGGCTTGGAGAGTGTGAAAATTGTGTTTCTGATAGTCTACTGAAATCTGAATGCTGAGTGTTGTTCAAAGCTGAGAAAAGGGTTTTTGGGCTCTGAGTGACTCCAAAAACCTTTTCAGACATTCTCCTTTAAATTGAATGCTGAGCGATGTTGAAAACGTGGGAATCGTGTTTTTGCGCTCTGAAAGTGTTGAAAACCGTGTTTCTGGCAATATAGTTGAAACTGCACGTTGAATGATGTTAAAACCCGGGAATCGCGTTTTTGCGCTCTGAAAGTGTCGAAAACAGCGTTTCTGATGCACTTCTGGAAAATGAATGCTGTGTGTTGTTCAAAGCTGGGAACAGAGTTTTTGGGCTTGGAGAGTGTGAAAATTGTGTTTCTGATAGTCTAGTGAAATCTGAATGCTGAGTGTTGTTCAAAGCTGAGAAAAGGGTTTTTGGGCTCTGAGTGACTCCAAAAACCTTTTCAGACATTCTCCTTTAAATTGAATGCTGAGCGATGTTGAAAACGTGGGAATCGTGTTTTTGCGCTCTGAAAGTGTTGAAAACCGTGTTTCTGGCAATATAGTTGAAACTGCACGTTGAATCATGTTAAAACCCGGGAATCGCGTTTTTGCGCTCTGAAAGTGTCGAAAACAGCGTTTCTGATGCACTTCTGGAAAATGAATGCTGAGTGTTGTTCAAAGCTGAGAAAAGGGTTTTTGGGCTCTGAGTGACTCCAAAAACCTTTTCAGACATTCTCCTTTAAATTGAATGCTGAGCGATGTTGAAAACGTGGGAATCGTGTTTTTGAGCTCTGAAAGTGTTCAAAACCGTGTTTCTGGCAATGTAGTTGAAACTGCACGTTGCATGAAGTTAAAACCCGGGAATCGCGTTTTTGCGCTCTGAAAGTGTCGAAAACAGCGTTTCTGATGCACTTCTGGAAAATGAATGCTGTGTGTTGTTCAAAGCTGGGAACAGAGTTTTTGGGCTTGGAGAGTGTGAAAATTGTGTTTCTGATAGTGTACTGAAATCTGAATGCTGAGTGTTGTTCAAAGCTGAGAAAAGGGTTTTTGGGCTCTGAGTGACTCCAAAAAGGTTTCCAGGCGTTCTCCTTTAAATTGAATGCTGAGCGTTGTTGAAAACGTGGGAATCGTGTTGTTGCGCTCTGAAAGTGTTGAAAACCGTGTTTCTGGCAATATAGTTGAAACTGCACGTTGAATGATGTTAAAACCAGGGAATCGCGTTTTTGCGCTCTGAAAGTGTTGAAAACCGTTTTTCTGGCAATATAGTTGAAACTGCACGCTGAATGATGTTAAAACCCGGGAATCGTGTTTTTGCGTTGTGAAAGTGTTGAAAACAGCGTTTCTGATGCATTCTGGAAAATGAATGCTGTGTGTTGTTCAAAGCTGGGAACAGAGTTTTTGGGCTTGGAGATTGAGAAAATTGTGTTTCTGATAGTCTACTGAAATCTGAATGCTGAGTATTGTTCAAGCTGAGAACAGAGTTTTTGGGCTCTGAGTGACTCCAAAAACCTTTTCAGACATTCTCCTTTAAATTGAATGCTGAGCGATGTTGAAAACGTGGGAATCGTGTTTTTGCGCTCTGAAAGTGTTGAAAACCGTGTTTCTGGCAATATAGTTGAAACTGCACGTTGGATGAAGTTAAAACCCGGGAATCGCGTTTTTGCGCTCTGAAAGTGTCGAAAACAGCGTTTCTGATGCACTTCTGGAAAATGAATGCTGTGTGTTGTTCAAAGCTGGGAACAGAGTTTTTGGGCTTGGAGAGTGTGAAAATTGTGTTTCTGATAGTCTACTGAAATCTGAATGCTGAGTGTTGTTCAAAGCTGAGAAAAGGGTTTTTGGGCTCTGAGTGACTCCAAAAACCTTTTCAGACATTCTCCTTTAAATTGAATGCTGAGCGATGTTGAAAACGTGGGAATTGCGTTTTTGCGCTCTGAAAGTGTCGAAAACAGCGTTTCTGATGCACTTCTGGAAAATGAATGCTGTGTGTTGTTCAAAGCTGGGAACAGAGTTTTTGGGCTTGGAGAGTGTGAAAATTGTGTTTCTGATAGTCTACTGAAATCTGAATGCTGAGTGTTGTTCAAAGCTGAGAAAAGGGTTTTTGGGCTCTGAGTGACTCCAAAAACCTTTTCAGACATTCTCCTTTAAATTGAATGCTGAGCGATGTTGAAAACGTGGGAATCGTGTTTTTGCGCTCTGAAAGTGTTGAAAACCGTGTTTCTGGCAATATAGTTGAAACTGCACGTTGGATGAAGTTAAAACCCGGGAATCGCGTTTTTGCGCTCTGAAAGTGTCGAAAACAGCGTTTCTGATGCACTTCTGGAAAATGAATGCTGTGTGTTGTTCAAAGCTGGGAACAGAGTTTTTGGGCTTGGAGAGTGTGAAAATTGTGTTTCTGATAGTCTACTGAAATCTGAATGCTGAGTGTTGTTCAAAGCTGAGAAAAGGGTTTTTGGGCTCTGAGTGACTCCAAAAACCTTTTCAGACATTCTCCTTTAAATTGAATGCTGAGCGATGTTGAAAACGTGGGAATCGTGTTTTTGCGCTCTGAAAGTGTTGAAAACCGTGTTTCTGGCAATATAGTTGAAACTGCACGTTGAATGATGTTAAAACCCGGGAATCGCGTTTTTGCGCTCTGAAAGTGTCGAAAACAGCGTTTCTTATGCACTTCTGGAAAATGAATGCTGTGTGTTGTTCAAAGCTGGGAACAGAGTTTTTGGGATTGGAGAGTGTGAAAATTGTGTTTCTGATAGTCTACTGAAATCTGAATGCTGAGTGTTGTTCAAAGCTGAGAAAAGGGTTTTTGGGCTCTGAGTGACTCCAAAAACCTTTTCAGACATTCTCCTTTAAATTGAATGCTGAGCGATGTTGAAAACGTGGGAATCGTGTTTTTGCGCTCTGAAAGTGTTCAAAACCGTGTTTCTGGCAATATAGTTGAAACTGCACGTTGGATGAAGTTAAAACCCGGGAATCGCGTTTTTGCGCTCTGAAAGTGTCGAAAACAGCGTTTCTGATGCACTTCTAGAAAATGAATGCTGTGTGTTGTTCAAAGCTGGGAACAGAGTTTTTGGGCTTGGAGAGTGTGAAAATTGTGTTTCTGATAGTCTACTGAAATCTGAATGCTGAATGTTGTTCAAAACTGAGAAAAGGGTTTTTGGGCTCTGAGTGACTCCAAAAACCTTTTCAGACATTCTCCTTTAAATTGAAGGCTGAGCGATGTTGAAAACGTGGGAATCGTGTTTTTGCGCTCTGAAAGTGTTGAAAACCGTGTTTCTGGCAATATAGTTGAAACTGCACGTTTAATGATGTTAAAACCCGGGAATCGCGTTTTTTGCGCTCTGAAAGTGTCGAAAACAGCGTTCTGATGCACTTCTGGAAAATGAATGCTGTGTGTTGTTCAAAGCTGGGAACAGAGTTTTTGGGCTTTGAGAGTGTGAAAATTGTGTTTCTGATAGTCTACTGAAATCTGAATGCTGAGTGTTGTTCAAAGCTGAGAAAAGGGTTTTTGGGCTCTGAGTGACTCCAAAAACCTTTTCAGACATTCTCCTTTAAATTGAATGCTGAGCGATGTTGAAAACGTGGGAATCGTGTTTTTGCGCTCTGAAAGTGTTCAAAACCGTGTTTCTGGCAATACAGTTGAAACTGCACGTTGGATGAAGTTAAAACCCGGGAATCGCGTTTTTGCGCTCTGAAAGTGTCGAAAACAGCGTTTCTGATGCACTTCTGGAAAATGAATGCTGAGTGTTGTTCAAAGCTGAGAAAAGGGTTTTTGGCGCTCTGAGTGACTCCAAAAACCTTTTCAGACATTCTCCTTTAAATTGAATGCTGAGCGATGTTGAAAACGTGGGAATCGTGTTTTTGAGCTCTGAAAGTGTTCAAAACCGTGTTTCTGGCAATGTAGTTGAAACTGCACGTTGGATGAAGTTAAAACCCGGGAATCGCGTTTTTGCGCTCTGAAAAGTGTCGAAAACAGCGTTTCTGATGCACTTCTGGAAAATGAATGCTGTGTGTTGTTCAAAGCTGGGAACAGAGTTTTTGGGCTTGGAGAGTGTGAAAATTGTTGTTTCTGATAGTGTACTGAAATCTGAATGCTGAGTGTTGTTCAAAGCTGAGAAAAGGGTTTTTGGGCTCTGAGTGACTCCAAAAGGTTTCCAGGCGTTCTCCTTTAAATTGAATGCTGAGCGTTGTTGAAACGTGGGAATCGTGTTGTTGCGCTCTGAAAGTGTTGAAAACCGTTGTTTCTGGCAATATAGTTGAAACTGCACGTTGAATGATGTTAAAACCCGGGAATCGCGTTTTTGCGCTCTGAAAGTGTTGAAAAACCGTTTTTTTCTGGCAATATAGTGAAACTCGCACGCTGAATGATGTTAAAACCCGGGAATCGTGTTTTTTGCGTTGTGAAAGTGTTGAAAACAGCGTTTCTGATGCACTTCTGGAAAATGAATGCTGTGTGTTTGTTCAATAGCTGGGAACAGAGTTTTTTGGGCTGGAGATTGAGAAAATTGTGTTTCTGATAGTCTACTGAAATCTGAATGCTGGAGTGTTGTTCAAGCTTGAGAACAGAGTTTTTGGGCTCTGAGTGACTCCAAAAACCTTTTCAGGACATTCTCCTTTAAATTGAATGCTGAGCGATGTTGAAAACGTGGGAATCGTGTTTTTTGCCGCTCTGAAAGTGTTGAAAAACCGTGTTTCTTGGCAATATAGTTGAAACTGCACGTTGATGAATGTTAAAACCCTGGGAATCAGCGCGTTTTTGCTGCTCTAAAGTGTCGAAAACAGGTTTCTGATGCACTTCTGGAAACTGAATGCTGTGTGTGTTCAAAGCTGGGAACAGAGTTTTTGGGCTTGGAGAGTGTTGAAATTGTGTTTCTGATAGTCTACTGAAATCTGAATGCTGAGTAGTTGTTCAAAGCTGAGAAAAGGGTTTTTGGGCTCTGAGTGACTCCAAAAACCTTTTCAGACATTCTCCTTTAAATTGAATGCTGAGCGATGTTGAAAACGTGGGAATCGTTGTTTTTGCGCTCTGAAAGTGTTTTTGAAAACCGTGTTTCTGGCAATATAGTTGAAACTGCACGTTGGAATGATAGTGTTAAACCCGGGAATCGCGTTTTTGCGCTCTGAAAGTGTCGAAAACAGCGTTTCTGATGCACTTCTGGAAAATGAATGCTGTGTGTTGTTCAAAGCTGGGAACAGAGTTTTTGGGCTTGGAGAGTGTGAAAATTGTGTTTCTGATAGTCTACTGAAATCTGAATGCTGAGTGTTGTTCAAAGCTGAGAAAAGGGTTTTTGGGCTCTGAGTGACTCCAAAAACCTTTTCAGACATTCTCCTTTAAATTGAATGCTGAGCGATGTTGAAAACGTGGGAATCGTGTTTTTGCGCTCTGAAAGTGTTGAAAACCGTGTTTCTGGCAATATAGTTGAAACTGCACGTTGAATGATGTTAAAACCCGGGAATCGCGTTTTTGCGCTAGTGAAAGTGTCGAAAACAGCGTTTCTGATGCACTTCTGGAAAATGAATGCTGTGTGTTGTTCAAAGCTGGGAACAGAGTTTTTGGGCTTGGAGAGTGTGAAAATTGTGTTTCTGATAGTCTACTGAAATCTGAATGCTGAGTGTTGTTCAAAGCTGAGAAAAGGGTTTTTGGGCTCTGAGTGACTCCAAAAACCTTTTCAGACATTCTCCTTTAAATTGAATGCTGAGCGATGTTGAAAACGTGGGAATCGTGTTTTTGCGCTCTGAAAGTGTTGAAAACCGTGTTTCTGGCAATATAGTTGAAACTGCACGTTGAATGATGTTAAAACCCGGGAATCGCGTTTTTGCGCTCTGAAAGTGTCGAAAACAGCGTTTCTGATGCACTTCTGGAAAATGAATGCTGTGTGTTGTTCAAAGCTGGGAACAGAGTTTTTGGGCTTGGAGAGTGTGAAAATTGTGTTTCTGATAGTCTACTGAAATCTGAATGCTGAGTGTTGTTCAAAGCTGAGAAAAGGGTTTTTGGGCTCTGAGTGACTCCAAAAACCTTTTCAGACATTCTCCTTTAAATTGAATGCTGAGCGATGTTGAAAACGTGGGAATCGTGTTTTTGCGCTCTGAAAGTGTTGAAAACCGTGTTTCTGGCAATATAGTTGAAACTGCACGTTGAATGAATGTTAAAACCCGTGAATCGCGTTTTTGCGCTCTGAAAGTGTCGAAAACAGCGTTTCTGATGCACTTCTGGAAAATGAATGCTGTGTGTTGTTCAAAGCTGGGAACAGAGTTTTTGGGCTTGGAGAGTGTGAAAATTGTGTTTCTGATAGTCTACTGAAATCTGAATGCTGAGTGTTGTTCAAAGCTGAGAAAAGGGTTTTTGGGCTCTGAGTGACTCCAAAAACCTTTTCAGACATTCTCCTTTAAATTGAATGCTGAGCGATGTTGAAAACGTGGGAATCGTGTTTTTGCGCTCTGAAAGTGTTGAAAACCGTGTTTCTGGCAATATAGTTGAAACTGCACGTTGAATGATGTTAAAACCCGGGAATCGCGTTTTTGCGCTCTGAAAGTGTCGAAAACAGCGTTTCTGATGCACTTCTGGAAAATGAATGCTGTGTGTTGTTCAAAGCTGGGAACAGAGTTTTTGGGCTTGGAGAGTGTGAAAATTGTGTTTCTGATAGTCTACTGAAATCTGAATGCTGAGTGTTGTTCAAAGCTGAGAAAAGGGTTTTTGGGCTCTGAGTGACTCCAAAAACCTTTTCAGACATTCTCCTTTAAATTGAATGCTGAGCGATGTTGAAAACGTGGGAATCGTGTTTTTGCGCTCTGAAAGTGTTGAAAACCGTGTTTCTGGCAATATAGTTGAAACTGCACGTTGAATGATGTTAAAACCCGGGAATCGCGTTTTTGCGCTCTGAAAGTGTCGAAAACAGCGTTTCTGATGCACTTCTGGAAAATGAATGCTGTGTGTTGTTCAAAGCTGGGAACAGAGTTTTTGGGCTTGGAGAGTGTGAAAATTGTGTTTCTGATAGTCTACTGAAATCTGAATGCTGAGTGTTGTTCAAAGCTGAGAAAAGGGTTTTTGGGCTCTGAGTGACTCCAAAAACCTTTTCAGACATTCTCCTTTAAATTGAATGCTGAGCGATGTTGAAAACGTGGGAATCGTGTTTTTGCGCTCTGAAAGTGTTGAAAACCGTGTTTCTGGCAATATAGTTGAAACTGCACGTTGAATGATGTTAAAACCCGGGAATCGCGTTTTTGCGCTCTGAAAGTGTCGAAAACAGCGTTTCTGATGCACTTCTGGAAAATGAATGCTGTGTGTTGTTCAAAGCTGGGAACAGAGTTTTTGGGCTTGGAGAGTGTGAAAATTGTGTTTCTGATAGTCTACTGAAATCTGAATGCTGAGTTTTGTTCAAAGCTGAGAAAAGGGTTTTTGGGCTCTGAGTGACTCCAAAAACCTTTTCAGACATTCTCCTTTAAATTGAATGCTGAGCGATGTTGAAAACGTGGGAATCGTGTTTTTGCGCTCTGAAAGTGTTGAAAACCGTGTTTCTGGCAATATAGTTGAAACTGCACGTTGAATGATGTTAAAACCCGGGAATCGCGTTTTTGCGCTGTGAAAGTGTCGAAAACAGCGTTTCTGATGCACTTCTGGAAAATGAATGCTGTGTGTTGTTCAAAGCTGGGAACAGAGTTTTTGGGCTTGGAGAGTGTGAAAATTGTGTTTCTGATAGTCTACTGAAATCTGAATGCTGAGTGTTGTTCAAAGCTGAGAAAAGGGTTTTTGGGCTCTGAGTGACTCCAAAAACCTTTTCAGACATTCTCCTTTAAATTGAATGCTGAGCGATGTTGAAAACGTGGGAATCGTGTTTTTGCGCTCTGAAAGTGTTGAAAACCGTGTTTCTGGCAATATAGTTGAAACTGCACGTTGAATGATGTTAAAACCCGGGAATCGCGTTTTTGCGCTCTGAAAGTGTCGAAAACAGCGTTTCTGATGCACTTCTGGAAAATGAATGCTGTGTGTTGTTCTAAGCTGGGAACAGAGTTTTTGGGCTTGGAGAGTGTGAAAATTGTGTTTCTGATAGTCTACTGAAATCTGAATGCTGAGTGTTGTTCAAAGCTGAGAAAAGGGTTTTTGGGCTCTGAGTGACTCCAAAAACCTTTTCAGACATTCTCCTTTAAATTGAATGCTGAGCGATGTTGAAAACGTGGGAATCGTGTTTTTGCGCTCTGAAAGTGTTGAAAACCGTGTTTCTGGCAATATAGTTGAAACTGCACGTTGAATGATGTTAAAACCCGGGAATCGCGTTTTTGCGCTCTGAAAGTGTCGAAAACAGCGTTTCTGATGCACTTCTGGAAAATGAATGCTGTGTGTTGTTCAAAGCTGGGAACAGAGTTTTTGGGCTTGGAGAGTGTGAAAATTGTGTTTCTGATAGTCTACTGAAATCTGAATGCTGAGTGTTGTTCAAAGCTGAGAAAAGGGTTTTTGGGCTCTGAGTGACTCCAAAAACCTTTTCAGACATTCTCCTTTAAATTGAATGCTGAGCGATGTTAAAAACGTGGGAATCGTGTTTTTGCGCTCTGAAAGTGTTGAAAACCGTGTTTCTGGCAATATAGTTGAAACTGCACGTTGAATGATGTTAAAACCCGGGAATCGCGTTTTTGCGTAGTGAAAGTGTCGAAAACAGCGTTTCTGATGCACTTCTGGAAAATGAATGCTGTGTGTTGTTCAAAGCTGGGAACAGAGTTTTTGGGCTTGGAGAGTGTGAAAATTGTGTTTCTGATAGTCTACTGAAATCTGAATGCTGAGTGTTGTTCAAAGCTGAGAAAAGGGTTTTTGGGCTCTGAGTGACTCCAAAAACCTTTTCAGACATTCTCCTTTAAATTGAATGCTGAGCGATGTTGAAAACGTGGGAATCGTGTTTTTGCGCTCTGAAAGTGTTGAAAACCGTGTTTCTGGCAATATAGTTGAAACTGCACGTTGAATGATGTTAAAACCCGGGAATCGCGTTTTTGCGCTCTGAAAGTGTCGAAAACAGCGTTTCTGATGCACTTCTGGAAAATGAATGCTGTGTGTTGTTCAAAGCTGGGAACAGAGTTTTTGGGCTTGGAGAGTGTGAAAATTGTGTTTCTGATAGTCTACTGAAATCTGAATGCTGAGTGTTGTTCAAAGCTGAGAAAAGGGTTTTTGGGCTCTGAGTGACTCCAAAAACCTTTTCAGACATTCTCCTTTAAATTGAATGCTGAGCGATGTTGAAAACGTGGGAATCGTGTTTTTGCGCTCTGAAAGTGTTGAAAACCGTGTTTCTGGCAATATAGTTGAAACTGCACGTTGAATGATGTTAAAACCCGGGACTCGCGTTTTTGCGCTCTGAAAGTGTCGAAAACAGCGTTTCTGATGCACTTCTGGAAAATGAATGCTGTGTGTTGTTCAAAGCTGGGAACAGAGTTTTTGGGCTTGGAGAGTGTGAAAATTGTGTTTCTGATAGTCTACTGAAATCTGAATGCTGAGTGTTGTTCAAAGCTGAGAAAAGGGTTTTTGGGCTCTGAGTGACTCCAAAAACCTTTTCAGACATTCTCCTTTAAATTGAATGCAGAGCGATGTTGAAAACGTGGGAATCGTGTTTTTGCGCTCTGAAAGTGTTGAAAACCGTGTTTCTGGCAATATAGTTGAAACTGCACGTTGAATGATGTTAAAACCCGGGAATCGCGTTTTTGCGCTCTGAAAGTGTCGAAAACAGCGTTTCTGATGCACTTCTGGAAAATGAATGCTGTGTGTTGTTCAAAGCTGGGAACAGAGTTTTTGGGCTTGGAGAGTGTGAAAATTGTGTTTCTGATAGTCTACTGAAATCTGAATGCTGAGTGTTGTTCAAAGCTGAGAAAAGGGTTTTTGGGCTCTGAGTGACTCCAAAAACCTTTTCAGACATTCTCCTTTAAATTGAATGCTGAGCGATGTTGAAAACGTGGGAATCGTGTTTTTGCGCTCTGAAAGTGTTGAAAACCGTGTTTCTGGCAATATAGTTGAAACTGCACGTTGAATGATGTTAAAACCCGGGAATCGCGTTTTTGCGCTCTGAAAGTGTCGAAAACAGCGTTTCTGATGCACTTCTGGAAAATGAATGCTGTGTGTTGTTCAAAGCTGGGAACAGAGTTTTTGGGCTTGGAGGGTGTGAAAATTGTGTTTCTGATAGTCTACTGAAATCTGAATGCTGAGTGTTGTTCAAAGCTGAGAAAAGGGTTTTTGGGCTCTGAGTGACTCCAAAAACCTTTTCAGACATTCTCCTTTAAATTGAATGCTGAGCGATGTTGAAAACGTGGGAATCGTGTTTTTGCGCTCTGAAAGTGTTGAAAACCGTGTTTCTGGCAATATAGTTGAAACTGCACGTTGAATGATGTTAAAACCCGGGAATCGCGTTTTTGCGCTCTGAAAGTGTCGAAAACAGCGTTTCTGATGCACTTCTGGAAAATGAATGCTGTGTGTTGTTCAAAGCTGGGAACAGAGTTTTTGGGCTTGGAGAGTGTGAAAATTGTGTTTCTGATAGTCTACTGAAATCTGAATGCTGAGTGTTGTTCAAAGCTGAGAAAAGGGTTTTTGGGCTCTGAGTGACTCCAAAAACCTTTTCAGACATTCTCCTTTAAATTGAATGCTGAGCGATGTTGAAAACGTGGGAATCGTGTTTTTGCGCTCTGAAAGTGTTGAAAACCGTGTTTCTGGCAATATAGTTGAAACTGCACGTTGAATGATGTTAAAACCCGGGAATCGCGTTTTTGCGCTCTGAAAGTGTCGAAAACAGCGTTTCTGATGCACTTCTGGAAAATGAATGCTGTGTGTTGTTCAAAGCTGGGAACAGAGTTTTTGGGCTTGGAGAGTGTGAAAATTGTGTTTCTGATAGTCTAGTGAAATCTGAATGCTGAGTGTTGTTCAAAGCTGAAAAGGTTTTTGGGCTCTGAGTGACTCCAAAAACCTTTTCAGGCATTCTCCTTTAAATTGAATGCTGAGCGATGTTGAAAACGTGGGAATCGTGTTTTTGCGCTCTGAAAGTGTTGAAAACCGTGTTTCTGGCAATATAGTTGAAACTGCACGTTGAATGATGTTAAAACCCGGGAATCGCGTTTTTGCGCTCTGAAAGTGTTGAAAACCGTGTTTCTGGCAATATAGTTGAAACTGCACGTTGAATGATGTTAAAACCCGGGAATCGCGTTTTTGCGTTGTGAAAGTGTCGAAAACAGCGTTTCTGATGCACTTCTGGAAAATGAATGCTGTGTGTTGTTCAAAGCTGGGAACAGAGTTTTTGGGCTTGGAGAGTGTGAAAATTGTGTTTCTGATAGTCTACTGAAATCTGAATGCTGAGTGTTGTTCAAAGCTGAGAACAGGGATTTTGGGCTCTGAGTGACTCCAAAAACCTTTTCAGACATTCTCCTTTAAATTGAATGCTGAGCGATGTTGAAAACGTGGGAATCGTGTTTTTGCGCTCTGAAAGTGTTGAAAACCGTGTTTCTGGCAATATAGTTGAAACTGCACGTTGAATGAAGTTAAAACCCGGGAATCGCGTTTTTGCGCTCTGAAAGTGTCGAAAACAGCGTTTCTGATGCACTTCTGGAAAATGAATGCTGTGTGTTGTTCAAAGCTGGGAACAGAGTTTTTGGGCTTGGAGAGTGTGAAAATTGTGTTTCTGATAGTCTACTGAAATCTGAATGCTGAGTGTTGTTCAAAGCTGAGAAAAGGGTTTTTGGGCTCTGAGTGACTCCAAAAACCTTTTCAGACATTCTCCTTTAAATTGAATGCTGAGCGATGTTGAAAACGTGGGAATCGTGTTTTTGCGCTCTGAAAGTGTCGAAAACAGCGTTTCTGATGCACTTCTGGAAAATGAATGCTGTGTGTTGTTCAAAGCTGGGAACAGAGTTTTTGGGCTTGGAGAGTGTGAAAATTGTGTTTCTGATAGTCTACTGAAATCTGAATGCTGAGTGTTGTTCAAAGCTGAGAAAAGGGTTTTTGGGCTCTGAGTGACTCCAAAAACCTTTTCAGACATTCTCCTTTAAATTGAATGCTGAGCGATGTTGAAAACGTGGGAATCGTGTTTTTGCGCTCTGAAAGTGTTGAAAACCGTGTTTCTGGCAATATAGTTGAAACTGCACGTTGAATCATGTTAAAACCCGGGAATCGCGTTTTTGCGCTCTGAAAGTGTCGAAAACAGCGTTTCTGATGCACTTCTGGAAAATGAATGCTGTGTGTTGTTCAAAGCTGGGAACAGAGTTTTTGGGCTTGGAGAGTGTGAAAATTGTGTTTCTGATAGTCTACTGAAATCTGAATGCTGAGTGTTGTTCAAAGCTGAGAAAAGGGTTTTTGGGCTCTGAGTGACTCCAAAAACCTTTTCAGACATTCTCCTTTAAATTGAATGCTGAGCGATGTTGAAAACGTGGGAATCGTGTTTTTGCGCTCTGAAAGTGTTGAAAACCGTGTTTCTGGCAATATAGTTGAAACTGCACGTTGAATGATGTTAAAACCCGGGAATCGCGTTTTTGCGCTCTGAAAGTGTCGAAAACAGCGTTTCTGATGCACTTCTGGAAAATGAATGCTGTGTGTTGTTCAAAGCTGGGAACAGAGTTTTTGGGCTTGGAGAGTGTGAAAATTGTGTTTCTGATAGTCTACTGAAATCTGAATGCTGAGTGTTGTTCAAAGCTGAGAAAAGGGTTTTTGGGCTCTGAGTGACTCCAAAAACCTTTTCAGACATTCTCCTTTAAATTGAATGCTGAGCGATGTTGAAAACGTGGGAATCGTGTTTTTGCGCTCTGAAAGTGTTGAAAACCGTGTTTCTGGCAATATAGTTGAAACTGCACGTTGAATGATGTTAAAACCCGGGAATCGCGTTTTTGCGCTCTGAAAGTGTCGAAAACAGCGTTTCTGATGCACTTCTGGAAAATGAATGCTGTGTGTTGTTCAAAGCTGGGAACAGAGTTTTTGGGCTTGGAGAGTGTGAAAATTGTGTTTCTGATAGTCTACTGAAATCTGAATGCTGAGTGTTGTTCAAAGCTGAGAAAAGGGTTTTTGGGCTCTGAGTGACTCCAAAAACCTTTTCAGACATTCTCCTTTAAATTGAATGCTGAGCGATGTTGAAAACGTGGGAATCGTGTTTTTGCGCTCTGAAAGTGTTGAAAACCGTGTTTCTGGCAATATAGTTGAAACTGCACGTTGAATGATGTTAAAACCCGGGAATCGCGTTTTTGCGCTCTGAAAGTGTCGAAAACAGCGTTTCTGATGCACTTCTGGAAAATGAATGCTGTGTGTTGTTCAAAGCTGGGAACAGAGTTTTTGGGCTTGGAGAGTGTGAAAATTGTGTTTCTGATAGTCTACTGAAATCTGAATGCTGAGTGTTGTTCAAAGCTGAGAAAAGGGTTTTTGGGCTCTGAGTGACTCCAAAAACCTTTTCAGACATTCTCCTTTAAATTGAATGCTGAGCGATGTTGAAAACGTGGGAATCGTGTTTTTGCGCTCTGAAAGTGTTGAAAACCGTGTTTCTGGCAATATAGTTGAAACTGCACGTTGAATGATGTTAAAACCCGGGAATCGCGTTTTTGCGCTCTGAAAGTGTCGAAAACAGCGTTTCTGATGCACTTCTGGAAAATGAATGCTGTGTGTTGTTCAAAGCTGGGAACAGAGTTTTTGGGCTTGGAGAGTGTGAAAATTGTGTTTCTGATAGTCTACTGAAATCTGAATGCTGAGTGTTGTTCAAAGCTGAGAAAAGGGTTTTTGGGCTCTGAGTGACTCCAAAAACCTTTTCAGACATTCTCCTTTAAATTGAATGCTGAGCGATGTTGAAAACGTGGGAATCGTGTTTTTGCGCTCTGAAAGTGTTGAAAACCGTGTTTCTGGCAATATAGTTGAAACTGCACGTTGAATGATGTTAAAACCCGGGAATCGCGTTTTTGCGCTCTGAAAGTGTCGAAAACAGCGTTTCTGATGCACTTCTGGAAAATGAATGCTGTGTGTTGTTCAAAGCTGGGAACAGAGTTTTTGGGCTTGGAGAGTGTGAAAATTGTGTTTCTGATAGTCTACTGAAATCTGAATGCTGAGTGTTGTTCAAAGCTGAGAACAGAGTTTTTGGGCTCTGAGTGACTCCAAAAACCTTTCTAGGCATTCTCCTTTAAATTGAATGCTGAGCGATGTTGAAAACGTGGGAATCGTGTTTTTGCGCTCTGAAAGTGTTGAAAACCGTGTTTCTGGCAATATAGTTGAAACTGCACGTTGAATGATGTTAAAACCCGGGAATCGCGTTTTTGCGCTCTGAAAGTGTTCAAAACCGTGTTTCTGGCAATATAGTTGAAACTGCACGTTGAATCATGTTAAAACCCGGGAATCGCGTTTTTGCGTTGTGAAAGTGTCGAAAACAGCGTTTCTGATGCACTTCTGGAAAATGAATGCTGTGTGTTGTTCAAAGCTGGGAACAGAGTTTTTGGGCTTGGAGAGTGTGAAAATTGTGTTTCTGATAGTCTACTGAAATCTGAATGCTGAGTGTTGTTCAAAGCTGAGAAAAGGGTTTTTGGGCTCTGAGTGACTCCAAAAACCTTTTCAGACATTCTCCTTTAAATTGAATGCTGAGCGATGTTGAAAACGTGGGAATCGTGTTTTTGCGCTCTGAAAGTGTTGAAAACCGTGTTTCTGGCAATATAGTTGAAACTGCACGTTGAATGATGTTAAAACCCGGGAATCGCGTTTTTGCGCTCTGAAAGTGTCGAAAACAGCGTTTCTGATGCACTTCTGGAAAATGAATGCTGTGTGTTGTTCAAAGCTGGGAACAGAGTTTTTGGGCTTGGAGAGTGTGAAAATTGTGTTTCTGATAGTCTACTGAAATCTGAATGCTGAGTGTTGTTCAAAGCTGAGAAAAGGGTTTTTGGGCTCTGAGTGACTCCAAAAACCTTTTCAGACATTCTCCTTTAAATTGAATGCTGAGCGATGTTGAAAACGTGGGAATCGTGTTTTTGCGCTCTGAAAGTGTTGAAAACCGTGTTTCTGGCAATATAGTTGAAACTGCACGTTGAATGATGTTAAAACCCGGGAATCGCGTTTTTGCGCTCTGAAAGTGTCGAAAACAGCGTTTCTGATGCACTTCTGGAAAATGAATGCTGTGTGTTGTTCAAAGCTGGGAACAGAGTTTTTGGGCTTGGAGAGTGTGAAAATTGTGTTTCTGATAGTCTACTGAAATCTGAATGCTGAGTGTTGTTCAAAGCTGAGAAAAGGGTTTTTGGGCTCTGAGTGACTCCAAAAACCTTTTCAGACATTCTCCTTTAAATTGAATGCTGAGCGATGTTGAAAACGTGGGAATCGTGTTTTTGCGCTCTGAAAGTGTTGAAAACCGTGTTTCTGGCAATATAGTTGAAACTGCACGTTGAATGATGTTAAAACCCGGGAATCGCGTTTTTGCGCTCTGAAAGTGTCGAAAACAGCGTTTCTGATGCACTTCTGGAAAATGAATGCTGTGTGTTGTTCAAAGCTGGGAACAGAGTTTTTGGGCTTGGAGAGTGTGAAAATTGTGTTTCTGATAGTCTACTGAAATCTGAATGCTGAGTGTTGTTCAAAGCTGAGAAAAGGGTTTTTGGGCTCTGAGTGACTCCAAAAACCTTTTCAGACATTCTCCTTTAAATTGAATGCTGAGCGATGTTGAAAACGTGGGAATCGTGTTTTTGCGCTCTGAAAGTGTTGAAAACCGTGTTTCTGGCAATATAGTTGAAACTGCACGTTGAATGATGTTAAAACCCGGGAATCGCGTTTTTGCGCTCTGAAAGTGTCGAAAACAGCGTTTCTGATGCACTTCTGGAAAATGAATGCTGTGTGTTGTTCAAAGCTGGGAACAGAGTTTTTGGGCTTGGAGAGTGTGAAAATTGTGTTTCTGATAGTCTACTGAAATCTGAATGCTGAGTGTTGTTCAAAGCTGAGAAAAAGGTTTTTGGGCTCTGAGTGACTCCAAAAACCTTTTCAGACATTCTCCTTTAAATTGAATGCTGAGCGATGTTGAAAACGTGGGAATCGTGTTTTTGCGCTCTGAAAGTGTTGAAAACCGTGTTTCTGGCAATATAGTTGAAACTGCACGTTGAATGATGTTAAAACCCGGGAATCGCGTTTTTGCGCTCTGAAAGTGTCGAAAACAGCGTTTCTGATTCACTTCTGGAAAATGAATGCTGTGTGTTGTTCAAAGCTGGGAACAGAGTTTTTGGGCTTGGAGAGTGTGAAAATTGTGTTTCTGATAGTCTACTGAAATCTGAAATGCTGAGTGTTGTTCAAAGCTGAGGAAAAGGGATTTTTTGGGCTCTGAGTGACTCCAAAACCTTTTCAGACATTCTCCTTTAAAATTGAATGCTGAGCGATGTTGAAAACGTGGGAATCGTTTTTTTTGCGCTCTGAAGTGTTGACAAACCGGTTTCTGGCACGATAGTTGAAACTCTGCACGTTGAATCATGTTGAAACCCGTGATCGTCGTTTTTGCACTCTGACAGTGTCGAAAACAGAGTTTCATGATGCACTTCTGGAAATGAGTGGCTGTGTGTTTTGTTCAAACGCTGGACAGAGTTTTTGGCTTGAGATGTGAAAATTGTGTTTCTGATAGTCCCTCCTGAAATCTGAATGTGAGTATTGTTCAAAAGCTGAGAACAAGAGTTTTTTTTTGGGCTCTGAGTGATCCAAAAACCTTTCTAGGTCATTCTCCTTTAAATTGAATCTGAGCGATGTTGAAAACGTGGGATCGTGTTTTTTTTTTGCGCTCTGAAAGTGTTGAAAACCGTGTTTCTGGCAATATAGTTTTGAAACTGCACGTTGATCATTTAAAACCGGAATCGAAGTTTTTGCGATCTGAAAGTGTTCAAAAACCGTGTTCTGGCAATATAGTTGAAACTGGGCACGTTGAAATCATGTTAAAAGCCCGGGAATCTCGCGTTTTTTGCGTTGGTGAAAGTGTCTCAAACAGCATTTCTGATGCACTTCTGGAAAATGAATGCTGTGTGTTGTTCAAAGCTGGGAACAGAGTTTTTGGGCTTGAAGAGTGTGAAAATTGTGTTTCTGTCAGTCTACTGAAATCTGAATGCTGAGTGTTGTTCAAAGCTGAGAACAGGAGTTTTTGGGCTCTGAGTGACTCCAAAAACCTTTTCAGACATTCTCCTTTAAATTGAATGCTGAGCGATGTTGAAAACGTGGGAATCGTGTTTTTGCGCTCTGAAAGTGTTGAAAACCGTGTTTCTGGCAATATAGTTGAAACTGCACGTTGAATGATGTTAAAAACCCGGGAATCGCGTTTTTGCGCTCTGAAAGTGTCGAAAACAGCGTTTCTGATGCACTTCTGGAAAATGAATGCTGTGTGTTGTTCAAAGCTGGGAACAGAGTTTTTGGGCTTGGAGAGTGTGAAAATTGTGTTTCTGAGCAGTCTACTGAAATCTGAATGCTGAGTGTTGTTCAAAGCTGAGAACAGAGTTTTTGGGCTCTGAGTGACTCCAAAAACCTTTCCAGGCATTCTCCTTTAAATTGAATGCTGAGCGATGTTGAAAACGTGGGAATCGTGTTTTTGCGCTCTGAAAGTGTTGAAAACCGTGTTTCTGGCAATATAGTTGAAACTGCACGTTGAATGATGTTAAAACCCAGGGAATCGCGTTTTTGCGCTCTGAAAGTGTCGAAAACAGCGTTTCTGATGCACTTCTGGAAAATGAATGCTGTGTGTTGTTCAAAGCTGGGAACAGAGTTTTTGGGCTTGGAGAGTGTGAAAATTGTGTTTCTGACAGTCTACTGAAATCTGAATGCTGAGTGTTGTTCAAAGCTGAGAAAAAGGTTTTTGGGCTCTGAGTGACTCCAAAAACCTTTTCAGACATTCTCCTTTAAATTGAATGCTGAGCGATGTTGAAAACGTGGGAATCGTGTTTTTGCGCTCTGAAAAGTGTTGAAAACCGTGTTTTCTGGCAATATAGTTGAAACTGCACGTTGGAATGAATGTTAAAACCCCGGGAATCGCGTTTTTGCGCTCTGAAAGTGTCGAAAACAGCGTTTCTGATGCACTTCTGGAAAATGAATGCTGTGTGTTGTTCAAAGCTGGGAACAGAGTTTTTGGGCTTGGAGAGTGTGAAAATTGTGTTTTTTGATAGTCTACTGAAATCTGAATGCTGAGTGTTGTTCAAAGCTGAGAAAAGGGTTTTTGGGCTCTGAGTGACTCCAAAAACCTTTTTCAGGACATTCTCCTTTAAATTGAATGCTGAGCGATGTTGAAAACGTGGGAATCGTGTTTTTGCGCTCTGAAAGTGTTCAAAACCGTGTTTCTGGCAATATAGTTGAAACTGCACGTTGAATGAATGTTAAAACCCGGGAATCGCGTTTTTGCGCTCTGAAAGTGTCGAAAACAGCGTTCTGATGCACTTCTGGAAAATGAATGCTGTGTGTTGTTCAAAGCTGGGAACAGAGTTTTTTGGGCTTGGAGAGTGTGAAAATTTTGTTTCTGATAGTCTACTGAAATCTGAATGCTGAGTGTTGTTCAAAGCTGAGAAAAGGGTTTTTGGGCTCTGAGTGACTCCAAAAACCTTTTCAGACATTCTCCTTTAAATTGAATGCTGAGCGATGTTGAAAACGTGGGAATCGTGTTTTTTGCGCTCTGAAAGTGTTGAAAACCGTGTTTCTGGCAATATAGTTGAAACTGCACGTTGAATGATGTTAAAACCCGGGAATCGCGTTTTTGCGTAGTGAAAGTGTCGAAAACAGCGTTTCTGATGCACTTCTGGAAAATGAATGCTGTGTGTTGTTCAAAGCTGGAACAGAGTTTTTGGGCTTGGAGAGTGTGAAAATTGTGTTTCTGATAGTCTACTGAAATCTGAATGCTGAGTGTTGTTCAAAGCTGAGAAAGGGTTTTGGGCTCTGAGTGACTCCAAAAACCTTTCTAGGACATTCTCCTTTAAATTGAATGCTGTAGCGATGTTGAAAACGTGGGAATCGGTTTTTTTTCTTTTGCGCTCTGAAAGTGTTGAAAACCGTGTTTTCTGGCAATATAGTTGAAACTGCACGTTGAATGATGTTTAAAACCCGAGAATCGCGTTTTTGCGCTCTGAAAGGGTCGAAAACAGCGTTTCTGATGCACTTCTGGAAAATGAATGCTGTGTGTTGTTCAAAGCTGGGAACAGAGTTTTTTGGGCTTGGAGAGTGTGAAAATTGTGTTCTGATACTCTACTGAAATCTGAATGGCTGAGTGTTGTTCAAAGCTGAGAAAAGGGTTTTGGGCTCTGAGTGACTCCAAAAACCTTTTCAGACATTCTCCTTTAATTGAATGCTGAGCGATGTTGAAAACGTGGAATCGTTGTTTTTTGCGCTCTGAAAACTGTTGAAAACCGTGTTTTCTGGCAATATAGTTGAAACTGCACGTGGATGAAGTTAAAACCCGGGAATCGCGTTTTTGCGCTCTGAAAGTGTCGAAAACAGCGTTTCTGATGCACTTCTGGAAAATGAATGCTGTGTGTTGTTCAAAGCTGGGAACAGAGTTTTTGGGCTTGGAGAGTGTGAAAATTGTGTTTCTGATAGTCTACTGAAATCTGAATGCTGAGTGTTGTTCAAAGCTGAGAAAAGGGTTTTGGGCTCTGAGTGACTCCAAAAACCTTTTCAGATATTCTCCTTTAAATTGAATGCTGAGCGATGTTGAAAACGTGGGAATCGTGTTTTTGCGCTCTGAAAGTGTTGAAAACCGTGTTTCTGGCAATATAGTTGAAACTGCACGTTGAATGATGTTAAAACCCGGGAATCGCGTTTTTGCGCTCTGAAAGTGTCGAAAACAGCGTTTCTGATGCACTTCTGGAAAATGAATGCTGTGTGTTGTTCAAAGCTGGGAACAGAGTTTTTGGGCTTGGAGAGTGTGAAAATTGTGTTTCTGATAGTCTACTGAAATCTGAATGCTGAGTGTTGTTCAAAGCTGAGAAAAGGGTTTTTGGGCTCTGAGTGACTCCAAAAACCTTTTCAGACATTCTCCTTTAAATTGAATGCTGAGCGATGTTGAAAACGTGGGAATCGTGTTTTTGCGCTCTGAAAGTGTTGAAAACCGTGTTTCTGGCAATATAGTTGAAACTGCACGTTGAATGATGTTAAAACCCGGGAATCGCGTTTTTGCGCTCTGAAAGTGTCGAAAACAGCGTTTCTGATGCACTTCTGGAAAATGAATGCTGTGTGTTGTTCAAAGCTGGGAACAGAGTTTTTGGGCTTTGAGAGTGTGAAAATTGTGTTTCTGATAGTCTACTGAAATCTGAATGCTGAGTGTTGTTCAAAGCTGAGAAAAGGGTTTTTGGGCTCTGAGTGACTCCAAAAACCTTTTCAGACATTCTCCTTTAAATTGAATGCTGAGCGATGTTGAAAACGTGGGAATCGTGTTTTTGCGCTCTGAAAGTGTTGAAAACCGTGTTTTCTGGCAATATAGTTGAAACTGCACGTTGGAATGAAGTTAAAACCCGGGAATCTCGTTTTTGCGCTCTGAAAGTGTCGAAAACAGCGTTTCTGATGCACTTCTGGAAAATGAATGCTGAGTGTTGTTCAAAGCTGAGAAAAGGGTTTTTGGGCTCTGAGTGACTCCAAAAACCTTTTCAGACATTCTCCTTTAAATTGAATGCTGAGCGATGTTGAAAAACGTGGGAATCGTGTTTTTGAGCTCTGAAAGTGTTCAAAACCGTGTTTCTGGCAATGTAGTTGAAACTGCACGTTGAATGATGTTAAAACCCGGGAATCGCGTTTTTGCGCTCTGAAAGTGTCGAAAACAGCGTTTCTGATGCACTTCTGGAAAATGAATGCTGTGTGTTGTTCAAAGCTGGGAACAGAGTTTTTGGGCTTGGAGAGTGTGAAAATTGTGTTTCTGATAGTCTACTGAAATCTGAATGCTGAGTGTTGTTCAAAGCTGAGAACAGAGTTTTTGGGCTCTGAGTGACTCCAAAAACCTTTTCAGGCATTCTCCTTTAAATTGAATGCTGAGCGATGTTGAAAACGTGGGAATCGTGTTTTTGCGCTCTGAAAGTGTTGAAAACCGTGTTTCTGGCAATATAGTTGAAACTGCACGTTGAATGATGTTAAAACCCGGGAATCGCGTTTTTGCGCTCTGAAAGTGTCGAAAACAGTGTTTCTGGCAATATAGTTGAAACTGCACGCTGAATGATGTTAAAACCCGGGAATCGCGTTTTTGCGTTGTGAAAGTGTCGAAAACAGCGTTTCTGATGCACTTCTGGAAAATGAATGCTGTGTGTTGTTCAAAGCTGGGAACAGAGTTTTTGGGCTTGGAGAGTGTGAAAATTGTGTTTCTGATAGTCTACTGAAATCTGAATGCTGAGTGTTGTTCAAAGCTGAGAAAAAGGTTTTTGGGCTCTGAGTGACTCCAAAAACCTTTTCAGACATTCTCCTTTAAATTGAATGCTGAGCGATGTTGAAAACGTGGGAATCGTGTTTTTGCGCTCTGAAAGTGTTGAAAACCGTGTTTCTGGCAATATAGTTGAAACTGCACGTTGAATGATGTTAAAACCCGGGAATCGCGTTTTTGCGCTCTGAAAGTGTCGAAAACAGCGTTTCTGATGCACTTCTGGAAAATGAATGCTGTGTGTTGTTCAAAGCTGGGAACAGAGTTTTTGGGCTTGGAGAGTGTGAAAATTGTGTTTCTGATAGTCTACTGAAATCTGAATGCTGAGTGTTGTTCAAAGCTGAGAAAAGGGTTTTTGGGCTCTGAGTGACTCCAAAAACCTTTTCAGACATTCTCCTTTAAATTGAATGCTGAGCGATGTTGAAAACGTGGGAATCGTGTTTTTGCGCTCTGAAAGTGTTGAAAACCGTGTTTCTGGCAATATAGTTGAAACTGCACGTTGAATGATGTTAAAACCCGGGAATCGCGTTTTTGCGCTCTGAAAGTGTCGAAAACAGCGTTTCTGATGCACTTCTGGAAAATGAATGCTGTGTGTTGTTCAAAGCTGGGAACAGAGTTTTTGGGCTTGGAGAGTGTGAAAATTGTGTTTCTGATAGTCTACTGAAATCTGAATGCTGAGTGTTGTTCAAAGCTGAGAACAGAGGTTTTTTGGCTCTGAGTGACTCCAAAAACCTTTTCAGACATTCTCCTTTAAATTGAATGCTGAGCGATGTTGAAAACGTGGGAATCGTGTTTTTTGCGCTCTGAAAGTGTTGAAAACCGTGTTTCTGGCAATATAGTTGAAACTGCACGTTGAATGATGTTAAAACCCGGGAATCGCGTTTTTGCGCTCTGAAAGTGTCGAAAACAGCGTCTCTGGCAATATAAGTTGAAACTGCACGCTGAATGATGTTAAAACCCGGGAATCGCGTTTTTGCGTTGTGAAAGTGTTGAAAACAGCGTTTCTGATGCACTTCTGGAAAATGAATGCTGTGTGTTGTTCAAAGCTGGGAACAGAGTTTTTGGGCTTGGAGAGTGTGAAAACTGTGTTTCTGATAGTCTACTGAAATCTGAATGCTGAGTATTGTTCAAAGCTGAGAACAGAGTTTTTGGGCTCTGAGTGACTCCAAAAACCTTTTCAGGCATTCTCCTTTAAATTGAATGCTGAGCGATGTTCAAAGCTGGGAACAGAGTTTTTGGGCTCTGAGTGACTCCAAAAACCTTTTCAGGCATTCTCCTTTAAATTGAATGCTGAGCGATGTTGAAAACGTGGGAATCGTGTTTTTGCGCTCTGAAAGTGTTGAAAAACCGTGTTCTGGCAATATAGTTGAAACTGCACGTTGAATGATGTTAAAACCCGGGAATCGCGTTTTTGCGCTCTGAAAGTGTTCGAAAACAGTGTTTCTGCAATATCAGTTGAAACTGCACGTTGAATGATGTTAAAACCCGGGAATCGCGTTTTTGCGTTGTGAAAGTGTCGAAAACAGCGTTTCTGATGCACTTCTGGAAAATGAATGCTGTGTGTTGTTCAAAGCTGGGAACAGAGTTTTTGGGCTTGGAGAGTGTGAAAATTGTGTTTCTGATAGTCTACTGAAATCTGAATGCTGAGTGTTGTTCAAAGCTGAGAACAGAGTTTTTGGGCTCTGAGTGACTCCAAAAACCTTTCCAGGCATTCTCCTTTAAATTGAATGCTGAGCGATGTTGAAAACGTGGGAATCGTGTTTTTGCGCTCTGAAAGTGTTGAAAACCGTGTTTCTGGCAATATAGTTGAAACTGCACGTTGAATGATGTTAAAACCCGGGAATCGCGTTTTTGCGCTCTGAAAGTGTCGAAAACAGTGTTTCTGGCAATATCATTGAAACTGCACGCTGAATGATGTTAAAACCCGGGAATCGCGTTTTTGCGTTGTGAAAGTGTCGAAAACAGCGTTTCTGATGCACTTCTGGAAAATGAATGCTGTGTGTTGTTCAAAGCTGGGAACAGAGTTTTTGGGCTTGGAGAGTGTGAAAATTGTGTTTCTGATAGTCTACTGAAATCTGAATGCTGAGTATTGTTCAAAGCTGAGAACAGAGTTTTTGGGCTCTGAGTGACTCCAAAAACCTTTCCAGGCATTCTCCTTTAAATTGAATGCTGAGCGATGTTGAAAACGTGGGAATCGTGTTTTTGCGCTCTGAAAGTGTTGAAAACCGTGTTTCTGGCAATATAGTTGAAACTGCACGTTGAATGATGTTAAAACCCGGGAATCGCGTTTTTGCGCTCTGAAAGTGTCGAAAACAGCGTTTCTGGCAATATCGTTGAAACTGCACGCTGAATGATGTTAAAACCCGGGAATCGCGTTTTTGCGTTGTGAAAGTGTCGAAAACAGCGTTTCTGATGCACTTCTGGAAAATGAATGCTGTGTGTTGTTCAAAGCTGGGAACAGAGTTTTTGGGCTTGGAGAGTGTGAAAATTGTGTTTCTGATAGTCTACTGAAATCTGAATGCTGAGTGTTGTTCAAAGCTGAGAACAGAGTTTTTGGGCTCTGAGTGACTCCAAAAACCTTTTCAGGCATTCTCCTTTAAATTGAATGCTGAGCGATGTTGAAAACGTGGGAATCGTGTTTTTGCGCTCTGAAAGTGTTGAAAACCGTGTTTCTGGCAATATAGTTGAAACTGCACGTTGAATGATGTTAAAACCCGGGAATCGCGTTTTTTGCGCTCTGAAAGTGTCGAAAACAGCGTTTCTGGCAATATCAGTTGAAACTGCACGCTGAATGATGTTAAAACCCGGGAATCGCGTTTTTGCGTTGTGAAAGTGTCGAAAACAGCGTTTCTGATGCACTTCTGGAAAATGAATGCTGTGTGTTGTTCAAAGCTGGGAACAGAGTTTTTGGGCTTGGAGAGTGTGAAAATTGTGTTTCTGATAGTCTACTGAAATCTGAATGCTGAGTAGTTGTTCAAAGCTGAGAACAGAGTTTTTGGGCTCTGAGTGACTCCAAAAACCTTTTCAGGCATTCTCCTTTAAATTGAATGCTGAGCGATGTTGAAAACGTGGGAATCGTGTTTTTGCGCTCTGAAAGTGTTGAAAACCGTGTTTCTGGCAATATAGTTGAAACTGCACGTTGAATGATGTTAAAACCCGGAATCGCGTTTTTGCGCTCTGAAAGTGTCGAAAACAGCAGTTTCTGGCAATATCAGTTGAAACTGCACGCTGAATGATGTTAAAACCCGGGAATCGCGTTTTTGCGTTGTGAAAGTGTCGAAAACAGCGTTTCTGATGCACTTCTGGAAAATGAATGCTGTGTGTTGTTCAAAGCTGGGAACAGAGTTTTTGGGCTTGGAGAGTGTGAAAATTGTGTTTCTGATAGTCTACTGAAATCTGAATGCTGAGTGTTGTTCAAAGCTGAGAAAAGGGTTTTTGGGCTCTGAGTGACTCCAAAAACCTTTTCAGACATTCTCCTTTAAATTGAATGCTGAGCGATGTTGAAAACGTGGGAATCGTGTTTTTGCGCTCTGAAAGTGTTGAAAACCGTGTTTCTGGCAATATAGTTGAAACTGCACGTTGAATGATGTAAAACCCGGGAATCGCGTTTTTGCGCTCTGAAAGTGTCGAAAACAGCGTTTCTGATGCACTTCTGGAAAATGAATGCTGTGTGTTGTTCAAAGCTGGGAACAGAGTTTTTGGGCTTGGAGAGTGTGAAAATTGTGTTTCTGAATGCTGAGTGTTGTTCAAAGCTGGGAAAAGGGTTTTTTGGGCTCTGAGTGACTCCAAAAACCTTTTCAGACATTCTCCTTTAAATTGAATGCTGAGCGATGTTGAAAACGTGGGAATCGTGTTTTTTTGCGCTCTGAAAGTGTTGAAAAACCGTGTTTCTGGCAATATAGTTGAAACTGCACGTTGAATGATGTTAAAACCCGGGAATCGCGTTTTTGCGCTCTGAAAGTGTCGAAAACAGCGTTTCTGATGCACTTCTGGAAAATGAATGCTGTGTGTTGTTCAAAGCTGGGAACAGAGTTTTTGGGCTTGGAGAGTGTGAAAATTGTGTTTCTGATAGTCTACTGAAATCTGAATGCTGAGTGTTGTTCAAAGCTGGGAAAAGGGTTTTTGGGCTCTGAGTGACTCCAAAAACCTTTTCAGACATTCTCCTTTAAATTGAATGCTGAGCGATGTTGAAAACGTGGGAATCGTGTTTTTTGCGCTCTGAAAATGTTGAAAACCGTGTTTCTGGCAATATAGTTGAAACTGCACGTTGGATGAAGTTAAAACCCGGGAATCGCGTTTTTTGCGCTCTGAAAGTGTCGAAAACAGCGTTTCTGATGCACTTCTGGAAAATGAATGCTGTGTGTTGTTCAAAGCTGGGAACAGAGTTTTTGGGCTTGGAGAGTGTGAAAATTGTGTTTCTGATAGTCTACTGAAATCTGAATGCTGAGTGTTGTTCAAAGCTGAGAAAAGGGTTTTTGGGCTCTGAGTGACTCCAAAAACCTTTTCAGACATTCTCCTTTAAATTGAATGCTGAGCGATGTTGAAAACGTGGGAATCGTGTTTTTGCGCTCTGAAAGTGTTGAAAACCGTGTTTCTGGCAATATAGTTGAAACTGCACGTTGGATGAAGTTAAAACCCGGGAATCGCGTTTTTGCGCTCTGAAAGTGTCGAAAACAGCGTTTCTGATGCACTTCTGGAAAATGAATGCTGAGTGTTGTTCAAAGCTGAGAAAAGGGTTTTTGGGCTCTGAGTGACTCCAAAAACCTTTTCAGACATTCTCCTTTAAATTGAATGCTGAGCGATGTTGAAAACGTGGGAATCGTGTTTTTGAGCTCTGAAAGTGTTCAAAACCGTGTTTCTGGCAATGTAGTTGAAACTGCACGTTGAATGAAGTTAAAACCCGGGAATCGCGTTTTTGCGCTCTGAAAGTGTCGAAAACAGCGTTTCTGATGCACTTCTGGAAAATGAATGCTGTGTGTTGTTCAAAGCTGGGAACAGAGTTTTTGGCTTGGAGAGTGTGAAAATTGTATTTCTGATAGTCTACTGAAATCTGAATGCTGAGTGTTGTTCAAAGCTGAGAAAAGGGTTTTTGGGCTCTGAGTGACTCCAAAAACCTTTTCAGACATTCTCCTTTAAATTGAATGCTGAGCGATGTTGAAAACGTGGGAATCGTGTTTTTTGCGCTCTGAAAGTGTTGAAAACCGTGTTTCTGGCAATATAGTTGAAACTGCACGTTGAATGATGTTAGAACCCGGGAATCGCGTTTTTGCGCTCTGAAAGTGTCGAAAACAGCGTTTCTGGCAATAAAGTTGAAACTGCACGCTGAATGATGTTAAAACCCGGGAATCGCGTTTTTGCGTTGTGAAAGTGTTGAAAACAGTGTTTCTGATGCACTTCTGGAAAATGAATGCTGTGTGTTGTTCAAAGCTGGGAACAGAGTTTTTGGGCTTGGAGAGTGTGAAAATTGTGTTTCTGATAGTCTCCTGAAATCTGAATGCTGAGTATTGTTCAAAGCTGAGAACAGAGTTTTTGGGCTCTGAGTGACTCCAAAAACCTTTCCAGGCATTCTCCTTTAAATTGAATGCTGAGCGATGTTGAAAACGTGGGAATCGTGTTTTTGCGCTCTGAAAGTGTTGAAAACCGTGTTTCTGGCAATATAGTTGAAACTGCACGTTGAATGATGTTAGAACCCGGGAATCGCGTTTTTGCGCTCTGAAAGTGTCGAAAACAGTGTTTCTGGCAATAAAGTTGCAACTGCACGCTGAATGATGTTAAAACCCGGGAATCGCGTTTTTGCGTTGTGACAGTGTTGAAAACAGCGTTTCTGATGCACTTCTGGAAAATGAATGCTGTGTGTTGTTCAAAGCTGGGAACAGAGTTTTTGGGCTTGGAGAGTGTAAAAATTGTGTTTCTGATAGTCTACTGAAATCTGAATGCTGAGTATTGTTCAAAGCTGAGAACAGAGTTTTTGGGCTCTGAGTGACTCCAAAAACCTTTTCAGGCATTCTCCTTTAAATTGAATGCTGAGCGATGTTGAAAACGTGGGAATCGTGTTTTTGCCCTCTGAAAGTGTTGAAAACCGTGTTTCTGGCAATATCGTTGAAACTGCATGGTGAATGATGTTAAAACCCGGGAATCGCGTTTTTGCGCTCTGAAAGTGTCGAAAACAGCATTTCTGGCAATAAAGTTGAAACTGCACGCTGAATGATGTTAAAACCCGGGAATCGCGTTTTTGCGTTGTGAAAGTGTTGAAAACAGCGTTTCTGATGCACTTCTGGAAAATGAATGCTGTGTGTTGTTCAAAGCTGGGAACAGAGTTTTTGGGCTTGGAGAGTGTGAAAACTGTGTTTCTGATAGTCTACTCAAATCTGAATGCTGAGTATTGTTCAAAGCTGAGAACAGAGTCTTTGGGCTCTGAGTGACTCCAAAAACCTTTTCAGGCATTCTCCTTTAAATTGAATGCTGAGCGATGTTGAAAACCCGGGAATCGCGTTTTTGCGTTGTGAAAGTGTCGAAAACAGCGTTTCTCGTTGTTCAAAGCTGAGAAAAGGGTTTTTGGGCTATGAGTGACTCCAAAAACCTTTTCAGGCATTCTCCTTTAAATTGAATGCTGAGCGATGTTGAAAACGTGGGAATCGTGTTTTTGCCCTCTGAAAGTGTTGAAAACCGTATTTCTGGCAATATAGTTGAAACTGCACGTTGAATGATGTTAGAACCCGGGAATCGCGTTTTTGCGCTCTGAAAGTGTCGAAAACAGCGTTTCTGGCAATAAAGTTGAAACTGCACGCTGAATGATGTTAAAACCCGGGAATCGCGTTTTTGCGTTGTGAAAGTGTTGAAAACAGCGTTTCTGATGCACTTCTGGAAAATGAATGCTGTGTGTTGTTCAAAGCTGGGAACAGAGTTTTTGGGCTTGGAGAGTGTGAAAACTTTGTTTCTGATAGTCTACTGAAATCTGAATGCTGAGTATTGTTCAAAGCTGAGAACAGAGTCTTTGGGCTCTGAGTGACTCCAAAAACCATTTCAGGCACTCTCCTTTAAATTGAATGCTGAGCGATGTTGAAGACCCGGGAATCGCGTTTTTGCGTTGTGAAAGTGTCGAAAACATCGTTTCTCGTTGTTCAAAGCTGAGAAAAGGGTTTTTGGGCTATGAGTGACTCCAAAAACCTTTTCAGGCATTCTCCTTTAAATTGAATGCTGAGTGATGTTGAAAACGTGGGAATCGTGTTTTTGCCCTCTGAAAGTGTTGAAAACCGTGTTTCTGGCAATATAGTTGAAACTGCAAGTTGAATGATGTTAGACCCCGGGAATCGCGTTTTTGCGCTCTGAAAGTGTCGAAAACAGAGTTTCTGGCAATAAAGTTGAAACTGCACGCTGAATGATGTTAAAACCCGGGAATCGCGTTTTTGCGTTGTGAAAGTGTCAAACAGCGTTTCTGATGCACTTCTGGAAAATGAATGCTGTGTGTTGTTCAAAGCTGGGAACAGAGTTTTTGGGCTTTGAGAGTGTGAAAATTGTGTTTCTGATAGTCTACTGAAATCTGAATGCTGAGTGTTGTTCAAAGCTGAGAAAAGGGTTTTTGGGCTCTGAGTGACTCCAAAAACCTTTTCAGACATTCTCCTTTAAATTGAATGCTGAGCGATGTTGAAAACGTGGGAATCGTGTTTTTGCGCTCTGAAAGTGTTCAAAACCGTGTTTCTGGCAATATAGTTGAAACTGCACGTTGGATGAAGTTAAAACCCGGGAATCTCGTTTTTGCGCTCTGAAAGTGTCGAAAACAGCGTTTCTGATGCACTTCTGGAAAATGAATGCTGAGTGTTGTTCAAAGCTGAGAAAAGGGTTTTTGGGCTCTGAGTGACTCCAAAAAACCTTTTCAGACATTCTCCTTTAAATTGAATGCTGAGCGATGTTGAAAACGTGGGAATCGTGTTTTTGCGCTCTGAAAGTGTTGAAAACCGTGTTTCTGGCAATATAGTTGAAACTGCACGTTGAATGATGTTAAAACCCGGGAATCGCGTTTTTGCGCTCTGAAAGTGTCGAAAACAGCGTTTCTGATGCACTTCTGGAAAATGAATGCTGTGTGTTGTTCAAAGCTGGGAACAGAGTTTTTGGGCTTGGAGAGTGTGAAAATTGTGTTTCTGATAGTCTACTGAAATCTGAATGCTGAGTGTTGTTCAAAGCTGGGAAAAGGGTTTTTGGGCTCTGAGTGACTCCAAAAACCTTTTCAGACATTCTCCTTTAAATTGAATGCTGAGCGATGTTGAAAACGTGGGAATCGTGTTTTTGCGCTCTGAAAGTGTTGAAAACCGTGTTTCTGGCAATATAGTTGAAACTGCACGTTGAATGATGTTAAAACCCGGGAATCGCGTTTTTGCGCTCTGAAAGTGTCGAAAACAGCGTTTCTGATGCACTTCTGGAAAATGAATGCTGTGTGTTGTTCAAAGCTGGGAACAGAGTTTTTGGGCTTGGAGAGTGTGAAAACTGTGTTTCTGATAGTCTACTGAAATCTGAATGCTGAGTGTTGTTCAAAGCTGGGTAAAGGGTTTTTGGGCTCTGAGTGACTCCAAAAACCTTTTCAGACATTCTCCTTTAAATTGAATGCTGAGCGATGTTGAAAACGTGGGAATCGTGTTTTTGCGCTCTGAAAATGTTGAAAACCGTGTTTCTGGCAATATAGTTGAAACTGCACGTTGGATGAAGTTAAAACCCGGGAATCGCGTTTTTGCGCTCTGAAAGTGTCGAAAACAGCGTTTCTGATGCACTTCTGGAAAATGAATGCTGTGTGTTGTTCAAAGCTGGGAACAGAGTTTTTGGGCTTGGAGAGTGTGAAAATTGTGTTTCTGATAGTCTAGTGAAATCTGAATGCTGAGTGTTGTTCAAAGCTGAGAAAAGGGTTTTTGGGCTCTGAGTGACTCCAAAAACCTTTTCAGACATTCTCCTTTAAATTGAATGCTGAGCGATGTTGAAAACGTGGGAATCGTGTTTTTGCGCTCTGAAAGTGTTGAAAACCGTGTTTCTGGCAATATAGTTGAAACTGCACGTTGGATGAAGTTAAAACCCGGGAATCGCGTTTTTGCGCTCTGAAAGTGTCGAAAACAGCGTTTCTGATGCACTTCTGGAAAATGAATGCTGTGTGTTGTTCAAAGCTGGGAACAGAGTTTTTGGGCTTTGAGAGTGTGAAAATTGTGTTTCTGATAGTCTACTGAAATCTGAATGCTGAGTGTTGTTCAAAGCTGAGAAAAGGGTTTTTGGGCTCTGAGTGACTCCAAAAACCTTTTCAGACATTCTCCTTTAAATTGAATGCTGAGCGATGTTGAAAACGTGGGAATCGTGTTTTTTCGCTCTGAAAGTGTTGAAAACCGTGTTTCTGGCAATATAGTTGAAACTGCACGTTGAATGATGTTAGAACCCGGGAATCGCGTTTTTGCGCTCTGAAAGTGTCGAAAACAGCGTCTCTGGCAATAAAGTTGAAACTGCACGCTGAATGATGTTAAAACCCGGGAATCGCGTTTTTGCGTTGTGAAAGTTTTGAAAACAGCGTTTCTGATGCACTTCTGGAAAATGAATGCTGTGTTGTTCAAAGCTGGGAACAGAGTTTTTGGGCTTGGAGAGTGTGAAAACTGTGTTTCTGATAGTCTACTGAAATCTGAATGCTGAGTATTGTTCAAAACTGAGAACAGAGTCTTTGGGCTCTGAGTGACTCCAAAAACCTTTTCAGGCATTCTCCTTTAAATTGAATGCTGAGCGATGTTGAAAACCCGGGAATCGCGTTTTTGCGTTGTGAAAGTGTCGAAAACAGCGTTTCTGATGCACTTCTGGAAAATGAATGCTGTGTGTTGTTCAAAGCTTGGAACAGAGTTTTTGGGCTTGGAGAGTGTGAAAATTGTGTTTGTGATCGTCTACTGAAATCTGAATGCTGAGTGTTGTTCAAAGCTGAGAAAAGGGTTTTTGGGCTCTGAGTGACTCCAAAAACCTTTTCAGGCATTCTCCTTTAAATTGAATGCTGAGCGATGTTGAAAACCCGGGAATCGCGTTTTTTGCATTGTGAAAGTGTCGAAAACAGCGTTTCTCGTTGTTCAAAGCTGAGAAAAGGGTTTTTGGGCTATGAGTGACTCCAAAAACCTTTTCAGGCATTCTCCTTTAAATTGAATGCTGAGCGATGTTGAAAACGTGGGAATCGTGTTTTTGCCCTCTGAAAGTGTTGAAAACCATGTTTCTGGCAATATAGTTGAAACTGCAAGTTGAATGATGTTAGAACCCGGGAATCGCGTTTTTGCACTCTGAAAGTGTCAAACAGAGTTTCTGGCAATAAAGTTGAAACTGCACGCTGAATGATGTTAAAACCCGGGAATCGCGTTTTTGCGCTCTGAAAGTGTCGAAAACAGCGTTTCTGATGCACTTCTGGAAAATGAATGCTGTGTGTTGTTCAAAGCTGGGAACAGAGTTTTTGGGCTTTGAGAGTGTGAAAATTGTGTTTCTGATAGTCTACTGAAATCTGAATGCTGAGTGTTGTTCAAAGCTGAGAAAAGGGTTTTTGGGCTCTGAGTGACTCCAAAAACCTTTTCAGACATTCTCCTTTAAATTGAATGCTGAGCGATGTTGAAAACGTGGGAATCGTGTTTTTGCGCTCTGAAAGTGTTCAAAACCGTGTTTCTGGCAATATAGTTGAAACTGCACGTTGGATGAAGTTAAAACCCGGGAATCTCGTTTTTGCGCTCTGAAAGTGTCGAAAACAGCGTTTCTGATGCACTTCTGGAAAATGAATGCTGAGTGTTGTTCAAAGCTGAGAAAAGGGTTTTTGGGCTCTGAGTGACTCCAAAAACCTTTTCAGACATTCTCCTTTAAATTGAATGCTGAGCGATGTTGAAAACGTGGGAATCGTGTTTTTGAGCTCTGAAAGTGTTCAAAACCGTGTTTCTGGCAATGTAGTTGAAACTGCACGTTGGATGAAGTTAAAACCCGGGAATCGCGTTTTTGCGCTCTGAAAGTGTCGAAAACAGCGTTTCTGATGCACTTCTGGAAAATGAATGCTGTGTGTTGTTCAAAGCTGGGAACAGAGTTTTTGGGCTTGGAGAGTGTGAAAATTGTGTTTCTGATAGTCTACTGAAATCTGAATGCTGAGTATTGTTCAAAGCTGAGAACAGAGTTTTTGGGCTCTGAGTGACTCCAAAAACCTTTCCAGGCATTCTCCTTTAAATTGAATGCTGAGCGATGTTGAAAACGTGGGAATCGTGTTTTTGCCCTCTGAAAGTGTTGAAAACCGTGTTTCTGGCAATATAGTTGAAACTGCACGTTGAATGATGTTAGAACCCGGGAATCGCGTTTTTGCGCTCTGAAAGTGTCGAAAACAGTGTTTCTGGCAATAAAGTTGCAACTGCACGCTGAATGATGTTAAAACCCGGGAATCGCGTTTTTGCGTTGTGACAGTGTTGAAAACAGCGTTTCTGATGCACTTCTGGAAAATGAATGCTGTGTGTTGTTCAAAGCTGGGAACAGAGTTTTTGGGCTTGGAGAGTGTAAAAATTGTGTTTCTGATAGTCTACTGAAATCTGAATGCTGAGTATTGTTCAAAGCTGAGAACAGAGTTTTTGGGCTCTGAGTGACTCCAAAAACCTTTTCAGGCATTCTCCTTTAAATTGAATGCTGAGCGATGTTGAAAACGTGGGAATCGTGTTTTTGCCCTCTGAAAGTGTTGAAAACCGTGTTTCTGGCAATATCGTTGAAACTGCATGGTGAATGATGTTAAAACCCGGGAATCGCGTTTTTGCGCTCTGAAAGTGTCGAAAACAGCATTTCTGGCAATAAAGTTGAAACTGCACGCTGAATGATGTTAAAACCCGGGAATCGCGTTTTTGCGTTGTGAAAGTGTTGAAAACAGCGTTTCTGATGCACTTCTGGAAAATGAATGCTGTGTGTTGTTCAAAGCTGGGAACAGAGTTTTTGGGCTTGGAGAGTGTGAAAACTGTGTTTCTGATAGTCTACTCAAATCTGAATGCTGAGTATTGTTCAAAGCTGAGAACAGAGTCTTTGGGCTCTGAGTGACTCCAAAAACCTTTTCAGGCATTCTCCTTTAAATTGAATGCTGAGCAATGTTGAAAACCCGGGAATCGCGTTTTTGCGTTGTGAAAGTGTCGAAAACAGCGTTTCTCGTTGTTCAAAGCTGAGAAAAGGGTTTTTGGGCTATGAGTGACTCCAAAAACCTTTTCAGGCATTCTCCTTTAAATTGAATGCTGAGCGATGTTGAAAACGTGGGAATCGTGTTTTTGCCCTCTGAAAGTGTTGAAAACCGTATTTCTGGCAATATAGTTGAAACTGCACGTTGAATGATGTTAGAACCCGGGAATCGCGTTTTTGCGCTCTGAAAGTGTCGAAAACAGCGTTTCTGGCAATAAAGTTGAAACTGCACGCTGAATGATGTTAAAACCCGGGAATCGCGTTTTTGCGTTGTGAAAGTGTTGAAAACAGCGTTTCTGATGCACTTCTGGAAAATGAATGCTGTGTGTTGTTCAAAGCTGGGAACAGAGTTTTTGGGCTTGGAGAGTGTGAAAACTTTGTTTCTGATAGTCTACTGAAATCTGAATGCTGAGTATTGTTCAAAGCTGAGAACAGAGTCTTTGGGCTCTGAGTGACTCCAAAAACCATTTCAGGCACTCTCCTTTAAATTGAATGCTGAGCGATGTTGAAAACCCGGGAATCGCGTTTTTTGCGTTGTGAAAGTGTCGAAAACATCGTTTCTCGTTGTTCAAAGCTGAGAAAAGGTTTTTTGGGCTATGAGTGACTCCAAAAACCTTTTCAGGCATTCTCCTTTAAATTGAATGCTGAGTGATGTTGAAAACGTGGGAATCGTGTTTTTGCCCTCTGAAAGTGTTGAAAACCGTGTTTCTGGCAATATAGTTGAAACTGCAAGTTGAATGATGTTAGACCCCGGGAATCGCGTTTTTGCGCTCTGAAAGTGTCGAAAACAGAGTTTCTGGCAATAAAGTTGAAACTGCACGCTGAATGATGTTAAAACCCGGGAATCGCGTTTTTGCGTTGTGAAAGTGTTGAAAACAGCGTTTCTGATGCACTTCTAGAAAATGAATACTGTGTGTTGTTCAAAGCTGGGAACAGAGTTTTTGGGCTTGGAGAGTGTGAAAATTGTGTTTCTGATAGTCTACTGAAATCTGAATGCTGAGTATTGTTCAAAGCTGAGAACAGAGTCTTTGGGCTCTGAGTGACTCCAAAAACCTTTTCAGGCATTCTCCTTTAAATTGAATGCTGAGCGATGTTGAAAACCCGGGAATCGCGTTTTTGCGTTGTGAAAGTGTCGAAAACAGCTTTTCTCGTTGTTCAAAGCTGAGAAAAGGATTTTTGGGCGATGAGTGACTCCAAAAACCTTTTCAGGCATTCTCCTTTAAATTGAATGCTGAGCGATGTTGAAAACGTGGGAATCGTGATTTTGCCCTCTGAAAGTGTTGAAAACCGTGTTTCTGGCAATATAGTTGAAACTGCACGTTGAATGATGTTAAAACCCGGGACTCGCGTTTTTGCGCTCTGAAAGTGTCGAAAACAGCCTTTCTGGCAATATCGTTGAAACTGCATGGTGAATGATGTTAAAACCCGGGAATCGCGTTTTTGCGTTGTGAAAGTGTCGAAAACAGCGTTTCTGATGCACTTCTGGAAAATGAATGCTGTGTGTTGTTCAAAGCTGGGAACAGAGTTTTTGGGCTTTGAGAGTGTGAAAATTGTGTTTCTGATAGTCTACTGAAATCTGAATGCTGAGTGTTGTTCAAAGCTGAGAAAAGGGTTTTTGGGCTCTGAGTGACTCCAAAAACCTTTTCAGACATTCTCCTTTAAATTGAATGCTGAGCAATGTTGAAAACGTGGGAATCGTGTTTTTGAGCTCTGAAAGTGTTCAAAACCGTGTTTCTGGCAATGTAGTTGAAACTGCACGTTGGATGAAGTTAAAACCCGGGAATCGCGTTTTTGCGCTCTGAAAGTGTCGAAAACAGCGTTTCTGATGCACTTCTGGAAAATGAATGCTGTGTGTTGTTCAAAGCTGGGAACAGAGTTTTTGGGCTTGGAGAGTGTGAAAATTGTGTTTCTGATAGTGTACTGAAATCTGAATGCTGAGTGTTGTTCAAAGCTGAGAAAAGGGTTTTTGGGCTCTGAGTGACTCCAAAAACCTTTTCAGACATTCTCCTTTAAATTGAATGCTGAGCGATGTTGAAAACGTGGGAATCGTGTTTTTGCGCTCTGAAAGTGTTGAAAACCGTGTTTCTGGCAATATAGTTGAAACTGCACGTTGAATGATGTTAAAACCCGGGAATCGCGTTTTTGCGCTCTGAAAGTGTCGAAAACAGCGTTTCTGATGCACTTCTGGAAAATGAATGCTGTGTGTTGTTCAAAGCTGGGAACAGAGTTTTTGGGCTTGGAGAGTGTGAAAATTGTGTTTCTGATAGTCTACTGAAATCTGAATGCTGAGTGTTGTTCAAAGCTGAGAAAAGGGTTTTTGGGCTCTGAGTGACTCCAAAAACCTTTTCAGACATTCTCCTTTAAATTGAATGCTGAGCGATGTTGAAAACGTGGGAATCGTGTTTTTGCGCTCTGAAAGTGTTGAAAACCGTGTTTCTGGCAATATAGTTGAAACTGCACGTTGGATGAAGTTAAAACCCGGGAATCGCGTTTTTGCGCTGTGAAAGTGTCGAAAACAGCGTTTCTGATGCACTTCTGGAAAATGAATGCTGTGTGTTGTTCTAAGCTGGGAACAGAGTTTTTGGGCTTTGAGAGTGTGAAAATTGTGTTTCTGATAGTCTACTGAAATCTGAATGCTGAGTGTTGTTCAAAGCTGAGAAAAGGGTTTTTGGGCTCTGAGTGACTCCAAAAACCTTTTCAGACATTCTCCTTTAAATTGAATGCTGAGCGATGTTGAAAACGTGGGAATCGTGTTTTTTCGCTCTGAAAGTGTTGAAAACCGTGTTTCTGGCAATATAGTTGAAACTGCACGTTGAATGATGTTAGAACCCGGGAATCGCGTTTTTGCGCTCTGAAAGTGTCGAAAACAGCGTCTCTGGCAATAAAGTTGAAACTGCACGCTGAATGATGTTAAAACCCGGGAATCGCGTTTTTGCGTTGTGAAAGTTTTGAAAACAGCGTTTCTGATGCACTTCTGGAAAATGAATGCTGTGTTGTTCAAAGCTGGGAACAGAGTTTTTGGGCTTGTAGAGTGTGAAAACTGTGTTTCTGATAGTCTACTGAAATCTGAATGCTGAGTATTGTTCAAAACTGAGAACAGAGTCTTTGGGCTCTGAGTGACTCCAAAAACCTTTTCAGGCATTCTCCTTTAAATTGAATGCTGAGCGATGTTGAAAACCCGGGAATCGCGTTTTTGCGTTGTGAAAGTGTCGAAAACGGCGTTTCTGATGCACTTCTGGAAAATGAATGCTGTGTGTTGTTCAAAGCTGGGAACAGAGTTTTTGGGCTTGGAGAGTGTGAAAATTGTGTTTGTGATCGTCTACTGAAATCTGAATGCTGAGTGTTGTTCAAAGCTGAGAAAAGGGTTTTTGGGCTCTGAGTGACTCCAAAAACCTTTTCAGGCATTCTCCTTTAAATTGAATGCTGAGCGATGTTGAAAACCCGGGAATCGCGTTTTTGCATTGTGAAAGTGTCGAAAACAGCGTTTCTCGTTGTTCAAAGCTGAGAAAAGGGTTTTTGGGCTATGAGTGACTCCAAAAACCTTTTCAGGCATTCTCCTTTAAATTGAATGCTGAGCGATGTTGAAAACGTGGGAATCGTGTTTTTTTCCTTCTGAAAGTGTTGAAAACCATGTTTCTGGCAATATAGTTGAAACTGCAAGTTGAATGATGTTAGAACCCGGGAATCGCGTTTTTGCACTCTGAAAGTGTCAAACAGAGTTTCTGGCAATAAAGTTGAAACTGCACGCTGAATGATGTTAAAACCCGGGAATCGCGTTTTTGCGCTCTGAAAGTGTCGAAAACAGCGTTTCTGATGCACTTCTGGAAAATGAATGCTGTGTGTTGTTCAAAGCTGGGAACAGAGTTTTTGGGCTTGGAGAGTGTGAAAATTGTGTTTCTGATAGTCTACTGAAATCTGAATGCTGAGTATTATTCAAAGCTGAGAACAGAGTTTTTGGGCTCTGAGTGACTCCAAAAACCTTTCCAGGCATTCTCCTTTAAATTGAATGCTGAGCGATGTTGAAAACGTGGGAATCGTGATTTTGCCCTCTGAAAGTGTTGAAAACCGTGTTTCTGGCAATATAGTTGAAACTGCACGTTGAATGATGTTAAAACCCGGGACTCGCGTTTTTGCGCTTGAAAGTGTCGAAAACAGCGTTTCTGGCAATATCGTTGAAACTGCACGTTGAATGATGTTAAAACCCGGGAATCGCGTTTTTGAGTTGTGAAAGTGTTGAAAACAGCGTTTCTGATGCACTTCTGGAAAATGAATGCTGTGTGTTGTTCAAAGCTGGGAACAGAGTTTTTGGGCTTGGAGAGTGTGAAAATTGTGTTTCTGATAGTCTACTGAAATGTGAATGCTGAGTATTGTTCAAAGCTGAGAACAGAGTTTTTGGGCTCTGAGTGACTCCAAAAACCTTTTCAGGCATTCTCCTTTAAATTGAATGCTGAGCGATGTTGAAAACGTGGGAATCGTGTTTTTGCCCTCTGAAAGTGTTGAAAACCGTGTTTCTGGCAATATCGTTGAAACTGCATGGTGAATGATGTTAAAACCCGGGAATCGCGTTTTTGCGCTCTGAAAGTGTCGAAAACAGCATTTCTGGCAATAAAGTTGAAACTGCACGCTGAATGATGTTAAAACCCGGGAATCGCGTTTTTGCGTTGTGAAAGTGTTGAAAACAGCGTTTCTGATGCACTTCTGGAAAATGAATGCTGTGTGTTGTTCAAAGCTGGGAACAGAGTTTTTGGGCTTGGAGAGTGTGAAAACTGTGTTTCTGATAGTCTACTCAAATCTGAATGCTGAGTATTGTTCAAAGCTGAGAACAGAGTCTTTGGGCTCTGAGTGACTCCAAAAACCTTTTCAGGCATTCTCCTTTAAATTGAATGCTGAGCGATGTTGAAAACGTGGGAATCGTGTTTTTGCCCTCTGAAAGTGTTGAAAACCGTGTTTCTGGCAATATCGTTGAAACTGCATGGTGAATGATGTTAAAACCCGGGAATCGCGTTTTTTGCGCTCTGAAAGTGTCGAAAACAGCATTTCTGGCAATAAAGTTGAAACTGCACGCTGAATGATGTTAAAACCCGGGAATCGCGTTTTTGCGTTGTGAAAGTGTCGAAAACAGCGTTTCTGATGCACTTCTGGAAAATGAATGCTGTGTGTTGTTCAAAGCTGGGAACAGAGTTTTTGGGCTTGGAGAGTGTGAAAATTGTGTTTCTGATAGTCTACTGAAATCTGAATGCTGAGTGTTGTTCAAAGCTGAGAAAAGGGTTTTTGGGCTCTGAGTGACTCCAAAAACCTTTTCAGACATTCTCCTTTAAATTGAATGCTGAGCGATGTTGAAAACGTGGGAATCGTGTTTTTGCGCTCTGAAAGTGTTGAAAACCGTGTTTCTGGCAATATAGTTGAAACTGCACGTTGAATGATGTTAAAACCCGGGAATCGCGTTTTTGCGCTCTGAAAGTGTCGAAAACAGCGTTTCTGATGCACTTCTGGAAAATGAATGCTGTGTGTTGTTCAAAGCTGGGAACAGAGTTTTTGGGCTTGGAGAGTGTGAAAATTGTGTTTCTGATAGTCTACTGAAATCTGAATGCTGAGTGTTGTTCAAAGCTGGGAAAAGGGTTTTTGGGCTCTGAGTGACTCCAAAAACCTTTTCAGACATTCTCCTTTAAATTGAATGCTGAGCGATGTTGAAAACGTGGGAATCGTGTTTTTTGCGCTCTGAAAGTGTTGAAAACCGTGTTTCTGGCAATATAGTTGAAACTGCACGTTGAATGATGTTAAAACCCGGGAATCGCGTTTTTGCGCTCTGAAAGTGTCGAAAACAGCGTTTCTGATGCACTTCTGGAAAATGAATGCTGTGTGTTGTTCAAAGCTGGGAACAGAGTTTTTGGGCTTGGAGAGTGTGAAAATTGTGTTTCTGATAGTCTACTGAAATCTGAATGCTGAGTGTTGTTCAAAGCTGGGTAAAGGGTTTTTGGGCTCTGAGTGACTCCAAAAACCTTTTCAGACATTCTCCTTTAAATTGAATGCTGAGCGATGTTGAAAACGTGGGAATTGTGTTTTTGCGCTCTGAAAATGTTGAAAACCGTGTTTCTGGCAATATAGTTGAAACTGCACGTTGGATGAAGTTAAAACCCGGGAATCGCGTTTTTGCGCTCTGAAAGTGTCGAAAACAGCGTTTCTGATGCACTTCTGGAAAATGAATGCTGTGTGTTGTTCAAAGCTGGGAACAGAGTTTTTGGGCTTGGAGAGTGTGAAAATTGTGTTTCTGATAGTCTACTGAAATCTGAATGCTGAGTGTTGTTCAAAGCTGAGAAAAGGGTTTTTGGGCTCTGAGTGACTCCAAAAACCTTTTCAGACATTCTCCTTTAAATTGAATGCTGAGCGATGTTGAAAACGTGGGAATCGTGTTTTTGCGCTCTGAAAGTGTTGAAAACCGTGTTTCTGGCAATATAGTTGAAACTGCACGTTGGATGAAGTTAAAACCCGGGAATCGCGTTTTTTGCGCTCTGAAAGTGTCGAAAACAGCGTTTCTGATGCACTTCTGGAAAATGAATGCTGTGTGTTGTTCAAAGCTGGGAACAGAGTTTTTGGGCTTTGAGAGTGTGAAAATTGTGTTTCTGATAGTCTACTGAAATCTGAATGCTGAGTGTTGTTCAAAGCTGAGAAAAGGGTTTTTGGGCTCTGAGTGACTCCAAAAACCTTTTCAGACATTCTCCTTTAAATTGAATGCTGAGCGATGTTGAAAACGTGGGAATCGTGTTTTTTCGCTCTGAAAGTGTTGAAAACCGTTGTTTCTGGCAATATAGTTGAAACTGCACGTTGAATGATGTTAGAACCCGGGAATCGCGTTTTTGCGCTCTGAAAGTGTCGAAAACAGCGTCTCTGGCAATAAAGTTGAAACTGCACGCTGAATGATGTTTAAAACCCGGGAATCGCGTTTTTTGCGTTGTGAAAGTTTTGAAAACAGCGTTTCTGATGCACTTCTGGAAAATGAATGCTGTGTTGTTCAAAGCTGGGAACAGAGTTTTTGGGCTTGGAGAGTGTGAAAACTGTGTTTCTGATAGTCTACTGAAATCTGAATGCTGAGTATTGTTCAAAACTGAGAACAGAGTTTTTGGGCTCTGAGTGACTCCAAAAACCTTTTCAGGCATTCTCCTTTAAATTGAATGCTGAGCGATGTTGAAAACCCGGGAATCGCGTTTTTGCGTTGTGAAAGTGTAGAAAACGGCGTTTCTGATGCACTTCTGGAAAATGAATGCTGTGTGTTGTTCAAAGCTGGGAACAGAGTTTTTGGGCTTGGAGAGTGTGAAAATTGTGTTTGTGATCGTCTACTGAAATCTGAATGCTGAGTGTTGTTCAAAGCTGAGAAAAGGGTTTTTGGGCTCTGAGTGACTCCAAAAACCTTTTCAGGCATTCTCCTTTAAATTGAATGCTGAGCGATGTTGAAAACCCGGGAATCGCGTTTTTGCATTGTGAAAGTGTCGAAAACAGCGTTTCTCGTTGTTCAAAGCTGAGAAAAGGGTTTTTGGGCTCTGAGTGACTCCAAAAACCTTTTCAGACATTCTCCTTTAAATTGAATGCTGAGCGATGTTGAAAACGTGGGAATCGTGTTTTTGTGCTCTGAAAGTGTTGAAAACCGTGTTTCTGGCAATATAGTTGAAACTGCACGTTTAATGATGTTAAAACCCGGGAATCGCGTTTTTGCGCTCTGAAAGTGTCGAAAACAGCGTTTCTGGCAATATCGTTGAAACTGCATGGTGAATGATGTTAAAACCCGGAAATCGCGTTTTTGCGTTGTGAAAGTGTCGAAAACAGCGTTTCTCGTTGTTCAAAGCTGAGAAAAGGGTTTTTGGGCTATGAGTGACTCCAAAAACCTTTTCAGGCATTCTCCTTTAAATTGAATGCTGAGCGATGTTGAAAACGTGGGAATCGTGATTTTGCCCTCTGAAAGTGTTGAAAACCGTGTTTCTGGCAATATGGTTGAAACTGCACGTTGAATGATGTTAAAACCCGGGAATCGCGTTTTTGCGCTCTGGAAGTGTCGAAAACAGCGTTTCTGGCAATATCGTTGAAACTGCATGGTGAATGATGTTAAAACCCGGGAATCGCGTTTTTGCGCTCTGAAAGTGTCGAAAACAGCGTTTCTGATGCACTTCTGGAAAATGAATGCTGAGTGTTGTTCAAAGCTGAGAAAAGGGTTTTTGGGCTCTGAGTGACTCCAAAAACCTTTTCAGACATTCTCCTTTAAATTGAATGCTGAGCGATGTTGAAAACGTGGGAATCGTGTTTTTGAGCTCTGAAAGTGTTCAAAACCGTGTTTCTGGCAATGTAGTTGAAACTGCACGTTGGATGAAGTTAAAACCCGGGAATCGCGTTTTTGCGCTCTGAAAGTGTCGAAAACAGCGTTTCTGATGCACTTCTGGAAAATGAATGCTGTGTGTTGTTCAAAGCTGGGAACAGAGTTTTTGGGCTTGGAGAGTGTGAAAATTGTGTTTCTGATAGTCTACTGAAATCTGAATGCTGAGTGTTGTTCAAAGCTGAGAAAAGGGTTTTTGGGCTCTGAGTGACTCCAAAAACCTTTTCAGACATTCTCCTTTAAATTGAATGCTGAGCGATGTTGAAAACGTGGGAATCGTGTTTTTGCGCTCTGAAAGTGTTGAAAACCGTGTTTCTGGCAATATAGTTGAAACTGCACGTTGGATGAAGTTAAAACCCGGGAATCGCGTTTTTGCACTCTGAAAGTGTCGAAAACAGCGTTTCTGATGCACTTCTGGAAAATGAATGCTGTGTGTTGTTCAAAGCTGGGAACAGAGTTTTTGGGCTTGGAGAGTGTGAAAATTGTGTTTCTGATAGTCTACTGAAATCTGAATGCTGAGTATTGTTCAAAGCTGAGAAAAGGGTTTTTGGGCTCTGAGTGACTCCAAAAACCTTTTCAGACATTCTCCTTTAAATTGAATGCTGAGCGATGTTGAAAACGTGGGAATCGTGTTTCTGGCAATATAGTTGAAACTGCACGTTTAATGATGTTAAAACCCGGGAATCGCGTTTTTGCGCTCTGAAAGTGTCGAAAAAAGCGTTTCTGATGCACTTCTGGAAAATGAATGCTGTGTGTTGTTCAAAGCTGGGAACAGAGTTTCTGGGCTTTGAGAGTGTGAAAATTGTGTTTCTGATAGTCTACTGAAATCTGAATGCTGAGTGTTGTTCAAAGCTGAGAAAAGGGTTTTTGGGCTCTGAGTGACTCCAAAAACCTTTTCAGACATTCTCCTTTAAATTGAATGCTGAGCGATGTTGAAAACGTGGGAATCGTGTTTTTGAGCTCTGAAAGTGTTCAAAACCGTGTTTCTGGCAATGTAGTTGAAACTCCACGTTGGATGAAGTTAAAACCCGGGAATCGCGTTTTTGCGCTCTGAAAGTGTCGAAAACAGCGTTTCTGATGCACTCCTGGAAAATGAATGCTGTGTGTTGTTCAAAGCTGGGAACAGAGTTTTTGGGCTTGGAGAGTGTGAAAATTGTGTTTCTGATAGTCTACTGAAATCTGAATGCTGAGTGTTGTTCAAAGCTGAGAAAAGGGTTTTTGGGCTCTGAGTGACTCCAAAAACCTTTTCAGACATTCTCCTTTAAATTGAATGCTGAGCGATGTTGAAAACGTGGGAATCGTGTTTTTGCGCTCTGAAAGTGTTGAAAACCGTGTTTCTGGCAAGATAGTTGAAACTGCACGTTGGATGAAGTTAAAACCCGGGAATCGCGTTTTTGCGCTCTGAAAGTGTCGAAAACAGCGTTTCTGATGCACTTCTGGAAAATGAATGCTGTGTGTTGTTCAAAGCTGGGAACAGAGTTTGAAAATTGTGTTTCTGATAGTCTACTGAAATCTGAATGCTGAGTGTTGTTCAAAGCTGAGAAAAGGGTTTTTGGGCTCTGAGTGACTCCAAAAACCTTTTCAGACATTCTCCTTTAAATTGAATGCTGAGCGATGTTGAAAACGTGGGAATCGTGTTTTTGCGCTGTGAAAGTGTTGAAAACCGTGTTTCTGGCAATATAGTTGAAACTGCACGTTGGATGAAGTTAAAACCCGGGAATCGCGTTTTTGCGCTCTGAAAGTGTCGAAAACAGCGTTTCTGATGCACTTCTGGAAAATGAATGCTGTGTGTTGTTCAAAGCTGGGAACAGAGTTTTTGGGCTTGGAGAGTGTGAAAATTGTGTTTCTGATAGTCTACTGAAATCTGAATGCTGAGTGTTGTTCAAAGCTGAGAAAAGGGTTTTTGGGCTCTGAGTGACTCCAAAAACCTTTTCAGACATTCTCCTTCAAATTGAATGCTGAGCGATGTTGAAAACGTGGGAATCGTGTTTTTGCGCTCTGAAAGTGTTGAAAACCGTGTTTCTGGCAATATAGTTGAAACTGCACGTTGAATGATGTGAAAACCCGGGAATCGCGTTTTTGCGTAGTGAAAGTGTCGAAAACAGCGTTTCTGATGCACTTCTGGAAAATGAATGCTGTGTGTTGTTCAAAGCTGGGAACAGAGTTTTTGGGCTTGGAGAGTGTGAAAATTGTGTTTCTGATAGTCTACTGAAATCTGAATGCTGTGTGTTGTTCAAAGCTGAGAAAAGGGTTTTTGGGCTCTGAGTGACTCCAAAAACCTTTTCAGACATTCTCCTTTAAATTGAATGCTGAGCGATGTTGAAAACGTGGGAATCGTGTTTTTGCGCTCTGAAAGTGTTGAAAACCGTGTTTCTGGCAATATAGTTGAAACTGCACGTTGAATGATGTTAAAACCCGAGAATCGCGTTTTTGCGCTCTGAAAGTGTCGAAAACAGCGTTTCTGATGCACTTCTGGAAAATGAATGCTGTGTGTTGTTCAAAGCTGGGAACAGAGTTTTTGGGCTTGGAGAGTGTGAAAATTGTGTTTCTGATAGTCTACTGAAATCTGAATGCTGAGTGTTGTTCAAAGCTGAGAAAAGGGTTTTTGGGCTCTGAGTGACTCCAAAAACCTTTTCAGACATTCTCCTTTAAATTGAATGCTGAGCGATGTTGAAAACGTGGGAATCGTGTTTTTGCGCTCTGAAAATGTTGAAAACCGTGTTTCTGGCAATATAGTTGAAACTGCACGTTGGATGAAGTTAAAACCCGGGAATCGCGTTTTTGCGCTCTGAAAGTGTCGAAAACAGCGTTTCTGATGCACTTCTGGAAAATGAATGCTGTGTGTTGTTCAAAGCTGGGAACAGAGTTTTTGGGCTTGGAGAGTGTGAAAATTGTGTTTCTGATAGTCTACTGAAATCTGAATGCTGAGTGTTGTTCAAAGCTGAGAAAAGGGTTTTTGGGCTCTGAGTGACTCCAAAAACCTTTTCAGACATTCTCCTTTAAATTGAATGCTGAGCGATGTTGAAAACGTGGGAATCGTGTTTTTGCGCTCTGAAAGTGTTCAAAACCGTGGTTCTGGCAATATAGTTGAAACTGCACGTTGGATGAAGTTAAAACCCGGGAATCACGTTTTTGCGCTCTGAAAGTGTCGAAAACAGCGTTTCTGATGCACTTCTGGAAAATGAATGCTGTGTGTTGTTCAAAGCTGGGAACAGAGTTTTTGGGCTTGGAGAGTGTGAAAATTGTGTTTCTGATAGTCTACTGAAATCTGAATGCTGAGTGTTGTTCAAAGCTGAGAAAAGGGTTTTTGGGCTCTGAGTGACTCCAAAAACCTTTTCAGACATTCTCCTTTAAATTGAATGCTGAGCGATGTTGAAAACGTGGGAATCGTGTTTTTGCGCTCTGAAAGTGTTGAAAACCGTGTTTCTGGCAATATAGTTGAAACTGCACGTTGAATGATGTTAAAACCCGGGAATCGCGTTTTTGCGCTCTGAAAGTGTCGAAAACAGCGTTTCTGATGCACTTCTGGAAAATGAATGCTGTGTGTTGTTCAAAGCTGGGAACAGAGTTTTTGGGCTTGGAGAGTGTGAAAATTGTGTTTCTGATAGTCTACTGAAATCTGAATGCTGTGTGTTGTTCAAAGCTGAGAAAAGGGTTTTTGGGCTCTGAGTGACTCCAAAAACCTTTTCAGACATTCTCCTTTAAATTGAATGCTGAGCGATGTTGAAAACGTGGGAATCGTGTTTTTGCGCTCTGAAAGTGTTGAAAACCGTGTTTCTGGCAATATAGTTGAAACTGCACGTTGAATGATGTTAAAACCCGAGAATCGCGTTTTTGCGCTCTGAAAGTGTCGAAAACAGCGTTTCTGATGCACTTCTGGAAAATGAATGCTGTGTGTTGTTCAAAGCTGGGAACAGAGTTTTTGGGCTTGGAGAGTGTGAAAATTGTGTTTCTGATACTCTACTGAAATCTGAATGCTGAGTGTTGTTCAAAGCTGAGAAAAGGGTTTTTGGGCTCTGAGTGACTCCAAAAACCTTTTCAGACATTCTCCTTTAAATTGAATGCTGAGCGATGTTGAAAACGTGGGAATCGTGTTTTTGCGCTCTGAAAATGTTGAAAACCGTGTTTCTGGCAATATAGTTGAAACTGCACGTTGGATGAAGTTAAAACCCGGGAATCGCGTTTTTGCGCTCTGAAAGTGTCGAAAACAGCGTTTCTGATGCACTTCTGGAAAATGAATGCTGTGTGTTGTTCAAAGCTGGGAACAGAGTTTTTGGGCTTGGAGAGTGTGAAAATTGTGTTTCTGATAGTCTACTGAAATCTGAATGCTGAGTGTTGTTCAAAGCTGAGAAAAGGGTTTTTGGGCTCTGAGTGACTCCAAAAACCTTTTCAGACATTTTCCTTTAAATTGAATGCTGAGCGATGTTGAAAACGTGGGAATCGTGTTTTTGCGCTCTGAAAGTGTTCAAAACCGTGGTTCTGGCAATATAGTTGAAACTGCACGTTGGATGAAGTTAAAACCCGGGAATCACGTTTTTGCGCTCTGAAAGTGTCGAAAACAGCGTTTCTGATGCACTTCTGGAAAATGAATGCTGTGTGTTGTTCAAAGCTGGGAACAGAGTTTTTGGGCTTGGAGAGTGTGAAAATTGTGTTTCTGATAGTCTACTGAAATCTGAATGCTGAGTGTTGTTCAAAGCTGAGAAAAGGGTTTTTGGGCTCTGAGTGACTCCAAAAACCTTTTCAGACATTCTCCTTTAAATTGAATGCTGAGCGATGTTGAAAACGTGGGAATCGTGTTTTTGCGCTCTGAAAGTGTTGAAAACCGTGTTTCTGGCAATATAGTTGAAACTGCACGTTTAATGATTTTAAAACCCGGGAATCGCGTTTTTGCGCTCTGAAAGTGTCGAAAACAGCGTTTCTGATGCACTTCTGGAAAATGAATGCTGTGTGTTGTTCAAAGCTGGGAACAGAGTTTTTGGGCTCTGAAAGTGTCGAAAACAGCGTTTCTGATGCACTTCTGGAAAATGAATGCTGAGTGTTGTTCAAAGCTGAGAAAAGGGTTTTTGGGCTCTGAGTGACTCCAAAAACCTTTTCAGACATTCTCCTTTAAATTGAATGCTGAGCGATGTTGAAAACGTGGGAATCGTGTTTTTGAGCTCTGAAAGTGTTCAAAACCGTGTTTCTGGCAATGTAGTTGAAACTGCACGTTGGATGAAGTTAAAACCCGGGAATCGCGTTTTTGCGCTCTGAAAGTGTCGAAAACAGCGTTTCTGATGCACTTCTGGAAAATGAATGCTGTGTGTTGTTCAAAGCTGGGAACAGAGTTTTTGGGCTTGGAGAGTGTGAAAATTGTGTTTCTGATAGTCTACTGAAATCTGAATGCTGAGTATTGTTCAAAGCTGAGAACAGAGTCTTTGGGCTCTGAGTGACTCCAAAAACCTTTTCAGGCATTCTCCTTTAAATTGAATGCTGAGCGATGTTGAAAACCCGGGAATCGCGTTTTTGCGTTGTGAAAGTGTCGAAAACAGCTTTTCTCGTTGTTCAAAGCTGAGAAAAGGATTTTTGGGCGATGAGTGACTCCAAAAACCTTTTCAGGCATTCTCCTTTAAATTGAATGCTGAGCGATGTTGAAAACGTGGGAATCGTGTTTTTGCGCTCTGAAAGTGTTGAAAACCGTGTTTCTGGCAATATAGTTGAAACTGCACGTTGAATGATGTTAGAACCCGGGAATCGCGTTTTTGCGCTCTGAAAGTGTCGAAAACAGTGTTTCTGGCAATAAAGTTGAAACTGCACGCTGAATGATGTTAAAACCCGGGAATCACGTTTTTGCGTTGTGAAAGTGTTGAAAACAGCGTTTCTGATGCACTTCTGGAAAATGAATGCTGTGTGTTGTTCAAAGCTGGGAACAGAGTTTTTGGGCTTGGAGAGTGTGAAAATTGTGTTTCTGATAGTCTACTGAAATCTGAATGCTGAGTGTTGTTCAAAGCTGAGAAAAGGGTTTTTTGGCTCTGAGTGACTCCAAAAACCTTTTCAGACATTCTCCTTTAAATTGAATGCTGAGCGATGTTGAAAACGTGGGAATCGTGTTTTTGCGCTCTGAAAGTGTTGAAAACCGTGTTTCTGGCAATATAGTTGAAACTGCACGTTGAATGATGTTAAAACCCGGGAATCGCGTTTTTGCGCTCTGAAAGTGTCGAAAACAGCGTTTCTGATGCACTTCTGGAAAATGAATGCTGTGTGTTGTTCAAAGCTGGGAACAGAGTTTTTGGGCTTGGAGAGTGTGAAAATTGTGTTTCTGATAGTCTACTGAAATCTGAATGCTGAGTGTTGTTCAAAGCTGAGAAAAGGGTTTTTGGGCTCTGAGTGACTCCAAAAACCTTTTCAGACATTCTCCTTTAAATTGAATGCTGAGCGATGTTGAAAACGTGGGAATCGTGTTTTTGCGCTCTGAAAGTGTTGAAAACCGTGTTTCTGGCAATATAGTTGAAACTGCACGTTGGATGAAGTTAAAACCCGGGAATCGCGTTTTTGCGCTCTGAAAGTGTCGAAAACAGCGTTTCTGATGCACTTCTGGAAAATGAATGCTGTGTGTTGTTCTAAGCTGGGAACAGAGTTTTTGGGCTTTGAGAGTGTGAAAATTGTGTTTCTGATAGTCTACTGAAATCTGAATGCTGAGTGTTGTTCAAAGCTGAGAAAAGGGTTTTTGGGCTCTGAGTGACTCCAAAAACCTTTTCAGACATTCTCCTTTAAATTGAATGCTGAGCGATGTTGAAAACGTGGGAATCGTGTTTTTTCGCTCTGAAAGTGTTGAAAACCGTGTTTCTGGCAATATAGTTGAAACTGCACGTTGAATGATGTTAGAACCCGGGAATCGCGTTTTTGCGCTCTGAAAGTGTCGAAAACAGCGTCTCTGGCAATAAAGTTGAAACTGCACGCTGAATGATGTTAAAACCCGGGAATCGCGTTTTTGCGTTGTGAAAGTTTTGAAAACAGCGTTTCTGATGCACTTCTGGAAAATGAATGCTGTGTTGTTCAAAGCTGGGAACAGAGTTTTTGGGCTTGGAGAGTGTGAAAACTGTGTTTCTGATAGTCTACTGAAATCTGAATGCTGAGTATTGTTCAAAACTGAGAACAGAGTCTTTGGGCTCTGAGTGACTCCAAAAACCTTTTCAGGCATTCTCCTTTAAATTGAATGCTGAGCGATGTTGAAAACCCGGGAATCGCGTTTTTGCGTTGTGAAAGTGTCGAAAACAGCGTTTCTCGTTGTTCAAAGCTGAGAAAAGGGTTTTTGGGCTATGAGTGACTCCAAAAACCTTTTCAGGCATTCTCCTTTAAATTGAATGCTGAGCGATGTTGAAAACGTGGGAATCGTGTTTTTGCCCTCTGAAAGTGTTGAAAACCGTGTTTCTGGCAATATAGTTGAAACTGCACGTTGAATGATGTTAGAACCCGGGAATCGCGTTTTTGCGCTCTGAAAGTGTCGAAAACAGCGTTTCTGGCAATAAAGTTGAAACTGCACGCTGAATGATGTTAAAACCCGGGAATCGCGTTTTTGCGTTGTGAAAGTGTTGAAAACAGCGTTTCTGATGCACTTCTGGAAAATGAATGCTGTGTGTTGTTCAAAGCTGGGAACAGAGTTTTTGGGCTTGGAGAGTGTGAAAATTGTGTTTCTGATAGTCTACTGAAATCTGAATGCTGAGTATTGTTCAAAGCTGAGAACAGAGTTTTTGGGCTCTGAGTGACTCCAAAAACCTTTCCAGGCATTCTCCTTTAAATTGAATGCTGAGCGATGTTGAAAACGTGGGAATCGTGTTTTTGCCCTCTGAAAGTGTTGAAAACCGTGTTTCTGGCAATATAGTTGAAACTGCACGTTGAATGATGTTAGAACCCGGGAATCGCGTTTTTGCGCTCTGAAAGTGTCGAAAACAGTGTTTCTGGCAATAAAGTTGAAACTGCACGCTGAATGATGTTAAAACCCGGGAATCGCGTTTTTGCGTTGTGAAAGTGTTGAAAACAGCGTTTCTGATGCACTTCTGGAAAATGAATGCTGTGTGTTGTTCAAAGCTGGGAACAGAGTTTTTGGGCTTGGAGAGTGTGAAAATTGTGTTTCTGATAGTCTACTGAAATCTGAATGCTGAGTATTATTCAAAGCTGAGAACAGAGTTTTTGGGCTCTGAGTGACTCCAAAAACCTTTCCAGGCATTCTCCTTTAAATTGAATGCTGAGCGATGTTGAAAACGTGGGAATCGTGATTTTGCCCTCTGAAAGTGTTGAAAACCATGTTTCTGGCAATATAGTTGAAACTGCACGTTGAATGATGTTAAAACCCGGGACTCGCGTTTTTGCGCTTGAAAGTGTCGAAAACAGCGTTTCTGGCAATATCGTTGAAACTGCACGTTGAATGATGTTAAAACCCGGGAATCGCGTTTTTGAGTTGTGAAAGTGTTGAAAACAGCGTTTCTGATGCACTTCTGGAAAATGAATGCTGTGTGTTGTTCAAAGCTGGGAACAGAGTTTTTGGGCTTGGAGAGTGTGAAAATTGTGTTTCTGATAGTCTACTGAAATGTGAATGCTGAGTATTGTTCAAAGCTGAGAACAGAGTTTTTGGGCTCTGAGTGACTCCAAAAACCTTTTCAGGCATTCTCCTTTAAATTGAATGCTGAGCGATGTTGAAAACGTGGGAATCGTGTTTTTGCCCTCTGAAAGTGTTGAAAACCGTGTTTCTGGCAATATCGTTGAAACTGCATGGTGAATGATGTTAAAACCCGGGAATCGCGTTTTTGCGCTCTGAAAGTGTCGAAAACAGCATTTCTGGCAATAAAGTTGAAACTGCACGCTGAATGATGTTAAAACCCGGGAATCGCGTTTTTGCGTTGTGAAAGTGTTGAAAACAGCGTTTCTGATGCACTTCTGGAAAATGAATGCTGTGTGTTGTTCAAAGCTGGGAACAGAGTTTTTGGGCTTGGAGAGTGTGAAAACTGTGTTTCTGATAGTCTACTCAAATCTGAATGCTGAGTATTGTTCAAAGCTGAGAACAGAGTCTTTGGGCTCTGAGTGACTCCAAAAACCTTTTCAGGCATTCTCCTTTAAATTGAATGCTGAGCGATGTTGAAAACGTGGGAATCGTGTTTTTGCCCTCTGAAAGTGTTGAAAACCGTGTTTCTGGCAATATCGTTGAAACTGCATGGTGAATGATGTTAAAACCCGGGAATCGCGTTTTTGCGCTCTGAAAGTGTCGAAAACAGCATTTCTGGCAATAAAGTTGAAACTGCACGCTGAATGATGTTAAAACCCGGGAATCGCGTTTTTGCGTTGTGAAAGTGTCGAAAACAGCGTTTCTGATGCACTTCTGGAAAATGAATGCTGTGTGTTGTTCAAAGCTGGGAACACAGTTTTTGGGCTTGGAGAGTGTGAAAATTGTGTTTCTGATAGTCTACTGAAATCTGAATGCTGAGTGTTGTTCAAAGCTGAGAAAAGGGTTTTTGGGCTCTGAGTGACTCCAAAAACCTTTTCAGACATTCTCCTTTAAATTGAATGCTGAGCGATGTTGAAAACGTGGGAATCGTGTTTTTGCGCTCTGAAAGTGTTGAAAACCGTGTTTCTGGCAATATAGTTGAAACTGCACGTTGAATGATGTTAAAACCCGGGAATCGCGTTTTTGCGCTCTGAAAGTGTCGAAAACAGCGTTTCTGATGCACTTCTGGAAAATGAATGCTGTGTGTTGTTCAAAGCTGGGAACAGAGTTTTTGGGCTTGGAGAGTGTGAAAATTGTGTTTCTGAATGCTGAGTGTTGTTCAAAGCTGGGAAAAGGGTTTTTGGGCTCTGAGTGACTCCAAAAACCTTTTCAGACATTCTCCTTTAAATTGAATGCTGAGCGATGTTGAAAACGTGGGAATCGTGTTTTTGCGCTCTGAAAGTGTTGAAAACCGTGTTTCTGGCAATATAGTTGAAACTGCACGTTGAATGATGTTAAAACCCGGGAATCGCGTTTTTGCGCTCTGAAAGTGTCGAAAACAGCGTTTCTGATGCACTTCTGGAAAATGAATGCTGTGTGTTGTTCAAAGCTGGGAACAGAGTTTTTGGGCTTGGAGAGTGTGAAAATTGTGTTTCTGATAGTCTACTGAAATCTGAATGCTGAGTGTTGTTCAAAGCTGGGAAAAGGGTTTTTGGGCTCTGAGTGACTCCAAAAACCTTTTCAGACATTCTCCTTTAAATTGAATGCTGAGCGATGTTGAAAACGTGGGAATCGTGTTTTTGCGCTCTGAAAATGTTGAAAACCGTGTTTCTGGCAATATAGTTGAAACTGCACGTTGGATGAAGTTAAAACCCGGGAATCGCGTTTTTGCGCTCTGAAAGTGTCGAAAACAGCGTTTCTGATGCACTTCTGGAAAATGAATGCTGTGTGTTGTTCAAAGCTGGGAACAGAGTTTTTGGGCTTGGAGAGTGTGAAAATTGTGTTTCTGATAGTCTACTGAAATCTGAATGCTGAGTGTTGTTCAAAGCTGAGAAAAGGGTTTTTGGGCTCTGAGTGACTCCAAAAACCTTTTCAGACATTCTCCTTTAAATTGAATGCTGAGCGATGTTGAAAACGTGGGAATCGTGTTTTTGCGCTCTGAAAGTGTTGAAAACCGTGGTTCTGGCAATATAGTTGAAACTGCACGTTTAATGATTTTAAAACCCGGGAATCGCGTTTTTGCGCTCTGAAAGTGTCGAAAACAGCGTTTCTGATGCACTTCTGGAAAATGAATGCTGTGTGTTGTTCTAAGCTGGGAACAGAGTTTTTGGGCTTTGAGAGTGTGAAAATTGTGTTTCTGATAGTCTACTGAAATCTGAATGCTGAGTGTTGTTCAAAGCTGAGAAAAGGGTTTTTGGGCTCTGAGTGACTCCAAAAACCTTTTCAGACATTCTCCTTTAAATTGAATGCTGAGCGATGTTGAAAACGTGGGAATCGTGTTTTTGCGCTCTGAAAGTGTTCAAAACCGTGTTTCTGGCAATATAGTTGAAACTGCACGTTGGATGAAGTTAAAACCCGGGAATCTCGTTTTTGCGCTCTGAAAGTGTCGAAAACAGCGTTTCTGATGCACTTCTGGAAAAGCTGAGAAAAGGGTTTTTGGGCTCTGAGTGACTCCAAAAACCTTTTCAGACATTCTCCTTTAAATTGAATGCTGAGCGATGTTGAAAACGTGGGAATCGTGTTTTTGAGCTCTGAAAGTGTTCAAAACCGTGTTTCTGGCAATGTAGTTGAAACTGCACGTTGGATGAAGTTAAAACCCGGGAATCGCGTTTTTGCGCTCTGAAAGTGTCGAAAACAGCGTTTCTGATGCACTTCTGGAAAATGAATGCTGTGTGTTGTTCAAAGCTGGGAACAGAGTTTTTGGGCTTGGAGAGTGTGAAAATTGTGTTTCTGATAGTGTACTGAAATCTGAATGCTGAGTGTTGTTCAAAGCTGAGAAAAGGGTTTTTGGGCTCTGAGTGACTCCAAAAACCTTTTCAGACATTCTCCTTTAAATTGAATGCTGAGCGATGTTGAAAACGTGGGAATCGTGTTTTTGCGCTCTGAAAGTGTTGAAAACCGTGTTTCTGGCAATATAGTTGAAACTGCACGTTGAATGATGTTAGAACCCGGGAATCGCGTTTTTGCGCTCTGAAAGTGTCGAAAACAGCGTTTCTGGCAATAAAGTTGAAACTGCACGCTGAATGATGTTAAAACCCGGGAATCGCGTTTTTGCGTTGTGAAAGTGTTGAAAACAGTGTTTCTGATGCACTTCTGGAAAATGAATGCTGTGTGTTGTTCAAAGCTGGGAACAGAGTTTTTGGGCTTGGAGAGTGTGAAAATTGTGTTTCTGATAGTCTACTGAAATCTGAATGCTGAGTATTGTTCAAAGCTGAGAACAGAGTTTTTGGGCTCTGAGTGACTCCAAAAACCTTTCCAGGCATTCTCCTTTAAATTGAATGCTGAGCGATGTTGAAAACGTGGGAATCGTGTTTTTGCCCTCTGAAAGTGTTGAAAACCGTGTTTCTGGCAATATAGTTGAAACTGCACGTTGAATGATGTTAGAACCCGGGAATCGCGTTTTTGCGCTCTGAAAGTGTCGAAAACAGTGTTTCTGGCAATAAAGTTGCAACTGCACGCTGAATGATGTTAAAACCCGGGAATCGCGTTTTTGCGTTGTGACAGTGTTGAAAACAGCGTTTCTGATGCACTTCTGGAAAATGAATGCTGTGTGTTGTTCAAAGCTGGGAACAGAGTTTTTGGGCTTGGAGAGTGTAAAAATTGTGTTTCTGATAGTCTACTGAAATCTGAATGCTGAGTATTGTTCAAAGCTGAGAACAGAGTTTTTGGGCTCTGAGTGACTCCAAAAACCTTTTCAGGCATTCTCCTTTAAATTGAATGCTGAGCGATGTTGAAAACGTGGGAATCGTGTTTTTGCCCTCTGAAAGTGTTGAAAACCGTGTTTCTGGCAATATCGTTGAAACTGCATGGTGAATGATGTTAAAACCCGGGAATCGCGTTTTTGCGCTCTGAAAGTGTCGAAAACAGCATTTCTGGCAATAAAGTTGAAACTGCACGCTGAATGATGTTAAAACCCGGGAATCGCGTTTTTGCGTTGTGAAAGTGTTGAAAACAGCGTTTCTGATGCACTTCTGGAAAATGAATGCTGTGTGTTGTTCAAAGCTGGGAACAGAGTTTTTGGGCTTGGAGAGTGTGAAAACTGTGTTTCTGATAGTCTACTCAAATCTGAATGCTGAGTATTGTTCAAAGCTGAGAAGAGTCTTTGGGCTCTGAGTGACTCCAAAAACCTTTTCAGGCATTCTCCTTTAAATTGAATGCTGAGCGATGTTGAAAACGTGGGAATCGTGTTTTTGCCCTCTGAAAGTGTTGAAAACCGTATTTCTGGCAATATAGTTGAAACTGCACGTTGAATGATGTTAGAACCCGGGAATCGCGTTTTTGCGCTCTGAAAGTGTCGAAAACAGCGTTTCTGGCAATAAAGTTGAAACTGCACGCTGAATGATGTTAAAACCCGGGAATCGCGTTTTTGCGTTGTGAAAGTGTTGAAAACAGCGTTTCTGATGCACTTCTGGAAAATGAATGCTGTGTGTTGTTCAAAGCTGGGAACAGAGTTTTTGGGCTTGGAGAGTGTGAAAACTTTGTTTCTGATAGTCTACTGAAATCTGAATGCTGAGTATTGTTCAAAGCTGAGAACAGAGTCTTTGGGCTCTGAGTGACTCCAAAAACCATTTCAGGCACTCTCCTTTAAATTGAATGCTGAGCGATGTTGAAAACCCGGGAATCGCGTTTTTGCGTTGTGAAAGTGTCGAAAACATCGTTTCTCGTTGTTCAAAGCTGAGAAAAGGGTTTTTGGGCTATGAGTGACTCCAAAAACCTTTTCAGGCATTCTCCTTTAAATTGAATGCTGAGTGATGTTGAAAACGTGGGAATCGTGTTTTTGCCCTCTGAAAGTGTTGAAAACCGTGTTTCTGGCAATATAGTTGAAACTGCAAGTTGAATGATGTTAGACCCCGGGAATCGCGTTTTTGCGCTCTGAAAGTGTCGAAAACAGAGTTTCTGGCAATAAAGTTGAAACTGCACGCTGAATGATGTTAAAACCCGGGAATCGCGTTTTTGCGTTGTGAAAGTGTCGAAAACAGCGTTTCTGATGCACTTCTGGAAAATGAATGCTGTGTGTTGTTCAAAGCTGGGAACAGAGTTTTTGGGCTTTGAGAGTGTGAAAATTGTGTTTCTGATAGTCTACTGAAATCTGAATGCTGAGTGTTGTTCAAAGCTGAGAAAAGGGTTTTTGGGCTCTGAGTGACTCCAAAAACCTTTTCAGACATTCTCCTTTAAATTGAATGCTGAGCGATGTTGAAAACGTGGGAATCGTGTTTTTGCGCTCTGAAAGTGTTCAAAACCGTGTTTCTGGCAATATAGTTGAAACTGCACGTTGGATGAAGTTAAAACCCGGGAATCTCGTTTTTGCGCTCTGAAAGTGTCGAAAACAGCGTTTCTGATGCACTTCTGGAAAATGAATGCTGAGTGTTGTTCAAAGCTGAGAAAAGGGTTTTTGGGCTCTGAGTGACTCCAAAAACCTTTTCAGACATTCTCCTTTAAATTGAATGCTGAGCAATGTTGAAAACGTGGGAATCGTGTTTTTGAGCTCTGAAAGTGTTCAAAACCGTGTTTCTGGCAATGTAGTTGAAACTGCACGTTGGATGAAGTTAAAACCCGGGAATCGCGTTTTTGCGCTCTGAAAGTGTCGAAAACAGCGTTTCTGATGCACTTCTGGAAAATGAATGCTGTGTGTTGTTCAAAGCTGGGAACAGAGTTTTTGGGCTTGGAGAGTGTGAAAATTGTGTTTCTGATAGTGTACTGAAATCTGAATGCTGAGTGTTGTTCAAAGCTGAGAAAAGGGTTTTTGGGCTCTGAGTGACTCCAAAAACCTTTTCAGACATTCTCCTTTAAATTGAATGCTGAGCGATGTTGAAAACGTGGGAATCGTGTTTTTGCGCTCTGAAAGTGTTGAAAACCGTGTTTCTGGCAATATAGTTGAAACTGCACGTTGAATGATGTTAAAACCCGGGAATCGCGTTTTTGCGTTGTGAAAGTGTCGAAAACAGCGTTTCTGATGCACTTCTGGAAAATGAATGCTGTGTGTTGTTCAAAGCTGGGAACAGAGTTTTTGGGCTTGGAGAGTGTGAAAATTGTGTTTGTGATCGTCTACTGAAATCTGAATGCTGAGTGTTGTTCAAAGCTGAGAAAAGGGTTTTTGGGCTCTGAGTGACTCCAAAAACCTTTTCAGGCATTCTCCTTTAAATTGAATGCTGAGCGATGTTGAAAACCCGGGAATCGCGTTTTTGCATTGTGAAAGTGTCGAAAACAGCGTTTCTCGTTGTTCAAAGCTGAGAAAAGGGTTTTTGGGCTATGAGTGACTCCAAAAACCTTTTCAGGCATTCTCCTTTAAATTGAATGCTGAGCGATGTTGAAAACGTGGGAATCGTGTTTTTGCCCTCTGAAAGTGTTGAAAACCATGTTTCTGGCAATATAGTTGAAACTGCAAGTTGAATGATGTTAGAACCCGGGAATCGCGTTTTTGCACTCTGAAAGTGTCAAACAGAGTTTCTGGCAATAAAGTTGAAACTGCACGCTGAATGATGTTAAAACCCGGGAATCGCGTTTTTGCGCTCTGAAAGTGTCGAAAACAGCGTTTCTGATGCACTTCTGGAAAATGAATGCTGTGTGTTGTTCAAAGCTGGGAACAGAGTTTTTGGGCTTGGAGAGTGTGAAAATTGTGTTTCTGATAGTCTACTGAAATCTGAATGCTGAGTATTATTCAAAGCTGAGAACAGAGTTTTTGGGCTCTGAGTGACTCCAAAAACCTTTCCAGGCATTCTCCTTTAAATTGAATGCTGAGCGATGTTGAAAACGTGGGAATCGTGATTTTGCCCTCTGAAAGTGTTGAAAACCGTGTTTCTGGCAATATAGTTGAAACTGCACGTTGAATGATGTTAAAACCCGGGACTCGCGTTTTTGCGCTTGAAAGTGTCGAAAACAGCGTTTCTGGCAATATCGTTGAAACTGCACGTTGAATGATGTTAAAACCCGGGAATCGCGTTTTTGAGTTGTGAAAGTGTTGAAAACAGCGTTTCTGATGCACTTCTGGAAAATGAATGCTGTGTGTTGTTCAAAGCTGGGAACAGAGTTTTTGGGCTTGGAGAGTGTGAAAATTGTGTTTCTGATAGTCTACTGAAATGTGAATGCTGAGTATTGTTCAAAGCTGAGAACAGAGTTTTTGGGCTCTGAGTGACTCCAAAAACCTTTTCAGGCATTCTCCTTTAAATTGAATGCTGAGCGATGTTGAAAACGTGGGAATCGTGTTTTTGCCCTCTGAAAGTGTTGAAAACCGTGTTTCTGGCAATATCGTTGAAACTGCATGGTGAATGATGTTAAAACCCGGGAATCGCGTTTTTGCGCTCTGAAAGTGTCGAAAACAGCATTTCTGGCAATAAAGTTGAAACTGCACGCTGAATGATGTTAAAACCCGGGAATCGCGTTTTTGCGTTGTGAAAGTGTTGAAAACAGCGTTTCTGATGCACTTCTGGAAAATGAATGCTGTGTGTTGTTCAAAGCTGGGAACAGAGTTTTTGGGCTTGGAGAGTGTGAAAATTGTGTTTCTGATAGTCTACTGAAATGTGAATGCTGAGTATTGTTCAAAGCTGAGAACAGAGTTTTTGGGCTCTGAGTGACTCCAAAAACCTTTTCAGGCATTCTCCTTTAAATTGAATGCTGAGCGATGTTGAAAACGTGGGAATCGTGTTTTTGCCCTCTGAAAGTGTTGAAAACCGTGTTTCTGGCAATATCGTTGAAACTGCATGGTGAATGATGTTAAAACCCGGGAATCGCGTTTTTGCGCTCTGAAAGTGTCGAAAACAGCATTTCTGGCAATAAAGTTGAAACTGCACGCTGAATGATGTTAAAACCCGGGAATCGCGTTTTTGCGTTGTGAAAGTGTTGAAAACAGCGTTTCTGATGCACTTCTGGAAAATGAATGCTGTGTGTTGTTCAAAGCTGGGAACAGAGTTTTTGGGCTTGGAGAGTGTGAAAACTGTGTTTCTGATAGTCTACTCAAATCTGAATGCTGAGTATTGTTCAAAGCTGAGAACAGAGTCTTTGGGCTCTGAGTGACTCCAAAAACCTTTTCAGGCATTCTCCTTTAAATTGAATGCTGAGCGATGTTGAAAACGTGGGAATCGTGTTTTTGCCCTCTGAAAGTGTTGAAAACCGTGTTTCTGGCAATATCGTTGAAACTGCATGGTGAATGATGTTAAAACCCGGGAATCGCGTTTTTGCGCTCTGAAAGTGTCGAAAACAGCATTTCTGGCAATATAGTTGAAACTGCACGCTGAATGATGTTAAAACCCGGGAATCGCGTTTTTGCGTAGTGAAAGTGTCGAAAACAGCGTTTCTGATGCACTTCTGGAAAATGAATGCTGTGTGTTGTTCAAAGCTGGGAACAGAGTTTTTGGGCTTGGAGAGTGTGAAAATTGTGTTTCTGATAGTCTACTGAAATCTGAATGCTGAGTGTTGTTCAAAGCTGAGAAAAGGGTTTTTGGGCTCTGAGTGACTCCAAAAACCTTTTCAGACATTCTCCTTTAAATTGAATGCTGAGCGATGTTGAAAACGTGGGAATCGTGTTTTTGCGCTCTGAAAGTGTTGAAAACCGTGTTTCTGGCAATATAGTTGAAACTGCACGTTGAATCATGTTAAAACCCGGGAATCGCGTTTTTGCGCTCTGAAAGTGTCGAAAACAGCGTTTCTGATGCACTTCTGGAAAATGAATGCTGTGTGTTGTTCAAAGCTGGGAACAGAGTTTTTGGGCTTGGAGAGTGTGAAAATTGTGTTTCTGATAGTCTACTGAAATCTGAATGCTGAGTGTTGTTCAAAGCTGGGAAAAGGGTTTTTGGGCTCTGAGTGACTCCAAAAACCTTTTCAGACATTCTCCTTTAAATTGAATGCTGAGCGATGTTGAAAACGTGGGAATCGTGTTTTTGCGCTCTGAAAGTGTTGAAAACCGTGTTTCTGGCAATATAGTTGAAACTGCACGTTGAATGATGTTAAAACCCGGGAATCGCGTTTTTGCGCTCTGAAAGTGTCGAAAACAGCGTTTCTGATGCACTTCTGGAAAATGAATGCTGTGTGTTGTTCAAAGCTGGGAACAGAGTTTTTGGGCTTGGAGAGTGTGAAAATTGTGTTTCTGATAGTCTACTGAAATCTGAATGCTGAGTGTTGTTCAAAGCTGGGTAAAGGGTTTTTGGGCTCTGAGTGACTCCAAAAACCTTTTCAGACATTCTCCTTTAAATTGAATGCTGAGCGATGTTGAAAACGTGGGAATCGTGTTTTTGCGCTCTGAAAGTGTTGAAAACCGTGTTTCTGGCAATATAGTTGAAACTGCACGTTGGATGAAGTTAAAACCCGGGAATCGCGTTTTTGCGCTCTGAAAGTGTCGAAAACAGCGTTTCTGATGCACTTCTGGAAAATGAATGCTGTGTGTTGTTCAAAGCTGGGAACAGAGTTTTTGGGCTTGGAGAGTGTGAAAATTGTGTTTCTGATAGTCTACTGAAATCTGAATGCTGAGTGTTGTTCAAAGCTGAGAAAAGGGTTTTTGGGCTCTGAGTGACTCCAAAAACCTTTTCAGACATTCTCCTTTAAATTGAATGCTGAGCGATGTTGAAAACGTGGGAATCGTGTTTTTGCGCTCTGAAAGTGTTGAAAACCGTGTTTCTGGCAATATAGTTGAAACTGCACGTTGGATGAAGTTAAAACCCGGGAATCGCGTTTTTGCGCTCTGAAAGTGTCGAAAACAGCGTTTCTGATGCACTTCTGGAAAATGAATGCTGTGTGTTGTTCAAAGCTGGGAACAGAGTTTTTGGGCTTTGAGAGTGTGAAAATTGTGTTTCTGATAGTCTACTGAAATCTGAATGCTGAGTGTTGTTCAAAGCTGAGAAAAGGGTTTTTGGGCTCTGAGTGACTCCAAAAACCTTTTCAGACATTCTCCTTTAAATTGAATGCTGAGCGATGTTGAAAACGTGGGAATCGTGTTTTTTCGCTCTGAAAGTGTTGAAAACCGTGTTTCTGGCAATATAGTTGAAACTGCACGTTGAATGATGTTAGAACCCGGGAATCGCGTTTTTGCGCTCTGAAAGTGTCGAAAACAGCGTCTCTGGCAATAAAGTTGAAACTGCACGCTGAATGATGTTAAAACCCGGGAATCGCGTTTTTGCGTTGTGAAAGTTTTGAAAACAGCGTTTCTGATGCACTTCTGGAAAATGAATGCTGTGTTGTTCAAAGCTGGGAACAGAGTTTTTGGGCTTGGAGAGTGTGAAAACTGTGTTTCTGATAGTCTACTGAAATCTGAATGCTGAGTATTGTTCAAAACTGAGAACAGAGTCTTTGGGCTCTGAGTGACTCCAAAAACCTTTTCAGGCATTCTCCTTTAAATTGAATGCTGAGCGATGTTGAAAACCCGGGAATCGCGTTTTTGCGTTGTGAAAGTGTCGAAAACAGCGTTTCTGATGCACTTCTGGAAAATGAATGCTGTGTGTTGTTCTAAGCTGGGAACAGAGTTTTTGGGCTTGGAGAGTGTGAAAATTGTGTTTGTGATCGTCTACTGAAATCTGAATGCTGAGTGTTGTTCAAAGCTGAGAAAAGGGTTTTTGGGCTCTGAGTGACTCCAAAAACCTTTTCAGGCATTCTCCTTTAAATTGAATGCTGAGCGATGTTGAAAACCCGGGAATCGCGTTTTTGCATTGTGAAAGTGTCGAAAACAGCGTTTCTCGTTGTTCAAAGCTGAGAAAAGGGTTTTTGGGCTATGAGTGACTCCAAAAACCTTTTCAGGCATTCTCCTTTAAATTGAATGCTGAGCGATGTTGAAAACGTGGGAATCGTGTTTTTGCCCTCTGAAAGTGTTGAAAACCATGTTTCTGGCAATATAGTTGAAACTGCAAGTTGAATGATGTTAGAACCCGGGAATCGCGTTTTTGCACTCTGAAAGTGTCAAACAGAGTTTCTGGCAATAAAGTTGAAACTGCACGCTGAATGATGTTAAAACCCGGGAATCGCGTTTTTGCGCTCTGAAAGTGTCGAAAACAGCGTTTCTGATGCACTTCTGGAAAATGAATGCTGTGTGTTGTTCAAAGCTGGGAACAGAGTTTTTGGGCTTTGAGAGTGTGAAAATTGTGTTTCTGATAGTCTACTGAAATCTGAATGCTGAGTGTTGTTCAAAGCTGAGAAAAGGGTTTTTGGGCTCTGAGTGACTCCAAAAACCTTTTCAGACATTCTCCTTTAAATTGAATGCTGAGCGATGTTGAAAACGTGGGAATCGTGTTTTTGCGCTCTGAAAGTGTTCAAAACCGTGTTTCTGGCAATATAGTTGAAACTGCACGTTGGATGAAGTTAAAACCCGGGAATCTCGTTTTTTGCGCTCTGAAAGTGTCGAAAACAGCGTTTCTGATGCACTTCTGGAAAATGAATGCTGAGTGTTGTTCAAAGCTGAGAAAAGGGTTTTTGGGCTCTGAGTGACTCCAAAAACCTTTTCAGACATTCTCCTTTAAATTGAATGCTGAGCGATGTTGAAAACGTGGGAATCGTGTTTTTGAGCTCTGAAAGTGTTCAAAACCGTGTTTCTGGCAATGTAGTTGAAACTGCACGTTGGATGAAGTTAAAACCCGGGAATCGCGTTTTTGCGCTCTGAAAGTGTCGAAAACAGCGTTTCTGATGCACTTCTGGAAAATGAATGCTGTGTGTTGTTCAAAGCTGGGAACAGAGTTTTTGGGCTTGGAGAGTGTGAAAATTGTGTTTCTGATAGTGTACTGAAATCTGAATGCTGAGTGTTGTTCAAAGCTGAGAAAAGGGTTTTTGGGCTCTGAGTGACTCCAAAAACCTTTTCAGACATTCTCCTTTAAATTGAATGCTGAGCGATGTTGAAAACGTGGGAATCGTGTTTTTGCGCTCTGAAAGTGTTGAAAACCGTGTTTCTGGCAATATAGTTGAAACTGCACGTTGAATGATGTTAGAACCCGGGAATCGCGTTTTTGCGCTCTGAAAGTGTCGAAAACAGCGTTTCTGGCAATAAAGTTGAAACTGCACGCTGAATGATGTTAAAACCCGGGAATCGCGTTTTTGCGTTGTGAAAGTGTTGAAAACAGTGTTTCTGATGCACTTCTGGAAAATGAATGCTGTGTGTTGTTCAAAGCTGGGAACAGAGTTTTTGGGCTTGGAGAGTGTGAAAATTGTGTTTCTGACAGTCTACTGAAATCTGAATGCTGAGTATTGTTCAAAGCTGAGAACAGAGTTTTTGGGCTCTGAGTGACTCCAAAAACCTTTCCAGGCATTCTCCTTTAAATTGAATGCTGAGCGATGTTGAAAACGTGGGAATCGTGTTTTTGCCCTCTGAAAGTGTTGAAAACCGTGTTTCTGGCAATATAGTTGAAACTGCACGTTGAATGATGTTAGAACCCGGGAATCGCGTTTTTGCGCTCTGAAAGTGTCGAAAACAGTGTTTCTGGCAATAAAGTTGCAACTGCACGCTGAATGATGTTAAAACCCGGGAATCGCGTTTTTGCGTTGTGACAGTGTTGAAAACAGCGTTTCTGATGCACTTCTGGAAAATGAATGCTGTGTGTTGTTCAAAGCTGGGAACAGAGTTTTTGGGCTTGGAGAGTGTAAAAATTGTGTTTCTGATAGTCTACTGAAATCTGAATGCTGAGTATTGTTCAAAGCTGAGAACAGAGTTTTTGGGCTCTGAGTGACTCCAAAAACCTTTTCAGGCATTCTCCTTTAAATTGAATGCTGAGCGATGTTGAAAACGTGGGAATCGTGTTTTTGCCCTCTGAAAGTGTTGAAAACCGTGTTTCTGGCAATATCGTTGAAACTTCATGGTGAATGATGTTAAAACCCGGGAATCGCGTTTTTGCGCTCTGAAAGTGTCGAAAACAGCATTTCTGGCAATAAAGTTGAAACTGCACGCTGAATGATGTTAAAACCCGGGAATCGCGTTTTTGCGTTGTGAAAGTGTTGAAAACAGCGTTTCTGATGCACTTCTGGAAAATGAATGCTGTGTGTTGTTCAAAGCTGGGAACAGAGTTTTTGGGCTTGGAGAGTGTGAAAACTGTGTTTCTGATAGTCTACTCAAATCTGAATGCTGAGTATTGTTCAAAGCTGAGAACAGAGTCTTTGGGCTCTGAGTGACTCCAAAAACCTTTTCAGGCATTCTCCTTTAAATTGAATGCTGAGCGATGTTGAAAACCCGGGAATCGCGTTTTTGCGTTGTGAAAGTGTCGAAAACAGCGTTTCTCATTGTTCAAAGCTGAGAAAAGGGTTTTTGGGCTATGAGTGACTCCAAAAACCTTTTCAGGCATTCTCCTTTAAATTGAATGCTGAGCGATGTTGAAAACGTGGGAATCGTGTTTTTGCCCTCTGAAAGTGTTGAAAACCGTATTTCTGGCAATATAGTTGAAACTGCACGTTGAATGATGTTAGAACCCGGGAATCGCGTTTTTGCGCTCTGAAAGTGTCGAAAACAGCGTTTCTGGCAATAAAGTTGAAACTGCACGCTGAATGATGTTAAAACCCGGGAATCGCGTTTTTGCGTTGTGAAAGTGTTGAAAACAGCGTTTCTGATGCACTTCTGGAAAATGAATGCTGTGTGTTGTTCAAAGCTGGGAACAGAGTTTTTGGGCTTGGAGAGTGTGAAAACTTTGTTTCTGATAGTCTACTGAAATCTGAATGCTGAGTATTGTTCAAAGCTGAGAACAGAGTCTTTGGGCTCTGAGTGACTCCAAAAACCATTTCAGGCACTCTCCTTTAAATTGAATGCTGAGCGATGTTGAAAACCCGGGAATCGCGTTTTTGCGTTGTGAAAGTGTCGAAAACATCGTTTCTCGTTGTTCAAAGCTGAGAAAAGGTTTTTTGGGCTATGAGTGACTCCAAAAACCTTTTCAGGCATTCTCCTTTAAATTGAATGCTGAGTGATGTTGAAAACGTGGGAATCGTGTTTTTGCCCTCTGAAAGTGTTGAAAACCGTGTTTCTGGCAATATAGTTGAAACTGCAAGTTGAATGATGTTAGACCCCGGGAATCGCGTTTTTGCGCTCTGAAAGTGTCGAAAACAGAGTTTCTGGCAATAAAGTTGAAACTGCACGCTGAATGATGTTAAAACCCGGGAATCGCGTTTTTGCGTTGTGAAAGTGTTGAAAACAGCGTTTCTGATGCACTTCTAGAAAATGAATACTGTGTGTTGTTCAAAGCTGGGAACAGAGTTTTTGGGCTTGGAGAGTGTGAAAATTGTGTTTCTGATAGTCTACTGAAATCTGAATGCTGAGTATTGTTCAAAGCTGAGAACAGAGTCTTTGGGCTCTGAGTGACTCCAAAAACCTTTTCAGGCATTCTCCTTTAAATTGAATGCTGAGCGATGTTGAAAACCCGGGAATCGCGTTTTTGCGTTGTGAAAGTGTCGAAAACAGCTTTTCTCGTTGTTCAAAGCTGAGAAAAGGATTTTTGGGCGATGAGTGACTCCAAAAACCTTTTCAGGCATTCTCCTTTAAATTGAATGCAGAGCGATGTTGAAAACGTGGGAATCGTGTTTTTGCGCTCTGAAAGTGTTGAAAACCGTGTTTCTGGCAATATAGTTGAAACTGCACGTTGAATGATGTTAGAACCCGGGAATCGTGTTTTTGCGCTCTGAAAGTGTTGAAAACCGTGTTTCTGGCAATATAGTTGAAACTGCACGCTGAATGATGTTAAAACCCGGGAATCACGTTTTTGCGTTGTGAAAGTGTTGAAAACAGCGTTTCTGATGCACTTCTGGAAAATGAATGCTGTGTGTTGTTCAAAGTTGGGAACAGAGTTTTTGGGCTTGGAGAGTGTGAAAATTGTGTTTCTGATAGTCTACTGAAATCTGAATGCTGAGTATTGTTCAAAGCTGAGAACAGAGTTTTTGGGCTCTGAGTGACTCCAAAAACCTTTCCAGGCATTCTCCTTTAAATTGAATGCTGAGCGATGTTGAAAACGTGGGAATCGTGATTTTGCCCTCTGAAAGTGTTGAAAACCGTGTTTCTGGCAATATAGTTGAAACTGCACGTTGAATGATGTTAAAACCCGGGACTCGCGTTTTTGCGCTCTGAAAGTGTCGAAAACAGCCTTTCTGGCAATATCGTTGAAACTGCATGGTGAATGATGTTAAAACCCGGGAATCGCGTTTTTGCGTTGTGAAAGTGTCGAAAACAGCGTTTCTGATGCACTTCTGGAAAATGAATGCTGTGTGTTGTTCAAAGCTGGGAACAGAGTTTTTGGGCTTTGAGAGTGTGAAAGTTGTGTTTCTGATAGTCTACTGAAATCTGAATGCTGAGTGTTGTTCAAAGCTGAGAAAAGGGTTTTTGGGCTCTGAGTGACTCCAAAAACCTTTTCAGACATTCTCCTTTAAATTGAATGCTGAGCAATGTTGAAAACGTGGGAATCGTGTTTTTGAGCTCTGAAAGTGTTCAAAACCGTGTTTCTGGCAATGTAGTTGAAACTGCACGTTGGATGAAGTTAAAACCCGGGAATCGCGTTTTTGCGCTCTGAAAGTGTCGAAAACAGCGTTTCTGATGCACTTCTGGAAAATGAATGCTGTGTGTTGTTCAAAGCTGGGAACAGAGTTTTTGGGCTTGGAGAGTGAAAATTGTGTTTCTGATAGTGTACTGAAATCTGAATGCTGAGTGTTGTTCAAAGCTGAGAAAAGGGTTTTTGGGCTCTGAGTGACTCCAAAAACCTTTTCAGACATTCTCCTTTAAATTGAATGCTGAGCGATGTTGAAAACGTGGGAATCGTGTTTTTGCGCTCTGAAAGTGTTGAAAACCGTGTTTCTGGCAATATAGTTGAAACTGCACGTTGAATGATGTTAAAACCCGGGAATCGCGTTTTTGCGCTCTGAAAGTGTCGAAAACAGCGTTTCTGATGCACTTCTGGAAAATGAATGCTGTGTGTTGTTCAAAGCTGGGAACAGAGTTTTTGGGCTTGGAGAGTGTGAAAATTGTGTTTCTGATAGTCTACTGAAATCTGAATGCTGAGTGTTGTTCAAAGCTGAGAAAAGGGTTTTTGGGCTCTGAGTGACTCCAAAAACCTTTTCAGACATTCTCCTTTAAATTGAATGCTGAGCGATGTTGAAAACGTGGGAATCGTGTTTTTGCGCTCTGAAAGTGTTGAAAACCGTGTTTCTGGCAATATAGTTGAAACTGCACGTTGAATGATGTTAGAACCCGGGAATCGCGTTTTTGCGCTCTGAAAGTGTCGAAAACAGCGTCTCTGGCAATAAAGTTGAAACTGCACGCTGAATGATGTTAAAACCCGGGAATCGCGTTTTTGCGTTGTGAAAGTTTTGAAAACAGCGTTTCTGATGCACTTCTGGAAAATGAATGCTGTGTTGTTCAAAGCTGGGAACAGAGTTTTTGGGCTTGGAGAGTGTGAAAACTGTGTTTCTGATAGTCTACTGAAATCTGAATGCTGAGTATTGTTCAAAACTGAGAACAGAGTCTTTGGGCTCTGAGTGACTCCAAAAACCTTTTCAGGCATTCTCCTTTAAATTGAATGCTGAGCGATGTTGAAAACCCGGGAATCGCGTTTTTGCGTTGTGAAAGTGTCGAAAACAGCGTTTCTGATGCACTTCTGGAAAATGAATGCTGTGTGTTGTTCAAAGCTGGGAACAGAGTTTTTGGGCTTGGAGAGTGTGAAAATTGTGTTTGTGATCGTCTACTGAAATCTGAATGCTGAGTGTTGTTCAAAGCTGAGAAAAGGGTTTTTGGGCTCTGAGTGACTCCAAAAACCTTTTCAGGCATTCTCCTTTAAATTGAATGCTGAGCGATGTTGAAAACCCGGGAATCGCGTTTTTGCATTGTGAAAGTGTCGAAAACAGCGTTTCTCGTTGTTCAAAGCTGAGAAAAGGGTTTTTGGGCTATGAGTGACTCCAAAAACCTTTTCAGGCATTCTCCTTTAAATTGAATGCTGAGCGATGTTGAAAACGTGGGAATCGTGTTTTTGCCCTCTGAAAGTGTTGAAAACCATGTTTCTGGCAATATAGTTGAAACTGCAAGTTGAATGATGTTAGAACCCGGGAATCGCGTTTTTGCACTCTGAAAGTGTCAAACAGAGTTTCTGGCAATAAAGTTGAAACTGCACGCTGAATGATGTTAAAACCCGGGAATCGCGTTTTTGCGCTCTGAAAGTGTCGAAAACAGCGTTTCTGATGCACTTCTGGAAAATGAATGCTGTGTGTTGTTCAAAGCTGGGAACAGAGTTTTTGGGCTTGGAGAGTGTGAAAATTGTGTTTCTGATAGTCTACTGAAATCTGAATGCTGAGTATTATTCAAAGCTGAGAACAGAGTTTTTGGGCTCTGAGTGACTCCAAAAACCTTTCCAGGCATTCTCCTTTAAATTGAATGCTGAGCGATGTTGAAAACGTGGGAATCGTGATTTTGCCCTCTGAAAGTGTTGAAAACCGTGTTTCTGGCAATATAGTTGAAACTGCACGTTGAATGATGTTAAAACCCGGGACTCGCGTTTTTGCGCTTGAAAGTGTCGAAAACAGCGTTTCTGGCAATATCGTTGAAACTGCACGTTGAATGATGTTAAAACCCGGGAATCGCGTTTTTGAGTTGTGAAAGTGTTGAAAACAGCGTTTCTGATGCACTTCTGGAAAATGAATGCTGTGTGTTGTTCAAAGCTGGGAACAGAGTTTTTGGGCTTGGAGAGTGTGAAAATTGTGTTTCTGATAGTCTACTGAAATGTGAATGCTGAGTATTGTTCAAAGCTGAGAACAGAGTTTTTGGGCTCTGAGTGACTCCAAAAACCTTTTCAGGCATTCTCCTTTAAATTGAATGCTGAGCGATGTTGAAAACGTGGGAATCGTGTTTTTGCCCTCTGAAAGTGTTGAAAACCGTGTTTCTGGCAATATCGTTGAAACTGCATGGTGAATGATGTTAAAACCTGGGAATCGCGTTTTTGCGCTCTGAAAGTGTCGAAAACAGCATTTCTGGCAATAAAGTTGAAACTGCACGCTGAATGATGTTAAAACCCGGGAATCGCGTTTTTGCGTTGTGAAAGTGTTGAAAACAGCGTTTCTGATGCACTTCTGGAAAATGAATGCTGTGTGTTGTTCAAAGCTGGGAACAGAGTTTTTGGGCTTGGAGAGTGTGAAAACTGTGTTTCTGATAGTCTACTCAAATCTGAATGCTGAGTATTGTTCAAAGCTGAGAACAGAGTCTTTGGGCTCTGAGTGACTCCAAAAACCTTTTCAGGCATTCTCCTTTAAATTGAATGCTGAGCGATGTTGAAAACGTGGGAATCGTGTTTTTGCCCTCTGAAAGTGTTGAAAACCGTGTTTCTGGCAATATCGTTGAAACTGCATGGTGAATGATGTTAAAACCCGGGAATCGCGTTTTTGCGCTCTGAAAGTGTCGAAAACAGCATTTCTGGCAATAAAGTTGAAACTGCACGCTGAATGATGTTAAAACCCGGGAATCGCGTTTTTGCGTTGTGAAAGTGTCGAAAACAGCGTTTCTGATGCACTTCTGGAAAATGAATGCTGTGTGTTGTTCAAAGCTGGGAACAGAGTTTTTGGGCTTGGAGAGTGTGAAAATTGTGTTTCTGATAGTCTACTGAAATCTGAATGCTGAGTGTTGTTCAAAGCTGAGAAAAGGGTTTTTGGGCTCTGAGTGACTCCAAAAACCTTTTCAGACATTCTCCTTTAAATTGAATGCTGAGCGATGTTGAAAACGTGGGAATCGTGTTTTTGCTCTCTGAAAGTGTTGAAAACCGTGTTTCTGGCAATATAGTTGAAACTGCACGTTGGATGAAGTTAAAACCCGGGAATCGCGTTTTTGCGCTCTGAAAGTGTCGAAAACAGCGTTTCTGATGCACTTCTGGAAAATGAATGCTGTGTGTTGTTCAAAGCTGGGAACAGAGTTTTTGGGCTTTGAGAGTGTGAAAATTGTGTTTCTGATAGTCTACTGAAATCTGAATGCTGAGTGTTGTTCAAAGCTGAGAAAAGGGTTTTTGGGCTCTGAGTGACTCCAAAAACCTTTTCAGACATTCTCCTTTAAATTGAATGCTGAGCGATGTTGAAAACGTGGGAATCGTGTTTTTTCGCTCTGAAAGTGTTGAAAACCGTGTTTCTGGCAATATAGTTGAAACTGCACGTTGAATGATGTTAGAACCCGGGAATCGCGTTTTTGCGCTCTGAAAGTGTCGAAAACAGCGTCTCTGGCAATAAAGTTGAAACTGCACGCTGAATGATGTTAAAACCCGGGAATCGCGTTTTTGCGTTGTGAAAGTTTTGAAAACAGCGTTTCTGATGCACTTCTGGAAAATGAATGCTGTGTTGTTCAAAGCTGGGAACAGAGTTTTTGGGCTTGGAGAGTGTGAAAACTGTGTTTCTGACAGTCTACTGAAATCTGAATGCTGAGTGTTGTTCAAAGCTGAGAACAGAGTTTTTGGGCTCTGAGTGACTCCAAAAACCTTTTCAGGCATTCTCCTTTAAATTGAATGCTGAGCGATGTTGAAAACCCGGGAATCGCGTTTTTGCGTTGTGAAAGTGTCGAAAACTGCGTTTCTGATGCACTTCTGGAAAATGAATGCTGTGTGTTGTTCAAAGCTGGGAACAGAGTTTTTGGGCTTGGAGAGTGTGAAAATTGTGTTTGTGATCGTCTACTGAAATCTGAATGCTGAGTGTTGTTCAAAGCTGAGAAAAGGGTTTTTGGGCTCTGAGTGACTCCAAAAACCTTTTCAGGCATTCTCCTTTAAATTGAATGCTGAGCGATGTTGAAAACCCGGGAATCGCGTTTTTGCATTGTGAAAGTGTCGAAAACAGCGTTTCTCGTTGTTCAAAGCTGAGAAAAGGGTTTTTGGGCTATGAGTGACTCCAAAAACCTTTTCAGGCATTCTCCTTTAAATTGAATGCTGAGCGATGTTGAAAACGTGGGAATCGTGTTTTTGCCCTCTGAAAGTGTTGAAAACCATGTTTCTGGCAATATAGTTGAAACTGCAAGTTGAATGATGTTAGAACCCGGGAATCGCGTTTTTGCACTCTGAAAGTGTCAAACAGAGTTTCTGGCAATAAAGTTGAAACTGCACGCTGAATGATGTTAAAACCCGGGAATCGCGTTTTTGCGCTCTGAAAGTGTCGAAAACAGCGTTTCTGATGCACTTCTGGAAAATGAATGCTGTGTGTTGTTCAAAGCTGGGAACAGAGTTTTTGGGCTTGGAGAGTGTGAAAATTGTGTTTCTGATAGTCTACTGAAATCTGAATGCTGAGTATTATTCAAAGCTGAGAACAGAGTTTTTGGGCTCTGAGTGACTCCAAAAACCTTTCCAGGCATTCTCCTTTAAATTGAATGCTGAGCGATGTTGAAAACGTGGGAATCGTGATTTTGCCCTCTGAAAGTGTTGAAAACCGTGTTTCTGGCAATATAGTTGAAACTGCACGTTGAATGATGTTAAAACCCGGGACTCGCGTTTTTGCGCTTGAAAGTGTCGAAAACAGCGTTTCTGGCAATATCGTTGAAACTGCACGTTGAATGATGTTAAAACCCGGGAATCGCGTTTTTGAGTTGTGAAAGTGTTGAAAACAGCGTTTCTGATGCACTTCTGGAAAATGAATGCTGTGTGTTGTTCAAAGCTGGGAACAGAGTTTTTGGGCTTGGAGAGTGTGAAAATTGTGTTTCTGATAGTCTACTGAAATGTGAATGCTGAGTATTGTTCAAAGCTGAGAACAGAGTTTTTGGGCTCTGAGTGACTCCAAAAACCTTTTCAGGCATTCTCCTTTAAATTGAATGCTGAGCGATGTTGAAAACGTGGGAATCGTGTTTTTGCCCTCTGAAAGTGTTGAAAACCGTGTTTCTGGCAATATCGTTGAAACTGCATGGTGAATGATGTTAAAACCCGGGAATCGCGTTTTTGCGCTCTGAAAGTGTCGAAAACAGCATTTCTGGCAATAAAGTTGAAACTGCACGCTGAATGATGTTAAAACCCGGGAATCGCGTTTTTGCGTTGTGAAAGTGTTGAAAACAGCGTTTCTGATGCACTTCTGGAAAATGAATGCTGTGTGTTGTTCAAAGCTGGGAACAGAGTTTTTGGGCTTGGAGAGTGTGAAAACTGTGTTTCTGATAGTCTACTCAAATCTGAATGCTGAGTATTGTTCAAAGCTGAGAACAGAGTCTTTGGGCTCTGAGTGACTCCAAAAACCTTTTCAGGCATTCTCCTTTAAATTGAATGCTGAGCGATGTTGAAAACGTGGGAATCGTGTTTTTGCCCTCTGAAAGTGTTGAAAACCGTGTTTCTGGCAATATCGTTGAAACTGCATGGTGAATGATGTTAAAACCCGGGAATCGCGTTTTTGCGCTCTGAAAGTGTCGAAAACAGCATTTCTGGCAATAAAGTTGAAACTGCACGCTGAATGATGTTAAAACCCGGGAATCGCGTTTTTGCGTTGTGAAAGTGTCGAAAACAGCGTTTCTGATGCACTTCTGGAAAATGAATGCTGTGTGTTGTTCAAAGCTGGGAACAGAGTTTTTGGGCTTGGAGAGTGTGAAAATTGTGTTTCTGATAGTCTACTGAAATCTGAATGCTGAGTGTTGTTCAAAGCTGAGAAAAGGGTTTTTGGGCTCTGAGTGACTCCAAAAACCTTTTCAGACATTCTCCTTTAAATTGAATGCTGAGCGATGTTGAAAACGTGGGAATCGTGTTTTTGCGCTCTGAAAGTGTTGAAAACCGTGTTTCTGGCAATATAGTTGAAACTGCACGTTGAATGATGTTAAAACCCGGGAATCGCGTTTTTGCGCTCTGAAAGTGTCGAAAACAGCGTTTCTGATGCACTTCTGGAAAATGAATGCTGTGTGTTGTTCAAAGCTGGGAACAGAGTTTTTGGGCTTGGAGAGTGTGAAAATTGTGTTTCTGATAGTCTACTGAAATCTGAATGCTGAGTGTTGTTCAAAGCTGGGTAAAGGGTTTTTGGGCTCTGAGTGACTCCAAAAACCTTTTCAGACATTCTCCTTTAAATTGAATGCTGAGCGATGTTGAAAACGTGGGAATCGTGTTTTTGCGCTCTGAAAGTGTTGAAAACCGTGTTTCTGGCAATATAGTTGAAACTGCACGTTGAATGATGTTAAAACCCGGGAATCGCGTTTTTGCGCTCTGAAAGTGTCGAAAACAGCGTTTCTGATGCACTTCTGGAAAATGAATGCTGTGTGTTGTTCAAAGCTGGGAACAGAGTTTTTGGGCTTGGAGAGTGTGAAAATTGTGTTTCTGATAGTCTACTGAAATCTGAATGCTGAGTGTTGTTCAAAGCTGGGTAAAGGGTTTTTGGGCTCTGAGTGACTCCAAAAACCTTTTCAGACATTCTCCTTTAAATTGAATGCTGAGCGATGTTGAAAACGTGGGAATTGTGTTTTTGCGCTCTGAAAATGTTGAAAACCGTGTTTCTGGCAATATAGTTGAAACTGCACGTTGGATGAAGTTAAAACCCGGGAATCGCGTTTTTGCGCTCTGAAAGTGTCGAAAACAGCGTTTCTGATGCACTTCTGGAAAATGAATGCTGTGTGTTGTTCAAAGCTGGGAACAGAGTTTTTGGGCTTGGAGAGTGTGAAAATTGTGTTTCTGATAGTCTACTGAAATCTGAATGCTGAGTGTTGTTCAAAGCTGAGAAAAGGGTTTTTGGGCTCTGAGTGACTCCAAAAACCTTTTCAGACATTCTCCTTTAAATTGAATGCTGAGCGATGTTGAAAACGTGGGAATCGTGTTTTTGCGCTCTGAAAGTGTTGAAAACAGCGTTTCTGATGCACTTCTGGAAAATGAATGCTGTGTGTTGTTCAAAGCTGGGAACAGAGTTTTTGGGCTTGGAGAGTGTGAAAATTGTGTTTCTGATAGTCTACTGAAATCTGAATGCTGAGTGTTGTTCAAAGCTGAGAAAAGGGTTTTTGGGCTCTGAGTGACTCCAAAAACCTTTTCAGACATTCTCCTTTAAATTGAATGCTGAGCGATGTTGAAAACGTGGGAATCGTGTTTTTGCGCTCTGAAAGTGTTGAAAACCGTGTTTCTGGCAATATAGTTGAAACTGCACGTTGAATGATGTTAGAACCCGGGAATCGCGTTTTTGCGCTCTGAAAGTGTCGAAAACAGCGTCTCTGGCAATAAAGTTGAAACTGCACGCTGAATGATGTTAAAACCCGGGAATCGCGTTTTTGCGTTGTGAAAGTTTTGAAAACAGCGTTTCTGATGCACTTCTGGAAAATGAATGCTGTGTTGTTCAAAGCTGGGAACAGAGTTTTTGGGCTTGGAGAGTGTGAAAACTGTGTTTCTGATAGTCTACTGAAATCTGAATGCTGAGTATTGTTCAAAACTGAGAACAGAGTCTTTGGGCTCTGAGTGACTCCAAAAACCTTTTCAGGCATTCTCCTTTAAATTGAATGCTGAGCGATGTTGAAAACCCGGGAATCGCGTTTTTGCGTTGTGAAAGTGTCGAAAACGGCGTTTCTGATGCACTTCTGGAAAATGAATGCTGTGTGTTGTTCAAAGCTGGGAACAGAGTTTTTGGGCTTGGAGAGTGTGAAAATTGTGTTTGTGATCGTCTACTGAAATCTGAATGCTGAGTGTTGTTCAAAGCTGAGAAAAGGGTTTTTGGGCTCTGAGTGACTCCAAAAACCTTTTCAGGCATTCTCCTTTAAATTGAATGCTGAGCGATGTTGAAAACCCGGGAATCGCGTTTTTGCATTGTGAAAGTGTCGAAAACAGCGTTTCTCGTTGTTCAAAGCTGAGAAAAGGGTTTTTGGGCTATGAGTGACTCCAAAAACCTTTTCAGGCATTCTCCTTTAAATTGAATGCTGAGCGATGTTGAAAACGTGGGAATCGTGTTTTTGCCCTCTGAAAGTGTTGAAAACCATGTTTCTGGCAATATAGTTGAAACTGCAAGTTGAATGATGTTAGAACCCGGGAATCGCGTTTTTGCGCTCTGAAAGTGTCAAACAGAGTTTCTGGCAATAAAGTTGAAACTGCACGCTGAATGATGTTAAAACCCGGGAATCGCGTTTTTGCGCTCTGAAAGTGTCGAAAACAGCGTTTCTGATGCACTTCTGGAAAATGAATGCTGTGTGTTGTTCAAAGCTGGGAACAGAGTTTTTGGGCTTGGAGAGTGTGAAAATTGTGTTTCTGATAGTCTACTGAAATCTGAATGCTGAGTATTATTCAAAGCTGAGAACAGAGTTTTTGGGCTCTGAGTGACTCCAAAAACCTTTCCAGGCATTCTCCTTTAAATTGAATGCTGAGCGATGTTGAAAACGTGGGAATCGTGATTTTGCCCTCTGAAAGTGTTGAAAACCGTGTTTCTGGCAATATAGTTGAAACTGCACGTTGAATGATGTTAAAACCCGGGACTCGCGTTTTTGCGCTTGAAAGTGTCGAAAACAGCGTTTCTGGCAATATCGTTGAAACTGCACGTTGAATGATGTTAAAACCCGGGAATCGCGTTTTTGAGTTGTGAAAGTGTTGAAAACAGCGTTTCTGATGCACTTCTGGAAAATGAATGCTGTGTGTTGTTCAAAGCTGGGAACAGAGTTTTTGGGCTTGGAGAGTGTGAAAATTGTGTTTCTGATAGTCTACTGAAATGTGAATGCTGAGTATTGTTCAAAGCTGAGAACAGAGTTTTTGGGCTCTGAGTGACTCCAAAAACCTTTTCAGGCATTCTCCTTTAAATTGAATGCTGAGCGATGTTGAAAACGTGGGAATCGTGTTTTTGCCCTCTGAAAGTGTTGAAAACCGTGTTTCTGGCAATATCGTTGAAACTGCATGGTGAATGATGTTAAAACCCGGGAATCGCGTTTTTGCGCTCTGAAAGTGTCGAAAACAGCATTTCTGGCAATAAAGTTGAAACTGCACGCTGAATGATGTTAAAACCCGGGAATCGCGTTTTTGCGTTGTGAAAGTGTTGAAAACAGCGTTTCTGATGCACTTCTGGAAAATGAATGCTGTGTGTTGTTCAAAGCTGGGAACAGAGTTTTTGGGCTTGGAGAGTGTGAAAACTGTGTTTCTGATAGTCTACTCAAATCTGAATGCTGAGTATTGTTCAAAGCTGAGAACAGAGTCTTTGGGCTCTGAGTGACTCCAAAAACCTTTTCAGGCATTCTCCTTTAAATTGAATGCTGAGCGATGTTGAAAACGTGGGAATCGTGTTTTTGCCCACTGAAAGTGTTGAAAACCGTGTTTCTGGCAATATCGTTGAAACTGCATGGTGAATGATGTTAAAACCCGGGAATCGCGTTTTTGCGCTCTGAAAGTGTCGAAAACAGCATTTCTGGCAATAAAGTTGAAACTGCACGCTGAATGATGTTAAAACCCGGGAATCGCGTTTTTGCGTTGTGAAAGTGTCGAAAACAGCGTTTCTGATGCACTTCTGGAAAATGAATGCTGTGTGTTGTTCAAAGCTGGGAACAGAGTTTTTGGGCTTGGAGAGAGTGAAAATTGTGTTTCTGACAGTCTACTGAAATCTGAATGCTGAGTGTTGTTCAAAGCTGAGAAAAGGGTTTTTGGGCTCTGAGTGACTCCAAAAACCTTTTCAGACATTCTCCTTTAAATTGAATGCTGAGCGATGTTGAAAACGTGGGAATCGTGTTTTTGCGCTCTGAAAGTGTTGAAAACCGTGTTTCTGGCAATATAGTTGAAACTGCACGTTGAATGATGTTAAAACCCGGGAATCGCGTTTTTGCGCTCTGAAAGTGTCGAAAACAGCGTTTCTGATGCACTTCTGGAAAATGAATGCTGTGTGTTGTTCAAAGCTGGGAACAGAGTTTTTGGGCTTGGAGAGTGTGAAAATTGTGTTTCTGATAGTCTACTGAAATCTGAATGCTGAGTGTTGTTCAAAGCTGGGAAAAGGGTTTTTGGGCTCTGAGTGACTCCAAAAACCTTTTCAGACATTCTCCTTTAAATTGAATGCTGAGCGATGTTGAAAACGTGGGAATCGTGTTTTTGCGCTCTGAAAGTGTTGAAAACCGTGTTTCTGGCAATATAGTTGAAACTGCACGTTGAATGATGTTAAAACCCGGGAATCGCGTTTTTGCGCTCTGAAAGTGTCGAAAACAGCGTTTCTGATGCACTTCTGGAAAATGAATGCTGTGTGTTGTTCAAAGCTGGGAACAGAGTTTTTGGGCTTGGAGAGTGTGAAAATTGTGTTTCTGATAGTCTACTGAAATCTGAATGCTGAGTGTTGTTCAAAGCTGGGAAAAGGGTTTTTGGGCTCTGAGTGACTCCAAAAACCTTTTCAGACATTCTCCTTTAAATTGAATGGTGAGCGATGTTAAAAACGTGGGAATCGTGTTTTTGCGCTCTGAAAGTGTTGAAAACCGTGTTTCTGGCAATATAGTTGAAACTGCACGTTGGATGAAGTTAAAACCCGGGAATCGCGTTTTTGCGCTCTGAAAGTGTCGAAAACAGCGTTTCTGATGCACTTCTGGAAAATGAATGCTGTGTGTTGTTCAAAGCTGGGAACAGAGTTTTTGGGCTTGGAGAGTGTGAAAATTGTGTTTCTGATAGTCTACTGAAATCTGAATGCTGAGTGTTGTTCAAAGCTGAGAAAAGGGTTTTTGGGCTCTGAGTGACTCCAAAAACCTTTTCAGACATTCTCCTTTAAATTGAATGCTGAGCGATGTTGAAAACGTGGGAATCGTGTTTTTGCGCTCTGAAAGTGTTGAAAACCGTGGTTCTGGCAATATAGATGAAACTGCACGTTTAATGATGTTAAAACCCGGGAATCGCGTTTTTGCGCTCTGAAAGTGTCGAAAACAGCGTTTCTGATGCACTTCTGGAAAATGAATGCTGTGTGTTGTTCTAAGCTGGGAACAGAGTTTTTGGGCTTTGAGAGTGTGAAAATTGTGTTTCTGATAGTCTACTGAAATCTGAATGCTGAGTGTTGTTCAAAGCTGAGAAAAGGGTTTTTGGGCTCTGAGTGACTCCAAAAACCTTTTCAGACATTCTCCTTTAAATTGAATGCTGAGCGATGTTGAAAACGTGGGAATCGTGTTTTTGCGCTCTGAAAGTGTTGAAAACCGTGTTTCTGGCAATATAGTTGAAACTGCACGTTGGATGAAGTTAAAACCCGGGAATCGCGTTTTTGCGCTCTGAAAGTGTCGAAAACAGCGTTTCTGATGCACTTCTGGAAAATGAATGCTGTGTGTTGTTCAAAGCTGAGAAAAGGGTTTTTGGGCTCTGAGTGACTCCAAAAACCTTTTCAGACATTCTCCTTTAAATTGAATGCTGAGCGATGTTGAAAACGTGGGAATCGTGTTTTTGCGCTCTGAAAGTGTTCAAAACCGTGTTTCTGGCAATGTAGTTGAAACTGCACGTTGGATGAAGTTAAAACCCGGGAATCGCGTTTTTGCGCTCTGAAAGTGTCGAAAACAGCGTTTCTGATGCACTTCTGGAAAATGAATGCTGTGTGTTGTTCAAAGCTGGGAACAGAGTTTTTGGGCTTGGAGAGTGTGAAAATTGTGTTTCTGATAGTGTACTGAAATCTGAATGCTGAGTGTTGTTCAAAGCTGAGAAAAGGGTTTTTGGGCTCTGAGTGACTCCAAAAACCTTTTCAGACATTCTCCTTTAAATTGAATGCTGAGCGATGTTAAAAACGTGGGAATCGTGTTTTTGCGCTCTGAAAGTGTTGAAAACCGTGTTTCTGGCAATATAGTTGAAACTGCACGTTGAATGATGTTAAAACCCGGGAATCGCGTTTTTGCGCTCTGAAAGTGTCGAAAACAGCGTTTCTGGCAATAAAGTTGAAACTGCACGCTGAATGATGTTAAAACCCGGGAATCGCGTTTTTGCGTTGTGAAAGTGTTGAAAACAGTGTTTCTGATGCACTTCTGGAAAATGAATGCTGTGTGTTGTTCAAAGCTGGGAACAGAGTTTTTGGGCTTGGAGAGTGTGAAAATTGTGTTTCTGATAGTCTACTGAAATCTGAATGCTGAGTATTGTTCAAAGCTGAGAACAGAGTTTTTGGGCTCTGAGTGACTCCAAAAACCTTTCCAGGCATTCTCCTTTAAATTGAATGCTGAGCGATGTTGAAAACGTGGGAATCGTGTTTTTGCCCTCTGAAAGTGTTGAAAACCGTGTTTCTGGCAATATAGTTGAAACTGCACGTTGAATGATGTTAGAACCCGGGAATCGCGTTTTTGCGCTCTGAAAGTGTCGAAAACAGTGTTTCTGGCAATAAAGTTGCAACTGCACGCTGAATGATGTTAAAACCCGGGAATCGCGTTTTTGCGTTGTGACAGTGTTGAAAACAGCGTTTCTGATGCACTTCTGGAAAATGAATGCTGTGTGTTGTTCAAAGCTGGGAACAGAGTTTTTGGGCTTGGAGAGTGTAAAAATTGTGTTTCTGATAGTCTACTGAAATCTGAATGCTGAGTATTGTTCAAAGCTGAGAACAGAGTTTTTGGGCTCTGAGTGACTCCAAAAACCTTTTCAGGCATTCTCCTTTAAATTGAATGCTGAGCGATGTTGAAAACGTGGGAATCGTGTTTTTGCCCTCTGAAAGTGTTGAAAACCGTGTTTCTGGCAATATCGTTGAAACTGCATGGTGAATGATGTTAAAACCCGGGAATCGCGTTTTTGCGCTCTGAAAGTGTCGAAAACAGCATTTCTGGCAATAAAGTTGAAACTGCACGCTGAATGATGTTAAAACCCGGGAATCGCGTTTTTGCGTTGTGAAAGTGTTGAAAACAGCGTTTCTGATGCACTTCTGGAAAATGAATGCTGTGTGTTGTTCAAAGCTGGGAACAGAGTTTTTGGGCTTGGAGAGTGTGAAAACTGTGTTTCTGATAGTCTACTCAAATCTGAATGCTGAGTATTGTTCAAAGCTGAGAACAGAGTCTTTGGGCTCTGAGTGACTCCAAAAACCTTTTCAGGCATTCTCCTTTAAATTGAATGCTGAGCGATGTTGAAAACCCGGGAATCGCGTTTTTGCGTTGTGAAAGTGTCGAAAACAGCGTTTCTCGTTGTTCAAAGCTGAGAAAAGGGTTTTTGGGCTATGAGTGACTCCAAAAACCTTTTCAGGCATTCTCCTTTAAATTGAATGCTGAGCGATGTTGAAAACGTGGGAATCGTGTTTTTGCCCTCTGAAAGTGTTGAAAACCGTATTTCTGGCAATATAGTTGAAACTGCACGTTGAATGATGTTAGAACCCGGGAATCGCGTTTTTGCGCTCTGAAAGTGTCGAAAACAGCGTTTCTGGCAATAAAGTTGAAACTGCACGCTGAATGATGTTAAAACCCGGGAATCGCGTTTTTGCGTTGTGAAAGTGTTGAAAACAGCGTTTCTGATGCACTTCTGGAAAATGAATGCTGTGTGTTGTTCAAAGCTGGGAACAGAGTTTTTGGGCTTGGAGAGTGTGAAAACTTTGTTTCTGATAGTCTACTGAAATCTGAATGCTGAGTATTGTTCAAAGCTGAGAACAGAGTCTTTGGGCTCTGAGTGACTCCAAAAACCTTTTCAGGCACTCTCCTTTAAATTGAATGCTGAGCGATGTTGAAAACCCGGGAATCGCGTTTTTGCGTTGTGAAAGTGTCGAAAACATCGTTTCTCGTTGTTCAAAGCTGAGAAAAGGGTTTTTGGGCTATGAGTGACTCCAAAAACCTTTTCAGGCATTCTCCTTTAAATTGAATGCTGAGTGATGTTGAAAACGTGGGAATCGTGTTTTTGCCCTCTGAAAGTGTTGAAAACCGTGTTTCTGGCAATATAGTTGAAACTGCAAGTTGAATGATGTTAGACCCCGGGAATCGCGTTTTTGCGCTCTGAAAGTGTCGAAAACAGAGTTTCTGGCAATAAAGTTGAAACTGCACGCTGAATGATGTTAAAACCCGGGAATCGCGTTTTTGCGTTGTGAAAGTGTTGAAAACAGCGTTTCTGATGCACTTCTAGAAAATGAATACTGTGTGTTGTTCAAAGCTGGGAACAGAGTTTTTGGGCTTGGAGAGTGTGAAAATTGTGTTTCTGATAGTCTACTGAAATCTGAATGCTGAGTATTGTTCAAAGCTGAGAACAGAGTCTTTGGGCTCTGAGTGACTCCAAAAACCTTTTCAGGCATTCTCCTTTAAATTGAATGCTGAGCGATGTTGAAAACCCGGGAATCGCGTTTTTGCGTTGTGAAAGTGTCGAAAACAGCTTTTCTCGTTGTTCAAAGCTGAGAAAAGGATTTTTGGGCGATGAGTGACTCCAAAAACCTTTTCAGGCATTCTCCTTTAAATTGAATGCAGAGCGATGTTGAAAACGTGGGAATCGTGTTTTTGCGCTCTGAAAGTGTTGAAAACCGTGTTTCTGGCAATATAGTTGAAACTGCACGTTGAATGATGTTAGAACCCGGGAATCGCGTTTTTGCGCTCTGAAAGTGTCGAAAACAGTGTTTCTGGCAATAAAGTTGAAACTGCACGCTGAATGATGTTAAAACCCGGGAATCACGTTTTTGCGTTGTGAAAGTGTTGAAAACAGCGTTTCTGATGCACTTCTGGAAAATGAATGCTGTGTGTTGTTCAAAGCTGGGAACAGAGTTTTTGGGCTTGGAGAGTGTGAAAATTGTGTTTCTGATAGTCTACTGAAATCTGAATGCTGAGTATTGTTCAAAGCTGAGAACAGAGTTTTTGGGCTCTGAGTGACTCCAAAAACCTTTCCAGGCATTCTCCTTTAAATTGAATGCTGAGCGATGTTGAAAACGTGGGAATCGTGATTTTGCCCTCTGAAAGTGTTGAAAACCGTGTTTCTGGCAATATAGTTGAAACTGCACGTTGAATGATGTTAAAACCCGGGACTCGCGTTTTTGCGCTCTGAAAGTGTCGAAAACAGCCTTTCTGGCAATATCGTTGAAACTGCATGGTGAATGATGTTAAAACCCGGGAATCGCGTTTTTGCGTTGTGAAAGTGTCGAAAACAGCGTTTCTGATGCACTTCTGGAAAATGAATGCTGTGTGTTGTTCAAAGCTGGGAACAGAGTTTTTGGGCTTTGAGAGTGTGAAAATTGTGTTTCTGATAGTCTACTGAAATCTGAATGCTGAGTGTTGTTCAAAGCTGAGAAAAGGGTTTTTGGGCTCTGAGTGACTCCAAAAACCTTTTCAGACATTCTCCTTTAAATTGAATGCTGAGCGATGTTGAAAACGTGGGAATCGTGTTTTTGCGCTCTGAAAGTGTTCAAAACCGTGTTTCTGGCAATATAGTTGAAACTGCACGTTGGATGAAGTTAAAACCCGGGAATCGCGTTTTTGCGCTCTGAAAGTGTCGAAAACAGCGTTTCTGATGCACTTCTGGAAAATGAATGCTGAGTGTTGTTCAAAGCTGAGAAAAGGGTTTTTTGGCTCTGAGTGACTCCAAAAACCTTTTCAGACATTCTCCTTTAAATTGAATGCTGAGCGATGTTGAAAACGTGGGAATCGTGTTTTTGAGCTCTGAAAGTGTTGAAAACCGTGTTTCTGGCAATGTAGTTGAAACTGCACGTTGGATGAAGTTAAAACCCGGGAATCGCGTTTTTGCGCTCTGAAAGTGTCGAAAACAGCGTTTCTGATGCACTTCTGGAAAATGAATGCTGTGTGTTGTTCAAAGCTGGGAACAGAGTTTTTGGGCTTGGAGAGTGTGAAAATTGTGTTTCTGATAGTGTACTGAAATCTGAATGCTGAGTGTTGTTCAAAGCTGAGAAAAGGGTTTTTTGGCTCTGAGTGACTCCAAAAACCTTTTCAGACATTCTCCTTTAAATTGAATGCTGAGCGATGTTGAAAACGTGGGAATCGTGTTTTTGCGCTCTGAAAGTGTTGAAAACCGTGTTTCTGGCAATATAGTTGAAACTGCACGTTGAATGATGTTAAAACCCGGGAATCGCGTTTTTGCGCTCTGAAAGTGTCGAAAACAGCGTTTCTGATGCACTTCTGGAAAATGAATGCTGTGTGTTGTTCAAAGCTGGGAACAGAGTTTTTGGGCTTGGAGAGTGTGAAAATTGTGTTTCTGATAGTCTACTGAAATCTGAATGCTGAGTGTTGTTCAAAGCTGAGAAAAGGGTTTTTGGGCTCTGAGTGACTCCAAAAACCTTTTCAGACATTCTCCTTTAAATTGAAGGCTGAGCGATGTTGAAAACGTGGGAATCGTGTTTTTGCGCTCTGAAAGTGTTGAAAACCGTGTTTCTGGCAATATAGTTGAAACTGCACGTTGGATGAAGTTAAAACCCGGGAATCGCGTTTTTGCGCTCTGAAAGTGTCGAAAACAGCGTTTCTGATGCACTTCTGGAAAATGAATGCTGTGTGTTGTTCTAAGCTGGGAACAGAGTTTTTGGGCTTTGAGAGTGTGAAAATTGTGTTTCTGATAGTCTACTGAAATCTGAATGCTGAGTGTTGTTCAAAGCTGAGAAAAGGGTTTTTGGGCTCTGAGTGACTCCAAAAACCTTTTCAGACATTCTCCTTTAAATTGAATGCTGAGCGATGTTGAAAACGTGGGAATCGTGTTTTTGCGCTCTGAAAGTGTTGAAAACCGTGTTTCTGGCAATATAGTTGAAACTGCACGTTGAATGATGTTAGAACCCGGGAATCGCGTTTTTGCGCTCTGAAAGTGTCGAAAACAGCGTCTCTGGCAATAAAGTTGAAACTGCACGCTGAATGATGTTAAAACCCGGGAATCGCGTTTTTGCGTTGTGAAAGTTTTGAAAACAGCGTTTCTGATGCACTTCTGGAAAATGAATGCTGTGTTGTTCAAAGCTGGGAACAGAGTTTTTGGGCTTGGAGAGTGTGAAAACTGTGTTTCTGATAGTCTACTGAAATCTGAATGCTGAGTATTGTTCAAAACTGAGAACAGAGTCTTTGGGCTCTGAGTGACTCCAAAAACCTTTTCAGGCATTCTCCTTTAAATTGAATGCTGAGCGATGTTGAAAACCCGGGAATCGCGTTTTTGCGTTGTGAAAGTGTCGAAAACAGCGTTTCTGATGCACTTCTGGAAAATGAATGCTGTTTGTTGTTCAAAGCTGGGAACAGAGTTTTTGGGCTTGGAGAGTGTGAAAATTGTGTTTGTGATCGTCTACTGAAATCTGAATGCTGAGTGTTGTTCAAAGCTGAGAAAAGGGTTTTTGGGCTCTGAGTGACTCCAAAAACCTTTTCAGGCATTCTCCTTTAAATTGAATGCTGAGCGATGTTGAAAACCCGGGAATCGCGTTTTTGCATTGTGAAAGTGTCGAAAACAGCGTTTCTCGTTGTTCAAAGCTGAGAAAAGGGTTTTTGGGCTATGAGTGACTCCAAAAACCTTTTCAGGCATTCTCCTTTAAATTGAATGCTGAGCGATGTTGAAAACGTGGGAATCGTGTTTTTGCCCTCTGAAAGTGTTGAAAACCATGTTTCTGGCAATATAGTTGAAACTGCAAGTTGAATGATGTTAGAACCCGGGAATCGCGTTTTTGCACTCTGAAAGTGTCAAACAGAGTTTCTGGCAATAAAGTTGAAACTGCACGCTGAATGATGTTAAAACCCGGGAATCGCGTTTTTGCGCTCTGAAAGTGTCGAAAACAGCGTTTCTGATGCACTTCTGGAAAATGAATGCTGTGTGTTGTTCAAAGCTGGGAACAGAGTTTTTGGGCTTGGAGAGTGTGAAAATTGTGTTTCTGATAGTCTACTGAAATCTGAATGCTGAGTGTTGTTCAAAGCTGGGAAAAGGGTTTTTGGGCTCTGAGTGACTCCAAAAACCTTTTCAGACATTCTCCTTTAAATTGAATGCTGAGCGATGTTGAAAACGTGGGAATCGTGTTTTTGCGCTCTGAAAGTGTTGAAAACCGTGTTTCTGGCAATATAGTTGAAACTGCACGTTGAATCATGTTAAAACCCGGGAATCGCGTTTTTGCGCTCTGAAAGTGTCGAAAACAGCGTTTCTGATGCACTTCTGGAAAATGAATGCTGTGTGTTGTTCAAAGCTGGGAACAGAGTTTTTGGGCTTGGAGAGTGTGAAAATTGTGTTTCTGATAGTCTAGTGAAATCTGAATGCTGAGTGTTGTTCAAAGCTGAGAAAAGGGTTTTTGGGCTCTGAGTGACTCCAAAAACCTTTTCAGACATTCTCCTTTAAATTGAATGCTGAGCGATGTTGAAAACGTGGGAATCGTGTTTTTGAGCTCTGAAAGTGTTCAAAACCGTGTTTCTGGCAATGTAGTTGAAACTGCACGTTGGATGAAGTTAAAACCCGGGAATCGCGTTTTTGCGCTCTGAAAGTGTCGAAAACAGCGTTTCTGATGCACTTCTGGAAAATGAATGCTGTGTGTTGTTCAAAGCTGGGAACAGAGTTTTTGGGCTTGGAGAGTGTGAAAATTGTGTTTCTGATAGTGTACTGAAATCTGAATGCTGAGTGTTGTTCAAAGCTGAGAAAAGGGTTTTTGGGCTCTGAGTGACTCCAAAAACCTTTTCAGACATTCTCCTTTAAATTGAATGCTGAGCGATGTTGAAAACGTGGGAATCGTGTTTTTGCGCTCTGAAAGTGTTGAAAACCGTGTTTCTGGCAATATAGTTGAAACTGCACGTTGAATGATGTTAAAACCCGGGAATCGCGTTTTTGCGCTCTGAAAGTGTCGAAAACAGCGTTTCTGATGCACTTCTGGAAAATGAATGCTGTGTGTTGTTCAAAGCTGGGAACAGAGTTTTTGGGCTTGGAGAGTGTGAAAATTGTGTTTCTGATAGTCTACTGAAATCTGAATGCTGAGTGTTGTTCAAAGCTGAGAAAAGGGTTTTTTTGGCTCTGAGTGACTCCAAAAACCTTTTCAGACATTCTCCTTTAAATTGAATGCTGAGCGATGTTGAAAACGTGGGAATCGTGTTTTTGCGCTCTGAAAGTGTTGAAAACCGTGTTTCTGGCAATATAGTTGAAACTGCACGTTGGATGAAGTTAAAACCCGGGAATCGCGTTTTTGCGCTCTGAAAGTGTCGAAAACAGCGTTTCTGATGCACTTCTGGAAAATGAATGCTGTGTGTTGTTCAAAGCTGGGAACAGAGTTTTTGGGCTTTGAGAGTGTGAAAATTGTGTTTCTGATAGTCTACTGAAATCTGAATGCTGAGTGTTGTTCAAAGCTGAGAAAAGGGTTTTTGGGCTCTGAGTGACTCCAAAAAACCTTTTCAGACATTCTCCTTTAAATTGAATGCTGAGCGATGTTGAAAACGTGGGAATCGTGTTTTTTCGCTCTGAAAGTGTTGAAAACCGTGTTTCTGGCAATATAGTTGAAACTGCACGTTGAATGATGTTAGAACCCGGGAATCGCGTTTTTGCGCTCTGAAAGTGTCGAAAACAGCGTCTCTGGCAATAAAGTTGAAACTGCACGCTGAATGATGTTAAAACCCGGGAATCGCGTTTTTGCGTTGTGAAAGTTTTGAAAACAGCGTTTCTGATGCACTTCTGGAAAATGAATGCTGTGTTGTTCAAAGATGGGAACAGAGTTTTTGGGCTTGGAGAGTGTGAAAACTGTGTTTCTGATAGTCTACTGAAATCTGAATGCTGAGTATTGTTCAAAACTGAGAACAGAGTTTTTGGGCTCTGAGTGACTCCAAAAACCTTTCTAGGCATTCTCCTTTAAATTGAATGCTGAGCGATGTTGAAAACGTGGGAATCGTGTTTTTGCGCTCTGAAAGTGTTGAAAACCGTGTTTCTGGCAATATAGTTGAAACTGCACGTTGAATCATGTTAAAACCCGGGAATCGCGTTTTTGCGCTCTGAAAGTGTCGAAAACAGCGTTTCTGATGCACTTCTGGAAAATGAATGCTGTGTGTTGTTCAAAGCTGGGAACAGAGTTTTTGGGCTTGGAGAGTGTGAAAATTGTGTTTCTGATAGTCTCCTGAAATCTGAATGCTGAGTGTTGTTCAAAGCTGAGAAAAGGGTTTTTGGGCTCTGAGTGACTCCAAAAACCTTTTCAGACATTCTCCTTTAAATTGAATGCTGAGCGATGTTGAAAACGTGGGAATCGTGTTTTTGAGCTCTGAAAGTGTTCAAAACCGTGTTTCTGGCAATGTAGTTGAAACTGCACGTTGGATGAAGTTAAAACCCGGGAATCGCGTTTTTGCGCTCTGAAAGTGTCGAAAACAGCGTTTCTGATGCACTTCTGGAAAATGAATGCTGTGTGTTGTTCAAAGCTGGGAACAGAGTTTTTGGGCTTGGAGAGTGTGAAAATTGTGTTTCTGATAGTGTACTGAAATCTGAATGCTGAGTGTTGTTCAAAGCTGAGAAAAGTGTTTTTTGGCTCTGAGTGACTCCAAAAACCTTTTCAGACATTCTCCTTTAAATTGAATGCTGAGCGATGTTGAAAACGTGGGAATCGTGTTTTTGCGCTCTGAAAGTGTTGAAAACCGTGTTTCTGGCAATATAGTTGAAACTGCACGTTGAATCATGTTAAAACCCGGGAATCGCGTTTTTGCGCTCTGAAAGTGTCGAAAACAGCGTTTCTGATGCACTTCTGGAAAATGAATGCTGTGTGTTGTTCAAAGCTGGGAACAGAGTTTTTGGGCTTGGAGAGTGTGAAAATTGTGTTTCTGATAGTCTACTGAAATCTGAATGCTGAGTGTTGTTCAAAGCTGAGAAAAAGGTTTTTGGGCTCTGAGTGACTCCAAAAACCTTTTCAGACATTCTCCTTTAAATTGAATGCTGAGCGATGTTGAAAACGTGGGAATCGTGTTTTTGCGCTCTGAAAGTGTTGAAAACCGTGTTTCTGGCAATATAGTTGAAACTGCACGTTGGATGAAGTTAAAACCCGGGAATCGCGTTTTTGCGCTCTGAAAGTGTCGAAAACAGCGTTTCTGATGCACTTCTGGAAAATGAATGCTGTGTGTTGTTCAAAGCTGGGAACAGAGTTTTTGGGCTTTGAGAGTGTGAAAATTGTGTTTCTGATAGTCTACTGAAATCTGAATGCTGAGTGTTGTTCAAAGCTGAGAAAAGGGTTTTTGGGCTCTGAGTGACTCCAAAAACCTTTTCAGACATTCTCCTTTAAATTGAATGCTGAGCGATGTTGAAAACGTGGGAATCGTATTTTTTCGCTCTGAAAGTGTTGAAAACCGTGTTTCTGGCAATATAGTTGAAACTGCACGTTGAATGATGTTAGAACCCGGGAATCGCGTTTTTGCGCTCTGAAAGTGTCGAAAACAGCGTCTCTGGCAATAAAGTTGAAACTGCACGCTGAATGATGTTAAAACCCGGGAATCGCGTTTTTGCGTTGTGAAAGTTTTGAAAACAGCGTTTCTGATGCACTTCTGGAAAATGAATGCTGTGTTGTTCAAAGCTGGGAACAGAGTTTTTGGGCTTGGAGAGTGTGAAAACTGTGTTTCTGATAGTCTACTGAAATCTGAATGCTGAGTATTGTTCAAAACTGAGAACAGAGTCTTTGGGCTCTGAGTGACTCCAAAAACCTTTTCAGGCATTCTCCTTTAAATTGAATGCTGAGCGATGTTGAAAACCCGGGAATCGCGTTTTTGCGTTGTGAAAGTGTCGAAAACGGCGTTTCTGATGCACTTCTGGAAAATGAATGCTGTGTGTTGTTCAAAGCTGGGAACAGAGTTTTTGGGCTTGGAGAGTGTGAAAATTGTGTTTGTGATCGTCTACTGAAATCTGAATGCTGAGTGTTGTTCAAAGCTGAGAAAAGGGTTTTTGGGCTCTGAGTGACTCCAAAAACCTTTTCAGGCATTCTCCTTTAAATTGAATGCTGAGCGATGTTGAAAACCCGGGAATCGCGTTTTTGCATTGTGAAAGTGTCGAAAACAGCGTTTCTCGTTGTTCAAAGCTGAGAAAAGGGTTTTTGGGCTATGAGTGACTCCAAAAACCTTTTCAGGCATTCTCCTTTAAATTGAATGCTGAGCGATGTTGAAAACGTGGGAATCGTGTTTTTTGCCCTCTGAAAGTGTTGAAAACCATGTTTCTGGCAATATAGTTGAAACTGCAAGTTGAATGATGTTAGAACCCGGGAATCGCGTTTTTGCACTCTGAAAGTGTCAAACAGAGTTTCTGGCAATAAAGTTGAAACTGCACGCTGAATGATGTTAAAACCCGGGAATCGCGTTTTTGCGCTCTGAAAGTGTCGAAAACAGCGTTTCTGATGCACTTCTGGAAAATGAATGCTGTGTGTTGTTCAAAGCTGGGAACAGAGTTTTTGGGCTTGGAGAGTGTGAAAATTGTGTTTCTGATAGTCTACTGAAATCTGAATGCTGAGTATTATTCAAAGCTGAGAACAGAGTTTTTGGGCTCTGAGTGACTCCAAAAACCTTTCCAGGCATTCTCCTTTAAATTGAATGCTGAGCGATGTTGAAAACGTGGGAATCGTGATTTTGCCCTCTGAAAGTGTTGAAAACCGTGTTTCTGGCAATATAGTTGAAACTGCACGTTGAATGATGTTAAAACCCGGGACTCGCGTTTTTGCGCTTGAAAGTGTCGAAAACAGCGTTTCTGGCAATATCGTTGAAACTGCACGTTGAATGATGTTAAAACCCGGGAATCGCGTTTTTGAGTTGTGAAAGTGTTGAAAACAGCGTTTCTGATGCACTTCTGGAAAATGAATGCTGTGTGTTTTTCAAAGCTGGGAACAGAGTTTTTGGGATTGGAGAGTTTGAAAATTGTGTTTCTGATAGTCTACTGAAATGTGAATGCTGAGTATTGTTCAAAGCTGAGAACAGAGTTTTTGGGCTCTGAGTGACTCCAAAAACCTTTTCAGGCATTCTCCTTTAAATTGAATGCTGAGCGATGTTGAAAACGTGGGAATCGTGTTTTTGCCCTCTGAAAGTGTTGAAAACCGTGTTTCTGGCAATATCGTTGAAACTGCATGGTGAATGATGTTAAAACCCGGGAATCGCGTTTTTGCGCTCTGAAAGTGTCGAAAACAGCATTTCTGGCAATAAAGTTGAAACTGCACGCTGAATGATGTTAAAACCCGGGAATCGCGTTTTTGCGTTGTGAAAGTGTTGAAAACAGCGTTTCTGATGCACTTCTGGAAAATGAATGCTGTGTGTTGTTCAAAGCTGGGAACAGAGTTTTTGGGCTTGGAGAGTGTGAAAACTGTGTTTCTGATAGTCTACTCAAATCTGAATGCTGAGTATTGTTCAAAGCTGAGAACAGAGTCTTTGGGCTCTGAGTGACTCCAAAAACCTTTTCAGGCATTCTCCTTTAAATTGAATGCTGAGCGATGTTGAAAACGTGGGAATCGTGTTTTTGCCCTCTGAAAGTGTTGAAAACCGTGTTTCTGGCAATATCGTTGAAACTGCATGGTGAATGATGTTAAAACCCGGGAATCGCGTTTTTGCGCTCTGAAAGTGTCGAAAACAGCATTTCTGGCAATAAAGTTGAAACTGCACGCTGAATGATGTTAAAACCCGGGAATCGCGTTTTTGCGTTGTGAAAGTGTCGAAAACAGCGTTTCTGATGCACTTCTGGAAAATGAATGCTGTGTGTTGTTCAAAGCTGGGAACAGAGTTTTTGGGCTTGGAGAGTGTGAAAATTGTGTTTCTGATAGTCTACTGAAATCTGAATGCTGAGTGTTGTTCAAAGCTGAGAAAAGGGTTTTTGGGCTCTGAGTGACTCCAAAAACCTTTTCAGACATTCTCCTTTAAATTGAATGCTGAGCGATGTTGAAAACGTGGGAATCGTGTTTTTGCGCTCTGAAAGTGTTGAAAACCGTGTTTCTGGCAATATAGTTGAAACTGCACGTTGAATGATGTTAAAACCCGGGAATCGCGTTTTTGCGCTCTGAAAGTGTCGAAAACAGCGTTTCTGATGCACTTCTGGAAAATGAATGCTGTGTGTTGTTCAAAGCTGGGAACAGAGTTTTTGGGCTTGGAGAGTGTGAAAATTGTGTTTCTGATAGTCTACTGAAATCTGAATGCTGAGTGTTGTTCAAAGCTGGGAAAAGGGTTTTTGGGCTCTGAGTGACTCCAAAAACCTTTTCAGACATTCTCCTTTAAATTGAATGCTGAGCGATGTTGAAAACGTGGGAATCGTGTTTTTGCGCTCTGAAAGTGTTGAAAACCGTGTTTCTGGCAATATAGTTGAAACTGCACGTTGAATGATGTTAAAACCCGGGAATCGCGTTTTTGCGCTCTGAAAGTGTCGAAAACAGCGTTTCTGATGCACTTCTGGAAAATGAATGCTGTGTGTTGTTCAAAGCTGGGAACAGAGTTTTTGGGCTTGGAGAGTGTGAAAATTGTGTTTCTGATAGTCTACTGAAATCTGAATGCTGAGTGTTGTTCAAAGCTGGGAAAAGGGTTTTTGGGCTCTGAGTGACTCCAAAAACCTTTTCAGACATTCTCCTTTAAATTGAATGCTGAGCGATGTTGAAAACGTGGGAATCGTGTTTTTGCGCTCTGAAAATGTTGAAAACCGTGTTTCTGGCAATATAGTTGAAACTGCACGTTGGATGAAGTTAAAACCCGGGAATCGCGTTTTTGCGCTCTGAAAGTGTCGAAAACAGCGTTTCTGATGCACTTCTGGTAAATGAATGCTGTGTGTTGTTCAAAGCTGGGAACAGAGTTTTTGGGCTTGGAGAGTGTGAAAATTGTGTTTCTGATAGTCTACTGAAATCTGAATGCTGAGTGTTGTTCAAAGCTGAGAAAAGGGTTTTTGGGCTCTGAGTGACTCCAAAAACCTTTTCAGACATTCTCCTTTAAATTGAATGCTGAGCGATGTTGAAAACGTGGGAATCGTGTTTTTGCGCTCTGAAAGTGTTGAAAACAGCGTTTCTGATGCACTTCTGGAAAATGAATGCTGTGTGTTGTTCAAAGCTGGGAACAGAGTTTTTGGGCTTGGAGAGTGTGAAAATTGTGTTTCTGATAGTCTACTGAAATCTGAATGCTGAGTGTTGTTCAAAGCTGAGAAAAGGGTTTTTGGGCTCTGAGTGACTCCAAAAACCTTTTCAGACATTCTCCTTTAAATTGAATGCTGAGCGATGTTGAAAACGTGGGAATCGTGTTTTTGCGCTCTGAAAGTGTTGAAAACCGTGTTTCTGGCAATATAGTTGAAACTGCACGTTGAATGATGTTAGAACCCGGGAATCGCGTTTTTGCGCTCTGAAAGTGTCGAAAACAGCGTCTCTGGCAATAAAGTTGAAACTGCACGCTGAATGATGTTAAAACCCGGGAATCGCGTTTTTGCGTTGTGAAAGTTTTGAAAACAGCGTTTCTGATGCACTTCTGGAAAATGAATGCTGTGTTGTTCAAAGCTGGGAACAGAGTTTTTGGGCTTGGAGAGTGTGAAAACTGTGTTTCTGATAGTCTACTGAAATCTGAATGCTGAGTATTGTTCAAAACTGAGAACAGAGTCTTTGGGCTCTGAGTGACTCCAAAAACCTTTTCAGGCATTCTCCTTTAAATTGAATGCTGAGCGATGTTGAAAACCCGGGAATCGCGTTTTTGCGCTCTGAAAGTGTCGAAAACAGCGTTTCTGATGCACTTCTGGAAAATGAATGCTGTGTGTTGTTCAAAGCTGGGAACAGAGTTTTTGGGCTTGGAGAGTGTGAAAATTGTGTTTGTGATCGTCTACTGAAATCTGAATGCTGAGTGTTGTTCAAAGCTGAGAAAAGGGTTTTTGGGCTCTGAGTGACTCCAAAAACCTTTTCAGGCATTCTCCTTTAAATTGAATGCTGAGCGATGTTGAAAACCCGGGAATCGCGTTTTTGCATTGTGAAAGTGTCGAAAACAGCGTTTCTCGTTGTTCAAAGCTGAGAAAAGGGTTTTTGGGCTATGAGTGACTCCAAAAACCTTTTCAGGCATTCTCCTTTAAATTGAATGCTGAGCGATGTTGAAAACGTGGGAATCGTGTTTTTGCCCTCTGAAAGTGTTGAAAACCGTGTTTCTGGCAATATCGTTGAAACTGCATGGTGAATGATGTTAAAACCCGGGAATCGCGTTTTTGCGCTCTGAAAGTGTCGAAAACAGCATTTCTGGCAATAAAGTTGAAACTGCACGCTGAATGATGTTAAAACCCGGGAATCGCGTTTTTGCGTTGTGAAAGTGTCGAAAACAGCGTTTCTGATGCACTTCTGGAAAATGAATGCTGTGTGTTGTTCAAAGCTGGGAACAGAGTTTTTGGGCTTGGAGAGTGTGAAAATTGTGTTTCTGATAGTCTACTCAAATCTGAATGCTGAGTATTGTTCAAAGCTGAGAACAGAGTCTTTGGGCTCTGAGTGACTCCAAAAACCTTTTCAGGCATTCTCCTTTAAATTGAATGCTGAGCGATGTTGAAAACGTGGGAATCGTGTTTTTGCCCACTGAAAGTGTTGAAAACCGTGTTTCTGGCAATATCGTTGAAACTGCATGGTGAATGATGTTAAAACCCGGGAATCGTGTTTTTGCCCTCTGAAAGTGTTGAAAACCGCATTTCTGGCAATAAAGTTGAAACTGCACGCTGAATGATGTTAAAACCCGGGAATCGCGTTTTTGCGTTGTGAAAGTGTCGAAAACAGCGTTTCTGATGCACTTCTGGAAAATGAATGCTGTGTGTTGTTCAAAGCTGGGAACAGAGTTTTTGGGCTTGGAGAGTGTGAAAATTGTGTTTCTGATAGTCTACTGAAATCTGAATGCTGAGTGTTGTTCAAAGCTGAGAAAAGGGTTTTTGGGCTCTGAGTGACTCCAAAAACCTTTTCAGACATTCTCCTTTAAATTGAATGCTGAGCGATGTTGAAAACGTGGGAATCGTGTTTTTGCGCTCTGAAAGTGTTGAAAACCGTGTTTCTGGCAATATAGTTGAAACTGCACGTTGAATGATGTTAAAACCCGGGAATCGCGTTTTTGCGCTCTGAAAGTGTCGAAAACAGCGTTTCTGATGCACTTCTGGAAAATGAATGCTGTGTGTTGTTCAAAGCTGGGAACAGAGTTTTTGGGCTTGGAGAGTGTGAAAATTGTGTTTCTGATAGTCTACTGAAATCTGAATGCTGAGTGTTGTTCAAAGCTGGGAAAAGGGTTTTTGGGCTCTGAGTGACTCCAAAAACCTTTTCAGACATTCTCCTTTAAATTGAATGCTGAGCGATGTTGAAAACGTGGGAATCGTGTTTTTGCGCTCTGAAAGTGTTGAAAACCGTGTTTCTGGCAATATAGTTGAAACTGCACGTTGAATGATGTTAAAACCCGGGAATCGCGTTTTTGCGCTCTGAAAGTGTCGAAAACAGCGTTTCTGATGCACTTCTGGAAAATGAATGCTGTGTGTTGTTCAAAGCTGGGAACAGAGTTTTTGGGCTTGGAGAGTGTGAAAATTGTGTTTCTGATAGTCTACTGAAATCTGAATGCTGAGTGTTGTTCAAAGCTGGGAAAAGGGTTTTTGGGCTCTGAGTGACTCCAAAAACCTTTTCAGACATTCTCCTTTAAATTGAATGCTGAGCGATGTTAAAAACGTGGGAATCGTGTTTTTGCGCTCTGAAAGTGTTGAAAACCGTGTTTCTGGCAATATAGTTGAAACTGCACGTTGGATGAAGTTAAAACCCGGGAATCGCGTTTTTGCGCTCTGAAAGTGTCGAAAACAGCGTTTCTGATGCACTTCTGGAAAATGAATGCTGTGTGTTGTTCAAAGCTGGGAACAGAGTTTTTGGGCTTGGAGAGTGTGAAAATTGTGTTTCTGATAGTCTACTGAAATCTGAATGCTGAGTGTTGTTCAAAGCTGAGAAAAGGGTTTTTGGGCTCTGAGTGACTCCAAAAACCTTTTCAGACATTCTCCTTTAAATTGAATGCTGAGCGATGTTGAAAACGTGGGAATCGTGTTTTTGCGCTCTGAAAGTGTTGAAAACCGTGGTTCTGGCAATATAGTTGAAACTGCACGTTTAATGATTTTAAAACCCGGGAATCGCGTTTTTGCGCTCTGAAAGTGTCGAAAACAGCGTTTCTGATGCACTTCTGGAAAATGAATGCTGTGTGTTGTTCAAAGCTGGGAACAGAGTTTTTGGGCTTTGAGAGTGTGAAAATTGTGTTTCTGATAGTCTACTGAAATCTGAATGCTGAGTGTTGTTCAAAGCTGAGAAAAGGGTTTTTGGGCTCTGAGTGACTCCAAAAACCTTTTCAGACATTCTCCTTTAAATTGAATGCTGAGCGATGTTGAAAACGTGGGAATCGTGTTTTTGCGCTCTGAAAGTGTTCAAAACCGTGTTTCTGGCAATATAGTTGAAACTGCACGTTGGATGAAGTTAAAACCCGGGAATCTCGTTTTTGCGCTCTGAAAGTGTCGAAAACAGCGTTTCTGATGCACTTCTGGAAAATGAATGCTGAGTGTTGTTCAAAGCTGAGAAAAGGGTTTTTGGGCTCTGAGTGACTCCAAAAACCTTTTCAGACATTCTCCTTTAAATTGAATGCTGAGCGATGTTGAAAACGTGGGAATCGTGTTTTTGAGCTCTGAAAGTGTTCAAAACCGTGTTTCTGGCAATGTAGTTGAAACTGCACGTTGGATGAAGTTAAAACCCGGGAATCGCGTTTTTGCGCTCTGAAAGTGTCGAAAACAGCGTTTCTGATGCACTTCTGGAAAATGAATGCTGTGTGTTGTTCAAAGCTGGGAACAGAGTTTTTGGGCTTGGAGAGTGTGAAAATTGTGTTTCTGATAGTGTACTGAAATCTGAATGCTGAGTGTTGTTCAAAGCTGAGAAAAGGGTTTTTGGGCTCTGAGTGACTCCAAAAACCTTTTCAGACATTCTCCTTTAAATTGAATGCTGAGCGATGTTGAAAACGTGGGAATCGTGTTTTTGCGCTCTGAAAGTGTTGAAAACCGTGTTTCTGGCAATATAGTTGAAACTGCACGTTGAATGATGTTAAAACCCGGGAATCGCGTTTTTGCGCTCTGAAAGTGTCGAAAACAGCGTTTCTGGCAATAAAGTTGAAACTGCACGCTGAATGATGTTAAAACCCGGGAATCGCGTTTTTGCGCTCTGAAAGTGTTGAAAACAGTGTTTCTGATGCACTTCTGGAAAATGAATGCTGTGTGTTGTTCAAAGCTGGGAACAGAGTTTTTGGGCTTGGAGAGTGTGAAAATTGTGTTTCTGATAGTCTACTGAAATCTGAATGCTGAGTATTGTTCAAAGCTGAGAACAGAGTTTTTGGGCTCTGAGTGACTCCAAAAACCTTTCCAGGCATTCTCCTTTAAATTGAATGCTGAGCGATGTTGAAAACGTGGGAATCGTGTTTTTGCCCTCTGAAAGTGTTGAAAACCGTGTTTCTGGCAATATAGTTGAAACTGCACGTTGAATGATGTTAGAACCCGGGAATCGCGTTTTTGCGCTCTGAAAGTGTCGAAAACAGTGTTTCTGGCAATAAAGTTGCAACTGCACGCTGAATGATGTTAAAACCCGGGAATCGCGTTTTTGCGTTGTGACAGTGTTGAAAACAGCGTTTCTGATGCACTTCTGGAAAATGAATGCTGTGTGTTGTTCAAAGCTGGGAACAGAGTTTTTGGGCTTGGAGAGTGTAAAAATTGTGTTTCTGATAGTCTACTGAAATCTGAATGCTGAGTATTGTTCAAAGCTGAGAACAGAGTTTTTGGGCTCTGAGTGACTCCAAAAACCTTTTCAGACATTCTCCTTTAAATTGAATGCTGAGCGATGTTGAAAACGTGGGAATCGTGTTTTTGCCCTCTGAAAGTGTTGAAAACCGTGTTTCTGGCAATATCGTTGAAACTGCATGGTGAATGATGTTAAAACCCGGGAATCGCGTTTTTGCGCTCTGAAAGTGTCGAAAACAGCATTTCTGGCAATAAAGTTGAAACTGCACGCTGAATGATGTTAAAACCCGGGAATCGCGTTTTTGCGTTGTGAAAGTGTTGAAAACAGCGTTTCTGATGCACTTCTGGAAAATGAATGCTGTGTGTTGTTCAAAGCTGGAAACAGAGTTTTTGGGCTTGGAGAGTGTGAAAACTGTGTTTCTGATAGTCTACTCAAATCTGAATGCTGAGTATTGTTCAAAGCTGAGAACAGAGTCTTTGGGCTCTGAGTGACTCCAAAAACCTTTTCAGGCATTCTCCTTTAAATTGAATGCTGAGCGATGTTGAAAACCCGGGAATCGCGTTTTTGCGTTGTGAAAGTGTCGAAAACAGCGTTTCTCGTTGTTCAAAGCTGAGAAAAGGGTTTTTGGGCTATGAGTGACTCCAAAAACCTTTTCAGGCATTCTCCTTTAAATTGAATGCTGAGCGATGTTGAAAACGTGGGAATCGTGTTTTTGCCCTCTGAAAGTGTTGAAAACCGTATTTCTGGCAATATAGTTGAAACTGCACGTTGAATGATGTTAGAACCCGGGAATCGCGTTTTTGCGCTCTGAAAGTGTCGAAAACAGCGTTTCTGGCAATAAAGTTGAAACTGCACGCTGAATGATGTTAAAACCCGGGAATCGCGTTTTTGCGTTGTGAAAGTGTTGAAAACAGCGTTTCTGATGCACTTCTGGAAAATGAATGCTGTGTGTTGTTCAAAGCTGGGAACAGAGTTTTTGGGCTTGGAGAGTGTGAAAACTTTGTTTCTGATAGTCTACTGAAATCTGAATGCTGAGTATTGTTCAAAGCTGAGAACAGAGTCTTTGGGCTCTGAGTGACTCCAAAAACCTTTTCAGGCACTCTCCTTTAAATTGAATGCTGAGCGATGTTGAAAACCCGGGAATCGCGTTTTTGCGTTGTGAAAGTGTCGAAAACATCGTTTCTCGTTGTTCAAAGCTGAGAAAAGGGTTTTTGGGCTATGAGTGACTCCAAAAACCTTTTCAGGCATTCTCCTTTAAATTGAATGCTGAGTGATGTTGAAAACGTGGGAATCGTGTTTTTGCCCTCTGAAAGTGTTGAAAACCGTGTTTCTGGCAATATAGTTGAAACTGCAAGTTGAATGATGTTAGACCCCGGGAATCGCGTTTTTGCGCTCTGAAAGTGTCGAAAACAGAGTTTCTGGCAATAAAGTTGAAACTGCACGCTGAATGATGTTAAAACCCGGGAATCGCGTTTTTGCGTTGTGAAAGTGTTGAAAACAGCGTTTCTGATGCACTTCTAGAAAATGAATACTGTGTGTTGTTCAAAGCTGGGAACAGAGTTTTTGGGCTTGGAGAGTGTGAAAATTGTGTTTCTGATAGTCTACTGAAATCTGAATGCTGAGTATTGTTCAAAGCTGAGAACAGAGTCTTTGGGCTCTGAGTGACTCCAAAAACCTTTTCAGGCATTCTCCTTTAAATTGAATGCTGAGCGATGTTGAAAACCCGGGAATCGCGTTTTTGCGTTGTGAAAGTGTCGAAAACAGCTTTTCTCGTTGTTCAAAGCTGAGAAAAGGATTTTTGGGCGATGAGTGACTCCAAAAACCTTTTCAGGCATTCTCCTTTAAATTGAATGCAGAGCGATGTTGAAAACGTGGGAATCGTGTTTTTGCGCTCTGAAAGTGTTGAAAACCGTGTTTCTGGCAATATAGTTGAAACTGCACGTTGAATGATGTTAGAACCCGGGAATCGCGTTTTTGCGCTCTGAAAGTGTCGAAAACAGTGTTTCTGGCAATAAAGTTGAAACTGCACGCTGAATGATGTTAAAACCCGGGAATCACGTTTTTGCGTTGTGAAAGTGTTGAAAACAGCGTTTCTGATGCACTTCTGGAAAATGAATGCTGTGTGTTGTTCAAAGCTGGGAACAGAGTTTTTGGGCTTGGAGAGTGTGAAAATTGTGTTTCTGATAGTCTACTGAAATCTGAATGCTGAGTGTTGTTCAAAGCTGAGAACAGAGTTTTTGGGCTCTGAGTGACTCCAAAAACCTTTCCAGGCATTCTCCTTTAAATTGAATGCTGAGCGATGTTGAAAACGTGGGAATCGTGATTTTGCGCTCTGAAAGTGTTGAAAACCGTGTTTCTGTCAATATAGTTGAAACTGCACGTTGAATGATGTTAAAACCCGGGACTCGCGTTTTTGCGCTCTGAAAGTGTCGAAAACAGCCTTTCTGGCAATATCGTTGAAACTGCATGGTGAATGATGTTAAAACCCGGGAATCGCGTTTTTGCGTTGTGAAAGTGTCGAAAACAGCGTTTCTGATGCACTTCTGGAAAATGAATGCTGTGTGTTGTTCTAAGCTGGGAACAGAGTTTTTGGGCTTTGAGAGTGTGAAAATTGTGTTTCTGATAGTCTACTGAAATCTGAATGCTGAGTGTTGTTCAAAGCTGAGAAAAGGGTTTTTGGGCTCTGAGTGACTCCAAAAACCTTTTCAGACATTCTCCTTTAAATTGAATGCTGAGCGATGTTGAAAACGTGGGAATCGTGTTTTTGCGCTCTGAAAGTGTTGGAAACCGTGTTTCTGGCAATATAGTTGAAACTGCACGTTGGATGAAGTTAAAACCCGGGAATCTCGTTTTTGCGCTCTGAAAGTGTCGAAAACAGCGTTTCTGATGCACTTCTGGAAAATGAATGCTGAGTGTTGTTCAAAGCTGAGAAAAGGGTTTTTGGGCTCTGAGTGACTCCAAAAACCTTTTCAGACATTCTCCTTTAAATTGAATGCTGAGCGATGTTGAAAACGTGGGAATCGTGTTTTTGAGCTCTGAAAGTGTTGAAAACCGTGTTTCTGGCAATGTAGTTGAAACTGCACGTTGGATGAAGTTAAAACCCGGGAATCGCGTTTTTGCGCTCTGAAAGTGTCGAAAACAGCGTTTCTGATGCACTTCTGGAAAATGAATGCTGTGTGTTGTTCAAAGCTGGGAACAGAGTTTTTGGGCTTGGAGGGTGTGAAAATTGTGTTTCTGATAGTGTACTGAAATCTGAATGCTGAGTGTTGTTCAAAGCTGAGAAAAGGGTTTTTGGGCTCTGAGTGACTCCAAAAACCTTTTCAGACATTCTCCTTTAAATTGAATGCTGAGCGATGTTGAAAACGTGGGAATCGTGTTTTTGCGCTCTGAAAGTGTTGAAAACCGTGTTTCTGGCAATATAGTTGAAACTGCACGTTGAATGATGTTAAAACCCGGGAATCGCGTTTTTGCGCTCTGAAAGTGTCGAAAACAGCGTTTCTGATGCACTTCTGGAAAATGAATGCTGTGTGTTGTTCAAAGCTGGGAACAGAGTTTTTGGGCTTGGAGAGTGTGAAAATTGTGTTTCTGATAGTCTACTGAAATCTGAATGCTGAGTGTTGTTCAAAGCTGAGAAAAGGGTTTTTGGGCTCTGAGTGACTCCAAAAACCTTTTCAGACATTCTCCTTTAAATTGAATGCTGAGCGATGTTGAAAACGTGGGAATCGTGTTTTTGCGCTCTGAAAGTGTTGAAAACCGTGTTTCTGGCTATATAGTTGAAACTGCACGTTGGATGAAGTTAAAACCCGGGAATCGCGTTTTTGCGCTCTGAAAGTGTCGAAAACAGCGTTTCTGATGCACTTCTGGAAAATGAATGCTGTGTGTTGTTCTAAGCTGGGAACAGAGTTTTTGGGCTTTGAGAGTGTGAAAATTGTGTTTCTGATAGTCTACTGAAATCTGAATGCTGAGTGTTGTTCAAAGCTGAGAAAAGGGTTTTTGGGCTCTGAGTGACTCCAAAAACCTTTTCAGACATTCTCCTTTAAATTGAATGCTGAGCGATGTTGAAAACGTGGGAATCGTGTTTTTTCGCTCTGAAAGTGTTGAAAACCGTGTTTCTGGCAATATAGTTGAAACTGCACGTTGAATGATGTTAGAACCCGGGAATCGCGTTTTTGCGCTCTGAAAGTGTCGAAAACAGCGTCTCTGGCAATAAAGTTGAAACTGCACGCTGAATGATGTTAAAACCCGGGAATCGCGTTTTTGCGTTGTGAAAGTTTTGAAAACAGCGTTTCTGATGCACTTCTGGAAAATGAATGCTGTGTTGTTCAAAGCTGGGAACAGAGTTTTTGGGCTTGGAGAGTGTGAAAACTGTGTTTCTGATAGTCTACTGAAATCTGAATGCTGAGTATTGTTCAAAACTGAGAACAGAGTTTTTGGGCTCTGAGTGACTCCAAAAACCTTTTCAGGCATTCTCCTTTAAATTGAATGCTGAGCGATGTTGAAAACCCGGGAATCGCGTTTTTGCGTTGTGAAAGTGTCGAAAACAGCGTTTCTGATGCACTTCTGGAAAATGAATGCTGTGTGTTGTTCAAAGCTGGGAACAGAGTTTTTGGGCTTGGAGAGTGTGAAAATTGTGTTTGTGATCGTCTACTGAAATCTGAATGCTGAGTGTTGTTCAAAGCTGAGAAAAGGGTTTTTGGGCTCTGAGTGACTCCAAAAACCTTTTCAGGCATTCTCCTTTAAATTGAATGCTGAGCGATGTTGAAAACCCGGGAATCGCGTTTTTGCATTGTGAAAGTGTCGAAAACAGCGTTTCTCGTTGTTCAAAGCTGAGAAAAGGGTTTTTGGGCTATGAGTGACTCCAAAAACCTTTTCAGGCATTCTCCTTTAAATTGAATGCTGAGCGATGTTGAAAACGTGGGAATCGTGTTTTTGCCCTCTGAAAGTGTTGAAAACCATGTTTCTGGCAATATAGTTGAAACTGCAAGTTGAATGATGTTAGAACCCGGGAATCGCGTTTTTGCACTCTGAAAGTGTCAAACAGAGTTTCTGGCAATAAAGTTGAAACTGCACGCTGAATGATGTTAAAACCCGGGAATCGCGTTTTTGCGCTCTGAAAGTGTCGAAAACAGCGTTTCTGATGCACTTCTGGAAAATGAATGCTGTGTGTTGTTCAAAGCTGGGAACAGAGTTTTTGGGCTTGGAGAGTGTGAAAATTGTGTTTCTGATAGTCTACTGAAATCTGAATGCTGAGTGTTGTTCAAAGCTGGGTAAAGGGTTTTTGGGCTCTGAGTGACTCCAAAAACCTTTTCAGACATTCTCCTTTAAATTGAATGCTGAGCGATGTTGAAAACGTGGGAATCGTGTTTTTGCGCTCTGAAAGTGTTGAAAACCGTGTTTCTGGCAATATAGTTGAAACTGCACGTTGAATCATGTTAAAACCCGGGAATCGCGTTTTTGCGCTCTGAAAGTGTCGAAAACAGCGTTTCTGATGCACTTCTGGAAAATGAATGCTGTGTGTTGTTCAAAGCTGGGAACAGAGTTTTTGGGCTTGGAGAGTGTGAAAATTGTGTTTCTGATAGTCTACTGAAATCTGAATGCTGAGTGTTGTTCAAAGCTGAGAAAAGGGTTTTTGGGCTCTGAGTGACTCCAAAAACCTTTTCAGACATTCTCCTTTAAATTGAATGCTGAGCGATGTTGAAAACGTGGGAATCGTGTTTTTGAGCTCTGAAAGTGTTCAAAACCGTGTTTCTGGCAATGTAGTTGAAACTGCACGTTGGATGAAGTTAAAACCCGGGAATCGCGTTTTTGCGCTCTGAAAGTGTCGAAAACAGCGTTTCTGATGCACTTCTGGAAAATGAATGCTGTGTGTTGTTCAAAGCTGGGAACAGAGTTTTTGGGCTTGGAGGGTGTGAAAATTGTGTTTCTGATAGTGTACTGAAATCTGAATGCTGAGTGTTGTTCAAAGCTGAGAAAAGGGTTTTTGGGCTCTGAGTGACTCCAAAAACCTTTTCAGACATTCTCCTTTAAATTGAATGCTGAGCGATGTTGAAAACGTGGGAATCGTGTTTTTGCGCTCTGAAAGTGTTGAAAACCGTGTTTCTGGCAATATAGTTGAAACTGCACGTTGAATGATGTTAAAACCCGGGAATCGCGTTTTTGCGCTCTGAAAGTGTCGAAAACAGCGTTTCTGATGCACTTCTGGAAAATGAATGCTGTGTGTTGTTCAAAGCTGGGAACAGAGTTTTTGGGCTTGGAGAGTGTGAAAATTGTGTTTCTGATAGTCTACTGAAATCTGAATGCTGAGTGTTGTTCAAAGCTGAGAAAAGGGTTTTTGGGCTCTGAGTGACTCCAAAAACCTTTTCAGATATTCTCCTTTAAATTGAATGCTGAGCGATGTTGAAAACGTGGGAATCGTGTTTTTGCGCTCTGAAAGTGTTGAAAACCGTGTTTCTGGCAATATAGTTGAAACTGCACGTTGAATGATGTTAAAACCCGGGAATCGCGTTTTTGCGCTCTGAAAGTGTCGAAAACAGCGTTTCTGATGCACTTCTGGAAAATGAATGCTGTGTGTTGTTCTAAGCTGGGAACAGAGTTTTTGGGCTTTGAGAGTGTGAAAATTGTGTTTCTGATAGTCTACTGAAATCTGAATGCTGAGTGTTGTTCAAAGCTGAGAAAAGGGTTTTTGGGCTCTGAGTGACTCCAAAAACCTTTTCAGACATTCTCCTTTAAATTGAATGCTGAGCGATGTTGAAAAAGTGGGAATCGGGTTTTTTGGCTCTGAAAGTGTTGAAAACCGTGTTTCTGGCAATATAGTTGAAACTGCACGTTGAATGATGTTAGAACCCGGGAATCGCGTTTTTGCGCTCTGAAAGTGTCGAAAACAGCGTCTCTGGCAATAAAGTTGAAACTGCACGCTGAATGATGTTAAAACCCGGGAATCGCGTTTTTGCGTTGTGAAAGTTTTGAAAACAGCGTTTCTGATGCACTTCTGGAAAATGAATGCTGTGTTGTTCAAAGCTGGGAACAGAGTTTTTGGGCTTGGAGAGTGTGAAAATTGTGTTTCTGATAGTCTACTGAAATCTGAATGCTGAGTATTGTTCAAAGCTGAGAACAGAGTTTTTGGGCTCTGAGTGACTCCAAAAACCTTTCTAGGCATTCTCCTTTAAATTGAATGCTGAGCGATGTTGAAAACGTGGGAATCGTGTTTTTGCGCTCTGAAAGTGTTGAAAACCGTGTTTCTGGCAATATAGTTGAAACTGCACGTTGAATCATGTTAAAACCCGGGAATCGCGTTTTTGCGCTCTGAAAGTGTCGAAAACAGCGTTTCTGATGCACTTCTGGAAAATGAATGCTGTGTGTTGTTCAAAGCTGGGAACAGAGTTTTTGGGCTTGGAGAGTGTGAAAATTGTGTTTCTGATAGTCTCCTGAAATCTGAATGCTGAGTGTTGTTCAAAGCTGAGAAAAGGGTTTTTGGGCTCTGAGTGACTCCAAAAACCTTTTCAGACATTCTCCTTTAAATTGAATGCTGAGCGATGTTGAAAACGTGGGAATCGTGTTTTTGAGCTCTGAAAGTGTTGAAAACCGTGTTTCTGGCAATATAGTTGAAACTGCACGTTGGATGAAGTTAAAACCCGGGAATCGCGTTTTTGCGCTCTGAAAGTGTCGAAAACAGCGTTTCTGATGCACTTCTGGAAAATGAATGCTGTGTGTTGTTCAAAGCTGGGAACAGAGTTTTTGGGCTTGGAGAGTGTGAAAATTGTGTTTCTGATAGTGTACTGAAATCTGAATGCTGAGTGTTGTTCAAAGCTGAGAAAAGGGTTTTTGGGCTCTGAGTGACTCCAAAAACCTTTTCAGACATTCTCCTTTAAATTGAATGCTGAGCGATGTTGAAAACGTGGGAATCGTGTTTTTGCGCTCTGAAAGTGTTGAAAACCGTGTTTCTGGCAATATAGTTGAAACTGCACGTTGAATGATGTTAAAACCCGGGAATCGCGTTTTTGCGCTCTGAAAGTGTCGAAAACAGCGTTTCTGATGCACTTCTGGAAAATGAATGCTGTGTGTTGTTCAAAGCTGGGAACAGAGTTTTTGGGCTTGGAGAGTGTGAAAATTGTGTTTCTGATAGTCTACTGAAATCTGAATGCTGAGTGTTGTTCAAAGCTGAGAAAAGGGTTTTTGGGCTCTGAGTGACTCCAAAAACCTTTTCAGACATTCTCCTTTAAATTGAATGCTGAGCGATGTTGAAAACGTGGGAATCGTGTTTTTGCGCTCTGAAAGTGTTGAAAACCGTGTTTCTGGCAATATAGTTGAAACTGCACGTTGGATGAAGTTAAAACCCGGGAATCGCGTTTTTGCGCTCTGAAAGTGTCGAAAACAGCGTTTCTGATGCACTTCTGGAAAATGAATGCTGTGTGTTGTTCAAAGCTGGGAACAGAGTTTTTGGGCTTTGAGAGTGTGAAAATTGTGTTTCTGATAGTCTACTGAAATCTGAATGCTGAGTGTTGTTCAAAGCTGAGAAAAGGGTTTTTGGGCTCTGAGTGACTCCAAAAACCTTTTCAGACATTCTCCTTTAAATTGAATGCTGAGCGATGTTGAAAACGTGGGAATCGTGTTTTTTCGCTCTGAAAGTGTTGAAAACCGTGTTTCTGGCAATATAGTTGAAACTGCACGTTGAATGATGTTAAAACCCGGGAATCGCGTTTTTGCGCTCTGAAAGTGTCGAAAACAGCGTCTCTGGCAATAAAGTTGAAACTGCACGCTGAATGATGTTAAAACCCGGGAATCGCGTTTTTGCGTTGTGAAAGTGTTGAAAACAGCGTTTCTGATGCACTTCTGGAAAATGAATGCTGTGTTGTTCAAAGCTGGGAACAGAGTTTTTGGGCTTGGAGAGTGTGAAAACTGTGTTTCTGATAGTCTACTGAAATCTGAATGCTGAGTATTGTTCAAAGCTGAGAACAGAGTTTTTGGGCTCTGAGTGACTCCAAAAACCTTTCTAGGCATTCTCCTTTAAATTGAATGCTGAGCGATGTTGAAAACGTGGGAATCGTGTTTTTGCGCTCTGAAAGTGTTGAAAACCGTGTTTCTGGCAATATAGTTGAAACTGCACGTTGAATCATGTTAAAACCCGGGAATCGCGTTTTTGCGCTCTGAAAGTGTCGAAAACAGCGTTTCTGATGCACTTCTGGAAAATGAATGCTGTGTGTTGTTCAAAGCTGGGAACAGAGTTTTTGGGCTTGGAGAGTGTGAAAATTGTGTTTCTGATAGTCTCCTGAAATCTGAATGCTGAGTGTTGTTCAAAGCTGAGAAAAGGGTTTTTGGGCTCTGAGTGACTCCAAAAACCTTTTCAGACATTCTCCTTTAAATTGAATGCTGAGCGATGTTGAAAACGTGGGAATCGTGTTTTTGCGCTCTGAAAGTGTTGAAAACCGTGTTTCTGGCAATATAGTTGAAACTGCACGTTGAATGATGTTAAAACCCGGGAATCGCGTTTTTGCGCTCTGAAAGTGTCGAAAACAGCGTTTCTGATGCACTTCTGGAAAATGAATGCTGTGTGTTGTTCAAAGCTGGGAACAGAGTTTTTGGGCTTGGAGAGTGTGAAAATTGTGTTTCTGATAGTCTACTGAAATCTGAATGCTGAGTGTTGTTCAAAGCTGGGAAAAGGGTTTTTGGGCTCTGAGTGACTCCAAAAACCTTTTCAGACATTCTCCTTTAAATTGAATGCTGAGCGATGTTGAAAACGTGGGAATCGTGTTTTTGCGCTCTGAAAGTGTTGAAAACCGTGTTTCTGGCAATATAGTTGAAACTGCACGTTGAATGATGTTAAAACCCGGGAATCGCGTTTTTGCGCTCTGAAAGTGTCGAAAACAGCGTTTCTGATGCACTTCTGGAAAATGAATGCTGTGTGTTGTTCAAAGCTGGGAACAGAGTTTTTGGGCTTGGAGAGTGTGAAAATTGTGTTTCTGATAGTCTACTGAAATCTGAATGCTGAGTGTTGTTCAAAGCTGAGAAAAGGGTTTTTGGGCTCTGAGTGACTCCAAAAACCTTTTCAGACATTCTCCTTTAAATTGAATGCTGAGCGATGTTAAAAACGTGGGAATCGTGTTTTTGCGCTCTGAAAGTGTTGAAAACCGTGTTTCTGGCAATATAGTTGAAACTGCACGTTGAATCATGTTAAAACCCGGGAATCGCGTTTTTGCGCTCTGAAAGTGTCGAAGACAGCGTTTCTGATGCACTTCTGGAAAATGAATGCTGTGTGTTGTTCAAAGCTGGGAACAGAGTTTTTGGGCTTGGAGAGTGTGAAAATTGTGTTTCTGATAGTCTCCTGAAATCTGAATGCTGAGTATTGTTCAAAGCTGAGAACAGAGTTTTTGGGCTCTGAGTGACTCCAAAAACCTTTCTAGGCATTCTCCTTTAAATTGAATGCTGAGCGATGTTGAAAACGTGGGAATCGTGTTTTTGCGCTCTGAAAGTGTTGAAAACCGTGTTTCTGGCAATATAGTTGAAACTGCACGTTGAATCATGTTAAAACCCGGGAATCGCGTTTTTGCGCTCTGAAAGTGTCGAAAACAGCGTTTCTGATGCACTTCTGGAAAATGAATGCTGTGTGTTGTTCAAAGCTGGGAACAGAGTTTTTGGGCTTGGAGAGTGTGAAAATTGTGTTTGTGATCGTCTACTGAAATCTGAATGCTGAGTGTTGTTCAAAGCTGAGAAAAGGGTTTTTGGGCTCTGAGTGACTCCAAAAACCTTTTCAGGCATTCTCCTTTAAATTGAATGCTGAGCGATGTTGAAAACCCGGGAATCGCGTTTTTGCATTGTGAAAGTGTCGAAAACAGCGTTTCTCGTTGTTCAAAGCTGAGAAAAGGGTTTTTGGGCTATGAGTGACTCCAAAAACCTTTTCAGGCATTCTCCTTTAAATTGAATGCTGAGCGATGTTGAAAACGTGGGAATCGTGTTTTTGCCCTCTGAAAGTGTTGAAAACCATGTTTCTGGCAATATAGTTGAAACTGCAAGTTGAATGATGTTAGAACCCGGGAATCGCGTTTTTGCACTCTGAAAGTGTCAAACAGAGTTTCTGGCAATAAAGTTGAAACTGCACGCTGAATGATGTTAAAACCCGGGAATCGCGTTTTTGCGCTCTGAAAGTGTCGAAAACAGCGTTTCTGATGCACTTCTGGAAAATGAATGCTGTGTGTTGTTCAAAGCTGGGAACAGAGTTTTTGGGCTTGGAGAGTGTGAAAATTGTGTTTCTGATAGTCTACTGAAATCTGAATGCTGAGTATTATTCAAAGCTGAGAACAGAGTTTTTGGGCTCTGAGTGACTCCAAAAACCTTTCCAGGCATTCTCCTTTAAATTGAATGCTGAGCGATGTTGAAAACGTGGGAATCGTGATTTTGCCCTCTGAAAGTGTTGAAAACCGTGTTTCTGGCAATATAGTTGAAACTGCACGTTGAATGATGTTAAAACCCGGGACTCGCGTTTTTGCGCTTGAAAGTGTCGAAAACAGCGTTTCTGGCAATATAGTTGAAACTGCACGTTGAATGATGTTAAAACCCGGGAATCGCGTTTTTGAGTTGTGAAAGTGTTGAAAACAGCGTTTCTGATGCACTTCTGGAAAATGAATGCTGTGTGTTGTTCAAAGCTGGGAACAGAGTTTTTGGGCTTGGAGAGTGTGAAAATTGTGTTTCTGATAGTCTACTGAAATCTGAATGCTGAGTATTGTTCAAAGCTGAGAACAGGGTTTTTGGGCTCTGAGTGACTCCAAAAACCTTTTCAGGCATTCTCCTTTAAATTGAATGCTGAGCGATGTTGAAAACGTGGGAATCGTGTTTTTGCCCTCTGAAAGTGTTGAAAACCGTGTTTCTGGCAATATCGTTGAAACTGCATGGTGAATGATGTTAAAACCCGGGAATCGCGTTTTTGCGCTCTGAAAGTGTCGAAAACAGCATTTCTGGCAATAAAGTTGAAACTGCACGCTGAATGATGTTAAAACCCGGGAATCGCGTTTTTGCGTTGTGAAAGTGTTGAAAACAGCGTTTCTGATGCACTTCTGGAAAATGAATGCTGTGTGTTGTTCAAAGCTGGAAACAGAGTTTTTGGGCTTGGAGAGTGTGAAAACTGTGTTTCTGATAGCCTACTCAAATCTGAATGCTGAGTATTGTTCAAAGCTGAGAACAGAGTCTTTGGGCTCTGAGTGACTCCAAAAACCTTTTCAGGCATTCTCCTTTAAATTGAATGCTGAGCGATGTTGAAAACCCGGGAATCGCGTTTTTGCGTTGTGAAAGTGTCGAAAACAGCGTTTCTTGTTGTTCAAAGCTGAGAAAAGGGTTTTTGGGCTATGAGTGACTCCAAAAACCTTTTCAGGCATTCTCCTTTAAATTGAATGCTGAGCGATGTTGAAAACGTGGGAATCGTGTTTTTGCCCTCTGAAAGTGTTGAAAACCGTGTTTCTGGCAATATAGTTGAAACTGCACGTTGAATGATGTTAGAACCCGGGAATCGCGTTTTTGCGCTCTGAAAGTGTCGAAAACAGCGTTTCTGGCAATAAAGTTGAAACTGCACGCTGAATGATGTTAAAACCCGGGAATCGCGTTTTTGCGTTGTGAAAGTGTTGAAAACAGCGTTTCTGATGCACTTCTAGAAAATGAATACTGTGTGTTGTTCAAAGCTGGGAACAGAGTTTTTGGGCTTGGAGAGTGTGAAAATTGTGTTTCTGATAGTCTACTGAAATCTGAATGCTGAGTATTGTTCAAAGCTGAGAACAGAGTCTTTGGGCTCTGAGTGACTCCAAAAACCTTTTCAGGCATTCTCCTTTAAATTGAATGCTGAGCGATGTTGAAAACCCGGGAATCGCGTTTTTGCGTTGTGAAAGTGTCGAAAACAGCTTTTCTCGTTGTTCAAAGCTGAGAAAAGGGTTTTTGGGCGATGAGTGACTCCAAAAACCTTTTCAGGCATTCTCCTTTAAATTGAATGCAGAGCGATGTTGAAAACGTGGGAATCGTGTTTTTGCGCTCTGAAAGTGTTGAAAACCGTGTTTCTGGCAATAAAGTTGAAACTGCACGCTGAATGATGTTAAAACCCGGGATTCGCGTTTTTGCGTTGTGAAAGTGTTGAAAACAGCGTTTCTGATGCACTTCTGGAAAATGAATGCTGTGTGTTGTTCAAAGCTGGGAACAGAGTTTTTGGGCTTGGAGAGTGTGAAAATTGTGTTTCTGATAGTCTACTGAAATCTGAATGCTGAGTATTGTTCAAAGCTGAGAACAGAGTTTTTGGGCTCTGAGTGACTCCAAAAACCTTTCCAGGCATTCTCCTTTAAATTGAATGCTGAGCGATGTTGAAAACGTGGGAATCGTGATTTTGCCCTCTGAAAGTGTTGAAAACCGTGTTTCTGGCAATATAGTTGAAACTGCACGTTGAATGATGTTAAAACCCGGGACTCGCGTTTTTGCGCTCTGAAAGTGTCGAAAACAGCGTTTCTGATGCACTTCTGGAAAATGAATGCTGTGTGTTGTTCAAAGCTGGGAACAGAGTTTTTGGGCTTGGAGAGTGTGAAAATTGTGTTTCTGATAGTCTACTGAAATCTGAATGCTGAGTATTGTTCAAAGCTGAGAACAGAGTTTTTGGGCTCTGAGTGACTCCAAAAACCTTTTCAGGCATTCTCCTTTAAATTGAATGCTGAGCGATGTTGAAAACCCGGGAATCGCGTTTTTGCGTTGTGAAAGTGTCGAAAACAGCTTTTCTCGTTGTTCAAAGCTGAGAAAAGGGTTTTTGGGCGATGAGTGACTCCAAAAACCTTTTCAGGCATTCTCCTTTAAATTGAAAGCTGAGCGATGTTGAAAATGTGGGAATCGTGTTTTTGCGATCTGAAAGTGTTGAAAACCGTGTTTCTGGCAATATCGTTGAAACTGCATGGTGAATGATGTTAAAACCCGGGAATCGCGTTTTTGCGCTCTGAAAGTGTCGAAAACAGCGTTTCTGGCAATATCATTGAAAGTGCATGGTGTTGGCTCTTGGTGAATTGATGTTCTCGCAGGCTAACTAATAAACTGTTACACAAAGAACTTCGGTCTGGAGCGTGGTCGAAGATGAGGTAGAAACAGGTTTTATTGATGGTCTTCAATACAGCAAGACTTCATACATGAAGGTCGGCTTCAGGTACTACACGCACTAAGTCTCACTTAGAGTCTTAAGCCTTGCACACTCGTCCTCACGCTCAGTCTGTCTCTAGTGCGGCTAGGTAATTCTCGCACCCACACCTAGATATATGTACACGACTCTGGTCCGTGCCACGTTGTTGTTGCGTTGCTTCTGTACTAAACAAAGAACAAAGAACATCTTATACCATCCCTGAGCTGTCCAGAGTGGTTAATTATAACTGTCCTTGCATCGCCTAGAGTCTGGCGCCTAATTGGAAAAACATTGCTTCTGAAGGTATCTCTAGATTGATAAGGAGTACACTCTGACCCAACTCCTCTTTGTCACAGACACTGACAAGGGAGGCAGAGTGGGAGAAAGTTCAGCCGGGTAGAGAACCCCTATATCACCTAAGAACAAAACCTTTATTATAAAAGAAGCTTCTAGGAACTGAGGTACCTTGGTTGTGCTGATCATCCCAAATGGTTAAACATGTCATGACTAACCTAATACTGAACTACAGCTACATGAGTGATTTCTACAGCTATATGAGTGCTCGAAATCATAGGCCTCACCGTTGGGACGGCCTTGTGCCACGTACACACTTTCAGTGTGCCTTGTGTGCATGATTAGTTCAACATAGCAGCATCTCTTGGAAAGTAGGCCACAGGTCACAACTCCGTGAGCGGCCTAAAAACTACACAGTCACATTATACACTGTGCATACTAATTCTACCAAACTAATCAGTCTACCAATATCATGAGCACTAAATAATCACCACTATTCTTCAGTCCCCCGTCTGATCATTCCCAAACTCATCAATGATCACAAAAAAGGAAAGTGATTATATGTGATAGATAAAGTGATTATATATATAAGCGAAGCGAATCTTATACTCTCAAGAGCATAGGCATCTTGCGTTTCTAGCATTAATAAAAGGAAAGGAAAGCTAATAGAAAAACGAAGTCTCAGTCAAGTTCAACGTCGTTGTCATCTGGGCCACACGTGCAGGTGTCATAGCTCTGCTGACCAAGCAGGTTACACCCTTAAAAAACAAACATATGCCCAAAATCAAAACAATAAAAGGTGTCACAATCTGAATGATCTGGGGTAACAATTCTCCCGCCCAAGATCCTAACCATGTCTCCCAGCTCCACTTCTGAGATGCTTTTAAGTGGGCCACTTGCTCGTAAATGTCTTGTACATATGTGGTGACATTAACAAACGCATCTGGTACATACGTGCAACATTCTTGTTTCAAAACTGCACATGTTCCGCCTTTATCTGCCAGAATAATGTCTAAGGCTATGCGGTTTTGCAACGTCATTTGACGCACTGAATGTAGCTCCTGATTTATCAGTGTCAATGCTCCTGCTGTATCATTAGCAATTTTGTCTAAGGCAAAAGCCATCTGCCTAATCTCATCTAATGCGACAGTAATACCATAAGTTGGAACTAATGAAGCAAAGAAACGTTGAGTTGGGGTAGCAACAGTTTCTGTGCTGTGGAACACGTCCCTCTTACCTCTATGCTTGATGTTAACCATACGCATAGCTGGTACTACATATGCCGTATAGCACGATCCTGACCATTCAGCAGGCAAATATGAATAAGCATGCTTCCCACAAACATACATTGTCCCATTTGGAGCGGCTTTGTCTTCAGCTCCTAAATTTGGCATTAAAACGAACAAGGATATTACAGCAAAATGTCCATGCCAATGCATCGCTTCCCATGGTCTTAAAGTAGAAAGACTATAGTTACATGAACTTCGTCCCAAAAACATACCCGTACCATTGTTTTCCCAACATAACATACCCTCAGGCGCATAACTCAATTTCACTCGCTCTGGGGGGCTTGATGGAATTGGTCGTGTATAGAAGGTCACGTTTCCCTCAAAGAAGGGGCTTTGTGTGTCATTATATGCTGTAGCATAGTCGGCTAATGTGAATGGAACTGATACGTATGGATATGTGTTAGAAGATGTTGGCAATAACCCACACACCCAACATGAATCTTGTCCCTTTGCCCTAGCATAGCTGTGTGCCATGGCTAGAAATGTGTTATCCCTGTGCGTATCATGATGACTGTCATAATGTGCTTGAACTTTCAAAAACAACACAAACACCACAACAAACCACATATTCATCATAGATGTTATCACACAGAATGTCAATATATCAGTTCATAGATGATCTTGAACGATGTTCCCAAAGATTCTGTCGTCGTCCCTCAGGCACTCTCGATGACAAACGAGGCGATGTCGCAGCTCAGGAGGAGGGTCACTCGATCCACAGGTTGATCCAGGCCAGCTCCTGTAACCTCTGACTGCCCAGGACTCAGAACCCTGAAAGATACACAAACACACAAACACACAGGAAAACGACCAACACATCATAGCCGTAATGACATTTTAAGCGTCCTAACTAACTGTCAATTCCAGTAATTCCACTACTTTCCCCCGTCTGGCCCTCCAGCAGGGTCGTAACACAATGAGAAGTATTAACATGAAACAGCATGAAACATGTCATTTCATGTTTTCTTCGTCTTTAGGTAACCCCTGGAACATACTGCCTCCAGTTCTACCCTCCGACTCTTCCCATAGCGCTGCTGTTGTACTCTCCCTATTCTTTTGGGGGCTCAGCTAATTTACAATGACTTGCATGAATCCATTTCTGCTTCCCCTGCACCTTGACTGCAGCGTCTGTCACCAATAACACCTGATAGGGTCCCTCCCATTTCGCTTCCAATGGTAACCTTTGGGGCTTGTGAACCATGACCCATTGACCAGGTACTAAAGAATGTCCCCCGTCAGGTGGCTGTTTCCACGCCTCCACCACCTGCTGGGCAGCTGTTCGAACTGCTTCAGTCAATTCAGTGCAATAAGAAATCAATTCCAATTCGTCAATTCATTGGCGCACATACGTAAGGTCCGTCGTTCCGTTGTTCAATTGCCGCTGCGAGGGGTTGCATGGAGGGGACTACTCGTGTCCCAGAAACAACTCCAAGAGTTCCCTCTGCTTCTCTTCACTCAGGTTCTTGAATTCCTGCATCAAGTTGTCTTCAGCATCCTTATGCTGTGGACCGTTGCCTTTTCGGTTTCCCGTGCGGCATTCTCTAGCCCAATGTCCGTACTTCCCACACTTCCTGCAGGCTCCTGTCTTGCCCTTCTGATTCTTCTGCTTCTGTGCAGCCACATTGCGGATCTTGCATTCAAGATCTGTTTCCACTCTTCTTGCTGCTGTCACCAGGTCTTCAAATGTTGTGCGGTTATCTTCCCATCCAGGCGTGCTCAACTTGACCGCCTTCCGCACTTCAGGTAACAGGCCTTGCATGAATGTTGCCTTCAGTGGGCCATTCGCATTCCCTCCGATGTTCCGTTCATTGAGGCCTTCTATTCCAGAATGTCTCAGGAACAGCTTGGAAAACCGGTCTGAGTAGTCATCAATTGCTTCTCCGGCTTTCTGGATGCAGGCAGCAATTTTTCCCCAATCTGTTGTTGCTCTTGTAGCTCGTTGGATCCACAGACGAATTGCTTCCCAGGCATTACCCAAATTCTGTCTATCATCTCCCAATGCTGTTTCAACTTCATGAGTCACTCTAGCGATTTCAGCAGTGTTAAGCACTGTACACAGTAACTGAAGGCCATCACTGGGATGCAGGCGATAGATGTGACGCAAACGCTCAATTGTTGTCCAAGTCTCCATCCCTGCCTTGCGTGGATGCTGCAGGCCTTTGGACCACTTATCAATTTCTTCTGGCTTGCATGCTTTGTGAGCGTAGATCATCTGATCCCCGTGCCTTTTCACCACTAGGGGCCTTAAGCGCCTTTCACTGTTGGGCTCAGAATCATCTGCAACAACCGTGCCTTCCTCGTCATCATCACTAGAGGCGCCCATTGCCATTGCTCTGAATGCATATCGTCTTTCAAACTGAACTGCTTCCTCCATTTCCGCATACGGGTAGACACTGTAGGGAGGAGCAGTGGGGCAGGCGTGAGCTCCCCTTTCAACTGTAGCTCCGCCCCTGCAGTAGGGCTCCTGCTCCTTCCCATTTTCTCTCAGTCTGCCTCTGAGCTCCGACAGCTCCTCTTCTAGCCTCTTGCATTTCACATTCTTCTCTCTTATCTCCTCAGCCAACGCCCTGACATTCTCTTTCTCGTGACTCAATTGCCTCTCAGACTCCGAAATTACTTGCTTTTCGTATCTTTTCCGCAATTGACCCAACACCACCAAAGTTAATGGCACTCTTTCTTTTTCAGGCACACGTTGCGACTTTCCCCAAGCTTTCTTAACATCATCAATTGGCCACACACCACCAGATTCAAGCTCAATCCCATACTTTTGCTCAATCTCTTTTTCAACTTGTTCCAATTTAAAAGTGGACCGCAAATACGCCGTACTCATTGCCACCATTGTCTCAAAATCAACATCGGGCGCAGCTCTCCCACCCTTCTCAGTAGTAGGAATCTGCTCCGTTTTATCAGCACCAGGTTCAGAGTTTCCCTGAGCACCCGCCATTATCATTAATCTCAGGCTGTTGTCACACCAGTGCTAGTTCTCTCACTAGGAAAACTCAGATGTCTTTTACACACTACTCTCCTCCTCCCGGAGAGTTTCACTCCGTCGGTTGTTTGAATAGAGCTCTTTATCCAAACACCGTAAACCACAAGATATATACACACACACTCACTCGCTCACTGTCGACAGTACAAAAACACATAAAACAAATAAAACACATCAACGTCTAGACAGCTCTTCCGTTCCCTGACGGGCTTCTACAGATCTATTTCAAACTGTAGGAATATCGCGATCTTCCGTGACAAGGCACGTGCATCCACGAATTCAAGCGTACACATACAAATGCCAATTTTCCACCAGTGTACCCTTACTCGTAGGATATCCGCTATAGCGCTCTCCCAAAGGAGCTATGCATTTAACCGGTCACTACAGACTCTTTTTCTCTGCAGTCAAGGTGCACCACACACTTTGCAGTTTGCAAATTTTCTTTCACCCTCGTGTACACATCAAACATACAATGATTACAGCTCCCTCATTGTAGGCACGTATCTTCACAGTTCTTTGTCTAACTGTTAGCCTTTACTTATAGTGTTACATGTACTCTGTAAATGTCTCGGTTCTTTCTGGAACCCAGCAAGGTAAGGAAAGGGGCTCACCAATTGTTAGAGAAGATCAACAGATGTTGAAAGCGCGCAAGTGTCTTCTCTTCACTTTCTGGCAGGATCTCTCCTTTTCCTCGTGGATCCGAGTCACGGCACCAAGTTGTTGGCTCTTGGTGAATTGATGTTCTCGCAGGCTAACTAATAAACTGTTACACAAAGAACTTCGGTCTGGAGCGTGGTCGAAGATGAGGTAGAAACAGGTTTTATTGATGGTCTTCAATACAGCAAGACTTCATACATGAAGGTCGGCTTCAGGTACTACACGCACTAAGTCTCACTTAGAGTCTTAAGCCTTGCACACTCGTCCTCACGCTCAGTCTGTCTCTAGTGCGGCTAGGTAATTCTCGCACCCACACCTAGATATATGTACACGACTCTGGTCCGTGCCACGTTGTTGTTGCGTTGCTTCTGTACTAAACAAAGAACAAAGAACATCTTATACCATCCCTGAGCTGTCCAGAGTGGTTAATTATAACTGTCCTTGCATCGCCTAGAGTCTGGCGCCTAATTGGAAAAACATTGCTTCTGAAGGTATCTCTAGATTGATAAGGAGTACACTCTGACCCAACTCCTCTTTGTCACAGACACTGACAAGGGAGGCAGAGTGGGAGAAAGTTCAGCCGGGTAGAGAACCCCTATATCACCTAAGAACAAAACCTTTATTATAAAAGAAGCTTCTAGGAACTGAGGTACCTTGGTTGTGCTGATCATCCCAAATGGTTAAACATGTCATGACTAACCTAATACTGAACTACAGCTACATGAGTGATTTCTACAGCTATATGAGTGCTCGAAATCATAGGCCTCACCGTTGGGACGGCCTTGTGCCACGTACACACTTTCAGTGTGCCTTGTGTGCATGATTAGTTCAACATAGCAGCATCTCTTGGAAAGTAGGCCACAGGTCACAACTCCGTGAGCGGCCTAAAAACTACACAGTCACATTATACACTGTGCATACTAATTCTACCAAACTAATCAGTCTACCAATATCATGAGCACTAAATAATCACCACTATTCTTCAATGGTGAATGATGTTAAAACCTGGGAATCTCGTTTTTGCGTTGTGAAAGTGTTGAAAACAGCGTTTCTGATGCACTTCTGGAAAATGAATGCTGTGTGTTGTTCAAAGCTGGGAACAGAGTTTTTGGACTTGGAGAGTGTGAAAATTGTGTTTCTGATAGTCTACTGAAATCTGAATGCTGAGTATTGTTCAAAGCTGAGAACAGAGTTTTTGGGCTCTGAGTGACTCCAAAAACCTTTCCAGGCATTCTCCTTTAAATTAAATGCTGAGCGATGTTGAAAACGTGGGAATCGTGTTTTTGCCCTCTGAAAGTGTTGAAAACCATGTTTCTGGCAATATAGTTGAAACTGCACGTTGAATGATGTTAAAACCCGGGAATCGCGTTTTTCCGCTCTGAAAGTGTCGAAAACAGCGTTTCTGGCAATATCGTTGAAACTGCATGGTGAATGATGTTAAAACCCGGGAATCGCGTTTTTGCGCTCTGAAAGTGTCGAAAACAGCGTTTCTCGTTGTTCAAAGCTGAGAAAAGAGTTTTTGGGCTCTGAGTGACTCCAAAAACCTTTCCAGGCATTCTCCTTTAAATTGAATGCTGAGCGATGTTGAAAACGTGGGAATCGTGTTTTTGCGCTCTGAAAGTGTTGAAAACCGTGTTTCTGGCAATATAGTTGAAACTGCACGTTGAATGATGTTAGAACCCAGGAATCGCGTTTTTGCGCTCTGAAAGTGTCGAAAACAGCGTTTCTGGCAATAAAGTTGAAACTGCACGCTGAATGATGTTAAAACCCGGGGATCGCGTTTTTGCGTTGTGAAAGTGTTGAAAACAGCGTTTCTGATGCACTTCTGGAAAATGAATGCTGTGTGTTGTTCAAAGCTGGGAACAGAGTTTTTGGGCTTGGAGAGTGTGAAAATTGTGTTTCTGATAGTCTACTGAAATCTGAATGCTGAGTATTGTTCAAAGCTGAGAACAGAGTTTTTGGGCTCTGAGTGACTCCAAAAATCTTTCCAGGCATTCTCCTTTAAATTGAATGCTGAGCGATGTTGAAAACGTGGGAATCGTGTTTTTGCCCTCTGAAAGTGTTGAAAACCATGTTTCTGGCAATATAGTTGAAACTGCACATTGAATGATGTTAAAACCCGGGAATCGCGTTTTTGCGCTCTGAAAGTGTCGAAAACAGCGTTTCTGGCAATATCGTTGAAACTGCATGGTGAATGATGTTAAAACCCGGGAATCGCGTTTCTCGTTGTTCAAAGCTGAGAAAAGGGTTTTTGGGCTATGAGTGACTCCAAAAACCTTTTCAGGCATTCTCCTTTAAATTGAATGCTGAGCGATGTTGAAAACGTGGGAATCGTGATTTTGCCCTCTGAAAGTGTTGAAAACCGTGTTTCTGGCAATATAGTTGAAACTGCACGTTGAATGATGTTAAAACCCGGGAATCGCGTTTTTGCGCTCTGAAAGTGTCGAAAACAGCGTTTCTGGCAATATCGTTGAAACTGCATGGTGAATGATGTTAAAACCCGGGAATCGCGTTTTTGCGTTGTGAAAGTGTCGAAAACAGCGTTTCTGATGCACTTCTGGAAAATGAATGCTGTGTGTTGTTCAAAGCTGGGAACAGGGTTTTTGGGCTTGGAGAGTGTGAAAATTGTGTTTCTGATAGTCTACTGAAATCTGAATGCTGAGTATTGTTCAAAGCTGAGAACAGAGTTTTTGGGCTCTGAGTGACTCCAAAAACCTTTCCAGGCATTCTCCTTTAAATTGACAGCTGAGCGATGTTGAAAACGTGGGAATCGTGTTTTTGCCCTCTGAAAGTGTTGAAAACCGTGTTTCTGGCAATATCGTTGAAACTGCATGGTGAATGATGTTAAAACCCGGGAATCGCGTTTTTGCGCTCTGAAAGTGTCGAAAACAGCATTTCTGGCAATAAAGTTGAAACTGCACGCTGAATGATGTTAAAACCCGGGAATCGCGTTTTTGCGTTGTGAAAGTGTTGAAAACAGCGTTTCTGATGCACTTCTGGAAAATGAATGCTGTGTGTTGTTCAAAGCTGGGAACAGAGTTTTTGGGCTTGGAGAGTGTGAAAACTGTGTTTCTGATAGTCTACTGAAATCTGAATGCTGAGTATTGTTCAAAGCTGAGAACAGAGTCTTTGGGCTCTGAGTGACTCCAAAAACCTTTTCAGGCATTCTCCTTTAAATTGAATGCTGAGCGATGTTGAAAACCCGGGAATCGCGTTTTTGCGTTGTGAAAGTGTCGAAAACAGCGTTTCTCGTTGTTCAAAGCTGAGAAAAGGGTTTTTGGGCTATGAGTGACTCCAAAAACCTTTTCAGGCATTCTCCTTTAAATTGAAAGCTGAGCGATGTTGAAAACGTGGGAATCGTGTTTTTGCGCTCTGAAAGTGTTGAAAACCGTGTTTCTGGCAATATAGTTGAAACTGCACGTTGAATGATGTTAAAACCCGGGAATCGCGTTTTTGCGCTCTGAAAGTGTCGAAAACAGCGTTTCTGGCAATAAAGTTGAAACTGCACGCTGAATGATGTTAAATCTCGGGAATCGCGTTTTTGCGTTGTGAAAGTGTTGAAAACAGCGTTTCTGATGCACTTCTGGAAAATGAATGCTGTGTGTTGTTCAAAGCTGGGAACAGAGTTTTTGGGCTTGGAGAGTGTGAAAATTGTGTTTCTGATAGTCTACTGAAATCTGAATGCTGAGTATTGTTCAAAGCTGAGAACAGAGTCTTTGGGCTCTGAGTGACTCCAAAAACCTTTTCAGGCATTCTCCTTTAAATTGAATGCAGAGCGATGTTGAAAACGTGGGAATCGTGTTTTTGCGCTCTGAAAGTGTTGAAAACCGTGTTTCTGGCAATATAGTTGAAACTGCACGTTGAATGATGTTAGGACCCGGGAATCGCGTTTTTGCGCTCTGAAAGTGTCGAAAACATCGTTTCTCGTTGTTCAAAGCTGAGAAAAGGGTTTTTGGGCTATGAGTGACTCCAAAAACCTTTTCAGGCATTCTCCTTTAAATTGAATGCTGAGTGATGTTGAAAACGTGGGAATCGTGTTTTTGCCCTCTGAAAGTGTTGAAAACCGTGTTTCTGGCAATATAGTTGAAACTGCAAGTTGAATGATGTTAGAACCCGGGAATCACGTTTTTGCGCTCTGAAAGTGTCGAAAACAGCGTTTCTGGCAATAAAGTTGAAACTGCACGCTGAATGATGTTAAAATCCGGGAATCGCGTTTTTGCGTTGTGAAAGTGTTGAAAACAGCGTTTCTGATGCACTTCTAGAAAATGAATGCTGTGTGTTGTTCAAAGCTGGGAACAGAGTTGTTGGGCTTGGAGAGTGTGAAAATTGTGTTTCTGATAGTCTACTGAAATCTGAATGCTGAGTATTGTTCAAAGCTGAGAACAGAGTTTTTGGGCTCTGAGTGACTCCAAAAACCTTTCCAGGCATTCTCCTTTAAATTGAATGCTGAGCGATGTTGAAAACGTGGGAATCGTGTTTTTGCCCTCTGAAAGTGTTGAAAACCGTGTTTCTGGCAATATAGTTGAAACTGCACGTTGAATGATGTTAAAACCCAGGAATCGCGTTTTTGCGCTCTGAAAGTGTCGAAAACAGCGTTCCTGGCAATATCGTTGAAACTGCATGGTGAATGATGTTAAAACCCGGGAATCGCGTTTTTTGCGTTGTGAAAGTGTCGAAAACAGCGTTTCTCGTTGTTCAAAGCTGAGAAAAGGGTTTTTGGGCTATGAGTGACTCCAAAAACCTTTTCAGGCATTCTCCTTTAAATTGAATGCTGAGCGATGTTGAAAACGTGGGAATCGTGATTTTGCCCTCTGAAAGTGTTGAAAACCGTGTTTCTGGCAATATAGTTGAAACTGCACGTTGAATGATGTTAAAACCCGGGAATCGCGTTTTTGCGCTCTGAAAGTGTCGAAAACAGCGTTTCTGGCAATATCGTTGAAACTGCATGGTGAATGATGTTAAAACCCGGGAATCGCGTTTTTGCGTTGTGAAAGTGTCGAAAACAGCGTTTCTGATGCACTTCTGGAAAATGAATGCTGTGTGTTGTTCAAAGCTGGGAACAGGGTTTTTGGGCTTGGAGAGTGTGAAAATTGTGTTTCTGATAGTCTACTGAAATCTGAATGCTGAGTGTTGTTCAAAGCTGAGAAAAGGGTTTTTGGGCTCTGAGTGACTCCAAAAACCTTTTCAGGCATTCTCCTTTAAATTGAAAGCTGAGCGATGTTGAAAATGTGGGAATCGTGTTTTTGCGATCTGAAAGTGTTGAAAACCGTGTTTCTGGCAATATCGTTGAAACTGCATGGTGAATGATGTTAAAACCCGGGAATCGCGTTTTTGCGCTCTGAAAGTGTCGAAAACAGCGTTTCTGGCAATATCATTGAAAGTGCATGGTGAATGATGTTAAAACCTGGGAATCTCGTTTTTGCGTTGTGAAAGTGTTGAAAACAGCGTTTCTGATGCACTTCTGGAAAATGAATGCTGTGTGTTGTTCAAAGCTGGGAACAGAGTTTTTGGGCTTGGAGAGTGTGAAAACTGTGTTTCTGATAGTCTACTGAAATCTGAATGCTGAGTATTGTTCAAAGCTGAGAACAGAGTCTTTGGGCTCTGAGTGACTCCAAAAACCTTTTCAGGCATTCTCCTTTAAATTGAATGCTGAGCGATGTTGAAAACCCGGGAATCGCGTTTTTGCGTTGTGAAAGTGTCGAAAACAGCGTTTCTCGTTGTTCAAAGCTGAGAAAAGGGTTTTTGGGCTCTGAGTGACTCCAAAAGCCTTTTCAGGCATTCTCCTTTAAATTGAATGCTGAGCGATGTTGAAAACGTGGGAATCGTGTTTTCGCGCTCTGAAAGTGTTGAAAACCGTGTTTCTGGCAATATAGTTGAAACTGCACGTTGAATGATGTTAAAACCCGGGAATCGCGTTTTTGCGCTCTGAAAGTGTCGAAAACAGCGTTTCTGACAATATCGTTGAAACTGCATGGTGAATAATGTTAAATCCCGGGAATCGCGTTTTTGCGTTGTGAAAGTGTCGAAAACAGCGTTTCTGATGCACTTCTGGAAAATGAATGCTGTGTGTTGTTCAAAGCTGGGAACAGAGTTTTTGGGCTTGGAGAGTGTGAAAATTGTGTTTCTGATAGTCTACTGAAATCTGAATGCTGAGTATTGTTCAAAGCTGAGAACAGAGTTTTTGGGCTCTGAGTGACTCCAAAAACCTTTCCAGATATTCTCCTTTAAATTGAATGCTGAGCGATGTTGAAAACGTGGGAATCGTGTTTTTGCCCTCTGAAAGTGTTGAAAACCGTGTTTCTGGCAATATAGTTGAAACTGCACGTTGAATGATGTTAAAACCCAGGAATCGCGTTTTTGCGTTGTGAAAGTGTCGAAAACAGCGTTTCTCGTTGTTCAAAGCTGAGAAAAGGGTTTTTGGGCTATGAGTGACTCCAAAAACCTTTTCAGGCATTCTCCTTTAAATTGAATGCTGAGCGATGTTGAAAACGTGGGAATCGTGATTTTGCCCTCTGAAAGTGTTGAAAACCGTGTTTCTGGCAATATAGTTGAAACTGCACGTTGAATGATGTTAAAACCCGGGAATCGCGTTTTTGCGCTCTGAAAGTGTCGAAAACAGCGTTTCTGGCAATATAGTTGAAACTGCACGTTGAATGATGTTAGAACCCGGGAATCGCGTTTTTGCGTTGTGAAAGTGTCGAAAACAGCGTTTCTGATGCACTTCTGGAAAATGAATGCTGTGTGTTGTTCAAAGCTGGGAACAGAGTTTTTGGGCTTGGAGAGTGTGAAAATTGTGTTTCTGATAGTCTACTGAAATCTGAATGCTGAGTATTGTTCAAACCTGAGAACAGAGTTTTTGGGCTATGAGTGACTCCAAAAACCTTTCCAGGCATTCTCCTTTAAATTGAATGCTGAGCGATGTTGAAAACGTGGGAATTGTGTTTTTGCCCTCTGAAAGTGTTGAAAATCGTGTTTCTGGCAATATAGTTGAAACTGCACGTTGAATGATGTTAGAACCCAGGAATCGCGTTTTTGCGCTCTGAAAGTGTCGAAAACAGCGTTTCTGGCAATAAAGTTGAAACTGCACGCTGAATGATGTTAAAACCCGGGAATCGCGTTTTTGCGTTGTGAAAGTGTTGAAAACAGCGTTTCTGATGCACTTCTGGAAAATGAATGCTGTGTGTTGTTCAAAGCTGGGAACAGAGTTTTTGGGCTTGGAGAGTGTGAAAATTGTGTTTCTGATAGTCTACTGAAATCTGAATGCTGAGTATTGTTCAAAGCTGAGAACAGAGTTTTTGGGCTCTGAGTGACTCCAAAAACCTTTCCAGGCATTCTCCTTTAAATTAAATGCTGAGCGATGTTGAAAACGTGGGAATCGTGTTTTTGCCCTCTGAAAGTGTTGAAAACCATGTTTCTGGCAATATAGTTGAAACTGCACGTTGAATGATGTTAAAACCCGGGAATCGCGTTTTTCCGCTCTGAAAGTGTCGAAAACAGCGTTTCTGGCAATATCGTTGAAACTGCATGGTGAATGATGTTAAAACCCGGGAATCGCGTTTTTGCGCTCTGAAAGTGTCGAAAACAGCGTTTCTCGTTGTTCAAAGCTGAGAAAAGGGTTTTTGGGCTCTGAGTGACTCCAAAAACCTTTTCAGGCATTCTCCTTTAAATTGAATGCTGAGCGATGTTGAAAACGTGGGAATCGTGTTTTTGCCCTCTGAAAGTGTTGAAAACCGTGTTTCTGGCAATATAGTTGAAACTGCACGTTGAATGATGTTAGAACCCAGGAATCGCGTTTTTGCGCTCTGAAAGTGTCGAAAACAGCGTTTCTGGCAATAAAGTTGAAACTGCACGCTGAATGATGTTAAAACCCGGGGATCGCGTTTTTGCGTTGTGAAAGTGTTGAAAACAGCGTTTCTGATGCACTTCTGGAAAATGAATGCTGTGTGTTGTTCAAAGCTGGGAACAGAGTTTTTGGGCTTGGAGAGTGTGAAAATTGTGTTTCTGATAGTCTACTGAAATCTGAATGCTGAGTATTGTTCAAAGCTGAGAACAGAGTTTTTGGGCTCTGAGTGACTCCAAAAACCTTTCCAGGCATTCTCCTTTAAATTGAATGCTGAGCGATGTTGAAAACGTGGGAATCGTGTTTTTGCCCTCTGAAAGTGTTGAAAACCATGTTTCTGGCAATATAGTTGAAACTGCACATTGAATGATGTTAAAACCCGGGAATCGCGTTTTTGCGCTCTGAAAGTGTCGAAAACAGCGTTTCTGGCAATATCGTTGAAACTGCATGGTGAATGATGTTAAAACCCGGGAATCGCGTTTCTCGTTGTTCAAAGCTGAGAAAAGGGTTTTTGGGCTCTGAGTGACTCCAAAAACCTTTTCAGACATTCTCCTTTAAATTGAATGCTGAGCGATGTTAAAAACGTGGGAATCGTGTTTTTGCGCTCTGAAAGTGTTGAAAACCGTGTTTCTGGCAATATAGTTGAAACTGCACGTTGAATCATGTTAAAACCCGGGAATCGCGTTTTTGCGCTCTGAAAGTGTCGAAAACAGCGTTTCTGATGCACTTCTGGAAAATGAATGCTGTGTGTTGTTCAAAGCTGGGAACAGAGTTTTTGGGCTTGGAGAGTGTGAAAATTGTGTTTCTGATAGTCTCCTGAAATCTGAATGCTGAGTATTGTTCAAAGCTGAGAACAGAGTTTTTTGGGCTCTGAGTGACTCCAAAAACCTTTCTAGGCATTCTCCTTTAAATTGAATGCTGAGCGATGTTGAAAACGTGGGAATCGTGTTTTTGCGCTCTGAAAGTGTTGAAAACCGTGTTTCTGGCAATATAGTTGAAACTGCACGTTGAATCATGTTAAAACCCGGGAATCGCGTTTTTGCGCTCTGAAAGTGTCGAAAACAGCGTTTCTGATGCACTTCTGGAAAATGAATGCTGTGTGTTGTTCAAAGCTGGGAACAGAGTTTTTGGGCTTGGAGAGTGTGAAAATTGTGTTTGTGATCGTCTACTGAAATCTGAATGCTGAGTGTTGTTCAAAGCTGAGAAAAGGGTTTTTGGGCTCTGAGTGACTCCAAAAACCTTTTCAGGCATTCTCCTTTAAATTGAATGCTGAGCGATGTTAAAACCCGGGAATCGCGTTTTTGCGTTGTGAAAGTGTCGAAAACAGCGTTTCTCGTTGTTCAAGAGCTGAGAAAAGGGTTTTTGGGCTATGAGTGACTCCAAAAACCTTTTCAGGCATTCTCCTTTAAATTGAATGCTGAGCGATGTTGAAAACGTGGGAATCGTGTTTTTGCCCTCTGAAAGTGTTGAAAACCATGTTTCTGGCAATATAGTTGAAACTGCAAGTTGAATGATGTTAGAACCCGGGAATCGCGTTTTTGCACTCTGAAAGTGTCAAACAGAGTTTCTGGCAATAAAGTTGAAACTGCACGCTGAATGATGTTAAAACCCGGGAATCGCGTTTTTGCGCTCTGAAAGTGTCGAAAACAGCGTTTCTGATGCACTTCTGGAAAATGAATGCTGTGTGTTGTTCAAAGCTGGGAACAGAGTTTTTGGGCTTGGAGAGTGTGAAAATTGTGTTTCTGATAGTCTACTGAAATCTGAATGCTGAGTATTGTTCAAAGCTGAGAACAGAGTTTTTGGGCTCTGAGTGACTCCAAAAACCTTTTCAGGCATTCTCCTTTAAATTGAATGCTGAGCGATGTTGAAAACGTGGGAATCGTGTTTTTGCGCTCTGAAAGTGTTGAAAACCGTGTTTCTGGCAATATCGTTGAAACTGCATGGTGAATGATGTTAAAACCCGGGAATCGCGTTTTTGCGCTCTGAAAGTGTCGAAAACAGCATTTCTGGCAATAAAGTTGAAACTGCACGCTGAATGATGTTAAAACCCGGGAATCGCGTTTTTGCGTTGTGAAAGTGTTGAAAACAGCGTTTCTGATGCACTTCTGGAAAATGAATGCTGTGTGTTGTTCAAAGCTGGAAACAAAGTTTTTGGGCTTGGAGAGTGTGAAAACTGTGTTTCTGATAGTCTACTCAAATCTGAATGCTGAGTATTGTTCAAAGCTGAGAACAGAGTCTTTGGGCTCTGAGTGACTCCAAAAACCTTTTCAGGCATTCTCCTTTAAATTGAATGCTGAGCGATGTTGAAAACCCGGGAATCGCGTTTTTGCGTTGTGAAAGTGTCGAAAACAGCGTTTCTTGTTGTTCAAAGCTGAGAAAAGGGTTTTTGGGCTATGAGTGACTCCAAAAACCTTTTCAGGCATTCTCCTTTAAATTGAATGCTGAGCGATGTTGAAAACGTGGGAATCGTGTTTTTGCCCTCTGAAAGTGTTGAAAACCGTGTTTCTGGCAATATAGTTGAAACTGCACGTTGAATGATGTTAGAACCCGGGAATCGCGTTTTTGCGCTCTGAAAGTGTCGAAAACAGCGTTTCTGGCAATAAAGTTGAAACTGCACGCTGAATGATGTTAAAACCCGGGAATCGCGTTTTTGCGTTGTGAAAGTGTTGAAAACAGCGTTTCTGATGCACTTCTGGAAAATGAATGCTGTGTGTTGTTCAAAGCTGGGAACAGAGTTTTTGGGCTTGGAGAGTGTGAAAACTTTGTTTCTGATAGTCTACTGAAATCTGAATGCTGAGTATTGTTCAAAGCTGAGAACAGAGTCTTTGGGCTCTGAGTGACTCCAAAAACCTTTTCAGGCACTCTCCTTTAAATTGAATGCTGAGCGATGTTGAAAACCCGGGAATCGCGTTTTTGCGTTGTGAAAGTGTCGAAAACATCGTTTCTCGTTGTTCAAAGCTGAGAAAAGGGTTTTTGGGCTATGAGTGACTCCAAAAACCTTTTCAGGCATTCTCCTTTAAATTGAATGCTGAGTGATGTTGAAAACGTGGGAATCGTGTTTTTGCCCTCTGAAAGTGTTGAAAACCGTGTTTCTGGCAATATAGTTGAAACTGCAAGTTGAATGATGTTAGACCCCGGGAATCGCGTTTTTGCGCTCTGAAAGTGTCGAAAACAGAGTTTCTGGCAATAAAGTTGAAACTGCACGCTGAATGATGTTAAAACCCGGGAATCGCGTTTTTGCGTTGTGAAAGTGTTGAAAACAGCGTTTCTGATGCACTTCTAGAAAATGAATACTGTGTGTTGTTCAAAGCTGGGAACAGAGTTTTTGGGCTTGGAGAGTGTGAAAATTGTGTTTCTGATAGTCTACTGAAATCTGAATGCTGAGTATTGTTCAAAGCTGAGAACAGAGTCTTTGGGCTCTGAGTGACTCCAAAAACCTTTTCAGGCATTCTCCTTTAAATTGAATGCTGAGCGATGTTGAAAACCCGGGAATCGCGTTTTTTGCGTTGTGAAAGTGTCGAAAACAGCTTTTCCTCGTTGTTCAAAGCTGAGAAAAGGGTTTTTGGGCGATGAGTGACTCCAAAAACCTTTTCAGGCATTCTCCTTTAAATTGAATGCAGAGCGATGTTGAAAACGTGGGAATCGTGTTTTTGCGCTCTGAAAGTGTTGAAAACCGTGTTTCTGGCAATAAAGTTGAAACTGCACGCTGAATGATGTTAAAACCCGGGAATCGCGTTTTTGCGTTGTGAAAGTGTTGAAAACAGCGTTTCTGATGCACTTCTGGAAAATGAATGCTGTGTGTTGTTCAAAGCTGGGAACAGAGTTTTTGGGCTTGGAGAGTGTGAAAATTGTGTTTCTGATAGTCTACTGAAATCTGAATGCTGAGTATTGTTCAAAGCTGAGAACAGAGTTTTTGGGCTCTGAGTGACTCCAAAAACCTTTCCAGGCATTCTCCTTTAAATTGAATGCTGAGCGATGTTGAAAACGTGGGAATCGTGATTTTGCCCTCTGAAAGTGTTGAAAACCGTGTTTCTGGCAATATAGTTGAAACTGCACGTTGAATGATGTTAAAACCCGGGACTCGCGTTTTTGCGCTCTGAAAGTGTCGAAAACAGCCTTTCTGGCAATATCGTTGAAACTGCATGGTGAATGATGTTAAAACCCGGGAATCGCGTTTTTGCGTTGTGAAAGTGTCGAAAACAGCGTTTCTGATGCACTTCTGGAAAATGAATGCTGTGTGTTGTTCAAAGCTGGGAACAGAGTTTTTGGGCTTGGAGAGTGTGAAAATTGTGTTTCTGATAGTCTACTGAAATCTGAATGCTGAGTATTGTTCAAAGCTGAGAACAGAGTTTTTGGGCTCTGAGTGACTCCAAAAACCTTTTCAGGCATTCTCCTTTAAATTGAATGCTGAGCGATGTTGAAAACCCGGGAATCGAGTTTTTGCGTTGTGAAAGTGTCGAAAACAGCTTTTCTCGTTGTTCAAAGCTGAGAAAAGGGTTTTTGGGCGATGAGTGACTCCAAAAACCTTTTCAGGCATTCTCCTTTAAATTGAATGCTGAGCGATGTTGAAAACGTGGGAATCGTGATTTTGCCCTCTGAAAGTGTTGAAAACCGTGTTTCTGGCAATATAGTTGAAACTGCACGTTGAATGATGTTAAAACCCGGGAATCGCGTTTTTGCGCTCTGAAAGTGTCGAAAACAGCGTTTCTGGCAATATCGTTGAAACTGCATGGTGAATGATGTTAAAACCCGGGAATCGCGTTTTTGCGTTGTGAAAGTGTCGAAAACAGCGTTTCTGATGCACTTCTGGAAAATGAATGCTGTGTGTTGTTCAAAGCTGGGAACAGGGTTTTTGGGCTTGGAGAGTGTGAAAATTGTGTTTCTGATAGTCTACTGAAATCTGAATGCTGAGTGTTGTTCAAAGCTGAGAAAAGGGTTTTTGGGCTCTGAGTGACTCCAAAAACCTTTTCAGGCATTCTCCTTTAAATTGAAAGCTGAGCGATGTTGAAAATGTGGGAATCGTGTTTTTGCGATCTGAAAGTGTTGAAAACCGTGTTTCTGGCAATATCGTTGAAACTGCATGGTGAATGATGTTAAAACCCGGGAATCGCGTTTTTGCGCTCTGAAAGTGTCGAAAACAGCGTTTCTGGCAATATCATTGAAAGTGCATGGTGAATGATGTTAAAACCTGGGAATCTCGTTTTTGCGTTGTGAAAGTGTTGAAAACAGCGTTTCTGATGCACTTTTGGAAAATGAATGCTGTGTGTTGTTCAAAGCTGGGAACAGAGTTTTTGGGCTTGGAGAGTGTGAAAATTGTGTTTCTGATAGTCTACTGAAATCTGAATGCTGAGTATTGTTCAAAGCTGAGAACAGAGTTTTTGGGCTCTGAGTGACTCCAAAAACCTTTCCAGGCATTCTCCTTTAAATTAAATGCTGAGCGATGTTGAAAACGTGGGAATCGTGTTTTTGCCCTCTGAAAGTGTTGAAAACCATGTTTCTGGCAATATAGTTGAAACTGCACGTTGAATGATGTTAAAACCCGGGAATCGCGTTTTTCCGCTCTGAAAGTGTCGAAAACAGCGTTTCTGGCAATATCGTTGAAACTGCATGGTGAATGATGTTAAAACCCGGGAATCGCGTTTTTGCGCTCTGAAAGTGTCGAAAACAGCGTTTCTCGTTGTTCAAAGCTGAGAAAAGGGTTTTTGGGCTATGAGTGACTCCAAAAACCTTTTCAGGCATTCTCCTTTAAATTGAATGCTGAGCGATGTTGAAAACGTGGGAATCGTGTTTTTGCGCTCTGAAAGTGTTGAAAACCGTGTTTCTGGCAATATAGTTGAAACTGCACGTTGAATGATGTTAAAACCCAGGAATCGCGTTTTTGCGCTCTGAAAGTGTCGAAAACCGTGTTTCTGGCAATAAAGTTGAAACTGCACGCTGAATGATGTTAAAACCCGGGGATCGCGTTTTTGCGTTGTGAAAGTGTTGAAAACAGCGTTTCTGATGCACTTCTGGAAAATGAATGCTGTGTGTTGTTCAAAGCTGGGAACAGAGTTTTTGGGCTTGGAGAGTGTGAAAATTGTGTTTCTGATAGTCTACTGAAATCTGAATGCTGAGTATTGTTCAAAGCTGAGAACAGAGTTTTTGGGCTCTGAGTGACTCCAAAAACCTTTCCAGGCATTCTCCTTTAAATTGAATGCTGAGCGATGTTGAAAACGTGGGAATCGTGTTTTTGCCCTCTGAAAGTGTTGAAAACCGTGTTTCTGGCAATATCGTTGAAACTGCATGGTGAATGATGTTAAAACCCGGGAATCGCGTTTTTGCGCTCTGAAAGTGTCGAAAACAGCATTTCTGGCAATAAAGTTGAAACTGCACGCTGAATGATGTTAAAACCCGGGAATCGCGTTTTTGCGTTGTGAAAGTGTTGAAAACAGCGTTTCTGATGCACTTCTGGAAAATGAATGCTGTGTGTTGTTCAAAGCTGGGAACAGAGTTTTTGGGCTTGGAGAGTGTGAAAACTGTGTTTCTGATAGTCTACTGAAATCTGAATGCTGAGTATTGTTCAAAGCTGAGAACAGAGTCTTTGGGCTCTGAGTGACTCCAAAAACCTTTTCAGGCATTCTCCTTTAAATTGAATGCTGAGCGATGTTGAAAACCCGGGAATCGCGTTTTTGCGTTGTGAAAGTGTCGAAAACAGCGTTTCTCGTTGTTCAAAGCTGAGAAAAGGGTTTTTGGGCTATGAGTGACTCCAAAAACCTTTTCAGGCATTCTCCTTTAAATTGAAAGCTGAGCGATGTTGAAAACGTGGGAATCGTGTTTTTGCGCTCTGAAAGTGTTGAAAACCGTGTTTCTGGCAATATAGTTGAAACTGCACGTTGAATGATGTTAGAACCCGGGAATCGCGTTTTTGCGCTCTGAAAGTGTCGAAAACAGCGTTTCTGGCAATAAAGTTGAAACTGCACGCTGAATGATGTTAAATCTCGGGAATCGCGTTTTTGCGTTGTGAAAGTGTTGAAAACAGCGTTTCTGATGCACTTCTGGAAAATGAATGCTGTGTGTTGTTCAAAGCTGGGAACAGAGTTTTTGGGCTTGGAGAGTGTGAAAATTGTGTTTCTGATAGTCTACTGAAATCTGAATGCTGAGTATTGTTCAAAGCTGAGAACAGAGTCTTTGGGCTCTGAGTGACTCCAAAAACCTTTTCAGGCATTCTCCTTTAAATTGAATGCAGAGCGATGTTGAAAACGTGGGAATCGTGTTTTTGCGCTCTGAAAGTGTTGAAAACCGTGTTTCTGGCAATATAGTTGAAACTGCACGTTGAATGATGTTAGGACCCGGGAATCGCGTTTTTGCGCTCTGAAAGTGTCGAAAACATCGTTTCTCGTTGTTCAAAGCTGAGAAAAGGGTTTTTGGGCTATGAGTGACTCCAAAACCCTTTTCAGGCATTCTCCTTTAAATTAAATGCTGAGCGATGTTGAAAACGTGGGAATCGTGTTTTTGCCCTCTGAAAGTGTTGAAAACCATGTTTCTGGCAATATAGTTGAAACTGCACGTTGAATGATGTTAAAACCCGGGAATCGCGTTTTTCCGCTCTGAAAGTGTCGAAAACAGCGTTTCTGGCAATATCGTTGAAACTGCATGGTGAATGATGTTAAAACCCGGGAATCGCGTTTTTGCGCTCTGAAAGTGTCGAAAACAGCGTTTCTCGTTGTTCAAAGCTGAGAAAAGGGTTTTTGGGCTATGAGTGACTCCAAAAACCTTTTCAGGCATTCTCCTTTAAATTGAATGCTGAGCGATGTTGAAAACGTGGGAATCGTGTTTTTGCCCTCTGAAAGTGTTGAAAACCGTGTTTCTGGCAATATAGTTGAAACTGCACGTTGAATGATGTTAGAACCCAGGAATCGCGTTTTTGCGCTCTGAAAGTGTCGAAAACAGCGTTTCTGGCAATAAAGTTGAAACTGCACGCTGAATGATGTTAAAACCCGGGGATCGCGTTTTTGCGTTGTGAAAGTGTTGAAAACAGCGTTTCTGATGCACTTCTGGAAAATGAATGCTGTGTGTTGTTCAAAGCTGGGAACAGAGTTTTTGGGCTTGGAGAGTGTGAAAATTGTGTTTCTGATAGTCTACTGAAATCTGAATGCTGAGTATTGTTCAAAGCTGAGAACAGAGTTTTTGGGCTCTGAGTGACTCCAAAAACCTTTCCAGGCATTCTCCTTTAAATTGAATGCTGAGCGATGTTGAAAACGTGGGAATCGTGTTTTTGCCCTCTGAAAGTGTTGAAAACCATGTTTCTGGCAATATAGTTGAAACTGCACGTTGAATGATGTTAAAACCCGGGAATCGCGTTTTTGCGCTCTGAAAGTGTCGAAAACAGCGTTTCTGGCAATATCGTTGAAACTGCATGGTGAATGATGTTAAAACCCGGGAATCGCGTTTCTCGTTGTTCAAAGCTGAGAAAAGGGTTTTTGGGCTATGAGTGACTCCAAAAACCTTTTCAGGCATTCTCCTTTAAATTGAATGCTGAGCGATGTTGAAAACGTGGGAATCGTGATTTTGCCCTCTGAAAGTGTTGAAAACCGTGTTTCTGGCAATATAGTTGAAACTGCACGTTGAATGATGTTAAAACCCGGGAATCGCGTTTTTGCGCTCTGAAAGTGTCGAAAACAGCGTTTCTGGCAATATCGTTGAAACTGCATGGTGAATGATGTTAAAACCCGGGAATCGCGTTTTTGCGTTGTGAAAGTGTCGAAAACAGCGTTTCTGATGCACTTCTGGAAAATGAATGCTGTGTGTTGTTCAAAGCTGGGAACAGGGTTTTTGGGCTTGGAGAGTGTGAAAATTGTGTTTCTGATAGTCTACTGAAATCTGAATGCTGAGTATTGTTCAAAGCTGAGAACAGAGTTTTTGGGCTCTGAGTGACTCCAAAAACCTTTCCAGGCATTCTCCTTTAAATTGACAGCTGAGCGATGTTGAAAACGTGGGAATCGTGTTTTTGCCCTCTGAAAGTGTTGAAAACCGTGTTTCTGGCAATATCGTTGAAACTGCATGGTGAATGATGTTAAAACCCGGGAATCGCGTTTTTGCGCTCTGAAAGTGTCGAAAACAGCATTTCTGGCAATAAAGTTGAAACTGCACGCTGAATGATGTTAAAACCCGGGAATCGCGTTTTTGCGTTGTGAAAGTGTTGAAAACAGCGTTTCTGATGCACTTCTGGAAAATGAATGCTGTGTGTTGTTCAAAGCTGGGAACAGAGTTTTTGGGCTTGGAGAGTGTGAAAACTGTGTTTCTGATAGTCTACTGAAATCTGAATGCTGAGTATTGTTCAAAGCTGAGAACAGAGTCTTTGGGCTCTGAGTGACTCCAAAAACCTTTTCAGGCATTCTCCTTTAAATTGAATGCTGAGCGATGTTGAAAACCCGGGAATCGCCTTTTTGCGTTGTGAAAGTGTCGAAAACAGCGTTTCTCGTTGTTCAAAGCTGAGAAAAGGGTTTTTGGGCTATGAGTGACTCCAAAAACCTTTTCAGGCATTCTCCTTTAAATTGAAAGCTGAGCGATGTTGAAAACGTGGGAATCGTGTTTTTGCGCTCTGAAAGTGTTGAAAACCGTGTTTCTGGCAATATAGTTGAAACTGCACGTTGAATGATGTTAGAACCCGGGAATCGCGTTTTTGCGCTCTGAAAGTGTCGAAAACAGCGTTTCTGGCAATAAAGTTGAAACTGCACGCTGAATGATGTTAAATCTCGGGAATCGCGTTTTTGCGTTGTGAAAGTGTTGAAAACAGCGTTTCTGATGCACTTCTGGAAAATGAATGCTGTGTGTTGTTCAAAGCTGGGAACAGAGTTTTTGGGCTTGGAGAGTGTGAAAATTGTGTTTCTGATAGTCTACTGAAATCTGAATGCTGAGTATTGTTCAAAGCTGAGAACAGAGTTTTTGGGCTCTGAGTGACTCCAAAAACCTTTTCAGGCATTCTCCTTTAAATTGAATGCAGAGCGATGTTGAAAACGTGGGAATCGTGTTTTTGCGCTCTGAAAGTGTTGAAAACCGTGTTTCTGGCAATATAGTTGAAACTGCACGTTGAATGATGTTAGGACCCGGGAATCGCGTTTTTGCGCTCTGAAAGTGTCGAAAACATCGTTTCTCGTTGTTCAAAGCTGAGAAAAGGGTTTTTGGGCTATGAGTGACTCCAAAAACCTTTTCAGGCATTCTCCTTTAAATTGAATGCTGAGTGATGTTGAAAACGTGGGAATCGTGTTTTTGCCCTCTGAAAGTGTTGAAAACCGTGTTTCTGGCAATATAGTTGAAACTGCAAGTTGAATGATGTTAGAACCCGGGAATCGCGTTTTTGCGCTCTGAAAGTGTTGAAAACAGCGTTTCTGGCAATAAAGTTGAAACTGCACGCTGAATGATGTTAAAATCCGGAAATCGCGTTTTTGCGTTGTGAAAGTGTTGAAAACAGCGTTTCTGATGCACTTCTAGAAAATGAATGCTGTGTGTTGTTCAAAGCTGGGAACAGAGTTGTTGGGCTTGGAGAGTGTGAAAATTGTGTTTCTGATAGTCTACTGAAATCTGAATGCTGAGTATTGTTCAAAGCTGAGAACAGAGTTTTTGGGCTCTGAGTGACTCCAAAAACCTTTCCAGGCATTCTCCTTTAAATTGAATGCTGAGCGATGTTGAAAACGTGGGAATCGTGTTTTTGCCCTCTGAAAGTGTTGAAAACCGTGTTTCTGGCAATATAGTTGAAACTGCACGTTGAATGATGTTAAAACCCAGGAATCGCGTTTTTGCGCTCTGAAAGTGTCGAAAACAGCGTTCCTGGCAATATCGTTGAAACTGCATGGTGAATGATGTTAAAACCCGGGAATCGCGTTTTTGCGTTGTGAAAGTGTCGAAAACAGCGTTTCTCGTTGTTCAAAGCTGAGAAAAGGGTTTTTGGGCTATGAGTGACTCCAAAAACCTTTTCAGGCATTCTCCTTTAAATTGAATGCTGAGCGATGTTGAAAACGTGGGAATCGTGATTTTGCCCTCTGAAAGTGTTGAAAACCGTGTTTCTGGCAATATAGTTGAAACTGCACGTTGAATGATGTTAAAACCCGGGAATCGCGTTTTTGCGCTCTGAAAGTGTCGAAAACAGCGTTTCTGGCAATATCATTGAAAGTGCATGGTGAATGATGTTAAAACCTGGGAATCTCGTTTTTGCGTTGTGAAAGTGTTGAAAACAGCGTTTCTGATGCACTTCTGGAAAATGAATGCTGTGTGTTGTTCAAAGCTGGGAACAGAGTTTTTGGGCTTGGAGAGTGTGAAAACTGTGTTTCTGATAGTCTACTGAAATCTGAATGCTGAGTATTGTTCAAAGCTGAGAACAGAGTCTTTGGGCTCTGAGTGACTCCAAAAACCTTTTCAGGCATTCTCCTTTAAATTGAATGCTGAGCGATGTTGAAAACCCGGGAATCGCGTTTTTGCGTTGTGAAAGTGTCGAAAACAGCGTTTCTCGTTGTTCAAAGCTGAGAAAAGGGTTTTTGGGCTCTGAGTGACTCCAAAAGCCTTTTCAGGCATTCTCCTTTAAATTGAATGCTGAGCGATGTTGAAAACGTGGGAATCGTGTTTTCGCGCTCTGAAAGTGTTGAAAACCGTGTTTCTGGCAATATAGTTGAAACTGCACGTTGAATGATGTTAAAACCCGGGAATCGCGTTTTTGCGCTCTGAAAGTGTCGAAAACAGCGTTTCTGACAATATCGTTGAAACTGCATGGTGAATAATGTTAAATCCCGGGAATCGCGTTTTTGCGTTGTGAAAGTGTCGAAAACAGCGTTTCTGATGCACTTCTGGAAAATGAATGCTGTGTGTTGTTCAAAGCTGGGAACAGAGTTTTTGGGCTTGGAGAGTGTGAAAATTGTGTTTCTGATAGTCTACTGAAATCTGAATGCTGAGTATTGTTCAAAGCTGAGAACAGAGTTTTTGGGCTCTGAGTGACTCCAAAAACCTTTCCAGATATTCTCCTTTAAATTGAATGCTGAGCGATGTTGAAAACGTGGGAATCGTGTTTTTGCGCTCTGAAAGTGTTGAAAACCGTGTTTCTGGCAATATAGTTGAAACTGCACGTTGAATGATGTTAAAACCCAGGAATCGCGTTTTTGCGTTGTGAAAGTGTCGAAAACAGCGTTTCTCGTTGTTCAAAGCTGAGAAAAGGGTTTTTGGGCTATGAGTGACTCCAAAAACCTTTTCAGGCATTCTCCTTTAAATTGAATGCTGAGCGATGTTGAAAACGTGGGAATCGTGATTTTGCCCTCTGAAAGTGTTGAAAACCGTGTTTCTGGCAATATAGTTGAAACTGCACGTTGAATGATGTTAAAACCCGGGAATCGCGTTTTTGCGCTCTGAAAGTGTCGAAAACAGCGTTTCTGGCAATATAGTTGAAACTGCACGTTGAATGATGTTAGAACCCGGGAATCGCGTTTTTGCGTTGTGAAAGTGTCGAAAACAGCGTTTCTGATGCACTTCTGGAAAATGAATGCTGTGTGTTGTTCAAAGCTGGGAACAGAGTTTTTGGGCTTGGAGAGTGTGAAAATTGTGTTTCTGATAGTCTACTGAAATCTGAATGCTGAGTATTGTTCAAAGCTGAGAACAGAGTTTTTGGGCTATGAGTGACTCCAAAAACCTTTCCAGGCATTCTCCTTTAAATTGAATGCTGAGCGATGTTGAAAACGTGGGAATTGTGTTTTTGCCCTCTGAAAGTGTTGAAAATCGTGTTTCTGGCAATATAGTTGAAACTGCACGTTGAATGATGTTAGAACCCAGGAATCGCGTTTTTGCGCTCTGAAAGTGTCGAAAACAGCGTTTCTGGCAATAAAGTTGAAACTGCACGCTGAATGATGTTAAAACCCGGGAATCGCGTTTTTGCGTTGTGAAAGTGTTGAAAACAGCGTTTCTGATGCACTTCTGGAAAATGAATGCTGTGTGTTGTTCAAAGCTGGGAACAGAGTTTTTGGGCTTGGAGAGTGTGAAAATTGTGTTTCTGATAGTCTACTGAAATCTGAATGCTGAGTATTGTTCAAAGCTGAGAACAGAGTTTTTGGGCTCTGAGTGACTCCAAAAACCTTTCCAGGCATTCTCCTTTAAATTAAATGCTGAGCGATGTTGAAAACGTGGGAATCGTGTTTTTGCCCTCTGAAAGTGTTGAAAACCATGTTTCTGGCAATATAGTTGAAACTGCACGTTGAATGATGTTAAAACCCGGGAATCGCGTTTTTGCGCTCTGAAAGTGTCGAAAACAGCGTTTCTGGCAATATCGTTGAAACTGCATGGTGAATGATGTTAAAACCCGGGAATCGCGTTTTTGCGCTCTGAAAGTGTCGAAAACAGCGTTTCTCGTTGTTCAAAGCTGAGAAAAGGGTTTTTGGGCTATGAGTGACTCCAAAAACCTTTTCAGGCATTCTCCTTTAAATTGAATGCTGAGCGATGTTGAAAACGTGGGAATCGTGTTTTTGCCCTCTGAAAGTGTTGAAAACCGTGTTTCTGGCAATATAGTTGAAACTGCACGTTGAATGATGTTAGAACCCAGGAATCGCGTTTTTGCGCTCTGAAAGTGTCGAAAACAGCGTTTCTGGCAATAAAGTTGAAACTGCACGCTGAATGATGTTAAAACCCGGGGATCGCGTTTTTGCGTTGTGAAAGTGTTGAAAACAGCGTTTCTGAAGCACTTCTGGAAAGTGAATGCTGAGTTTTGTACTAACCTGGGAACCGCGATTTTTGGCTGTGAGAGTTTCCCAATAGGGCATTTTCCTTGAAATTAAATGCTGAGTCGTGTTCAAAGCAGAGAATGGACTTTTTGGGTTCTGACAGACTCCAGATACTGTTTCCGGCATTCTCCTTCAAATTTAATGCTGACAGGTATTCAATGCTGGAAAGGGCCTTTCTGGGCTCTGAGAAACTCCAAATAGAGTTTCTGGCATTCTCCTTGAAATTGAATTCTGAGTGGTGTTCAAAGCTGATAATCGCATTTTTTGCTCATGAGCGTGTTGAAAATGGTATATCTGGCACTCTACTGGAAACTGAATGCTGAATGGGGTTCAACCCTGGGAATTGCGTTTTTGGCCTCTGACAGTCTCCAAATACTGTTTTTGTCATTCTCCTTGAAACTGAATCCTGAGTGGTGTTTGAAGCTGGGAATGGCCTGTTTGGGCTCTGAGAGTCTCCAAACAGAGTTTCTGGCATTCTTCTTGAAACTGAATTCTGAGTTGGGTTCAAAGCTGAAAATAGCATTTTTTTGGCCCTGAGAGTGTTGAAAATGGTGTGTCTGGCACTCTACTGGAAACTGAATGCTGAGTGGCGTTCAAAGTTGGGAATGGCCTTTTTGGGCTCTGAGAGTTTCCAAATAGAGTTTCTGGCAATCTCCTTGAAATTTAATACTGAGTGGTGTTCAAAGCTGGGAATTGCGTTTTTGAGCCATGAGAGTGTTGAAAATGGTGTTTACAGCAGTCTACTGGAAAGTCAATTCTAAGTGGTGTTCAAACCTGTGAACCGCGCTTTTGGGTTCTGAGAGTGTCCAAATAGCGTTTCTGGCATTTTCCTTGAAATTGAATGCTGAGTGGTGTTCAAACCTGAGTATCACATTTTTGGGCACTGAGAGTCTTCCAAATAACGTTTCTTGCCTTACACTGCAAACTCATTGATATGTGGTATTTAGACCTGGGAATCGCGTTTTTGGACTCTGGAGAGTCTTTGATATCACATTTCTGACCTTCCACTGGAAGGTCAGAAATTGCTGAGTGGTCGGTGACACTGAGGATCACTATTTTCAATTCAGGGATGTTCCAGTTCCCAGTTCTGGCCATCCAAATGATACTTATTGCTGAGTTGTGGGTGACCATTTGAATTATGTTTTTGGTCTCTGTGGGTCATCCAGATCATGTTTCTGGCCTTCCACTTACACCTCATTACCGAGTGGTGGGTGACACTGGGGATCACCTTTTTCAACTCAGGTTTGTTCCAGTTCGCGTTTCTGGCCTTCCCATGGAAACTCATTGCTGAGAGGTGGGTGAACCTTCAGGTCATGTTTTTGGACTCTGAGGGTCCTCAATATTGCATTTTTGACCTTCCACTGGAAACTCATTGCTGAGTGGTAGGTGACACTAGGGATCATGTTTTTCAACTTAGGAATGTTCCAGATCGCAGTTCTGGCCATCCAATGGAAAGTTATTGCTTAGCTTTGGGTGACCCTTGCGATTATGTTTTTGGACTCTGAGGGTCATTCAGATCACATTTCTGGCCTTCCACTGGAATCTCATTGCTGAGTGGTGGGTGACCCTGGGGATTGTGTTTTTCAACTCAGGGTTGTTCCAGAGCACGTTTCTGGCCTTCCACTGTAAACTCAAAATTGAGTGATTTTCATCTCTGGAAATGACTTTTTTTGGACTCTGGGAGTCTTCCAGATCGCATTCCTGGACTTCAACTGAACAATCATTGCTGAGTGGTGGGTGACCCTTTAGAAGACTTTTCTTGGTCCTGGGAGTCTCCAGATCACATTTCTGGCCTTCTATTGTAAACTCCACACTGAGATGTGGTCAAACCTAGATTTTGTTTTTTGACTCTGGCAGTCTCCAGATCGTGTTTCCAGCCTTCCACTGCAAACTCATCACTGAGATGTGGTCAATCCTAGGATTTGCTTTTCTTGGTCCTGGGAGTCTCCAGATCACATTGCTGGCCTTACATTGGAAACTGATCACTGAGTTGTGGTCACACCTAGATTTTGCTTTTTTGGACTCTAGGAGTCTCCAGATCGCGTTTCTGGCCTTCCACTGTAAATTCATTGCCGAGTTGTGGTCAAAGCTAGGATTTGCTCTTTTGGACTAAGGGAGTCTCCAGATCGCATTTCTGGTCTAGTACTTGGATGGGACATCACCTGGGAATTTCCAGTGTTCTAAGCTTTTTCCCTCCTCAGGAAGCCCTATTTGACCACAAACAGAGATTTCATCCACCATATTAAATTGCATGACTGTTATTATTTCCTTTCTGACTGACCTGAAACTAAAAGCGCAGTCATGTAATTTTGATACTCTGAAGGACTCCATGATCAGGGACCAGATTGTCTTTGGCATGGAGGACAGAAAGGTCAGAGAAAGACTACTGACAGAGGTGGAACTGACTCTGGAGGGGGCCATCAAGATTTGCCATGCCAGTGAATTATCCCAAAAGCACGTAAAGACATTTAGCAAAATGGCAGGCAGCAGGAATGCGAGTGACGGTGCGGCTGTTTCTGCGATCTCAAGACAGGGGAAAAGATGCCCACAGACCCAGCTTGCACAGCGGACAGATGATTAAATGTTCACCTGCAAGCGGAGCGGCTTGCAGCACAAACCGAGACAGTGTTCAGCCTTTGGTAAGCAATGCCACCACTTTGCTAAACAGTGTTTCTCAAAAAGTAAAGAGAAAAAGAAAGTAAGATCTGTAAATATAGTGGAGGACACTGATTTGGGTGACACATTTTTCGTTGGCATGGTGAACTGCAAAAAAGAGCCAGAGAGTCAGATAAATGCTGTTAGAGAAGATAAATGGATAGCACTACTACAGATAAATGGGACTCTAGTCACAGTGAAATTGGACACTGGTGCAAAAGCAAACCTAAGCAATGAAAGAAAAGCCAAGAATACAAAATAAAACACTTACACTGAAAGACTACAATGGACAGAAAATTGAATGCTTAGGCAAATGCAAGCTGAAAGTAACAGTACCACCTACTCTTCTCTGTTGTTGCTGAAGGACTTGATCCACTGCTTGGAGATAAAGCCTGTGAAAATTTGGAGCTTGTGAAAAGAGTGTAATGAATCAACACGGCCGTGAATGCATCAACCGACTCTGTTGACTCAATAGCACAGAACTTTTCAGATGTTTTCAGGGGTTTTGGTGTGCTAAAATTTACATACAAAATTCAGCTAAAGGAAGACGCACAGCCAGTTGTGCATGCTGCAAGAAGAGTTCCATTATCACTGAGAGACAGTCTAAAGAAAGATCTGGATCGGATGACAACACTTGGTGTGATAAAGAAGGTTGAGGAACCAACAGACTGGGTCAGCTCCACGGTATGCATGAAGAAAAAGAATGGCAAGCTGAGAATATGTATGGATCCGAAAGATCTGAATGAGAACATTAAGCGTGAACACTACCAAATACCCAAATGTGAAGAGATGGCAGTAAGATGGCAGGTGCCAGATATTTCTCAAAATTCGACACGTCACAAGGTTTCTGGAAGCTGAAATTGGACGAAAGTAACACTAAATACTGCACCTTTAACACACCCTTTGGCAGATACTGCTTCCTGAGACTGCCTTTTGGAATTATCTCAGCATCTGAAATATTTCACAGAGCAATGGAACACATCATTGAGGGACTGGATGCAGTGCAAGCCTATGTCGATGACATCATTGTTCGGGGCTCCACAGTCCAAGAACAAGGTCGATGAGAGTGCTGGAGCAGATACGAAGGAATGGACTAAAGCTCAATACAAGCAAATACCAGTTTGGAGCTCAAGAAATAGTCTTCCTCGGAGATGAGCTGTCTGCACAAGGTGTCCAGCCCGACCAAGATAAAATCAATGCCATACTGGACATGCCAAGGCCCACAGAGAAAACAAGTGTGCTACATTCACCAGGGGATGGTGAACTTCATAGGTAAATTCATCCCTAACCTATCAGCAAAGATATCTTGCATCTGTGAGCTCCTGCACAAGGGGAATTATTTCAAATGGACAGCCAACCATGAGCACACGTGGCAAAAGCTCAAAAAGACACTGACCACTGCACCTGTGCTGACATTCTTCGACCCGACAAAAATGATCAAAGTGTTGACTGAATGGAGTACTCCTACAGGCTGAAGGTGAGTACTGGAAACCAGTAGTGTATGCGTCCAAGTCCATGACAGAGACTGAGTGTTGATATGCTCAAATAGAAAAAGAATGTTTGGGATTAGTGTTTGGCCTAGAAAAGTTCCACAGCTACATATATGGCCTACCCACCTTCACCGTAGAGACAGACCATTGTCCATTGGTTGCCATTATCAAAAAGAATCTGAATGAGATGTCACCCAGAATACAGCGTCTGATGATGAAAATGCAGAGGTATGACTTTGAGCTGCTTCAAGCATGTGACATCTAGCCCTCTGTATGTGCAGTCCAATGGAAAAGCAGAAAAAGGAGTCCACATTCTCAAGCAACTCCTAAAGAAAGCTGCTGATAGTGACTCAGATCCATACCTTGCTCTGCCCAGCTACAGGGCATCACCTCTCGAGTGCCGACTGTCACCTGCTGACCTTCTGATGAAGAGAAAGCTTCGAACCACACCGCCAAGCTACTCAAAGCAAAAGAAATATCCTAAACTAGAACAAAACAAAAGCTACAACAACAAAAAATTAAACAAAAGGCACTCACAAAGACAGAAGAGCTAAGCAACTTCAACCACTGTCAGGCAACAACACAGCCAGGTTTATGCTGGTTGGCTCATGATGAGCATTTTAATGCCACATATGTTGTGCTGCAAAGATGAGTTTTACAAGGTGATACTAAAAGATAACTGACACCTGTAATGTGTATGTTTACTTGTTCAATATTCACCTCAAAGAAAGGGGGATGTGGTGATCATGGTATTTTACTCCTGATCATCAGGTGTCAGTAATGCTAGTTAATGGTTGGTAACAAACGGACAGATGGGGGCAGTAGAAGAAAACGTTACCTGGATGTAACATGCTGGTTCTAGCTGAAAAAATAAAAATAGAATTATAAAAAAATGCAAGTTGATTGATCATTTACAAACAAAAAAAACATGGGGTTGACCATGACTCAATTTTGAGTTTACAATTTAAGGCCAAAAACGCTATAGCGATTACTCCCAGTGTCCAAAAAAGCGAATCCCAGGTTTGACCATGACTCAGTGGTGAGATGGCAGTTGAAGATCAAAAATGCAATCTGGAGGATTCCCAGAGTCCAATAAAGCGAATCATATAGGATTGAAGACGATTCACCAATGAATTTCCTGAAAAATGCAAGAAATGCTGTCCTGAAAACTTAAAGTCCAAAAAAGTGAATCCCAGGTTTTACCAAGACTCAGTCAAGAGTTTGCAGTGAAAAGCAGAAATGTGACCTGGAGGACTCCAAGAACCCAAAAAGTGAGACCCAGGGTTGACCACAACTCGTTAACAGTGGAAAGCCAAAAACGCGTTCTGGAAAGCTCCCAAAGTCCGATAAAGCGAATTCCAGGTTTGACCACATCTCAGAGGTGATCATCAACTTAAGTCAAAGGCTAAAATAGCTGTCTTGATTGTCTACCAAATACCATTGTGTGTCAATCTTGAATTTACGTTTACATTGTACTACATAAAATCGGCCACAAGAGGGAGCCCATGATCCATTTAGCCTCCTTATTTCTGGAAAATCCTGTAACATATAACACAGCGACTACGCGTAACCGTACAGTGTATCTTCAACTTGGTGATAAACATAGGGTCCTAACTTGAACACAGAAAGAATGTGCTGACAGGTCAAAACAATGACTAGGTGCAATCTTCAGTACGATTAAACAGAGCAGTGGGCAATTCCTACTGTACACTGCAGATACAATCAAGAAGCATCTGTGCCCTGCAGGGCAAGCAAAGAGGGGATTCCATCTTTAAACATCAGACTATCTACAGATATGATGTCATTTCATATGCTCCCCAGCTCACTAGTGTCAGTCATGTCAGAAATGCTAGGTCTCCGCAGACTTAAACCTCATCATTGTCTTCATTTTCAGGGGATGGAGGCATTTAAAAGTGACATGATTCACCTCACCTCTAATGGAGTATGTATAAGAGCAGGCATGCACTGAGTACCTCATAGCCCCATAATGTGTTATAAAAGATTACAAAGCTTCACAAATAAGATTCTCAGAAAATGCACTCACATTGATCACTGAAAGTTGAGTGTTGATTGTAGAAAAAACAAACAGAGCCTAAAGGAGAATCTTACCATTTCACATTACTCTGTTTTATCTTTTCTTACACTTTTTGATCAGGCTTTATGCTTGCGGGGCTATCATCTGGTAAGATTGGTAAGGACCCTTGTGAATTTGATGATTTAGGAGCCAATTCACACTACACATAGGCAAGTGTACAGCCCACTTACGTCTTTCCACAGAGATGTCTATGCCTGTTAGCGCCAAGTGAATTCTGACATGGGTTGCTGAATCTCCAATATGGGAGATGGACTTTAGAGTTTTGGTTTGTGTATTCCACTGTGAAGGGATGCATAGAACTGTCTTAGATCCCACTGAGAGCTTGAACACGGCCACATGGATGTAAAGTGGACACAAGTATACTACAATGTTCAGGTTGTGTTGGAACACAAACTATATTGAGAAAGGGAAGAATGAGGAAATTTTATTTGTTTGAAAAACCCACACACTTTTCACAAGCAAATGAGAATGTGTTTGATTTTTTTGGGCAGCTGAATTTTGAACAGAAAATGTCTCCTCTTAGAAAGGGATGAAATGGATTTCTGTGTTTTCACTAAGAATTTCCTCTCATTTAAATGATTTAACAGAAAAATATTTTTCCATTTAAATATCCAAAAAAAATCTTTATGGTACATTATAATCAGACAATCTGCACGAGATTGGGTATCCTGAAAATGCAATATAAACTTGTTGAACAGACATCAACACAAAAATATTCAGAAAATAAAAATGTTTTTAAAACACAACAAATAAGTACTCATTAAAGCATGGTTAACATATTATCAAGCGTTAAGTCAAAGGCTAAAATAAGTATCTTGATTGTCTACCAAATACCATTGTGTGTCCAACTGCAAGCTCACTCGAGAAGGATACTTCCATATTCTGACGCTTCCAATGGAAAGTCTTTTCACTACAGTTGACAAACATGCAATTTCTTCGCATGTAAAAGTAATTCAATTTACGTTTACATTGTACTACATAAAATCGGCCACAAGAGGGAGCCCATGATCCATTTAGCCTCCTTATTTCTGGAAAATCCTGTAACATATCACACAGCGACTACGCGTAACCGTACAGTGTATCTTCAACTTGGTGATAAACATAGGGGCCTAACTTGAAGACAGAAAGAATGTGCTGACAGGTCAAAACAATGACTAGGTGCAATCTTCAGTACGATTAAACAGCGCAGTGGGCAATTCCTACTGTACACTGCAGTTACAATCAAGAAGCATCTGTGCCCTGCAGGGCAAGCAACGAGGAGATTCCATCTTTAAACATCAGACTATCTACAGATATGATGTCATTTCATATGCTCCCCAGCTCACTAGTGTCAGTCATGTCAGACATGCTAGGTCTCCGCATACTTAAACCTCATCATTGTCTTCATTTTCAGGGGATGGAGGCATTTAAAAGTGACATGATTCACCTCACCTCTAATGGAGTATGTATAAGAGCAGGCATGCACTGAGTACCTCATAGCCCCATAATGTGTTATAAAAGATTACGAAGGCTTCACAATTGAGATTCTCAGAAAATGCACTCACATTGATCACTGAAAGTTGAGTGTTGATTGTAGAAAAAACAAACAGAGCCTAAAGGAGAATCTTACCATTTCACATTACTCTGTTTTATCTTTTCTTACACTTTTTGATCAGGCTTTATGCTTGCGGGCCTATCATCTGGTAAGATTGGTAAGGACCCTTGTGAATTTGATGATTTAGGAGCCAATTCACACTACACATAGGCAAATGTACAGCCCACTTACGTCTTTCCACAGAGATGTCTATGCCTGTTAGCGCCAAGTGAATTCTGACATGGGTTGCTGAATCTCCAATATGGGAGATGGACTTTAGAGTTTTGGTTTGTGTATTCCAATGTGAAGGGATGCATAGAACTGTCTTAGATCCCACTGAGAGCTTGAACACGGCCACATGGATGTAAAGTGGACACAAGTATACTACAATGTTCAGGTTGTGTTGGAACACAAACTATATTGAGAAAGGGAAGAATGAGGAAATTTTATTTGTTTGAAAAACCCACACGCTTTCCACAAGCCCATGAGAATGTGTTTGATTTTTTTGGTCAGCTAAATTTTGAACTAAAAATTTCTCATCCTATAAAGGGACGAAATTGATTTCTGTGTTTTCACTAAGAATTTCCTCTCATCTAAATGATTTAATAGAAAAATGTTTTTCCATTTAAATATCCAAAAAAAATCTTTATGGTACATTACATCAGACAATCTGCACGAGATTGGGTATCTTGAAAATGCAATATAAACTTGTTGAACAGACATCAACACAAAAATATTCAGAAAATAAAAATGTTTTTAAAACACAACAAATAAGTACTCATTAAAGCATGGTTAACATATTATCAAGCGTTAAGTCAAAGGCTAAAATAGCTGCCTTGATTGTCTACCAAATACCATTGTGTGTCCAACTGCAAGCTCACTCGAGAAGGATACTTCCATATTCTGACGCTTCCAATGGAAAGTCTTTTCACTACAGTTGACAAACATGCAATTTCTTCGCATGTAAAATCTTGAATTTACGTTTACATTGTACTACATAAAATCGGCCACAAGAGGGAGCCCATGATCCATTTAGCCTCCTTATTTCTGGAAAATCCTGTAACATATAACACAGCGACTACGCGTAACCGTACAGTGTATCTTCAACTTGGTGATAAACATAGGGTCCTAACTTGAACACAGAAAGAATGTGCTGACAGGTCAAAACAATGACTAGGTGCAATCTTCAGTACGATTAAACAGAGCAGTGGGCAATTCCTACTGTACACTGCAGATACAATCAAGAAGCATCTGTGCCCTGCAGGGCAAGCAAAGAGGGGATTCCATCTTTAAACATCAGACTATCTACAGATATGATGTCATTTCATATGCTCCCCAGCTCACTAGTGTCAGTCATGTCAGAAATGCTAGGTCTCCGCAGACTTAAACCTCATCATTGTCTTCATTTTCAGGGGATGGAGGCATTTAAAAGTGACATGATTCACCTCACCTCTAATGGAGTATGTATAAGAGCAGGCATGCACTGAGTACCTCATAGCCCCATAATGTGTTATAAAAGATTACAAAGCTTCACAAATAAGATTCTCAGAAAATGCACTCACATTGATCACTGAAAGTTGAGTGTTGATTGTAGAAAAAACAAACAGAGCCTAAAGGAGAATCTTACCATTTCACATTACTCTGTTTTATCTTTTCTTACACTTTTTGATCAGGCTTTATGCTTGCGGGGCTATCATCTGGCAAGATTGGTAAGGACCCTTTTCAATTTGATGATTTAGGAGCCGATTCACAATACACATAGGCATGTGTACAGCCCACTTAAGTCTTTCCACAGAGATGTCTATGGCTGTTAGCACCAAGTGAATTCTGACATGGGTTGCTGAATCTCCAATATGGGAGATGGACTTTAGAGTTTTGGATTGTGTATTCCAATGTGAAGGGATGCATAGAACTGTCTTAGATCCCACTGAGAGCTTGAACACGGCCACATGGATGTAAAGTGGACACAAGTATACTAAAATGTTCAGGTTGTGTTGGAACACAAACTATATTGAGAAAGGGAAGAATGAGGAAATTTTATTTGTTTGAAAAACCCACACGCTTTCCACAAGCAAATGAGAATGTGTTTGATTTTTTTGGGCAGCTGAATTTTGAACAGAAAATGTCTCATCCTATAAAGGGACGAAATGGATTTCTGTGTTTTCACTAATAATTTCCTCTCATCTAAGTGATTTAACAGAAAAATATTTTTCCATTTAAATATCCAAAAAAAATCTTTATGGTACATTATAATCAGACAATCTGCACGAGATTGGGTATCCTGAAAATGCAATATAAACTTGTTGAACAGACATCAACACAAAAATATTCAGAAAATAAAAATGTTTTTAAAACACAACAAATAAGTACTCATTAAAGCATGGTTAACTTATTATCAAGCGTTATGTCAAAGGCTAAAATAAGTATCTTGATTGTCTACCAAATACCATTGTGTGTCCAACTGCAAGCTCACTCGAGAAGGATCCTTCCATATTCTGATGCTTCCAATGGAATGTCTTTTCACTACAGTTGACAAACATGCATTTTCTTGGCATGGAAAAGTAAATTGAATTTACGTTTACATTGTACTACATAAAATCGGCCACAAGAGGGAGCCCATGATCCATTTAGCCTCCTTATTTCTGGAAAATCCTGTAACATATCACACAGCGACTACGCGTAACCGTACAGTGTATCTTCAACTTGGTGATAAACATAGGGGCCTAACTTGAAGACAGAAAGAATGTGCTGACAGGTCAAAACAATGACTAGGTGCAATCTTCAGTACGATTAAACAGCGCAGTGGGCAATTCCTACTGTACACTGCAGTTACAATCAAGAAGCATCTGTGCCCTGCAGGGCAAGCAACGAGGAGATTCCATCTTTAAACATCAGACTATCTACAGATATGATGTCATTTCATATGCTCCCCAGCTCACTAGTGTCAGTCATGTCAGACATGCTAGGTCTCCGCATACTTAAACCTCATCATTGTCTTCATTTTCAGGGGATGGAGGCATTTAAAAGTGACATGATTCACCTCACCTCTAATGGAGTATGTATAAGAGCAGGCATGCACTGAGTACCTCATAGCCCCATAATGTGTTATAAAAGATTACGAAGGCTTCACAATTGAGATTCTCAGAAAATGCACTCACATTGATCACTGAAAGTTGAGTGTTGATTGTAGAAAAAACAAACAGAGCCTAAAGGAGAATCTTACCATTTCACATTACTCTGTTTTATCTTTTCTTACACTTTTTGATCAGGCTTTATGCTTGCGGGCCTATCATCTGGTAAGATTGGTAAGGACCCTTGTGAATTTGATGATTTAGGAGCCAATTCACACTACACATAGGCAAATGTACAGCCCACTTACGTCTTTCCACAGAGATGTCTATGCCTGTTAGCGCCAAGTGAATTCTGACATGGGTTGCTGAATCTCCAATATGGGAGATGGACTTTAGAGTTTTGGTTTGTGTATTCCAATGTGAAGGGATGCATAGAACTGTCTTAGATCCCACTGAGAGCTTGAACACGGCCACATGGATGTAAAGTGGACACAAGTATACTACAATGTTCAGGTTGTGTTGGAACACAAACTATATTGAGAAAGGGAAGAATGAGGAAATTTTATTTGTTTGAAAAACCCACACGCTTTCCACAAGCCCATGAGAATGTGTTTGATTTTTTTGGTCAGCTAAATTTTGAACTAAAAATTTCTCATCCTATAAAGGGACGAAATTGATTTCTGTGTTTTCACTAAGAATTTCCTCTCATCTAAATGATTTAATAGAAAAATGTTTTTCCATTTAAATATCCAAAAAAAATCTTTATGGTACATTACATCAGACAATCTGCACGAGATTGGGTATCTTGAAAATGCAATATAAACTTGTTGAACAGACATCAACACAAAAATATTCAGAAAATAAAAATGTTTTTAAAACACAACAAATAAGTACTCATTAAAGCATGGTTAACATATTATCAAGCGTTAAGTCAAAGGCTAAAATAGCTGCCTTGATTGTCTACCAAATACCATTGTGTGTCCAACTGCAAGCTCACTCGAGAAGGATACTTCCATATTCTGACGCTTCCAATGGAAAGTCTTTTCACTACAGTTGACAAACATGCAATTTCTTCGCATGTAAAATCTTGAATTTACGTTTACATTGTACTACATAAAATCGGCCACAAGAGGGAGCCCATGATCCATTTAGCCTCCTTATTTCTGGAAAATCCTGTAACATATAACACAGCGACTACGCGTAACCGTACAGTGTATCTTCAACTTGGTGATAAACATAGGGTCCTAACTTGAACACAGAAAGAATGTGCTGACAGGTCAAAACAATGACTAGGTGCAATCTTCAGTACGATTAAACAGAGCAGTGGGCAATTCCTACTGTACACTGCAGTTACAATCAAGAAGCATCTGTGCCCTGCAGGGCAAGCAACGAGGAGATTCCATCTTTAAACATCAGACTATCTACAGATATGATGTCATTTCATATGCTCCCCAGCTCACTAGTGTCAGTCATGTCAGAAATGCTAGGTCTCCGCAGACTTAAACCTCATCATTGTCTTCATTTTCAGGGGATGGAGGCATTTAAAAGTGACATGATTCACCTCACCTCTAATGGAGTATGTATAAGAGCAGGCATGCACTGAGTACCTCATAGCCCCATAATGTGTTATAAAAGATTACAAAGCTTCACAAATGAGATTCTCAGAAAATGCACTCACATTGATCACTGAAAGTTGAGTGTTGATTGTAGAAAAAACAAACAGAGCCTAAAGGAGAATCTTACCATTTCACATTACTCTGTTTTATCTTTTCTTACACTTTTTGATCAGGCTTTATGCTTGCGGGGCTATCATCTGGTAAGATTGGTAAGGACCCTTGTGAATTTGATGATTTAGGAGCCAATTCACACTACACATAGGCAAGTGTACAGCCCACTTATGTCTTTCCACAGAGATGTCTATGCCTGTTAGCGCCAAGTGAATTCTGACATGGGTTGCTGAATCTCCAATATGGGAGATGGACTTTAGAGTTTTGGTTTGTGTATTCCAATGTGAAGGGATGCACAGAGCTGTCTTAGATCTCTCTTTTGTCAGCCATGTGAGCACTGCTATGTCTCCTCAGACTTAAACCTTAACATTGTCTTCAGGGCCGCCCAAGCCTTTATGGGGTCCTAAGCAAAATTTGATTCGGGGGTATTGACTATTGTTGACATAATATTTAGTTTTTGTATGAGTGTCATTGGCATAATATAATTATGGCTATCAAGCTATTTAAAAAATAATGTAATTAATTACATGCTTTGTGATTAATTAATTTAAATTAATCGCATATATCAATATTTGCTGTGAGAAGAATTTAAAAATATTTCAACTGAAATGGATTTTGGTAGATGACTGCATCAATGATAACAGACATCATACATTTTAAAGGTCAACATTTGTTTTATTTCCCATACATTCAGAACATTTTCCCTGTTCCTATGCAACAATGGCCATAACATAGGGATGCACTACATTGGATTTTTGCCGATATTCGATATGCTGATATTAATTTCAACTTTTTTTTTGTCGATTGCTGATGCCAATACGGATACAGTGTAGATATAGTTGCTGCAGTTTTTAAAAATGGTCTCACATAACTAGCATCCTCACAGGGTCGGAAAGCTAGCTAGGCGTTAGTTGAAACCATTAGGACCTCCATTCAGTCCCAAAGCACAAGCTCCGCAGTCGTGGGCTATCTTGTTTTATTTCCCATCACATTCTCTACTTACCGAGCTGCGATGGTCTCACGCTCCTCCAGAAGCAGAGAAAAGCTTATCCGCACTCAGCTAGCATCCTGCCAGAGTGGGGGAACTTATTTTACCACTCCTCGCATCACTGGTGCTTTACAAGCATTGCAAATAGCAATGTTGTTATGTTTCAGATACTTTGAAATAGGCTACTACCATACAGCTGACATGTTGAAGCTTGTTACTGGCGCTCAAAACAAACATTTGGTGTCATTGCGTGTGCATAGTTAACGCGTCACCTTATCGACCAGGCACATCGGCAGAAATTTTCATAACCGCCGATGCTGATCATTAACTTATTAAGTTTTTATGTTGCACAGATATCAAGGTACATCCCTACCATAACAATCAAAATATGACCTAATGAATGGAGGAAATAAAAATCATAAATGTTTCAGCAAGAACTATGATGGAAATAAGTCCATAAGTTTCTCATTTTATCCTTGACATTGGCTGAATGATTGTCAATGTGTCATATGTTAGATGCCAAATAAACTAAACTAAAATTAGTTAGGCAACATACACCAACAGTAATATATGGTGGATATATAGTATATAAAGTGGATAAGTTTCCTGTATGATATAAAAGAACCTAGCTAGCCTGCAGTTGGGTATGATAAACAATAGCTAGCTAGCAAGCCTTTCCAATAAATTGTACTCATAGGAGTAGTTTTAATGCATAATACTTTTGACTCTTACTCGAGTACATTTATGATTTTAAAAATGTACTTATAGTCCGTTATATTAGACTACACACTTCTCGCTACTTTTATGTAATTTATTAAATTATTTTTATCCACACGCACACAGCTTCTACGACGTTGGCTGCTTTGATATGTTTATATGACTATGTTTGGCTCACTGTTTTAAATAAACCACACCCCTCCATGACTGGTTTTCACAAGATGGCTGAAGAAATGGCACCTGAGTCAGATGCAGCAGCAGGCCTACAACCCTGGCCTCACATTCAGAGGCGCTTTCGTAATAGCACACAAATTTCAGACAATCTGCAGTGTTTCGTGAGCATAATCATTTATTCTAATTACGCGATTGGTGCCGATTATTCTGTGAATTATTTGTTTTATTGTTAATAAAGGAGGATAAAGGGGAACAGGTTGAAAGTAATGATAGATTTAAAGGTAGTGTTCAGGCTTCCCCCGTTTCCAGCTCACCAGCCACCACTGCTCTGTGAGGCTTGTCTTTATATGTTAAGACTTGTCTTTATGTTGATTCTATTTCTAATGCAGAAATTGAGGCTTTATATGTAAATATCTTTTTGTATTCAATAGAGGGTTCACCTCAACAAGTTGAAAGTCTATACAGAGTGCATACATTCCAGTAGAAAGCAGAATTCCTCCCCTACTGATGAACCTCCTATGAAGAATGCAAAGATCAGTGCATTTTCCCTCTCTGTCCCATGGGTGATGCAGGCAACATTTGACAAGGTTTTGCTCAATTTCATATGTGAAGCCAGCAAACTGTTTTCTCTGGTTGAGGTACTATCATTCAAGCCTATGACAGAAACCTTGCAACCTCAGTGCACAGTAATGACAAGCAAGACATTGTGCTTGAAAATTCAGGAAGCTGCAAAGACCAAGAAGGACTTGATAATTAAAAAGGCTGTGAACCACATTGCTACCACCACAGATTGCTGGACTGCCAGACAACGTAGTTACTTAGGTGTCACTTGTCATTGGATAGACCAGATCTCTTTAGCAAGGTGTCTGCTGTGCTGGCTTGCAGAAGCATTCAATTCAATTCAGTTCAAGTAATTTTATTTGTATAGCGATTTTTACAGCACAAGTTGTCACAAAGCAGCTTTACATTGTTCCCAGGCCTGAGACCCCCTGAGAGCAAGCCTAAGGCAACAGTGGCAAGGAAAAACTCCCTATCAGGAAGAAACCTTGAGCAGAACCCGGCTCAGAGGGGGAGCCCATCTGCTTCTGGCCGGCACTGGGCAGATAGAGTTACAGACAAGTTATACAATGTACTTTAAGACATATAAGATTGATAAACAATAGTAATTAACAGCAGAGTGATTATAAGAATGTCTCCTAGGATGTCCGGTTCTTGGAACGCAGTTGGCTTTGATGGGCAGGGCAGTGAGGTAGCAGGACTGGAAATCGGGATGAGATGCTTGGGCTACAGCTCCGGACAGGAGCCCGGAGCAGGGATAGGAAGCGAACAGAAAACAGTGATTAGTGGATGATAAGAATGGCAGGGATGTAGAACAGAGAGGCAGGAGAGGAGGGGCAGTGAAAAAGGTGCCAGTCTGGAACAAGGAAAAAACCCCAGCAGGCTAACATTATGGCAGCATACCTAGGGGACAGGAGGCAAGGGACTGGCATAGTCATGAGGGCAACTCTAAGACAGTCAACACCAGATCATGGCACAGAGTCCATGATAAGGTGAAAGCAATGACCACTTAGTCCACTAGAGACTCTATGCACCACGCCAGCACCAGGCCATGTCCCTCAGCTGAAGGATTTACTATATAGATATGTTTTGAGCCTAGACTTAAAGGTGGATAGAGAGCCTGTTCCCCAAATCTCGGTGGGTAAGCTGTTCCACAGGAGAGGGGCTTGATAGGAAAAGGCTCTACTGCCTACAGTAGTTTTGCCCACTCTTGGAAGGATGAGAAGCCTGGCATTTTGGGAACGAAGGGCTCTCTGTGGAAGATATGGGTGAAGAAGGTCCTTAAGATAGGGAGGGGCAAGCCCATTTAAAGCCTTAAATGTGAGTAAGAGTATTTTAAAAATGATCCAGTATTTAATAGGTAGCCAATGGAGAGAAGCCAGAACTGGGGTAATGTGCTCAAAGCGTTTAGTTTTAGTTAAGATTCGAGCAGCTGCATTTTGAAGTAGCTGAAGGGGTTTTAATGAGACTTTTGCATATCCTGGCCAGAGGGCATTACAGTAGTCTAATCTGGATGTTACAAAGGCGTGGGTTAATTTTTCAGCATCATTAATTGATTTGATTTTCCTGATTTTGGCTATATTTCTCAAATGGAAGAAGGCAGTCCTAGAGGTGTTAGTTATGTGAGTTTCAAAGGAGAGCTCAGGATCAATAACAACACCAAGGTCTTTGATGGCTGCACTCAAGGCGAGGGAGACACCATCAAGGTCCAGTGTAAAATGAGTGAATTTGCTCCTGATTGAATTTTGGCCTATGACATATATTTCGGTTTTGTCCGAGTTAAGGAGGAGAAAGTTTCGGGCCATCCAATTCTTTACATCTGTTAGGCAGGCCTCCATGTTTGATATATTCAGAGGGACATCAGGTTTGACTGATATGTGTATAGCTGAGTATCATCCGCGTAACAGTGGAAATTAATGTCATGTTTACGGATGATATCGACCAAGAGGCAACATGTATAACGAGAAGAGCAGAGGTCCAAGCACAGATCCTTGAGGTATACCATATTTTACTCTGGAACGAGCGGAAGGATTCAGTTGTTGAATGGAGACAAACTGATATCATTCTGATAGATAAGACTCTAAACCAAGATAGGGCATGTCAGCTTATGCCAACCAGGTTTTCGAGGCGGTCAAGGAGGATACGATGATCGATGGTATCAAAGGCTGCACTTAGGTCTAGTAGCACAAGAAGAGAGATACAGCCATTGGTCACAGGAGAGTAGAAGGTCGTTGAGCACTTTCAGGAGAGCGGTTTCCGTACTGTGGTGAGGTCTAAATCCGGACTGGAAAACTTCCAAAATGTTGTTAGAGTGTAAAAAAGGCACAGAGTTGCTTTGATACCGCTTTTTCCAGAATTTTGGAGAGGAATGGAAGGTTCGAGATGGGCCTATAGTTTGACAGGTCATTGGGATCAAGATTAGGCTTTTTCAGAATAGGCTTGATAACTGCTACTTTAAAGGGCTGAGGTACGTGTCCAGACGATAAGAGAGGCATTGATAAGATTTAATAGTGGTGTGCCAATTGCAGGCAATAGCTGTTTTAGGAAGCCAGTTGGTATGGGGTCAAGTTGGCTGTAGAGTTATTAGATGAAATTGAGAAAGAAGAAAAGTCGCCAAATTCAATGGGTATAAAAGAGTCGAAGCGCGGGCGGGGCCTAATAGACATGTACCTACATAATCTGGAACGGGACTGGCCAGGCAGGAACCAGAAGTTGATGAGAATTTTTGTATTGTGTCTCTTATCTTTAAGATTTTACTGTCAAAGAAGTTCATGAAGTCACTGCTACTATAAATTGCTGGTATGGTAGGGTTAACTGATGCAGGACTCTTGGTTAATCTGGGCAATAGTGCTAAACAGGTACCTAGGATTGTCCTTGTTTCTCTCAATAAGAGTAGAGAAATATTTGGATCTGGTAGCTGTGAGGGCATGCTTGTAATTTAGGAGACTTTCCTTCCACGCCAGGAGAAAAACCTGTAATTTTGGTGGAGCGCCATTTTCTTTCGAGTTTTCGTGTGGCTTGTTTGAGAGCACGAGTATGGTCGTTATACCAAGGTGCTAGTTTCTTGTCGTGATTTCTTCCTTTTGAGGGGAGCAACGGCGTCTAGAGTTTACGCAAAGTAGAGTCGATTCTGTCCGCGAGTAGATTAATTTCAGTTGAGCTGGGTTTGAACATAAACTAGAGGAGATTTCGTTGTGCAGGTAGTATGATGTAGGGAGCTCTCGATAAAGGCATTTGCTGTAAAGAGAGCAAAACGTGCGCCTGAAGAAATCTAGGCTCCGAATATGTGAAGCACGTTAGTGGTAAATTGAAAGAGATGAGATAGTGGTCGGATAACACAGGATTGTGTGGCATGAATTTCCACCTGGTAAATGTCTGCTCCATATGTGAGGACCAAATCAGAGTATGGTTGCGGTAATGTGTGGGTTTGTCCACAGCTTGATAGAGTCAATGGGATTCGATGATGGACAAAAATGCTGTTCTGAACGGGTCATGTTCATTATCCATATGGACATTAAAGTCGCCTACTATTACAGCTTTTTCTATATTGACAACCAGGTCAGATAGAAAATTGGCAAATTCCGATAAGAAAACACTGTAAGGGCCAGGTGGCCTGTAAATTATAACAAGGGTAAATAGCTGAAATGCAGTCTTGTCAGGATGTGCAAAGCTAAGTACTAATAGTTCAAATGAATGGAAGTTATAGGCAGGTTTAAGGGTGGCACAGAGTTTGGAGCTGTGTATAGCAGCAACGCCGCCACCTCTACCAGTAGGTCGAGGGACCTGGTGATTACAATAACTGGGAGGAGTTGATTCGTTGAGAGCAACAAAGTCATTAGGTTTAAGCCATGTTTCAGTCAGGCATAAGATATCAAAATGGTGATCAGTAATCAATTCGTTTGTTAATAAAGCTTTAGGTTGTAGCGATCTGATATTTATTAACCCAATCTTAAGGACCATTTGTCTACAGGTAGTACTTTCAGGTTTGGCAGACTTAATTTTTATTAAATTATCAGCACAAATGCCCCTACTGGATGTTTTTAAGAAGTTTGGGACCGAGAGTCGTGGAACAGACACTGTTTCTATGGGATTGACTTTAAGTGGTGGTTCCAGGGAAAAAGCAGACATCTGTGTAGGACAGAAAGTCTGCTGCCTGGCCTTGGCCCTGATAAGTCAAGGTCTCTATGGGATTGACTTTAAGTGGTGGTTCCAGGGAAAAAGCAGACATCTGTGTAGGACAGAAAGTCTGCTGCCTGGCCTTGGCCCTGATAAGTCAAGGTTTAGAGGAATTCAGACTGTGATCCATGTTTCTAGAGATGACAGCTACACCCTCCCTCGAGGGGTGGATGCCATCTCGTTTTAAAAGACCAGGCCTCCCCCAAAACTTGTGCCAATTATTTATAAAACCCACGTTGTTAGAGGGGCACCACTCAGACAACCAACGATTAAGTGACGTTAATCTGCTATAGATCTCGTCACCGCACCGCATGGAGATGGGGCCACAGAAAATGACTGATTTCGACTGATTTAATAGTTAACTTTGTTACTTCCGATTGTCTCATGCGGACATCGTTAGCGCAGACATGAATAACAATTTTAGAGTATTTAGCTTTACTTTTACCTTTAGCCTTAGCCAGCACTTTCAAATTGGCTTCGGAAAATGACGGAAGCTCTGGCTCCAGGAATGCAATTGACTATGGTTGTTGGTGTCTCTACGTTCATGTTTCTAAGAATAGAATCGGCAATAATCAGGGCTCTTTTAACAGGCTTCTCAGCAGGTGTGTTACTGAGGGGGGGAACCTGTTGGAAATGCCGGGGTTGAACTAGGGGAAAGGCTGACTGACGCATCCAGTACCAAAAAGATTCAATAAACTTTTCACTTGCTTTAATCTCATATAAGGTACGGATGCGTGCTTCTGATTCTGCTACCTTCTCTGTCAACTGAGCGTTTAGCTCGCATTTAACACAAATAAAGTTGGTAGTAATGGCGGAGAAGGAATAACTAAATATGTTGCACACAGAGCAGGGGAGACAGCGAGAGGGAGGAGAGCTAAGGGTGGGAAAGACAGAGCTGCGAGAAGCCATCGTACGTAACTAGCTGGCTACTTACATTTGTAGTCTTTGTGAGGGTGTTGGAATCGGCAAATACTCCGGGTTTGGGTCCTGGCTGGGTCCTAGCTGATCAGCGTCTTGCGTCTGGCATTCAGGGAATGAGCAACAGGAAGTGCAGGAAATAGGTGCGGAGCAGCAGGTAGCGAGTGAAAACGTCTGGAGCAAGAGCGAGAGCCTCCTTAAAGGCTCCCACACATTTGATGTCCTTGCTGTGGCATTAGAGAAAATACATCCAGAGTATCAAATCAGCCAAAAGGTGACAAAGACAACAACTGAGAGTGGATCAAATTTCCAGAAGGCCTTTAGAGTTTATGGGGAGAGTGTAGAAGAAACCAGTGAGGAAATGGAGGAAGATGCTCCAGAAGATGAATGTCCTTTAGAAGACTTAGAGTATGAAGATGTCTGTGCTATTTTGACAACATGACAACAATGGCTTGGAGTATCAATTTCCAAGGCATCATAAGTGTTCATGCCATCTCCTAAATCTTGTGTCAATCACTGATGCCAATGCTAAAGAGGCTGGCTGCAAAACATACAAGAGGCTCTCTCGGTCTGCTTTTGTTAAATGTCACACTTTGTGGAACAAAACCAGCAGGTCCACCATGGCATTCGAAACTGTGGGGCATGAATGCAGACTACAGTTCCTTCGACCCAGTGACACCCGTTGGAGCTCCCTCTACCTCTCTGTGGAAAGTTTGATGCATATCCAGAAGGAGAAAGGAGAAAATGTAATCCGAAATGTATGTGTCAGGAGTTCCTCCTGACATGACCGCGCTGCACTCCCTGGGAGAGCGAGGGGGCTCGGGATGGAATAATTGGCAATTGACGGTGTTCGCTGCCTGGTGTGTGCTCCGCACCTGTTGCCTGTCTGTGTAATTTCGCTGGGACTATTTAGGCAGGTGAGTGGGAGTAGCACGCCAGAGACGCTGACGGAGGTTGCCACACGGGATTTTAGCGTGGAGCCAGGTTTTTGATTTCTTTTTTTCTTTTGAACGTGCCGGCACGGCTGAGTTTAGGGTTTATTTTGGTTTGCCGTTTTTTTCTTTGAGCTCTGGGAGTCGCGACCCAGAGCGGGTTTTGAGTTTGCTTTGTTTAATTTCTTTTGGTTTTTGCTTTGGTGTGCGAGATGCGCAAGTGTGTTTGTGTGTTTTAGGCGGCTTCAGAAGAGCGGCGACCGAAGGGGCTCTAGCGGTGAATCCCTGAGGGAGCGGGGAAAACAACGCTTGGTTCCGGACGCAGCCGGGGCCGAAGGGAGCCCCCACCCCGTGGAAGCGCGTGCTGGGGAGGTGATCCCCTAGCTGGAAGGGAGGTGGCACCGCGAAATCTCAAGAGAGTGCGTGGGTCACCAGCACGGGGTGGAGAGGGAGGCTGACCGGCTGCTGTTCTGTGTCTCCCTCAGTGCGATCCCGCGGAGCCGGCGGAGTTACTACCGGGGAGAAGACGTGGGTCGCCGCCGGAGCCGCCAGCCCCCGCAGGAGTGACGCGGGGGCCTTGTCTGGAGTTTAATTTCTTTTTTTGTTTTTTGGGACGTAGGCGAAGCCCGGCAGTGTGGCGCGGGCTGAGCTACGTCCCCACTTATATTTTCGTTTCATTTTGTACGTCTTGTGTGGTGTGCGTGCGTGTGCGTGCGTGCGTGTGAGGAGCCTCCCCCACAGCGGCAGCACTTCCCCCTCGGCAGTGGAATTGAGTAGTCCTCTCTCTCCCGGCGTCCAGGTGGGCGGGGACGCCAGATCACGGGTGTGTGCAGTGAGGCTAAGTGTGTGTGTGGGGATTCCTTTTTTTCTTCTTTTGGTGTGAGCGGCTGGGTAGCGTTCCCGCCTGTTTGTAGCCAGGGAGGGCAGACAGGGGTGGATAGAAGGATAGGGGGAAGGGCTTCGCTGGGAGAGGGATAGTGGCGTCTCAGATTTTATGAATTGCGTTGTTAAATTTGTGTTTTTAAAAAGAATAAAGAGTTGCTCCTACTCACCTTGTCCTGGCATTCTTGTGGCGGGCGGATCCCTAGGAGGGCGAACTATCTGGGCATAGTGTCACTCCTGACATATGCACAGCATTAAAGATCAAGATGCAAGTTGTCAGAAATTCACATTATTTGGTACAGTATGTTAATTTACTTGCTCAAATGCGCTAATAACCATTAACACATTAACCATTAACAGTAAATATCCAGCTGTATAAATGAATAACATTGTAAAGAACTGCAACCTATGTAAGTCACTTTGGATAAAAGCGTCTGCTAAATGAATAAATGTAAATGTAAACACAGCAACATGGATTCACAAGTGTTGTTTCCCAGTCAGTTGATTGTTACTTTGAAAGCTACTGACATTCCCAGCTTTCAAAATGGCCACAATGGTCTGTCATTTTTGTTTTTTGTTTTTGTTTCCTGTGATAATACAATTAGCAGTGGCCTGTTTACCTAATTTGTAAACTTAACCGGTGGTGGTGGTGTGAAAAACATCACATCAAATGATACATCTATTGACCTTACAACTGATATTAAGAATGGACCAGTAGAGGGTGGTAGAATTAAATTAAAAAATACATATTAATTAAAACATATTAAATAAATTAAAAACTATGTATTAATACACATTTACATACTGTGCTTTTAAAGAGTAATTAAGCACACCATTTTAGCTTGTTCCTGCCCACAACAAAATTATTTTGTATGGTTGTGTGAAAGTTATAAGCAGAGGTAGAAAACCCCGGCTTCAGAAAGTAAAGGTCCTGCCATGTATTTGTTCTACCCATGCACTTCACCATCTGAATTTAATTAGCACAACTCTTCAGCCATGTCGAGGAGCTAATTAGTGAAATCACCTTGTTTATTGAATGGCTAGAACAAATACATGGTAGGACTTTTACTTTCTGAAGCTGCGGTTTTCCACCTCTGGTTATAAGTCTCTGACATTGCCTATTAATTTTATTTATAGGTTCAATCCAGCTGAAATTGGCTTTTTGAATGAATATGCTGCTGTGATGAAGCCAGTTGCCATGGCCCTGAACATTCTCCAAGGGGAATCATCTGTACAAATGGGTTTTCTGCTGCCAACGCTGTACCAGCTGCAGGAGAAGCTGAAGAGGCTGGAGCCAATTTGCAAAGTCTGTGGACCACTCCTTGAAGCCCTACAAAAGGGGATCCACAAGCATGTGGTGGATATCCTCCTGGTCTGGGCCAAATGGACCAAGGGTCTTCCTCCACATTTTGATGCCTTCCGGAAAATAATAAGTCCTCACAGAGTCTGATGTAATCATGGTTGTCGGATATGGTGATCAATCACATACAGTAAACCGGGTTGGTCCACGGAGCAACAGGTGTATATGCGGTGTGTATACATTCACAAACACTCCCCAATCACTCCGCCCTCCCCTCAGCCTACATCCATCCTTTATGCCTTTTCTCACTCCTCCTATCCCAGACCACAATTTCCAACTCCTCCCAGGCTCCTCCTTCAAGATCATCCCATTTTCCATTTATACACCATTATTTAATTTTTAAGCTGTTACATTTACCCTGCCTGGAAAGTCCCATAAACTCCATAGTCATTAATTGTATATTGTTTTTAAACATAACACTTCTGAAATTTCCCATCATTTCCACTCCACACCTATATGATTTTTAAACATAATTAAATAATACACAGCATATATGCCTGGAATATTACCATTATTTCCAGACCCACATTTAAATAATAAAAAAGGTTAAGTAACTCAATTAGCCAGACCGCGGTGCTGCAGTCTGTAAGAAGGCACACAGATATCTATGTGCCATAAGCTACAAGGTTAGGCCTTAAAGCAAATGGTTAATGTAAGAACTAGGCCCCGCGAGAGCAAGACAAAGAAGAATTAAACCCCGCGAAGGGGGGCCATTGGCTCAGCAGTACTATGATGGCTAACTATGACAAATTGCAGTAAATCCACATACAGTTGGCAAGTATTTGCCAGTAGATGTCAGCTAGGCCAAAGCAGGCAATCAGCTCTTATTTGCACCAAATTTCATGCAAATCGGACAAACCGTCTAGGAGGAGATAGATTTTAAAGGTTTAACAAAAAATTCAAAATGGCGGAAAATCCAATATGGCGCATGTAGAAATAAAATGGTTGTACTTTCCGAGAATCAAAATGAATGCAGGCTTCAGACTTTGTTTCACTGTTTCACAAATAGGTTCTTTAATACACTAAAGGAACTAGTGGATCTTCTTCCCAAGTACAGAGATGAAAGAACACTGATCACATGGTAACTCTTAATTTTAAAGGCATTCTTTCCCACCCCCTCCAATATTCTGGGTACCCATCCTGGCTGGTGACCTGTGGGGGCTGGACGTTCCCGCAGTCCCCCCCAGGAAGGAATCATTTGCATTCTGCAAGGTGGGCAGAAGAAACACCTTCCCTTGACTTCCTGGGGTTAGACTGGCTAGGGAAATGGTCAAGCAAAAGATTGTCCCCATAGGGTTAGCATTTGATTGACATTGATGTTAACCACCATTCTGAGTACCCATCTGAGTTATTGTCCTGTGGAGAACAGAAAGTCCTGCTGTCATCTCAGGAAGGAGTTGTTTGCATATGAAATGGTGGGCTCAAGCAACACCTTTCCTCAACTTCTTGGAATGAAGCTGATCTGTCAGATGCTCAACCACAACATGTTATATATCCCAACAACGCATCATTTTGGGCAAATTAGCTTTTTTGTTCATCTGGAGCCAGAGAATCAGGGGAAAAAAGAATTTTGATTCTATTCCAAACAGTTCAAGAGTTACAGCCCAAAACACGTTGTGGCTTCCTATAGCACCACCATCGGGGTAATGTTTTTTACCTGAGTAGTGGGTGACCATAGGAACATATCTACCAAGTAGCATCTATAGTTTTTGCTGTGCAAACACTTTTAGGGCAGAAAAAAATAAAGAAATTAAAATCGGAACAAACACGATAGGGTTCCAGAACTACATGCTCGGACCCCTAATAAAAATCGGAACAAACACAACAGGGTTCCAGCACTACGTGCCTGGACCCCTAAAAATCTGAACAAACACAATAGGGTTCCAGCATTACACTGCAAAAAATAGCCCTTCAAAAATAAGAAACAAAATAATTAATACAAGGTGTTTTTTGCTAGTAATAAGTGAAAAAATCTGCCAACGGAACTAGTGGAAATACACAGATATTCAAGGTGCACCGTCTAAAAACAAGTCCTTGTAGCTCAAGGAAATTTTGCTTGTTTGGTGACTGTGTCTTATATTAAGTGTAATGAGATATTTTGACTTGAAAAGAGATAAATATGCTTGGTGAGATTTGGATTTTTTGCAGTGTACGTGCTTGGACCCCTAATAATAATAATAATGATGATAAAAATCGATATTCAATATGCTATCTGATACCACAACACCGGCATCACCAATCAATCTGTTACTGTGTGTGTGTGTGTGTGTATATATATATATATAGGCTCTGTAGTAATATATATATATATATATGGTCAAGCCAGCATATGGTATCCGGGTGATCTTGGTGCGTCGTCTTTCCTCTTCCTGACTCCAGAGTGTAAGTACGTCTCGGCTGATTTGTTTTCTGTTCAGAGGCGAGCGGGTTTTATTGTTTTTAATTAGACTTTTTATTTTAGATAGGCGTGGGCTCCCCTAAGCGCTGATTCTTCGGATACGTACTACATATGCCTATCCAACATATTTTCTGGCATGCACTTTTGTTATGGATTTTTCTTAACTTTGACGTGCCCACACGATACTCTCCCAAAAGTCTCCCAATCTCTGGAAGCACCTATGCAGCACCGCTGCGCTGTGCTTACTTAGCCCTTTATTAAACCAGCTGTATTGCTCTGCTTTTATGTACATCTCGGCCCGAATTCCGTATTTGTTGGTGGAGTTCGGTGTTGTTGCGGGAGGAGACCGTGAGTATGGCTACGGTGCTTAGTTGATCCCAAAAGTTTTATATCTGATTGTGGCTTAGCAAGCGGCTATATAGTTTTCTTTACCAGGCTGTTATCATTACAGTCGCTTCTGTTTTTGCCCTGTTTAGTTCATCAAACACGTGTTTGGCACGGTTCATGTTGTAGTTAGCTTGCTAGCACATTTTGTGAGCCTGTATGTAGTTCGTTGTATGCGCAGACGGTTCTCTGGATTTACAACCTTGCGAGCAGTGTTGCAGTTTTGCTTATTCTCCGACTGTGGCTTTTCCAGTAAGGAGAATTTCACCTGAAGCGAATAACTGTGTGTAAATTGCCCTCTCCCTTTTCTGACAAACCAAGTGGGTCACTGTTTGTGTGTATTTTAATTAGTGTTTTTTTTTTTTAGATTAGCTTCCGGAGCAGCGTGGCCGTACTGCAAGGGGCGGGGCCTGCCAGTACGGGTTTCCCATTTCTCTTGCGCTTGCACGTGGTTAAGGTTGTATTGCACTTAATAACTTTTTTGCAGTATGTGTGAGAGTGTTGAGGTACGAGCACGGGTGGTAAGTGTGTGGTGTGTAGGCATGTGCGGCAGGTTTTCCCCTTGCAGTTGGCCTATTCCGTGTAATGTCCAGTGTTGTAGTAGTTTTGTGTATTCATCTGTTTTTATCTTAGTATTTTTGTACTAAGTAAATTAGTACTATGTGAGTAATAAAGCTTGACATCCTTTCTTTGTATTTTCCTTTTGGGTCAACCCCTCCAGGATTCTTGTTCTCAATAAATTAGTTTTTTACCCTTTTCTAAACTTGAAGCCACGTCTCTGTTCCTCCTTTACAAACTTACCTGAGGGAGTCACTGGTATAACATTTCTGTTTCCTTGGGTGTCCCAAGGTGGTGTAGTCGAGCTACTCAGCCTAGTGGGCCTGGCCGCACTTGCATGCTGATGAATAGTTGTCTTCATTTGCATACCCTAGTTTTTCATTGATGTAAAGATTGACAGTGATTCGAGACTTGATATTTGCAAAATATTTTAATCTGAACATTGTTTCCCTCATACTGCAACCACGGGTAGCCTACTGCATTAGCCATTGTCATTGAAAGTAATAGGTTACGTTTTCTTCACTGGCTCAGTCAGTCTCTCCCTGCCTGCACCTGCACTCTCATCATCAATTGTGTCTGAGTCGGGACCTCTCGTTCCCTTACGCAACAAAAATATATTTCTCAATATATTATATGACAATATATTGCAGGTCTATTCATATATTGTAAATTTTAAATAGTAATATATCGTAGAATATTATGTAATGATATATTATATTATATGTGCGATATATTATAAGGTATATTAAAATACTGCAATTATTGCCGTTTTCATATATTGAAAAATACACTATTTTATAATTTAATATATTACTAAATATATTAAAATATGTCCCATGTTACAGGAGATTATATATCGGAAGAGGCATTTTAAATATATGTAATTATATATGTAAAATTATATGAGATGTTACACCTCAATGTACAAGATAATATAATGAGATTTATAAAGGAACATATATCTTAACTATGTTGAAAAATATATAGATTTATATGATCTAATATATTACTAAATGTATTCAAATATGTCCCATATTATAGGAGATTATATTTACATTTACATTTATTTATTTAGCAGACGCTTTTATCCAAAGCGACTTACAAAAGTGCATACAGTAAGTACAGCGACAGTGCGGGGACAGGATGTGTATAGTTCCACAATGAGACAGTTCTCAGCTGAGAGCAAGGTCTGTTTGAGGACGCAGTACTATCAGATTTGTACAATTACAGCCTATAGGGCAACTTATACGATCCACTTTCGAACGGCAAACTTCAACAACTTCAAACGGCACAAAAGGCGGCAACAAGAGACAAATTTAAAAGCACAATTTAAAAAGCACAGCAATTTACGACAGCACTGATGGGCGGGGGGGGGGGGGGGCAGCAATTGTGTGCTGGGTCAGTCCAGGTAGAGTCTGAAGAGGTGCGTCTTCAGGCCCCGTCTGAAGGACTGGGGTGAAGAAGCTGTCCGTAGCGAGACCGGGAGTTCGTTCCACCACTGGGGAGCGATGTAGGCGAAACGCCGATGTCTGGCAGAACGAGCACCTCCTGCCTTGACCATGCAGGGAGCAAGGCGTCCAGTTGCTGCTGAGCGCAGGGGTCGGGCTGGTGTGTAGGGCTGGATGAGTTCTTGGAGGTAGGCAGGGGCTGTCCTGTTGACTGCAGAGAAGGCGAGGGTCAGGGTCTTGAATCTGATCCTGGCAGCGACAGGAAGCCAGTGGAGGGATTTCAGCAGGGGAGTAACATGGGAGAATTTGGGGAGGTTGAAGATCAGTCGGGCAGCTGCATTCTGGATGAGCTGGAGAGGCTGGGTGGTGCATGCTGGGAGGCCTGCAAGGAGAGCGTTGCAGTAGTCCAGTCGAGGGAGAACTGTGGCCTGGATAAGGAGCTGCGTCGCGTATGTGGTTAGGAACGGACGAATCCTCCTGCTGTTGTGGAGGAGGAATCGGCAGGCCCGTGATGTGCGAGCAATGTACTCCTTGAAGTCCAGGTTACTGTCGAGGGTGATGCCCAAGCTCTTTGCTGTCTGAGAGGATGGTATTGTGGTGCCATCGACGGTGATGGAAAGGTCATGCAGAGGGGAAGGGCCGGCTGGGATGAAGAGGAGTTCCATTTACTGAGGTTCAGCTTCAGGTGGTGGGATGTCATCCATTTGGAGATGTCAGCCAGGCATGCAGAGATTCTTTCGTTGACCTGGGGGGTAGAGGGAGGGAAAGAGAAAAAGAGTTGGATGTCGTCAGCATAGCAGTGATAGGAGAAGCCATGCGATTTGATAACTGAGCCAAGAGAGTTAATATAAATTGAGAAGAGTAGGGGTCCCAGTACTGAACCCTGTGGAACTCCTGTAGTGAGGGGGGTGGGTGCAGAGGTGGAGCCTTTCCAGTAGATCTGGGAGGATCTACCAGTCAGGTAGGACGTGAACCAGGAGAGGGCAGTTCCAGAGATGCCCATCTCAGACAGCTTTGATATTAGTGTCTGGTGGTTGACTGTGTCGAAAGCAGCAGAGAGGTCGAGGAGGATGAGGACAGATGACAAGCTGGAGGCTCTAGCAGTGTGGAGAGCCTCTGTCACGGCCAGGAGTGCAGTTTCTGTTGAGTGTCCAGCTCTGAATCCTGACTGATGGGGGTCCAAGAGGTTGTTCCTGAGAAGAAAAGGGGAGAGTTGGTTAATTATTATATATCAGAAGAGGCATTTTAAATATATGTAAATATATATGTGAAATTATATGATATGTTATACCTCGACGTACAAGATAATATAATGAGATTTATATGGGAATATATCTTAACTATGTTGAAAAATATATAGATTTATATTAAATATATTGTATATAATTATCATATTATATATTGTTTTTATTATACAACTAACAATTTTGACTACCATGACCTGGATGAATGAGAATCTTCACAGATAATCTAATGTACTGTACAATTTCTGTCGTACATTTGAAAATATATATTGAATAATACATCAATATGCAGTACTTCCTTTATTACACTTTATTTTTTATTTAAAACATGTTATTTTTTAAAATAGGCCATATTTTAAATGCACAATTATAAATGAACAAAAACACTTGAAATAAAAAATTCAAAAGCGCACCTCCTTCAATACGGATGAAAAAAATAATAACAACAAAATAAAAAATAAATAAATAAAAATCAGTGCAACAGTGCAAGTGTCCCTTGTGGAAAAAACAGGAACAGTCAAACAAAAGTGTTAACAAGTGTCACACATGCTCACTCAGTTGACCGTGGACTTTATCTTCTGCTGGTGCCGTAATTCACAAATCCTTTTGTTAAGGGCCGTTCTTATTTCTGAAATCTTGACCCCCGGATGTTTCTGCACAACTGCATCTGTAAAAGATAGCATAAGAAAGACAAATGTCATTGTTTCAAAAGGAAAGATGAGGTGGATTAGCCTGGGCACGCCCATACTTCCTATGGCGCTGCACAAAATTTCGTGATCAAGTCAGTATGGCCAAGCAGCCTATTTACTGCATTTCCTGTCCCAGAATTTCAGGCACCAATGAGAAGCGAGCTTTCACTCCAGGGTGAAGAAGGAGAGCTTAACAAGTTTACATTTAATTTTGCCTTTCAGAAGGTGGTTAGTACGTGAGATTGCCCAGACAAGGCTCGTATGAGCTTTTGTCTCGAAAGCCAGGCTAGAGGTGGATCCCAATACTGGTAATTTCCTACCATGCCTACTCCTCCCTCCTCAGGGGGTTACCTACAGATAGTTCAGTCTGAAATCAGATTCAGCTTCTCAGGAAACCAAAGGAGGAGTTAGGAGGGGTTCTCCAAGGGGCTTTTAGAATGAGCAGGTTACTACTGTATCCACTTTCTTTTCCAGGAAGTATTGTGGTCAGTGAGAGCAACTGTACTTTGCTGTAGCCAAGCGTTTCCCAACTGAAGGTGATTAGAATCAAGTATTTGCGATTGAATCAAGTATTTTGGACATACACTGGGCTAAATTGCTCTGCCATGTTACTTACAATCACTACGAATGTTGCATAGGGTGTCTTTAAGTCTTACCAAGTAAAGCTTTAAGCTTCGTTGGGTCTAGAGGTTGACGTCTCTCTGCAGATGGATCGACCTTGTTGACCCCTCCTGTCAGGTTGGACTTCAATAGGACATCAATGCTGAACAGGCCCAGCAGGAGGGTGCGGGCCATTCCTTTCGCTGTGGGTTGTGCTTTTGCGGTCTCCCAACAATGGGCAGAACACTCTGGTGGAGTCATCATTCCCTAGTTTCACCTAATTAATTGTAAAAAGAAAAGACAAGAAACAGAATCACCAATGACAGAATGTTTTTAATTGATGTTTTTAAAATAAAATTACCAATGACAATGTTTTTAATTGATTATTACAAAAATTTACTTACTGTTGTTGGTTTGGGAGGTGTGGGAGATGTGGGTTGAGGAGGTGATGGTGTAGCAGATGATGGTGTAGCAGCACTGGCCTCATATTCACTTTCCCCTTCATAGCTGGAGCTGCTGGTGACCTTGTCCGCAATGAGGGTCCTGACAGCCGCCAGAAGTGATGGGATTTCTGGGAAATATGGCCCACTGAATTTACTACATGAGGACTCCAAATACGTAGTAAATACATAACATGTTTAAAAAAAATGAATAAATAAATACACCTCCACTAATTTTTCCTTTCTCAAAGTGCAGCAAAATGTGTTCCATGTGCTTTAAGTGTTGGTTTGGAGTAATTCCAATCATAGCGCTGTTCTACGAGCTTGGTGAGCAAGGAGAGCAAAAGATTTTGGAACAACATAGACCAAATAGCGAACTGGCAGCTTATGCTAACTCTATGGAACACGGAAAATGAAAGTGAAAGTGAGCTTGCTTGTTCCATTGAATAAGCGTAAGCAGCACGTTTGCCACTCGGTCTATGTTGGTCCAAATTATTTTGCTTTCCTTGCTATCGACAGCACCCACCAAGCTCGTGTAACAGCGCTCTGATTGGAATTACTCCGAACCAACACTTTAAGTCGCACTTAGCTGCATGCTTTCCAGTCATTTGTTAGTTAAACCAATGACTTAAGTATGTCACTTACATGCCAGAAGGCCAGTTGTGCGTTCTAGCAACAAACTTAACTCATTTGTAAAATGTGTGCAGGCTGAAAAGCACGAAGCGAAGCACTTTTTTGGACTTAAGCACATGGGAGAATTCCGCCCTAAGTGTTTAGTCCTAGGTTAAATTTTGTTCCTTCTAGAAACTCTACCTATACTATATCTGTAGGCCTATATCTTTAAGAATAACACCAAAAATCAGGAGACAATGCTTTATGCAATCTAAAACAATGCCTGTTTTAATCTAAAAGAGATAGTTACCCTTTACTGCTATTTTGCGCAGCCTTGTGTTTTCTTTATTCAAAGCCTTGAGTTGGCTCTCGAGGTCTTTGGTGGCTGCAGAAGATTCTCCACTTTGCTGTTCACGAAGTCTTTGATTTTCTTCCTTGAGAGCCTTGATCTCATCCGCAAGTGTCTCAGTGTCCTCTGAGCTGAGGTTAGGTTCGTCTTGGGAGAAAACCTCTAATTCAGACCGTCTTGCCGCAAGGAGTTTGTAGTTTTTCTGTTGGGTAAAAATGATCAAATCAATTATGTATGAAGCAATACACACAAGAGTTAGGAAAATGAAACCATACATGGATTACAACGAATCATTAAGCTTTACATGTCCCATGGCTAAATGTGTTTCAATTCATAGCTGTCCACTAGCACTAACATACAGACACACAAACACCTATGGGCAATCTACCAATTAACAAATTCACCAATTAACTTAACATGCATGCAAACTTTGGCATGTGGGAGGAAGCCAGAGTACCCAGAGAAAATAGCAAACTCCACACAAAAAGGCCTCAGCCAGCCAGTGGGTTTCAACCCAGAACCATCTTGCTGTGAGGCAACAGTGCCACTACACCACCATGCCGCTGGTCCCAAAATACTTTTTATTTTCTATTGTTTGTGTTAGGCTGGCTCACAACCCAAGTACAAAAATCAAAGATGTAAAAAATATATTATCAAAACAGCTGCCATAAAAAGAACCCCTTACCTTTTTGGCAACTAGGCCTACAGATTCTTCCTGGGTGTTAAGGTAGAGTTTGTTGGGTAACCTCTTTCTCTTTTTGCCCTTTGGTTGGTCTTCTTCCAAAAGCTCCCGCTCAGCAATTTTGAGTGTAGACTCCTTTTCTGTTAGTAAAAAACAGTAGCAAGACCAAGGGAGTCACTAGCATGTAAGCTAGCAAGAGTGACTCCCTTGGTTTACAGCAACTGTGCTAAACTAAAGCCAAAAAACGCTGCTCCCAAAGCAGGACAATGCCTGGACGGATTTTAACCAGGTTTTTTTCACTGTTTTAAGTCTGAGGGTGAGACTGACTTAATTTCATGTTTGGGTGGTATATTCCTTTAAATAAAATACTTTTAGGCTGCGGATCAAATAGGGACAGAGTGTACCCCGATCACTAATGTTAACTGAATCGGGCACAGCAAAATGAAACTGAAAGTAAGTTACTATGGCCCTTTCACTGTTAATTGACAGTTCAGTATTTGGTCTATGTTGTATCAAATGATCTCATTCTTTATCCTAATAACAGTACCTCAAAAAACAGGGCTATTGACTGATTAACACCAAACCTCTCCTTTAATTTCACAATGTAGCTGCTACAGCCACCACACTGATTTTTACTAACTGTACAATGTTGGCTAACAATGTTATCAATCAAGGAATCAAGGAATGAAGGCATTTATGTGTGGCAGTTAAGAATTCATAGTTACAAATCAACTCAAATCTTAGGTGACAATTTTCAAATTAGGTTTAATTGATGTTTAATGTGGTTTAATGGTGTTTAATTAATGTTTCAATGCTTTTTCAAAATTCATATGACGCGAGACTCATGACTAATGACCGTTAGCTAGCCTGCGAAAAATTCAAATGAAGTAGCTAAAGCTAATATTATCTAGCTGGCTAGAAGTTCAAATGAAGCGGGACTTCCTTGACTATCAGCCCCTAACGGTCAGCAGCTGACTTTCGGCCTAGTCCGCTTCATTCATGTTCCCAAAGCTAACGTTACTTGACCAGCAAAGAATACTTGGCCAATGATGCAAAAACCTCAACAGGTTAATTGCTATCATGATCAATATTGTATGACTATAGAAGTACAAAGACATCATGACAAACACAAGTACTTGCCTGCCAACTGCAAAATGTGTGCTGATTCAACTGGCCACCCATTAGAAGGCCTTTTCGCACCGATGCTGCGGCACTCGATAAGATACTCTTTTTCTGTGTTTTCAGGATCAAATTCTATGATCCAGTTTACGAGGACTATACTAAGGGAACCTTTATCATTCCCCTTTGACCAGCTCACAAGAGCAAACTTCATTTTCTCCTCTCACCGACGGCTGAAACATGCAGAGAATAGAGCGGGTGGTGACTTGTCGTTCTTCACGCCCATAAAACTATCGTGTCTATGGTAACGAGTAGCTCGACCAATCAGTGACGTTGCTTTTACACTGTAGGATTCTGGGTAGTGTTGCAAATCTATTTTTTTTTTTCGTTTCTCTTGGTTAATTTAACGTTTTAGTCTTGCTTTACAATAATGTGCTCACTGTACACAACATAGGGAAATGGAATGGAAATGCATGTTAGTTGATCTGCCACATTATGCCAGCCTTTATGCATGTATTCCTCCACGTTCCAGTGTGGAGGACTGAAATACAATGTTGAGGATGAAATGTCATGAGAATAAAATGTTGAGAATGAAATGTGGGGAAATAAAAAGTGGACTCTTGTACTTTTTGCTGCTGTTAATGATTTATTTATTTTATAATACTCTGGTAACTACATTTTACCATATATGAATAGATACATAGCCATATATGATCTATCAATATGGATGTATAATATAAAATATGACTGTCATGCAAAATGCTGATTTGGAGCCTGGAGCTTACTTAACTCATAAAATTACTTTATTTCAAGAAACATACAAGCAATAATGTAATATAGGTTTGTTTACACAGCAATATATTCTAAAATATATTAATCAATACATAGCAATACTTTGTCCATCCATATATTCCTATATATGTTAAAATATATGGGCAAGTTTCTCATATATCGAAATATATTTCCTAATGTGTTGCAATATAAATTATAGTATATTGCAATATACTTTTGTTTCGTAAGGGTTGGCTCTCTCTCTCCACCTGCCTCCTCCTCTCTGTCCTCATTTTGTTTTTTAACCCTTTCGTGATTAAGGTCACATTTTGTATGGTGATTATCCGTTTAGCGCCAAGCTAAAAGTCGTTTATTTGTTTTTGGGTACTATCACACATTAAAAACGAAACACCGTGGGTCACTTTAGAGAGCATCTTCTGCTCTGCCTTGTCTCTGAAGACATAACTAGGCTGCACATAAAACTTCCCGTTGCGTTTCAGTACATGAAAAAAAGGTTTCTTTGCATCATTTTGGTTCTATTACATTTAATGAATGCACATGACCTCTATGTTTTCTGTACATGTCTGACAAACGATTACATGGCAAAATAGATAACTATTCTTCTATATGTCTGCACTCGCATTCCTGCACAATAAAAGATGAAAGAATACACCTTCAGTCAGATTAACACTGCAGTGTACAAACGATCCACACTTTACACCCTTGTGGAAGTGTTCACCTTCTCAATGAGAAGATAATTATACAAATTCCTCCAAATTCAGCCGGTCAAGGAAACAGCAGACTCGACTTGAGCTGGACGGGTTTATTTGCTCCTGGGTAACATCATAGAATAATAAAAAGAAGTTCCGTCGTTTATTCATGTGGCAACTTCAGGTCTGCGTTGTCTGTGAACACATAACTAAAGTGCATACAGAGTTCAACTTCCAGCTCCAGTACATGAAAACGTCGTCGTAGCAACGTTTTGGTAATATTACATTTTGTGAATTGACGTGAGCTCTATGTTTTATACAGTCTGACGGATGCATGGCAAATAGTATTCACTCTCATTCCTGCATAATATACGACGAAAGAGTACACCTTCGGGCACATAACAGCGCATGCTCAATTCCGCTGAAAAAGGCAAAAATGTAAAACTAGTCAGGTAGCATGAGTCTATCATTCCATCTGTATAAGAATGGATAACCCCGCAGCACCTTATCTCCCATACAGTAGCTATGCTAGCTACAATAGCCAAGCTAGCAGCAAAGCCAAATATGCATTTCTTTAATCTCAATATTCATATGAGGTGATCCTTTTTTACTACTGTGGAGTAGTGCTTCATAGGTTGTTGTAGGCGTTTTAGGTCACAACTAGCTACTGACTTTAATACGAAAACTTTCTAGCGGAGCAGTGACAAGTTTTCTACCCACCATTTTGTTGGAACACACACAGCAGCTGAGAGAAAATGGCCACTTGAATGGCAGTATCTACACTGAAATAACAGCCTGTGACCGCTAGGCGTCTTCACGTACCTGTAACTGTATGTAATCTCACGTGTATAATACAAAACACATATAATGAAATGAGCAATGTAAACAGTATTTTATGTTCAGTGTTTAGTCATAGACGTTCCATTGAAATCTGCTGCTTATTTTTTTAAAATTACCTGACTTAAAGTTGTTTCCCCCTTCGGAAGTTTAAAAGAAAGGTAACATTCAATCAGATCAAACTACTGAAAGGAAATTGTTATTTAAAACACACTTGCATTTCTTTCAATTATGTGCACCAGTTGAAGTTTCAGATGAGATGATCATTAGAATCAAACGAATGCTGATTGGCTTATGGAGAAGGTGGGTGGGGTTATGTAAGAAAGAAAAGGTCTGGAATATGGCATTCATCTCATCGGTCTGTTCTCCAGGCTAGTCATGGAAGTTGCAGTGTATAAACTCACCACACTTTACACCCTTGTGGTCGTGTTCAAGTTCCCATTGAGAACTAAGATACCTACCCTATGTGTATTCCTTCAAATTCAGCCGGTCAAGGAAACAGCAGACTCGACTTGAGCTGGACGGGTTTATTTGCTCCTGGGTAACATCATAGAATAATAAAAAGAAGTTCCGTCATTTATTTATGTGGCAACTTCAGGTCTGCGTTGTCTGTGAACACATAACTAAAGTGCATACAGAGTTCAACTTCCAGCTCCAGTACATTAAAACGTCGTCGTCGCTAACGTTTTGGTACTATTACATTTTGTGAATTGACGTGAGCTCTATGTTTTATACAGTCTGACGGATGCATGGCAAATAGTATGCACTCTCATTCCTGCATAATATACGACGAAAGAGTACACCTTCGGGCACATAACAGCGCATGCTCAATTCCGCTGAAAAAGGCAAAAATGTAAAACGAGTCAGGTAGCATGAGTCTATCATTCCATCTGTATAAGAATGGATAACCCCGCAGCACCTTATCTCCCATACAGTAGCTATGCTAGCTACAATAGCCAAGCTAGCAGCAAAGCCAAATATGCATTTCTTTAATCTCAATATTCATATGAGGTGATCCTTTTTTACTACTGTGGAGTAGTGCTTCATAGGTTGTTGTAGGCGTTTTAGGTCACAACTAGCTACTGACTTTAATACGAAAACTTTCTAGCGGAGCAGTGACAAGTTTTCTACCCACCATTTTGTTGGAACACACACAGCAGCTGAGAGAAAATGGCCACTTGAATGGCAGTATCTACACTGAAATAACAGCCTGTGACCGCTAGGCGTCTTCACGTACCTGTAACTGTATGTAATCTCACGTGTATAATACAAAACACATATAATGAAATGAGCAATGTAAACAGTATTTTATGTTCAGTGTTTAGTCATAGACGTTCCATTGAAATCTGCTGCTTATTTTTTTAAAATTACCTGACTTAAAGTTGTTTCCCCCTTCGGAAGTTTAAAAGAAAGGTAACATTCAATCAGATCAAACTACTGAAAGGAAATTGTTATTTAAAACACACTTGCATTTCTTTCAATTATGTGCACCAGTTGAAGTTTCAGATGAGATGATCATTAGAATCAAACGAATGCTGATTGGCTTATGGAGAAGGTGGGTGGGGTTATGTAAGAAAGAAAAGGTCTGGAATATAGCACTCATCTCATCGGTCTGTTTTCCAGGCTAGTCGTGGAAAGTTGCAGTGTATAAACTCACCACACTTTACACCCTTGTGGTCGTGTTCAAGTTCCCATTGAGAACTAAGATACCTACCCTATGTGTATTCCTTCAAATTCAGCCGGTCAAGGAAACAGCAGACTCGACTTGAGTTAGAACGGGTTTATTTGCTCCTGGGTAACATCATAGAATAATAAAAAGAAGTTCCGTCGTTTATTCATGTGGCAACTTCAGGTCTGCGTTGTCTGTGAACACATAACTAAAGTGCATACAGAGTTCAACTTCCAGCTCCAGTACATTAAAACGTCGTCGTCGTAACGTTTTGGTACTATTACATTTTGTGAATTGACGCTGAGCTCTATGTTTTATACAGTCTGACGGATGCATGGCAAATAGTATGCACTCTCATTCCTGCATAATATACGACGAAAGAGTACACCTTCGGGCACATAACAGCGCATGCTCAATTCCGCTGAAAAAGGCAAAAATGTAAAACGAGTCAGGTAGCATGAGTCTATCATTCCATCTGTATAAGAATGGATAACCCCGCAGCACCTTATCTCCCATACAGTAGCTATGCTAGCTACAATAGCCAAGCTAGCAGCAAAGCCAAGTATGTATTTCTTTAATCTCAATATTCATATGAGGTGATCCTTTTTTACTACTGTGGAGTAGTGCTTCATAGGTTGTTGTAGGCGTTTTAGGTCACAACTAGCTACTGACTTTAATACGAAAACTTTCTAGCGGAGCAGTGACAAGTTTTCTACCCACCATTTTGTTGGAACACACACAGCAGCTGAGAGAAAATGGCCACTTGAATGGCAGTATCTACACTGAAATAACAGCCTGTGACCGCTAGGCGTCTTCACGTACCTGTAACTGTATGTAATCTCACGTGTATAATACAAAACACATATAATGAAATGAGCAATGTAAACAGTATTTTATGTTCAGTGTTTAGTCATAGACGTTCCATTGAAATCTGCTGCTTATTTTTTTAAAATTACCTGACTTAAAGTTGTTTCCCCCTTCGGAAGTTTAAAAGAAAGGTAACATTCAATTCGATCAAACTTACTGAAAGGAAATTGTTATTTAAAACACACTTGCATTTCTTTCAATTATGTGCACCAGTTTAAGTTTCAGATGAGATGATCATTAGAATCAAACGAATGCTGATTGGCTTATGGAGAAGGTGGGTGGGGTTATGTAAGAAAGAAAAGGTCTGGAATATAGCACTTCATCTCATCGGTCTGTTTCTCCAGGCTAAGTGCAGTGTATAAACTCACCACACTTTACACCCTTGTGGTCGTGTTCAAGTTCCCATTGAGAACTAAGATACCTACCCTATGTGTATTCCTTCAAATTCAGCCGGTCAAGGAAACAGCAGACTCGACTTGAGCTCAAATGGGTTTATTTGCTCCTGGGTAACATCATAGAATAATAAAAAGAAGTTCCGTCATTTATTTATGTGGCAACTTCAGGTCTGCGTTGTCTGTGAACACATAACTAAAGTGCATACAGAGTTCAACTTCCAGCTCCAGTACATGAAAACGTCGTCTTCGCAACGTTTTGGTAATATTACATTTTGTGAATTGACGTGAGCTCTATGTTTTATACAGTCTGACGGATGCATGGCAAATAGTATTCACTCTCATTCCTGCATAATATACGACGAAAGAGTACACCTTCGGGCACATAACAGCGCATGCTCAATTCCGCTGAAAAAGGCAAAAATGTAAAACGAGTCAGGTAGCATGAGTCTATCATTTCATCTGTATAAGAATGGATAACCCCGCAGCACCTTATCTCCCATACAGTAGCTATGCTAGCTACAATAGCCAAGCTAGCAGCAAAGCCAAATATGTATTTCTTTAATCTCAATATTCATATGAGGTGATCCTTTTTTACTACTGTGGAGTAGTGCTTCATAGGTTGTTGTAGGCGTTTTAGGTCACAACTAGCTACTGACTTTAATACGAAAACTTTCTAGCGGAGCAGTGACAAGTTTTCTACCCACCATTTTGTTGGAACACACACAGCAGCTGAGAGAAAATGGCCACTTGAATGGCAGTATCTACACTGAAATAACAGCCTGTGACCGCTAGGCGTCTTCACGTACCTGTAACTGTATGTAATCTCACGTGTATAATACAAAACACATATAATGAAATGAGCAATGTAAACAGTATTTTATGTTCAGTGTTTAGTCATAGACGTTCCATTGAAATCTGCTGCTTATTTTTTTAAAAATTACCTGACTTAAAGTTGTTTCCCCCTTCGGAAGTTTAAAAGAAAGGTAACATTCAATCAGATCAAACTACTGAAAGGAAATTGTTATTTAAAACACACTTGCATTTCTTTCAATTATGTGCACCAGTTGAAGTTTCAGATGAGATGATCATTAGAATCAAACGAATGCTGATTGGCTTATGGAGAAGGTGGGTGGGGTTATGTAAGAAAGAAAAGGTCTGGAATATAGCACTCATCTCATCGGTCTGTTTTCCAGGCTAGTCGTGGAAAGTTGCAGTGTATAAACTCACCACACTTTACACCCTTGTGGTCGTGTTCAAGTTCCCATTGAGAACTAAGATACCTACCCTATGTGTATTCCTTCAAATTCAGCCGGTCAAGGAAACAGCAGACTCGACTTGAGCTGGACGGGTTTATTTGCTCCTGGGTAACATCATAGAATAATAAAAAGAAGTTCCGTCATTTATTTATGTGGCAACTTCAGGTCTGCGTTGTCTGTGAACACATAACTAAAGTGCATACAGAGTTCAACTTCCAGCTCCAGTACATGAAAACGTCGTCTTCGCAACGTTTTGGTACTATTACATTTTGTGAATTGACGCGAGCTCTATGTTTTATACAGTCTGACGGATGCATGGCAAATAGTATGCACTCTCATTCCTGCATAATATACGACGAAAGAGTACACCTTCGGGCACATAACAGCGCATGCTCAATTCCGCTGAAAAAGGCAAAAATGTAAAACTAGTCAGGTAGCATGAGTCTATCATTTCATCTGTATAAGAATGGATAACCCCGCAGCACCTTATCTCCCATACAGTAGCTATGCTAGCTACAATAGCCAAGCTAGCAGCAAAGCCAAATATGTATTTCTTTAATCTCAATATTCATATGAGGTGATCCTTTTTTACTACTGTGGAGTAGTGCTTCATAGGTTGTTGTAGGCGTTTTAGGTCACAACTAGCTACTGACTTTAATACGAAAACTTTCTAGCGGAGCAGTGACAAGTTTTCTACCCACCATTTTGTTGGAACACACACAGCAGCTGAGAGAAAATGGCCACTTGAATGGCAGTATCTACACTGAAATAACAGCCTGTGACCGCTAGGCGTCTTCACGTACCTGTAACTGTATGTAATCTCACGTGTATAATACAAAACACATATAATGAAATGAGCAATGTAAACAGTATTTTATGTTCAGTGTTTAGTCATAGACGTTCCATTGAAATCTGCTGCTTATTTTTTTAAAATTACCTGACTTAAAGTTGTTTCCCCCTTCGGAAGTTTAAAAGAAAGGTAACATTCAATTCAGATCAAACTACTGAAAGGAAATTGTTATTTAAAACACACATGCATTTCTTTCAATTAAGTGTACCAGTTTAAGTTTCAGATGAGATGATCATTAGAATCAAACGAATGCTGATTGGCTTATGGAGAAGGTGGGTGGGGTTATGTAAGAAAGAAAAGGTCTGGAATATGGCATTCATCTCATCGGTCTGTTTTCCAGGCTAGTCATGGAAAGTTGCAGTGTATAAACTCACCACACTTTACACCCTTGTGGTCGTGTTCAAGTTCCCATTGAGAACTAAGATACCTACCCTATGTGTATTCCTTCAAATTCAGCCGGTCAAGGAAACAGCAGACTCGACTTGAGCTGGACGGGTTTATTTGCTCCTGGGTAACATCATAGAATAATAAAAAGAAGTTCCGTCATTTATTTATGTGGCAACTTCAGGTCTGCGTTGTCTGTGAACACATAACTAAAGTGCATACAGAGTTCAACTTCCAGCTCCAGTACATTAAAACGTCGTCGTCGTAACGTTTTGGTACTATTACATTTTGTGAATTGACGCGAGCTCTATGTTTTATACAGTCTGACGAATGCATGGCAAAATAGTATGCACTCTCATTCCTGCATAATATACGACGAAAGAGTACACCTTCGGGCACATAACAGCCATGCCCAATTCCGCTGAAAAAGGCAAAAATGTAAAAGGAGTCAGGTAGCATGAGTCTATCATTCCATCTGTATAAGAATGGATAACCCCGCAGCACCTTATCTCCCATACAGTAGCTATGCTAGCTACAATAGCCAAGCTAGCAGCAAAGCCAAGTATGTATTTCTTTAATCTCAATATTCATATGAGGTGATCCTTTTTTACTACTGTGGAGTAGTGCTTCATAGGTTGTTGTAGGCGTTTTAGGTCACAACTAGCTACTGACTTTAATACGAAAACTTTCTAGCGGAGCAGTGACAAGTTTTCTACCCACCATTTTGTTGGAACACACAGCACAGCAGCTGAGAGAAAATGGCCACTTGAATGGCAGTATCTACACTGAAATAACAGCCTGTGACCGCTAGGCGTCTTCACGTACCTGTAACTGTATGTAATCTCACGTGTATAATACAAAACACATATAATGAAATGAGCAATGTAAACAGTATTTTATGTTCAGTGTTTAGTCATAGACGTTCCATTGAAATCTGCTGCTTATTTTTTAAAAATTACCTGACTTAAAGTTGTTTCCCCCTTCGGAAGTTTAAAAGAAAGGTAACATTCAATCAGATCAAACTACTGAAAGGAAATTGTTATTTAAAACACACTTGCATTTCTTTCAATTATGTGCACCAGTTGAAGTTTCAGATGAGATGATCATTAGAATCAAACGAATGCTGATTGGCTTATGGAGAAGGTGGGTGGGGTTATGTAAGAAAGAAAAGGTCTGGAATATAGCACTCATCTCATCGGTCTGTTTTCCAGGCTAGTGCAGTGTATAAACTCACCACACTTTACACCCTTGTGGTCGTGTTCAAGTTCCCATTGAGAACTAAGATACCTACCCTATGTGTATTCCTTCAAATTCAGCCGGTCAAGGAAACAGCAGACTCGACTTGAGCTGGACGGGTTTTATTTGCTTCCTGGGTAACATCATAGAATAATAAAAAGAAGTTCCGTCATTTATTTCATGTGGCAACTTCAGGTCTGCGTTGTCTGTGAACACATAACTAAAGTGCATACAGAGTTCAACTTCCAGCTCCAGTACATGAAAACGTGGTCGTCGCAACGTTTTGGTACTATTACATTTTGTGAATTGACGCGAGCTCTATGTTTTATACAGTCTGACGGATGCATGGCAAATAGTATGCACTCTCATTCCTGCATAATATACGACGATAAGAGTACACCTTCGGGCACATAACAGCGCATGCTCAATTCCGCTGAAAAAGGCAAAAATGTAAAACGAGTCAGGTAGCATGAGTCTATCATTCCATCTGTATAAGAATGGATAACCCCGCAGCACCTTATCTCCCATACAGTAGCTATGCTAGCTACAATAGCCAAGCTAGCAGCAAAGCCAAGTATGTATTTCTTTAATCTCAATATTCATATGAGGTGATCCTTTTTTACTACTGTGGAGTAGTGCTTCATAGGTTGTTGTAGGCGTTTTAGGTCACAACTAGCTACTGACTTTAATACGAAAACTTTCTAGCGGAGCAGTGACAAGTTTTCTACCCACCATTTTGTTGGAACACACACAGCAGCTGAGAGAAAATGGCCACTTGAATGGCAGTATCTACACTGAAATAACAGCCTGTGACCGCTAGGCGTCTTCACGTACCTGTAACTGTATGTAATCTCACGTGTATAATACAAAACACATATAATGAAATGAGCAATGTAAACAGTATTTATGTTCAGTGTTTAGTCATAGACGTTCCATTGAAATCTGCTACTTATTTTTTAAAAATTACCTGACTTAAAGTTGTTTCCCCCTTCGGAAGTTTAAAAGAAAGGTAACATTCAATCAGATCAAACTACTGAAAGGAAATTGTTATTTAAAACACACATGCATTTCTTTCAATTATGTGCACCAGTTTAAGTTTCAGATGAGATGATCGTTAGAATCAAACGAATGCTGATTGGCTTATGGAGAAGGTGGGTGGGGTTATGTAAGAAAGAAAAGGTCTGGAATATAGCACTCATCTCATCGGTCTGTTTTCCAGGCTAGTGCAGTGTATAAACTCACCACACTTTACACCCTTGTGGTCGTGTTCAAGTTCCCATTGAGAACTAAGATACCTACCCTGTGTGTATTCCTCCAAATTCAGCCGGTCAAGGAAACAGCAGACTCGACTTGAGCTCAAACGGGTCTATTTGCTCCTGGGTAATATCATAGAATAATAAAAAGAAGTTCCGTCGTTTATTTATGTGGCAACTTCAGGTCTGCGTTGTCTGTGAACACATAACTAAAGTGCATACTTCCAGCTCCAGTACATGAAAACGTCGCCGTCGCAACGTTTTGGTACTATTACATTTTGTGAAGTGACGTGAGCTCTATGTTTTATCCAGTATGACGGATGCATGGCAAAATAGTATGCACTCTCATTCCTGCATAATATACGACGAAAGAGTACACCTTCGGTCAGATTTTAGACTTTAGTTCCCTTTCAGACACTTCAATGACGACAGGATCTAGGAAGGGTCCTTTTATTTATTGCAGGGAAATAAACTTTATTTTTGGTGGATGTAAAGTCAATTGTACAAGAAATATATAAGCTTACAATTACAATGGCTATAATATTCATATTACATCGAGGATCCAATTCGCAAAGAATCCTAAATTAAGTCATTAAGTGGCATTCTTGTTAACTCTGTTTTGGCATAGAATATCTATATTATTATCGATACTACACTGGGTAGATCTCCAACTTCCGGTTTTCAGACAGTTTAACGGCGAATCAGATGAACCCGTGAGTGTTGTTACACAGCAATCATGTTTAGCTTAACTGACAGCTGCACCTTAAACTCGTGATACTTCCAGTTTAAGTAGTACCGTCGCAAAGCGCAGCTAAGATAGTTTACAGAGCAATTGCCCCAATATGCTTGGCAAAACAATACACAAATCCGTACTGCAGTCACAATCATAAACAGACGTATGTCACAGTATTCTCTCGTGAATTATGACTGTACTCATATCAAGAATTACACTCTATAACATCACAGATTGTGATTATATAGAGATAACTGCTAAAATAAAAGAAATAACAACATAAAGGGCCACATGTATCAATAGTGCATACGCACTAAAATCGCGGTGAGCACTTTTCTACACATAAAACGATATTCATGAAAAGGTACTTCCTGGGAAAACATGCGTACCTCTGTGCATGGTCGCGAGGTGGTGTACGCATAAAATTTGTAATTTGCAGATTGGCGACACCAGGAGGAACTAACGGTGATGCAAGTAAACGGGTCTTGTGTCAATCGTTGATGAGTGTTATCGTGCCAGGTCCCGGCGCCAGGATGAAGTGACTGAGGGGGCAATTAAAAATGGCGAGAGGGCAAATCTATATTATATAGTTAAACAGTATATTATCACACTTTTTCCATGTGTTTGTGCGTCATGGCCATAATATGAAATAGGAATATTTGGGGCAGATTGCCAGGTCGCCTCCTAAAATTGGTCTGGTGGTAGGTTTAATGAAATTCATTGATTTAACCATGCAATAGCCTCTGAAAGGCTAAATAACAACAAGACTACTGTTTCAAAATGAAAAAAATACATTTATTTCACTGCAGTGGTGAAGCCAGTATCAAACCTGAGTGTCCTCGCACAATTTAGGGAATCGGAGCAATTGGAACGTAGGCCTACAAGACGCAAAATAATAGAATTTATGAATGATTCTAACCACTGAGAGATGGCTGCTAAAATCAACACAATAATAGCCAACAGCATCAGGGTCATTAAGTAGAAAAAAAAGATGATCAGATCGTTTTGTCTGTCTTTCTGCTCATGCCACACTCTCTCCCACTCTCTCGTTGACCAAAACTGGACCAATGTCTGGACTCAAACCAGGCTTATGATATTATCTATTTGGACTTTCAAAAGGCATTTGACAAAGTTCCGCACGAGAGACTCATATTGAAAATGACATCTGCGGGAATTACAGGAGCCATCACAGAGTGGGTTCGAAGTTGGCTGTCTAATAGAAAGCAGACTGTAACTGTGGGAGGAATTGTATCGGAGCAGGGTCCTGTACGAAGTGGAGTCCCGCAGGGATCGGTGTTGGGGCCTTTGCTATTTCTTATATACATAAATGATCTTGATGCAAAGGTTAGAAGTAAAATAGTAAAATTTGCAGATGACACAAAACTAGGGGGTCTAGCCAACAGTATAGAATCAACTAAAATAATACAGGAAGACCTAAACAGCATCCAAAAGTGGGCAGATACCTGGCAGATGACTTTCAATTTAGATAAATGTAAAATCTTGCATGTAGGAAATAAGAACCTTAAACAAGACTACTTCATGGGTGGAAAAAAACTAGAATGTGCTCAATTTGAAAAGGACTTGGGAGTAATGGTTGACCCAAGCTTAACAGGATCTAGGCAGTGTGCTGTAGCAGTAAAAAAGGCCAACAGGATGCTGGGATATATAGCCAAAACTATTGAGTATAAATCTAAAGAGGTTATATTAAAATTATACAATGCCTTAGTCAGACCGCACCTGGAATACTCTGTGCAGTTCTGGGCACCGCACTATAAAAAAGATACTGAAGCTTTAGAAAAGGTTCAAAGAAGGGCAACTAAATTAGTTCCTGGCATGAAATATAAATGCTATGAGGAAAGACTCAAGTCACTTAACCTATTTAGATTAAGCGAGAGGAGGCTTAGGGGTGATTTAATTGAGGTATTTAAATTTATAAAAGGAATCAATAAGGTTAACTATAATAGATTCTTTAGGGTGAGTTCAGTCTGTAAAACAAGAGGACATAAATGGAAACTAGTTAAGAGTAAGTTCCGCACTGATGTAAGGAAATATTATTTTACACAAAGAGTTATCAATACATGGAATAGGTTGCCAGGTCATGTAGTTGAGGCAGAGACCCTTGCTGTGTTCAAGTCCAGACTTGATGCAGTTTTGGATACTCTTTAATTAAGAAATGGCGAGCTTAGTTGGGCCGAATGGCCTGTTCTCGTCATCATATGTTCTTATGTTCTTATGTAAAACTTCACTTTCGTGTTGTTTCCAACAAGTATTCCAAAGTTTCCAATATTTTTGTTGTTTTTGCTATTTTCTATAGGGTACATAAAACAAACTGGGGGGTACAAAATACAACTGAGGGGACAAAGCCTCCTCTTGCCCCCTTGTGGCGCCGGATGCGGACACACTTGTCTTGTGTGTGCTTATTCGTTTTTTGGCCTCTCTTTTAAAATCTGACCACTTCTTCTTCACCTCCTCCACCGTACACACCTCTGGTGAAACTGCATTCATAGCAGTCACCACTTTGAGCCACTCTGCATTTTTCTGTCGATTTGATATGCTGCTAGTCTGGCCTCCAAGAAGGACATTTTTTCTCCTCTCCACCTCATCAATCATCATCTCTGTCTCCATGTCTGAATAATTTCTTTTCTTATGTTCTACCATTGATCCTCAACATCAATACTCTGCATTTCACTCAGATTTACCTGGGATCTTTATATGCTAATTCGACTAATTAAAAGCGTGTCTCGGTCCATATAAGAACAATTGTGGGAATGGACGTTAAGCGCGTTCAAATGCACATAATGTCACGCTGATTTGATTTGATTAAATGAATAAAATTTATGCTCAGATTTATGAAGACCATCAGGCGTAAGTAAGTGTCTTAATAGGGTGTTGGGCTACCATGAGCATTCAAAGCAGCTTAAATGCACCTTGGGATAGATTCTACAAGTGTCTGGAACTCTGTTGGTGACACCAATTTATCCACAAGAAATTTCATCATTCGGAGTTTTGTTGATGGTGATGTAAAATGCTGTCTCAAGCATCACTCCAAAATTTCCCATAAGATTTCAATTGGGTTGAGATCTGGTGACTGAGGTGGCCATAGCATATATAGCATATATGTTTACATCATTTTCATGCTCATCAAACCTTTCAGTGACCACTCATACCTTGTGGATGCCCCATCATCCTGGAAGAGAGAAAATGTTTCACTATAGGATGAGAGGTTATCACTCAGAATGTCTTTGTATTTATTGCTATTTACCTTGCCTCTAAAGGGTTGAGTGGACCTAAACTATGCCGGGAGAATGCATTACACACCACAGAAGAGCCACCACTTTGATGCAACACACATAAACTTTTCTGCTTCTTGAGAACAGGGTGAAGGATGACTAATCTGACCACATGACAGCAATATCACAACTCACCGGCTATATTCTTTGCACCATTTTATGTGCATTTTTAGGTGTCATAAATAATTTATGCACTGCAACCTGACCATGGTATCCCCCTCTGTGAAGTTGTTGATGGACTATTCTTAATGAAAATGCTTACTCATGCCACAGATTGATATTTGCTTGTCTGTTTTGCCTTGCATCTTGAACCAGTGTATGGACATCACATCAAGAACTTGCCCCTAGTTGATATTTTTCAGTTTCAGTAAAGTCTGAAAGAAATGGAGTAAGTGGTCAGTAGCTACCCACAGCCTTGTAGCTTCACTTCACTTCACTTCACACACTTCATTAAGTTCAGAAATGTAGTTCGGTAGCTAGCTAGGTTGCTGAAAGCAAGCCATGTTCAGTGTTTATAGTGAATGCTGACTACAGTTAGTGTAGTAATTTAGTCTTATTTTTAATTGTGTCAATTGGTTCTATCAGCTGCTTCTCGCTAACTACACCAGGCATCTGTATATGGAATAAACTTTAAAGAACTTAAATGCTCTAATTTGTAATAGCTTGTGCTTTATGGTGCCAAATCAGACTTAAGATACCAATGCACTTAAACCCCACATAAGTGTTACGTGGACAGTTTTGCACCTCTGCTACTACTAATTGCATTCAGACATGGGCTGCATAAGCTCCTAGAAGATGTGCGTTTGGGGCAGAGTTTGCCCAAAATGTGGGCATGTTGCTTGAAATGAGGGATTGTGTCATTACTTTCCAAGATACACCTATTCTGACTTGATGCTTAAGTCTCTTTTCTCTCCGTAACCCCCTCCATGTAAGCAAAGGTCAAATAAATCATGCACTGCAGTGCCCATCGTGTGTAACAACAGCATTGTTGTTGGTGACTAAACAGGCAGGGTCAAGTGAAAATAAACAGAAAACCACCTGACACTGAATTGTATATATAAATCAATTAAACCCATTTCATAACCCTGCATATTTAAACCATCAGTGAAATGAATGTATACTTTCTATAACCATGGCTTAATATTGTCTGTGTCATCTAAAACTTGAAAGCACAGAATGCGAGACACATTCATTAGAGAATGTTTGACTTAACCAGAGTGATAAATTAATTTGGCTACCCTAGCATGCTCATTGGACCTCGAACACAGCGAGCCGCTGAATCGACACGGGCGAACCCGGGAAGGCAGGGAAAGCTAAGAAGGGGGAGGAAGGGGGGCAAACTAATGAGGGGGCTATACTCTGCAGCTGGTAGACTCGGTCAAACAAACAATGACGCTACTCGACCGGCATTGATTGGACTACGCTAACCACTGCATACACAGCCTCAGTCAGTACAACGCGTACACGCACCAAACACACAAGACAAATACAAGACTGTAGAACATAAGGCTGGCTGTGACACTAAACCAAAACAACAATGAAAGAAAAACGGGGAAAACAGTGATCAAATCCAGGTCCACAGCCACAACAAAATCTGTCGCGGGAAAGAGCAGATCTTAATATCCCAACAGCCTGGATGCCTATACCCGTATAGATCACAATGATAGACAACAGGAGATGTACGTATATATGAGACTGCTATGCCTACCTTTACTCTCAGGGGTAAATGCTACTGATGACCCAGGGAAGAAAAAGTAGCCCGGAGCTCTCGGTGCACTACGGTACAACAGGTGAATGTTACTACCAAGTGGCGAGCGATGACATCAAAACTCACAAGCGCAGTGAATTGGGAACAAGACGAAAGCAGTTACCTCACAAACTCGGCTGGAATAAACCCCACAAGCTTCCCTGGACAAATGGCACAGCTACCCGCAACAAACAGCTTTTTTCAGGGACGCCCGCACGAGTTTCAAACAATCCCGAGGCACTTCTAAATACCGGAGGAGGTTACGTGCACATTACGTGCCGTCGCACCAGGTGAACCTAATCAATTTGATCACTACCGGGGTTCAACCGGCTACACATGAATTCAAAGTATCCTGAAATCAAATTTTATTTAACATACAGTCGTTTCACCAGTACAGAAACTAGCAGAGCAAACTATCACAATACCCTGTTATTGGTAATTGCAAAAGTGGCGGAGATGATCAAGACACAGCTCTCACAGAGCATGAGAGTGAAATACAAAGGAATGCAGAGTGTCATTTAAACCTTATGGTGTTGAGAGGCAAGTATTTACAGTGGTTTTGGGATGACAAAATGTCTATTTATCATGCCTATTCCCCAAAGACCTTGTAAGGAAAAGTGGTAGATGGGCCCCAGTGGGATGATGAACTGAATACAGACACACAGACACTGTAAGTGGATTATGCATGGGGGGGGTACCAACAATGGGCTTTCAAGACAGCACCACCAAGGTGAGATGGAAGTCATTGAGTTAGCATATGTAAGGAAAATGGATCAGCTTTCCTGTCAGTCCCATCTCAAGCCCAGACCAACTCCAGGAAATGACCCCTTTTGAATGCAAATCCACATACACACCCTCACACAAATGTTCTTTGATATGGAGGGTCTTATGGGGTATAAAGAAAGGTCATGATTTCTATGCTGTAGGGGGAAGTTAGTCTTCCTCACAGGGGCAATGCCAATTATGTAGGGACAATGCCTACGAGAGGTACCACTTACGTGTAAGGAATATCCTTACATGAGGTACCAATTATATTGGTGATAATTAAATTAAACACATGGAGGTGCCATACAGAATATGGTGTCTACCATAGTGGTTAAAATAAAATATTAGTCTCAGTTTCGTATATCAGTCTCATAAAATATACTAAACTACTAATTTGGAACTTCAATTAATAATTAAATTAATAATCATAATAGAAATTACCACATCATCAGTTAATCTTAAATCAAATCACAATATTATCCATTTAGCTAACTAAACAAATAACACTGTTGATTCAACTAAGAGATGAAGGCATTTGGAATTCTGATCAGCAGAGGTTGGCGGCATTCATTCCACGTGTAACATTACAACACACAACCTTGGAAAAATAAGGCATTTATTGAAATATTAAATCAGAGTCAGAAGGCACATGTATGTACAGTAAATGGAGCATGTGTACGTATTTACACTGATGTGTAGATTTGCGTGAATGTCTTGTGCGAGTGTATGAGCGTGTGTGTGTGTGTGTTCCTTTGTTCTGAGTGGCGTGTGTGCTGCGCGTGCTTGCTGAACACACGTGTTCAAAGAGAACAAAGGAACATGCGTGTGGCGGTGAGTTTGAGTTGCCTATGTGTATGTGTGAGCGAACATAACATCTGTCTGGTACAGGATATGTTCAGACGATTGATAACCGCGGGGTTATTTTATGCAAATTAAAAAAAGGTACCGGGGTTAGTAAGACAATACGCATGCAAAGACCCTACGTCTGTGTGGTATCTTAACTAACGCTGCACGGTGAATAGCGTGTGACAAATCAGTTAGGAACAACGAAACATGGCTAGTTACATTACTTGTAATGATTTGAAACACAGGGATGTACAACATTCATCGATGTAGCTAACAATCGGGTGTTTAGCTATGCAAAGTCCTATGCCCAAGGTTAACAGCCTACTGTAGCTCATGAAATGAGGTTCCAATCTTGCGGTTCCGTGGATGGTTTTGTTGGCGGTTCCGTCATCGGGGAGCCAGGGCTGGTTTGGTTCGGTCTGGATGAGGGTTTCTTTTGGGAGACGCGTTGAGGTGGATCCAGTCGCACCTTTGTCTCAGGCTAGTAGCAAGTTCACGCTGCTCTGATCACTGGCGCTGAAACTTGGCTCTTGCGTTATTGATCTCTGCTAGCAATTTGTCCCGTCCGTGTGGTGCGGCCTTCGGGAGAGAGTGAGTGATGCGTCCGTCTTCTTCGGACACACGCAGCAAGAAAGTATGTCGGTCTTCTTTGGACATACGCAGCAAGAGAGTAAGAAGCAAGAGAGGGAGCGGTACGTCCGTCTTCTTCGGATGTACAAAAGCAAGAGAAGGAGGAATGCACCCGGTTTTTACTAGCATCGCTGCAGGGGGGCATTTCCTGTTTACTGTAGCTGTTTTTTGGTTGGGTGAGAGGCTGTAAAATTGCAGCACCATTTCCGTGAGATTGCACTTCACATCAAATGCGATTTACGCATTACTGTCCGTAAAAGTTGAACGAATAAAATGAACGAATCTATCTGTGGACAGCACTGTACCTACATCCCCCCTTTGGTCTCAGGATTTCACCCGAGTGTAACCCCTGAGAGCACATAAGTCTAATATACAGTCACAGCAAAAGTCTGTTAATCGGTTCATTTAGGCCTGTAACATCTGGGCAGTTCATATTGGCTGTAAACATTCTGGGCATTTTGTTCATACTAACGAACTTGGCTAAGCAAGAATAACATGTCATCACAGTTACAAAAGACAAAGTCTAAATAACAAAATGACAGTGTGGAAATAACATCAAACAAAATAACAGTGGGTGTTTGTCTATCCTTCAGGTTTAGTAAGGAACAGGAATGATAGTAAGCCAAATGAATCAATGGTGTTAGAGAGAGAGAGGGGGAAAGATGTCAGAGTGGCACCTGATATGATATAGCCATCTATGGAAGGATCCTGAAGCAGCTGTTTTGACTGATTCTACGGATCAGATGACAATTAAGACTACTGGATGTAATAATTGGGTCTGGTCTTGGCAGACTTGAATTTTGTCCTGAAAGGCATTTTAAATCCTGATGGCTGTATCATGGCAGTATTTGGCAATGTATTCTCATTTCTAAACTTGTGTTTGAAAGTGAGTGCTTGTGTGTCTAGCTTATGAAAGGTCCCTCTGTGGGGTGTCCCAAGCTAGCAGTTTGCCATAGTGATACCAGAGTTAGTGATTGCATTTTTTCGCTTAAAGCACTACTGTGAAGTTGATCCAAGTGTACTCGCAAATTTTGAACTGTGGTGATGGTTTCAAATTGGGAATTTTGTTCCTCTCAACTAAAAGAAGAGAGTCTAGCTAATAGTGAGCTCCAAGTTTGAAGATTGCTGTCAGGAAATCTAAGTTTTGGATTGTGCACCACCCTTCCCGTGAGATAGGCGTGCAAGCTGGAAAGGTTTTTTCCTGAGTTGGGGTCATTCTTGCAGTGGGTGCAAGGTCAGATGGCAAGTGTCACCATTTTGTTTCTAGAAACGTGAGAACCAACCTCTGTAGCTCTTTGGCTGAAAGTTGTTCTTGATTTGTGGCTCAGGGCTGTGAAGCCTGGAGTAGCCACATTCTGAGTCAGAAAGGTAGTCAGAGATGTCATCATCTGACTAAGTTCTGGAGTAGTCAGTACACTTTTTATGTAAGTCTACTGAGAAGTCCTGTTCAGATTCTAGATGGGCCAAGATGGTGGAATCTGGCCTATCTGTGCTCCTAGGCCTATGGTTATGACACTGGTCATGGACATGGCGGTTATGCTCTGTGTCCCTAAAAGGGGAATATTCTTCTGTCAGTGCTTGACGAAGCTGAACATAGTTGTCTCTAATGCTGGGAGGTTGCAACTCTATGAATCTGCGGACAGACTTGGAGGCAGTCTTCCAGATCAGCTTAAGTTTCTCCCGTTGTGTTGCACAGGGCAGGTCAGAGAGACTGTGTTCGATCTCTCTAAGGTAATCGTCAATGTTGTGATCACGGTTGTCCGGATCAAAATGTTCAGTATCTCTGGCTATAAACTCAAGCTCTTCAAAGCAAAGACTTTCTGAGGTCTTCTCAGGAGAAGGCGATAATAAGCCAGTTTTGATGTGCGCTTGTACATCACCTCGTCTTTGTTGTCCTCTCTCTGGTTGAGAGGCTGAGGCTGAATGGCATTCATTGCTCTCCTGATGGTGAGGAGATAAGGCTGAACAATCCCTGGATGTTCTGGTCCCCCCTTTGGAGGGATATTCGTTGTGGCACGGGTCGTCCTTGGGAGTGGGGAATCCCTTTCTGTTATGCTCAGTTTCCCCTAGGCTGGGGCGTAACATGGGCACATACATCACCTTCCTTTCAGGGATACGCACAAACACTTCATTAAGGATGAGACCTTCTTCCAGTGGGTGTAGCACATCTGGTGAGAAGAGCATGTCTTGGCCCTTGAACTGTGAAGCAACATATGCCCTGATGTGCACTGTAGTGACTTGCTTAGCCGGTAAGGGCACGCTCTTCCATCCTGTCCTGACTACACCAGTCTCCTGGTCAGGATCTGTGTTTTGCACCAGCCTCATCACTGTCTGAGCAGTTTCAACTGTTATGGCCAAGGCTTTGCTTACTTTGTATGCCAGTTGCTTCTTCCCCTCTCTGGTTCTGCTCTCAGACCTGTATATGACTGCTTCAATGACGTTGTAACCTATTATAGGATCGGCAGCAACAGCTGGGTCACTGGACACTAGCATTGGCACACGCAGCTCAGTTGTTCTCTGAGAGTCGTTGTCTAACCTGAAGCTCACTTCGATCCAACCAATGAAGGGTATGGGTGTGTCATTGGCAGCCAAAACTGTCAGGGATTCTTCTTCCAGGATCTCTTCAATGGGTCGGATGACTGTGTGAGGGAGGTGCTTCCATTGCCAGGGAATGCTGGACTGTGCCCCCATGTTCCACAATACAGCTACAGGACAATTGTTGAGGTAACAGCTGTTGGGTAAGAACTACAAAACTGAATGGGAATCCCTTGCTCACGTCATCAGTGACATCATCAGCACCACCTCCGACTGTAAATTTAATGGGCAAACTACCAATACTGTACCAGCCGGAAACACGCAACATCTGGATGGTACAGAAAAACCGCACGCGAACAGTAGTTCGCTCTCTCGCGCGGACAGCACCACACTGTAAGCAGTAAAGAGACACCCTCTGTAGCTACAGGACATTCTAATTGAGATTAGATCTTTGTTTGAAAACCTGCGACCAAGGGTTCGACGACAAAGACTCCTAATTCTAAATTAGCTGAAAATATACTTTCAAGGACCCAATTTATTTTGGAGGCTGCTATACCGATCGCAGTTTTTTAAACTGGGATACGAGGACGACCGGTTCTCTTCGAACCTCCCATGCATTTATCGGCAACGCCTCTTCCCCCTGGTCACGCCGGAGACGCGCCCTGGGACAATGAGACCCGGACACGTTGCCCTTGGAGACACCGGAGTGCATCTGAAATGAAACGTGCCCCCGACTCAAGATGCCGCGAATTTGAGACTCAAGTTTGATATCGGCCGAATCGAACGCTCAAGTAAGGCTGTGCGTCTGGGCATTAGCGTTTATGAAATTCTAGAATGTGCTAGGATTGATGCTCTGTCTGTAGGATATTGTTCGTAATAACTGCCAAGATATATTGTGACCATATCGTGATCCTCTCTCTCATTTTCTCTCTCTCTCATTCCTTCCGTTAATCCGGTAGGAATACGGTTTCGCGACTAGTTCAGGTTTATACTAACCAATGCCATAATCCACCTAGATCCTTATCTAGCTTCACCGAGAAGCTCCAAACAATGTGAAATCCACGTTGTGGGAACATAGCTAACCTGGGTATGACTAGCCAGATAACCAAATCCGCCACTACCGGGCGACACCGAAACCATATTCCCTCCAATTTCCTTTCTCCTCCATTCATTCCACCACATGCATTCACGTGCACGCGTTCCCTGCTTTTGTTCTTGCCATTCATTCTGCCACGTGCGCCTTTCCCTTTGGTTCCCTGTACTCACATGCACGCGCATTCCTTTGTTCTCCTTTGTTCCCCTCTCCACAACTCCACATCCATCACCCTTATAGTTAGTCGTGTTAGTTAAATATATATGTTTTGTATTAATAAACTGTATTTTCCTTGAAACCTGCGTCCGTCTCAATGTTGTTCTTGCATTGAATTAAGCCAACTCACCATAAAAGAAGTCCCTTGTTAAAGTTAATTTAAGATTCAGCACCGTGTTACTATTTTGAGTATTAATTCAAAATAATAACCATGTTGATTTTTTAAATCAATATTGTTGCATACTTAAAATGAACATAACTGTAATATAGCAATTAAATGAGACTGATCATCAACGCCAGTTTAGTTATAAATCCTACACAGCTGACCATACATCTTTTCCCTACAAGGTCAACTAGTCATGCCTGGTGCTGAGGGGCTAGGTACTGAACAGAGTTCATGCTCACTGAAACATCTGCTGCTGTCTCTTCAGTCACTGGAGTTAGCTGGGTAAACAGATCGTTTGAGCTGTGCTCCCTCCCACTCATGTCTGTCCTGTCAACACTGGATAACTGCCGTTGGGGTTGGGACACTCTCTGGTAGACTACTGAGGGTCCTGCCTCAGCAGTCCCTGCCCATTTCCCGACTGGCTGTGTCAGTACTCCCACCCCCTAGCTGTTGTGTTTTTGTTTTTCCTTGTCTGTGTGCTTTTGTTTTCCTTGTGTTCTAGCCCTGCCCCACCCTCCGCCCTGTCCTGATCTGATCATCTCCACCTGCCTGCCTGCACACCTGCTTCCCATCACCTCTTCAGCTCAGCCCTATATCAACCCTGCTTGTCTCTGTCTTGTTTGCCAGATCGTTACAGTGTTTCTGCCTGTCTCGTTCCTGCCTGTGTTTCCCTGTTTGGATTTTCTGGTTTTGCCTCGCCTGTTCCTCGACATTGTCTTTGCCTGCCGTTCTGTCCTGATTGCCTGATCTGCCTGTCTGTTTGTCCCTGCCTGTTGCTGTTTTGATCCTTGTTTTGCCCTTGGACTGCCTGCCTGGTATTTTGACCCTGCCTGTTTTCGACTGCCTGCTTGTTTGACGATTCTCTTAATAAATGCCTCGAATCAGCACTCGTGGTCCGCATCTGAGTCTGTCCCTGAGCCCTGACAGGCTGCTCTGGGCTCTGCATCCATGAGAGAAGTGGCCTTCCTGTCCACATTTGAGCAGTGTGAACAATTTTGCCCCACCTGTTCCCTACACTTCTGGCAGCCTCTCTCTCGTCTAGGTCTTGATGGTTGTGTTCTGGCCTCCATGGCAGTAAGGAACATCTGTTTCATTTCTGCTCACAGTTCTTCCACAATCTGTGTACTTTGACTTTCCACTTTGGTCTCTTTCCCTTTTACCATTTTGACCACGGTGGTAGACCCAGTTGTTGATGTGACAGGGAGACCTGGGAAGGCGAGGGTTCTCTCTCAATTTCTGTGTGGAGTTCCTGGACTCTGAGACCTTTGCTGGTGGTGAGCCTTCTCTTCTCTTGCCTCTCTCCCTCCACCTTTGTCGCCTCGTTCACCCTCTCAATCAGCTCCTCATCTGTTGTCCTAATGTTATTCAAGTAGGGCAGGATCTGGAACTTTACTGAGCAACCCTGTTTCAATTGAGCAGAGGAACTTACGCTGGATGGTGGCTCTGCTGTACTGCTCATCAGTGTCCTCATTCAGGGCCTTCCATAGAAGTTTCTCTTTGAGCTCCATTACTCAGAAGACAAAGTTCAAGGCTGTCTCCTTATCCTGAGAGATGTTGATTAACTGATGGTAAAGGTCAGTAGCACTGTCAACCTTGTAGTGACCCTTAAGAATGGTGAAAAGTGTCAACAGTGTGAGTCCATGTTTGATCTCTAACATGTCTCTCAGTGGGAGCCCTGGGCTAACAGCTCTGATCACCGCTTCAATAATCTCAGTCTCTGAGTGTCCCTTTTCTAACCCGACTTCAATCTGATGTACTAAACTGAGATAAGACAGTCTGTCTTTTGTCCACTCTCTCCAATTTGTGCACTAATCCTAAATTCTCTTCACAGAGTCACTTCAGGCAATTTGTTTGTGGATTCAAACCTGCCTCCGTCTCTGCTGTTGGTAGCAGATGCCTCACATCTGGTAGCAGATGCCTCACATCTACCTACCAGTGGCAGAGGCTGTTATACAGGCTTACCAACTGGCCACTGGGAGCTGTTGGGGGTTCAGTGTCTTGCTCAAGGACACTTCGACACTCTGCCAGGATGAGCCAGATTCAAACCAGGGACCTTCCAATCCCCAGTCGACTGCTCTACCTGGTATTAGACTTGGTGATGTGAGGCTTGCATGCAGCTGCTCGGCCATGGAAACCCATTCCATGAAGCTCCCGGCACACAGTTTTTGTGCTTACATTAATGCCAGTGGAAGTTCAGAACAGAGCGTTGGCGACTTTTACGCACCATGCGCCTTAGCAGTCATTGACCCCGCTCTGTGATTTTACGTGGTCTTCCGCTTCCTGGCTGAGTTGCTGTTGTTCCTAAACGCTTTCACTTTCTAATAATATCACTTACAGTTGACCGTGGAATATCCAGCAGGGATAAAATTTCACGAACCGTCTTATTGCAAAGGTGGCATCCTATCACAGTACCACCCTTGAAGTCACTGAGCTCTTCAGAACGACCCATTTTGTATCGAAAATGTTTGCAAATGGAGACTGCATGGCTAGGTGCTTGATTTTATACACCTGTGGCAACGGGTCTGATTGAAACACCTGAATTCAATAAATAACAGGTGTGGCCAAATACTTTTGTCCATATAGTGTATATTTTACTTTCTCTACTTGGTTTTTTTAACCCAATAATGTAAAAAAAAGTAATGTCTTTGTTGTACATTGTTTAATCTTTCCAATAAACATTTAATCGCAAAAAAAAGAAAGACTGTTAGCAGTTGAATGCAGCTCGGACTTTCGGTACTTTATGTCATATGTATAAGCGGAGAGGAGCAATGCCCATCTTTGCATACGACTCGCAGCCAACAACGGAATGCCTGTGTGTGGCCCAAAGATGGTGGTCCGTCAGAAGGGTGAACTTCCTTCCAAAAAGGTATTGGTGGAACTTACGAACGCCGAACACTATCCCCAGTGCCTCTCATTCTATTTGGGCATAGTTGCTTCTGGCCTTGTTGAGTGAGTGTGATGCAAAGGCTATTGCTCTTTCCTCTCTATGTGGCATGATATGTGACACTACAGCACCTACTCCGTAAGGTGACGTGTTGTGACGTGTCACAGCCTAATTGCAGAGGCAGCGAGGGGTCAAAGTCTGTCAGCACATCAGATTTCAACAATGCTTCATTGGTTTTTGCAAAAGCCCGCTCACATTGAGCACACATTTCCACACTTTGTCTTGGCATAACAGCTGATGGAGTGGTTTCGGCATTGATGCCTGGTTAGGAATAAATCTACCTTAATAATTAAGCAGGCCAAGATAGGAACGAAGTTGACTTATGTTTTGTGGCGCTGGTGCCTCGGTGGTTGCCTGGACCAGTCTTTATAGCATGGTATTGTCAGGAGTGACACTATGCCCAGGTAGTTCGCCCTCCTAGGGATCCGCCCGCCACAAGAATGCCAGGACAAGGTGAGTAGGAGCAACTCTTTATTCTTTTAAAAAAACACAAAATTTAACAAGGCAATTCATAAAATCTGAGACGCCGCTATCCCTCTCCCAGCGAAGCCCTTCCCCCTGTCCTTCTATCCACCCCTGTCTGCCCTCCCCGGCTACAAACAGGCGGGAACGCTACCCAGCCGCTCACACCAAAAGAAGAAAAGAAAAAGAAAAAAACAGAATCCCCACACACACACTTAGCCTCACTGCACACACCCGTGATCTGGCGTCCCCGCCCACTTGGACGCCGGGAGAGAGAAGACTACTCAATCTCACTGCCGAGGGGGAAGTGCTGCCGCTGTGGGGGAGGCTCCTCACACGCACGCACACACACGCACGCACACCACACAAGACGTACAAAAATGAAACGAAAATATAAGGGGGGACGTAGCTCAGCCCGCGCCACACTGCTGGGCTTCGCCTATGTCCCAAAAAAACAAAAAAAGAAATTAAATAAACTCCAGACAAGGCCCCCGCGTCACTCCTGCGGGGGCTGGCGGCTCCGGCGGCGGCCCACGTCTTCTCCCCGGTAGTAACTCCGCCGGCTCCGCGGGATCGCACTGAGGGAGACACAGAACAGCAGCCGGTCAGCCCTCCCTCTCCACCCCGTGCTGGTGACCCACGCACTCTCAAGGTTTCGCGGTGCCACCTCCCTTCCAGCTAGGGGATCACCTCCCCAGCACGCGCTTCCACGGGGTGGGGGCTCCCTTCGGCCCCGGCTGCGTCCGGAACCAAGCGTTGTTTTCCCCGCTCCCTCAGGGATTCACCGCTAGAGCCCCTTCGGTCGCCGCTCTTCTGAAGCCGCCTAAAACACACAAACACACTCACGCATCTCGCACACCAAAGCAAAAACCAAAAGAAATTAAACAAAGCAAACTCAAAACCCGCTCTGGGTCGCGACTCCCAGAGCTCAAAGAAAAAAACAGCAAACCAAAATAAACCCTAAACTCAGCCGTGCCGGCACGTTCAAAAAAAAGAAATCAAAAAACCTGGCTCCACGCTAAAATCCCGTGTGATGACCTCCGTTAGCGTCTCTGGCGTGTTACTCCCACTCACCTGCCTAAATAGTCCCAGCGAAAATTACACACAGACAGGCAACAGGTGCGGAGCACACACCAGGCAGCGAACACCGTCAATTACCAATTATTCCATCCCGAGCCCCCTCGCTCTCCCAGGGAGTGCAGCGCGGTCATGTCGGGAGGAACTCCTGACAGTATCAAGATTCCTCAAGTGCTCACGCTGGCAGCCTCAAGCACCCCACTCTTGACTAAGGACTGTAACTCCGCTTCAACTTTTGGTTTCAGTGCATAGGGCACTGGTCGAGCTTTTATGAACTTGGGTTTGCTACCAGGCTTCAGGTCTAGCTTAACAGTTATGTTTTTCATGCTTCCCAATTCCTCTGTAAACACCTCTGCTTGCTTTTCAAGGACTGTGGTCAGACCTGGTTCAACTTTGGAGATCATGCAGATTGATGACCAATCAAGACGCATCTTCTCCAGCCTTGCGTGCAAAGAGAGATGGATAATTACCTTTCACTATGGATAATTGGATGGATAATTACCTTTCACTATGTAGAGAGGCAATGTAGCCGCTTGCTTGTTTATTTGGGCTGCTACCTCAATTATGCCTCTGACTGGCACCAGTGTAGGTCTTCTAGACAATATTGGACTTTTTCAATGGAAGATGTTGCAGTGCGTTTTTGTAGAGTGTCTGACACAATTTCCATGCGAGTGGGCTGCCCTTTCAATAATGCCGAAACCCAGTACCCCTATGACCCTCCAGCAACAGTTAGTATATGCATTCCTTGGTCATCATCTGAACTGCTACCAGTCACAGGTAAATCAATGGCATTGTTGTTCCACCTTGTGCACATTTTTCTTTCTAAATGCATGTTTTGGTGTCTGGAGCTCTTTGCTTGTTGCCCCTTTACTTTTGCATGCACCTTCAATGTGTACCCTTTTACCACATTTTCTACAGCCTAGGTCTTTGCTCCAGCATTCAGCTGCGAGATGTCCCATCTTATCACATCTGTAGCATTTTTGTTGTTTTCACGTGTTTCGGTTGCAACCTTGTGCAATTTTCCAGTTGAGCTTAGCTGATGTGCCTCTTTTGCTGCTAACTCCATAGACATGCTTATTTCAATGGCCCTTTCCAATGTCAGTGCATTTTCTGTTAGCAATCGTTTCTGTATGGCTTCATTCCAGAGACCGCACACCAGTCTGTCTCTTATTGCTTCATTTAGTGCCTCATTAAATTTGCAATGCTCTGCTAGCTTCTTCAATATGGCAACAAACATGGTCACCGACTCACCCTCCTCTTGGTTTCTCTTATGGAAATGGAAACACTCTGCTATGGTCAACGGTCTTGGCGAGAAGTGCCTTGCTAGTGTCACTACAGAATCAGAATCAGAATCAGAATAGACTTTATTGTCATTGCACGGTGGGGGTGCAACGAAATTGTGGGTGGTCTGCAACAGCAGCGCACTGAGGAACATTTATGTAAACAAAGAACAGTACAAATAAGGCATGTGACATAGGAGAAAAAAATATACAAAATATACAATAAAATACAATAAATACAGTAAAATACAAATTTACAAATTTACAAATTTACAATTTCATCATGTGCTTTGTCACCAAGTTTATCAGGCTGCACCAAGGAGTGCAACAGATTAAAAGTCTTTGCTCCCATCAAGCTGAGAAACGTGGGGACAAACTTCTCGTTTATGCCATTTGCTTCAACAAAGTACTCAGAATGCACGGTATATGCACTCCATTGTTCATTCTGTTCATTGAAAGCACCAATGTTCCTGATTAGCACCGCCATTTCTTTCTAGCTTTTAAGCTTGTCTTTTCAGTCCAATAAGTTTCCAAATGCACAATTCACTTGTTTCTTTTACAGGCACTTTTCCATTCACTGCTGTCAGAGTTTACTCATGACTCCTTAGTTTCATTTGCAGTCCTTTTTCCTTCCCATTTGTTCAGGTTTCTTTACTCATGGCTCCATTCTTTACCGCTTGCAGCCACGGAAAGTTGTAAACAGTTCGTTCTAGCTCCTCACGCACTTTTATGTCCTCCGAGCTCAGCAAACATGCCTGCCTTCATCCCGTCCTTGTCACCAGTTGTTTTGTTGTGGTGTTACCCCAATTTACACCAGGCAATGACCATCTGGAGTCAGAGTTGAAATGTATTCATCTTTACTGGTACACATACAACATTGTGCACTCAGATCCCCAAATGCCCTGCAGTAATCCATTACGGGTGTCAGAAAGGAACATAATACTCCGCAATAGTATCTAGATAATACATGACACTCAGCATTAACTGTTAATGTTTATTTGAATCAATAGTTTTGACCGAAGGTAGCTTAGCCAGCTGTCGAGGCTAACGTTCCCATTTCACTGATGAGTTTCAGTCAAATCACTTTTAGCCATTGACGTAGGGTAACATTCCATATTAAGTTGTTCTGGTTATCAACGGGTTTATGATTACAGTTAGCTCCACTGCTACCATGTTAGTACACCTGATTAAAATTAATGTGACTATAGTTGGCTAACCTGATATTAGCTAGTTAGCTCGCTAGTTTTAGACAAACTATGAGGAAAACGAGAATGTGTTTTTGATTAAATACATTTCATTGACATAGCCAGACAACATATCTGTTGTTTGCCAATTAATTTGTGGTGAACATCATACACGGTGAGAGAGGCAACCCTGAGACAACAAGTGGTCATTGTGTTTTATTCACTCTGTGTATAGTCTTTGTGAGTGAGTAGGGCTTATTTATTCTGATATTTACTTTGACCCAGTATGGATAACTCAAAAAGGCACTCAGGTTACACTATAAGGGAGGAGACGTGGTTCCATCCATAAAATATTTTTTAATTCACAAAATTAATGATAAAAAACAAAGATAAAAGAAAACAATTAGATAAAAATGGAAAAGTTATAAAAATACCATACAGGCACTTAAACTTTAATAAAAGCTCAACATACACACACTAAACCAAAGCAATTTTCTTATAGTATTTTTATATAGTATTCATATAGTATTTCAGAGTATTTTATAAATAACAATACCACTAGCAACTTGTATGTGTCATGATTTCTCTTTATTCTCACTTAGGCTACTTCAGAGGTGGGGCATTCCTGTCTCAGGCAGTAGTAATGACATGGTCCAAGTCCCCTCATTGGGGTTTGAGACACTCACAGAGCTGGGCATTCAGAGGGTGATAATTTAGATTGTGCTCCTAATTTCAAACAGCATTGTAATTTCAGTGTGTGTGTTCCCTCATCATCGGAAGCAAGGATGCAGGGGACCAGAGGGGCGTGGGGTATGACCGGAATGGTCGCAGGAGGTCTTTTTGTGTTTTGTTTTAGGTCTCCATGAAGGAGCCCTTTTCGGGAGGGAGGTGTTACGACCCCCTGCGCCCCCACTAGTCCTGCAGTGGCAGTGCAGAGGCTGTGGTGGTAGCAGGGAGGAATTATTAGTTAATTGGTCACACCTACCTAGGTGTGCCCAGTATATAGGGCGCTACCCACGCATTCCTCCCTGGCTCTGTCATTTTTTTGTGCATATATGCACGCATCTTTACATACACTCCACCATTTTGTCTTGTCCAAGAAAATTGTTTTCTTGAATGCAGTTGGTTGCCTTGTATATTTTGCACTATTTCTTATTTACTTTGAGCAGCATTTGTTGATATTTGTCATGATACATGCTTATGTTGTATGTGAAAGTCTTAAATATATCAGGGATATATATATATATAAATAATATCAGGGATGTGTGGTGGAGCTAGGGCTGCCACCTTTGTCTCATCAAAAACCTGGACACTAACAGACTGAATGCCCATTCACTAACACATTCCAACATCAAATGCTTGACAGATCTTTGGCAGTGCAGGTAAGTGATGTAGGGTAGTGTCTTTTTTGCGTCTGCTCAGTCAATGCAGGCAAATCTTATGAACCCAATAACATAGCTGATGCGTAGTGTATGGCCAAAACTGTTTTATATTAGAAATTCTCAAGAAAGTGAAGGGAGGTCGATTTACGCTAAGAAATTAAATCCGACTACACCAGGATCTTGCGTTATGTAATGTATGCTAACATGAACGAATTCTTTTCCTCCAAAAATAAAACTGATATAAATAACTGATAAACTGATTAAGTTGTCACTCCGCCACTCCACATACCAAATTGACATGAACGTATATGCAGTAAATGTAAAAGCAGTTAAAAAATACACACAAATGGTTTAATATTTTAATATTTACAGTTTAATACTGCATTCGCTGCTGTCTGTCCCATAGGAGAACTTGACAGCACGGGGTTTGTTTGGATGTGGTGCCCCTCAGGGTATGGTGCTCTCTCCGTTCCTCTTCACACTACGTGCGGCGCACTGGGCATGTGGAGTCTGGGTCGCCTGCGTCTCGGTGTGTTAGGGTTAGGTTAGAGGCGGGTGCCGCTCCGGTGTATTTTTGGTTTAGTTAGAATAGGTAGGTTTTCGTTTGGCTCTGCCACCCCTTTTGTTTTTGTATTCAGTTGGATTTGTATAGGTATGTAGGGTTGCTTTTTGTTTTGTTTTATTCTTTTCTTTGGCACCGTCTGTTGTCCCCCCCCCCCCTTTTTTCCTGTGAATGTTTGTCATTGTATATCGTCTTGTAAATACTGTAAATATACCGTGCTCCCCTACATTGCTCATGCTTCTGTGCTTTCTTTGTCCCCCCCGCACTGTCCAAGCCAGCAGGGGCTGCTTGTTGCTTTTTGTGTTGCGTCCCGCATACGTACCCCTGGACGCCATTACCCATCTGGGACGTAACATACAACTGTTACATCCACAAGTTCTCGGATGATACAGCCATCGTTGGATGCGTGTCTGAGGGGAATGAACTGGAATACAGGGAGGTCATCAAGGACTTTGTCAGTTGGTGTGAGCTCAACCAGCTCCACATCAACACCAGCAAGACAAAGGAGATGACCGTGGACTTTAGGAAGAGGACATCACATATCAGGCTTGTGAACATCCAGGGTATGGACACTGCGGTGGTGGAGAATTACAAATACCTGGGTGTTCACCTTAATAACAAACTGGACTGGAGAGACAACACTCATGCCCTGTACAAGAAGGGTCAAACCTGCTTCCACCTGCTGAGGTCCTTCGGAGTGTGCAGGGCTCTCCTTCTATGACACGGTGGTGGCCTCAGCCATCTTTTATGCTGTGGTCTGTTGGGGAGGGGGCTGTACGGACAGGGACAGGAAGAGACTGGACAAGCTGATCAGGAGAGTAAGCTCTGTCCTGGACTCTCCACTGGACTCTGTGGAGGAGGTGGGTGAGAGGAGGATGCTATCCAAACTGGCATCCATCATGGACAACACCTCCCACCCCCTGTGTGAGTCTGTGGTGTCCCTGAGCAGCTCCTTCAGTGAGAGACTGCTTCACCTACGGTCTTAGAAGGAGCGCTACCGCAGGTCATTCATCCCAACTGTGGTCAGACTGTTTAATAATACCATTGGGCAATAAACCCCATCACTCTGTAAATAGTTACTATGGTTTTTGCACATCTCTAGTTATTGCACTTCTCTGTTTTTTTTTTGCACATCTTTTCTGGTTGCACATGTGTCCTGTAGTTCTCAATTTTCTGCTTTCTTGCTTATATATAGGTATACACTTATATACTTATACAGGTATATACTTTTAATGTACATTTATTTACTATTTTATTGGTTCTTGACTTGACGCAACTCTCTCTAAACGGCTCTGTGCAGACTGAGGAAAGATACGCAAGTTACGTCACTACGTCACTAGACTTACGGGTGATGTGTTAGGGCAATTTACAATCACAGGTACTCCCTATAACTGTAAAACAGAGGAATTAACACATGTAAATTGAGGAGTGAAGGATTTCCTTGTGAAATTAAATACAGCAAATACAGAATATCAGATATATAAATAAAAACATTTTCTCATCTGCTACACATCCAATGCTCAGGTGGAGCACAGTGGGTGTAGCGGCAATGAGCAACAAACCAAATAGGCAATTCCAACAGAAAGGTGTATATAGGGGAAACAGCACAAGAAGGCAGGATTTGGGGGGGCAAAAAGCTGTTTATAAGCAGTCTCCTATACTTCTGTCATTGCTAACAATACACTGTTCAAAACTCAAATAGGAAAGATCATCAAAGATAACTATAGTGAAATTTAAATCATAGCTAATTTCACAACTTTTGGTCTCTAAATGTAAATGTTGTTAGAATGGCAGGTTATTATTACTGGACAGTGTTCATCTGGCTTTAACCAAATTTCATTCAGTTCACAATGAAAATCAAGTCTTTGAGATGACATAGAATCATTAATAATAAAATCCTTGTTTCAGAGAGGAGTTTTGTTTCAAAGGTAACAGTTTGAACACAACACACAAATACATCAGGGTTGAGGATCAGAAAACAGACGGCAAACAGAGCCACTAGAAAATGATTTATTTTTGTGATTTATTGAGTGCATACAGTCCATTTTAAGAGTTTGCTCTTAAAGCTTTCCAAATGGTTAAACAAACCTCTTCAATTGGGATGACATTATCCCTCCCTTGAGCTGGTTTACCTTTATGTTGTTATAGTCCTTTTTATTCCCTGATGGCTGGCATACCATCTCTGTAACATTTTTCATCTAAAGCTGTTTGGAGGCACTGTTACATTACCATTCAAAATGAGGCCCTTGTCAATGGTCTTCCCACTCTTGCAGCACCAGAAGTTAGTCCTCAAAGGCAAATGTGTTACATCGGACTCTTGGCAAAAGAACTGTTCACATTTCCTTTACAACCTCATCTTTTCTGTCTGAATTAAGCCCTTGGGGGCACGATAATGTGTTCCATGTAATTTAATTAAATATGTTAAGGTACAGTTTCATATCTGGGCCCTATTCCTCCTCCACTGTGTGTACTGCCTGCTTACCTATTTTTATCTCTGGACACTCCTGGTTTTTATTCGAGAAATACAAACCAATTTGGTAAATACAAACCAAGTTAATGTACACAGACATGCACAAACGATGAATGAAATGCATGATAGGCATAGGCAAGGTTTAGATTTAGATATGCAGTGATTCAACTGTGTAGCAGGACAGAGCATCTTTAGCCTTCCCAACCACTTAAAATGTTACTCTGTTACACACAATAAAATACTGGTAGGTTGTGAACGAGAGCCTTCACCACCTCTCCCTAGAAAGTAATTGCTAAGTGTCAATTGTGTATTAATCACAATGCAAACATGTTTGCAATTTCTAAGGGAACCAGCTTAGTGGCAACAAGCCACACCTCACTAATTGGAAGGTAGATTAAATACAAGTGTGGCTGCAGAGCAGAAGGAAGGCTGACTTTTGTCCCTGCTGGCACTGTGCATAGGCTAGTTTCCTTTGTTTGGTTTTAACAATAAATTATTTTCTTTTAACCTTTTGTTTGTTTGGCTTATTTATGGGAGAAGTTTTGGCCAGCTTCTCTACAGTTTTAAAAATGGAATGCAAAATATTTAAGACAGCAATGTTTCCATGGGTTTGGGCACATTTTATACAGCAGAATGTTGCACTCTTTCACTGTACTCAATGCTAAAGTTATTCAGTTACTATTCATTTTGAGTGTAAGGTGTGTAAGGTGTGTAAGGTGTAAAACTGTAAGCGCAAGACTTTGTGCGTGTAACATCTGAATCTCTGCTGAGCCTACCATCGCCTGTGAAGCCTTGCTGTATTGAAGATCATAAAGAGGTCTTTCCTCTCTCCTTCAACTGGGGTCCAGACTAAAGTTCTTTGTGTCAACAGTTTTATTAATTAGCTTGCAAGTATATTCATTTTGAAGCAATTTCACTGAATTCCAACAATTTAGATAAACTGAATTCTTGGTTAGAGACCCAAATTGCTAGAACATTATGTATTCAAAAGTCTGAATGTGTCAAGATCCTTGAGTCCGATATATCCATTGTTCAAGAGCAGGAATAACCTACTTTTGGGGGGAAATTTGTTTTTCTTGTTCATGAGGTCCACAAAAAATTGTGGATACTGGCATTTCAGACATTCTGATTCTGTAGTGGTGTTTATTTTAAACACAAAATCACATATTTTATGCTTATCTCCTAACTTTTTATGTTGCAGTGCTTTCTAAAATTCTGCCTTAAAAGAAATGCATGCATTACTGTTTACAGGACTAGTAATATTCTTCACATCTAATGGTGGCACACAACATATATACACTTAATAGCTTTATTATAAGTACAACATTTTAAAAATAAACTTCCATTAATGAATAACTATACCAACACATGTTATATTCATTTCATAAACAAGCTTTAAATCTGTGATTGATTTAAATGTCATACCCATAGAGATTAATGTGAGTTGGTGCTAATATTAATGCAACATCACTTGCTGGGCTGAAAGATTCTGGGCAGGGTTCTAAGTAGACCATGGTTTCTCTTGGCAAGTTGTGGTAGACATAAGCCATCTACTAAAAGCCCATTACACGTAAAAGCTTCAGAACTTCAGTACAGTCCAAATGCTGGAGAAAAAAAGAACAGATACATATCAGTCTTGAGGCATGCAGGACCTAGGAGACCTCAACAATGTTTCTCAGCAGACTGTGTATATGGCAATTTGCTACATTACGCCCCCAGAAAAAACTCAGCTTGATTTCCTATTGAACTGTAAGTGCAAATATACGGTAAAGTGCAAAAAAAACAGTAGGGCCAGTATATATGTTGGCTATCATGCATATATTGACAGGTGTAATGTGTAATTATGGGGGAAGGAAAAAAAAAAATACTCCTCTCATTTCGAGGGTCTGATCAGGCCATACTTGAGATGTAAGAAAGTAATAAACTTGCTGAGGCCAAAAAGGGTTGAGAAACACTGATCTATACAGTACAAAATCAAATGTGAGACAATGTTATAGATGTAGACAACTATAGCCAAAAGAAGTAAGTAGCAAAACCTACCAAATTTTAAACTATAATTTGAGCGGGCACACACACACAAGAAGTAAAATGTTTTAATAAGGTTTCTTAGATCCATTGGATATAGGAAATGGCCCACCCTATATGAGAATTTTGACACCCCCCTTGGTTGTATTGGGACCAACAAAATTTATATTTATTTTGGCTATACTGTAGGGGGTGTCAATGTTTCTGAGGCTAGGAACTAGTTAAAAAGAAACAATACCTTTTCCCAGCATGCATAAGGTCAAAGCCTTCGTTTATTTGTTGGAAGGAGAGGTTGTAGGTCACAAACTCATCCACCTTTAATTTCCTGTCCAGATAGTCCATCACCAGCTTGGGAACACTTTCCACACTTTTCCAGCCTTAAAGAGAACACAATGAACTGGAGAACATTTCAAATTTATGCCCTGTTTGAAGTGAACATCAACAAAATGTATTAAAAATTAATTATTCTACTATTGACTTCTACATACTTTAAATACTTAAACTGCTTTTATTACTGCATTCAGCAGCTTGACTTCTGAAGAGTTGCACCTAGTTGTGCAACATTCAAACAGGAAAAAAGTGCAATACCCCAATACACTCAGACACAGCCAGAGGAGATGTGGATGTAGATAGGCAGTAATATACTGTGAGCTGAAACAATGAGATAAGTAAGTTCAAGATAAAGCTTTACTAATCAGCCTAACAAATTAACTGTAAAAGTAGCTATATAACAACATGATCTTGGAAAGATCAGGGATTTGAAAAATTAACACAGGGAGTGTGCTGTAACACTGTATGCGTGAGTAAGGACATAAGACTAAAGCAATCAGCCAGCTGTATGACAGAATTTAATACTCAGTTTTATTGCCAGGTGACTGCAGTGTGAAAAAGGAGCTCCCCTATATTGTGGAATTAAATGACGAGCCATTAGAATCAACGGTAGCTAAGACTGTATGAATTTTTGGTTGACCACTGACCACCATAATTGTAACTGCAGTTCACAGGTTATGCCTGAAGGGGCCAACATATACAGTATATTTTTTGCTCTTAATCTAATAATAAGCATTCCAATTCATGTCTTCATTTTGATGCTATTTTGGAAGTGACCCTGAGTCTTCGGGCGTACTCACACTAGGCCCGGTTGCCTTGTACCATGCCCGAGCACGATTGTCCCCCCTCCTCACTCCCATGCTTATGTCATCACGATGCAACTTTTTGTGTTGAAGAAAAGCGCTCTCACACAGCACAATGGAGTTCATGACTGTACTTACTTTGTGGTTTATCTGGAGTGACACATGGCCCTCTCACATGCCTTATAGATTTATCGATTATGCAACGCAGCAATTTTCATTTAATCGTGCTGCACGTATAAGAAGATTTTTACGGAGGCAGCTGACGTTTCAGTCATTATGCTAAGGGACAGACCAATATTTTGTGTCAGATTACAGTAGCCTAATCACAATAATGTTAGCTAATGTTAACCATTTAGGGCTACTACTTGTGTGTGCCCTACTGTCATCATTATAACAACAAGCATCTTCTATTACTGCTTGGATAGTACACTTTTCAATTCATTCGAGAATATTTGGGTTAACAACGGGTCTGGTTCTCACCTTATTGATGAACGTGAATTGTAGTCTGCGAGTAAAGCAGCTCCAAATTCCTCCCTCAACGTCAGCTGCCTCCGTAAAAATATTCTTCTTATATGTGCAGCATGATTAACTGAAAAACGCTGCTTTGCATAATCGTTGCTAACTGGCTGGGGAGCTAACGTTAGCTATTTACTGGTAGATTTGACAAACAGTTCTAACAGGCTACCTATCTGAACGACTGTGGAAGACTAGCTAAACAGGTTGGCTGCTTCCTTTGTGATACTCTAAGCCCCTGACAACAGCAATGCTTACATCGCCACATAAAGTATGGTTAGTTTTATTTAGCTTGCGAGTAATCAAGCTAATGTGGGGATCCACAGAGTTATTTTTAGGTATAGATCTAACAATAACTCTGTTATACAGAACTAACCAGTCGAATTTTGGAGGTAGCCAGATTGTTATATTTAAGGAAGTCAGCTGGCTAATCAAATGATAGTTTAAAGGAATTATTATGACTGGGTGTGTAACTCACAGATATCCAGCTAACTGTTGCCACAATGGATATATTTCTTAAATGGGAGAGTCGCATTATTAACGTCATGTTCGAGTTCCGTGCTTGGGCACGTTTAGCGATCACACTGATGCGTACCGTGCCCGAGTCCAACTGAACCGTGCCTGAGCCCACCTCTTCAAGCGGGCCCAGGCACAGTTCAGCGAGTGTGAGTACACCCTTAAGCATTGTTTGGAGTGCAGCAATTTATGACTGTTGCTACTAGAGATAATCGAGAATGGTAATTGTCTGCAGCCAGACTTGGTTTATACTTATAATCACTTGATACACACTTATACACACTCATTGTGATGATTGCTGTGATCAGTTAAAATATTGACCTTCAGACAATCTTCACAGTCTTCTCCACAGACTAATTATAAAATTAGTGACTACTTGAAACATTCTAAAAAACAATCATTTGGCCAAAAGGGTATAGGAAAGTAAAAGAAGCCATGAAAGGGGAATCAAGAGCGCAAAATTATATACTGTATTCTTGAATCAACTCCTCCCAGTTACTGTAATCACCAGGTCCCTCGAACTACTGGTAGAGGTGGCGGCGTTGCTGCTGTACACAGCTCCAAACTCTGTGCCACCCTTAAACCTGGCTATAACTTCCATTTGTTTGAACTGTTAATACTTAGCTTTGCACATCCTGACAAGACTGCATTTCAGCTATTTACCCTTGTAATAGTTTACAGGCCACCTGGCCCTTACTGCTTTCTTATCGAATTTGCCAACGTTTTATCTGACCTAGTTGTCAATACAGAAAAAGCTGTAATAGTAGGTGACTTTAATGTGCATATGGATAATGAACATGACCCATTCAGAACAGCATTTTTGTCCATCATCGAACCCATTGGACTCTATCAAGCTGTGGACAAACCCACACATTACCGCAGCCATACTCTAGATCTGGTCCTCACTCATGGAGCAGACATTAACCAGGTGGAAATTATGCCACACAATCCTGTGTTATCTGACCACTATCTCATCTCTTTCAGTTTACCACTAACGTGCTTCACATACTCGGAGCCTAGATTTTCTTCCAGGCGCACGTTTTACTCTCTTACAGCAAATGTATCTACGAGCTCCCTACATCATACTACCTGCACAACGAAATCTCCTCCAGTTTATGTTCAAACCCTAGCTCAACTGAAATTAATCTACTCGCGGACAGTATTGACTCTACTTTGCGTAAAACTCTGGATGCCGTTGCTCCCCTCAAAAGGAGGAAAATCACAGACAAGAAGCTAGCACCTTGGTATAATGACCATATTCGTGATCTCAAACAAGCTACGCGAAAACTCGAAAGAAAATGGCGCTCCACCAAATTAGTTTTTTTTCCTGGCATGGAAGGAAAGTCTCCTAACCTACAAGCATGCCCTCACAGCTACCAGATCCAAATATTTCTCTACCCTTATTGAGAGAAACAAGGACAATCCTAAGTACCTGTTTAGCACTATCGCCAGATTAACCAAGAGTCCTGCATCAGTTAACCCTACCATACCAGCAATTTATAGTAGCAATGATTTCATGAACTTCTTTGATAGTAAAATCTTAAAGATAAGAGACACAATACAAAAATTCTCATCGACTTCTGCCTCTTGCCTGGCCAGTCCCGTTCCAGATTATGTAGGTATGTCTATTAGGCCCGCCTCACGCTTTGACTCTTTTATACCCATTGAATTTAGCGACTTTTCTTCTTCATCAATTCATCTAATAACTCTACCAGCTAACTTGACCCCATACCAACTGGCTTCCTAAAACAGCTACTGCCTGCAGTTGGCACACCGCTATTAAATCTTATCAACGCCTCCCTTACGTCTGGACACGTACCTCAGCCCTTCAGAGTAGCAGTTATCAAGCCTATTCTGAAAAAGCCTAATCTTGATCCCAATGACCTGTCAAACTATAGGCCCATCTTGAACCTTCCATTCCTCTAAAAATTCTGGAAAAAGCAGTATCAAAGCAACTCTGTGCCTTTTTACACTCTAACAACATTTTGGAAGTTTTTCAGTCCGGATTTAGGCCTCACCACAGTACGGAAACCGTTCTCCTGAAAGTGCTCAACGACCTTCTGCTCTCCTGTGACAATGGCTGTATCTCTCTTCTTGTGCTGCTAGACCTAAGTGCAGCCTTTGATACCATCGATCGTCGTATCCTCCTTGACTGCCTCGAAAACCTGGTTGGCATAAGTGGACAGGCCCTATCTTGGTTTAAGTCTTATCTATCAGAAGGATATCAGTTTGTCTCCATTAACAATGAATCCTCCGCTCGTTCCAGAGTAAGATATGGTATACCTCAAGGATCTGTGCTTGGGCCTCTGCTCTTCTCATTATACATGTTGCCTCTTGGCGATATCATCCGTAAACATGACATTAATTTCCACTGTTACGCGGATGACACTCAGTTATACATATCAGTCAAACCCGATGTCCCTCTGAATATTTGAAACATGGAGGCCTGCCTAACAGATGTAAAGAATTGGATGGCCCAAAACTTTCTCCTCCTTAACTCGGACAAAACCGAAATATTGGTCATAGGCCAAAATTCAATCAGGAGCAAACTCACTCATTTTACACTGGACCTTGATGGTGTCTCCCTTGCCGTGAGTGCAGCCATCAAAGACCTTGGTGTTATTATTGATCCCGAGCTCTCTTTTGAAACTCACATAACTAACACCTCTAGGACTGCCTTCTTCTATCTGAGAAATACTGCTAAAATCAGGAAAATCATATCAATTAATGACGCTGAAAAACTAATCCACGCCTTTGTAACATCCAGATTAGACTACTGTAATGCCCTCTTGTCAGGATGTGCAAACGTCTCATTAAAACCCCTTCAGCTGGTGCAAAATGCAGCTGCTCGAGTCTTAACCAAAACTAAATGCTTTGAGCACATCACCCCAGTTCTGGCTTCTCTCCATTGGCTACCTATTAAATACCGGATCGTTTTTAAAATACTCTTACTCACATTTAAGGCTTTAAATGGGGTTGCCCCCCCCCCCCCCCCCCCCCATCTTAAGGACCTTCTTCACCCATATCTTCCGCAGAGAGTCCTTCGCTCCCAAAATGCCGGGCTTCTCATCATTCCAAGAGTGGGCAATACTACTGTAGGCGGTAGAGCCTTCTCCTATCAAGCCCCTCTCCTGTGGAACAGCTTACCCTCTGAGATTCGGGGAACAGACTCTCTATCCACCTATCCACCTTTAAGTCTAGGCTCAAAACATATCTATATAGTAAATCCTTCAGCTGAGGGACATGGCCTGGTGCTGGCATGGATCATAGAGTCTCTGGTGGACTAAGTGGTCATTGCTTTCATGGACCCTGTGCCGTGATCTGGTGTTGACTGTCTTAGGGTCGCCCTCATGACTATGCCGGTCCCTTGCCTCCCGTCCCCTAGGTATGCTGCCATAATGTTAGCCTGCCGGGGTTTTTCCTTGTTGCACACCTTTTTCTCTGCCCCTCCTCTCCTGCCCCTCTGTTCTACATCCCTGCCATTCTTATCATCCACTAACCAATGTTTTCTGTTTGCTTCCTATCCCTGCTCCGGGCTCCTGTCCGGAGCTGTAGCCCAAGCGTCTCATCCCGTTTTCCAGTGCTGCTACCTCGCTGCCCTGCCCATCAAAGCCAACTGCGTTCCAAGAACCGGACAACCTAGGAGACATGCTTATAATCACTCTGCTGTTAACTATTATTGTCTATCAATCGTATATGTCTTAAAGTACATTGCATAACTTGTCTGTAACTCTATCTGCCCAGTGCCGGCCAGAAGCAGATGGGCCCCCCCTCTGAGCCCAGTTCTGTTCAAGGTTTCTTCCTGATAGGGAGTTTTTCCATGCCACTGTTGCCTTAGGCTTGCTCTCAGGGGGTCTCAGGCCTGGGAACAATGTAAAGCTGCTTTGTGACAACTTGTGTTGTAAAAAGCGCTATACAAATAAAAATTAATTGAATTTAATAGTGTTCCTATATGCAAACATTTCCCATGATTTGTGTTAATGGTTAATTACCTTTCATTTAGCAAATTATGTAAGGTTTCATGGGAAAGCTTTAATTCCATTTGACAATTTGATAGAAAACAAATTATTTATAAAGAAGTCCACTTGTGCTGCTATCCTGTCAGAGATTTCATATTCAAGTACACTCTTTTCTTTATATATCATAGCAACCTATCAAAGCCACTACGGATGTCTCAAGGCCTTTGTCTGAAATGAAATGCAGCATATACAATTCATGTTTAATATTAACAATCTTCAACACTGACCAATAGGTTACACGGCACATATAACTTTACTGGCTTACTACAGCCTTGCACAATTGTATGTCAAAGAGCCTGTGATAGATTCAATGCATTAAATCTTGCACAGCAAGAAATGTTTAAGGTGACTGCTATCAGATGCAAAATTGTACAAATTACGCTGTTTCATAGACTTTCCAAATTAGTGTTTCTTTTTAATGCCCTGTTAATATTCAAGTATTGAAATTCAACATTATTTTTTAAAGGTAAAAAGCTAATAATGACTGTGAAATTCATTGGTTCTAAAACGCTCTTCAGTCTCAACAATCCTCGATATGACCCTTTAACTTCTTTCTGCAACCTTTTCAACTCTGTGTGTTTTGTCAAACAAAATTTAGGAATTAATTTAGACAATATTTGACAATAACATTCCATATCAAGTACAAGGTTTAGTGTCATCTGTGTTTTGCATCATGTTGCTTACCTCCAAAAGCTGTTCCCTTCCAGGTGCGTCCAGTAACTAGCTGGAAAGGGCGTGTTGAGATCTCCTGTCCAGCCCCTGCCACCCCGATGATAACGCTGGTACCTCAGCCCTTGTGACATGCCTCCAGAGCCGCTCTCTGAAACCCCAGAGATGGATGATGTCAGCACAATCAACTGTCACCATGTCCAAAGTAGGAAAATGTAGTAAACTAACCTCCTCCTGTCATGTTTTAGACTGTAGTAGCGAATGCCAATAGTGCAACACCTGCCATGACAGAGAAAACATTTACACAGCATTTTCCTCAATTTTAAATTTTCAGTGATAACAATCCAAGCCAACACTTTACAAGTAATTTCATTTCAGGGAAGACCACTGGTGATGACAGCCTAAGACTAGTAGAACATTCATGGTTTTTGAGATTCTCAGAATTTCAGTGAAGTCTTTCAATGCAAAGCTGACCAACAAGTGAACAGGTGATTCATCACCCCATCCAATAAACAGGTCCATTAAGCATTTAGACTTGTGTTGGAACACACGTATAAAATCTGAAAATCTTCCCTCAAGACCTAGAACCTCAGTAAGCCAGTGTTGGACCTTTAGTTTAATGGCTTAACAGGAGCTCACCATGGTGCCCATGTTGCAAATACACTCGAAGGAGAAGTCAACCCCTCCATCGGTCGGTCATCTCTATCAGCACCTCCTGGATGGATCTGCTGTGGTCCTTGGGACTGATGAACTCAGTGGCCCCAAACTCCTTGGCCTTCTCAAACTTGTCTTTGTTGATGTCAATCCCAATGATCCTGGTGGCTCCAGCAGCCTTGCAGCCCATAATGACAACCAGACCCACAGCACCCAGGCCAAACACTGCACAGGTGGAGCCAGGCTCAACCTATAACAGGTAAGATTTCTTGAAATGTTGTGATGGGGAAAAACTTTGAAGCTGGAAGTTAAAAAGCTAAAAGCTGAAAGTTAGTTCCAATTTAACTTATTTTGCATAACATGGATGCAAGATGCCTGTCCTTCCTCTATTCAATTTGCAGTCAAAGGCTATATCCACACACTTTTACTTCAAAGACCATTACATTAAATGAGTAATCAGGGTTCATACAATATTTCTCCACCTAAAAGACATTTTACGACCACCAAATTGTTAAGAACCCACTTTGTGAATGAAACATGAAAAAAAGACTTTAAAAGTCTGAGTACAGATTTTTTTATTCGTTATTTTCAATGCCATAGAGCAATTTGCGACATCAATAAAACGAAAAACTTCTGTCAATCATATTTATAAGAAAATTACTACATTTACATTTATTCATTTGGCAGACACGTTTATCCAAAGTGACTTACAAGTGAGGTACAATACGACACAAGTGAAAAACCATATGGAGTCAACAATTTTCAAAGGTTAGCCAGGCGAGGTACAAACTAGCAAGTTAGGCTAATGAGTGTGTTAAACCATTAGATTACTTTTCTTCTTTTTTTGTTCTTGTTTTATAGTTTAGTAGGACACAGTTTGAGTCATGAGAAGTTCCTTTAGTGTTTCAGGTGCTCAGGTGAGAGTGGAAGAGCTGTGTCTTCAGATGTTCCTTGAAGTGAGAGAGGGACTCAGCAGAAGGGACCATCGGGGGACAATGGCAGAGAAAGTCCTGGATAATGATTTTTCGCCACGAGGCGCCATTTGGTGGCAGAGCATAGCAGTCGAGAGGGAATATAGGGTTGCAACAGTGAGGTCAGGCTGGTAGGTGCAGTTTTGTTGGTCACCCTGTGGGTGAGCATCAAGGCCTTGAACATGATGCGGGCAGCTACAGGGAGCCAGTGGAGTGAGACCAAGAGAGGTGTAACCAGGGCTGGACCCGAATATTCGACTATTCGGATATTCGTTCGTTGGGTAGGTATTTGGTTTTGAATTTTGGGATTTGGGTATTCTTTTTTTTTTTTTTTTGCTAAATGTAGGCTATTAATAAAGGCAAACTGCAAAATACATTTTGTCAGCACATTCTTATATTCTTACTATATTTATACTTTTTATTGCACTGTTAAAATGTGGAAATATATGCCATCTCAGCTTGGGTGCCTGACATCCCTCTCACTCACAAGAGTGAACGTCACGGTGATGGGAAATAAAAAGCAGACGGCGATCGCCGAGCTCGTGCTTTGGGACTTCGAACAAAGGATCTAATTGTTTTGACCGACCCCTAGCTTTGTCAAGGATGTTAGCTGCAGCGAAGCCATGCTTCTCTCTGCTTCCATTGAGGCGTGAGACCATTTTTAAATACCACAGTTCTGTAAGCAGAGCACAGCCCTAGGTGTACCGTGAGCCTTTTTTGGTTGGTTGAAAACCAGACGTGCAGCCATATTCTGTATCAACTGCAGAGGTTTAATAGTGCATGCAGGTAGGCAATCAGCCAAACCTACACAAACTGGTCCCATCCAAAACCATGAAAATCCCACTCACCACTTCTCTTTCATGTCAGCAATTCATGGCATCCCTCCTCCACCCCATCTCCCCCCTTTCTCTTCCCTGTTTATGGTGTCCACATGGGGGGAGTCAACAACCTTGGCCCACAGCCACCGTTGACAATCCTTTTGTTGGGCTCCAAGCGAAATAAAGTATTACTATAACTACATCACACGCAACCTTCACACTTGCACAGAAATCTACTGCATATCTACTGAATGCATATTCACTCTCCATGGGTAGTGTGCCAGCAGCCTAGGTACGAGCCACACCCCTGCTGAAGAAAAGGACTTAAGACCCATCTGATGTCAACAACTCAGCCAGTCTCCCTCCTTCCCTTTCTGTCTAAAACACTTAAATGAGCCGCGACTAACCAGCTATCCTTGTTTCTCTTCTGCAATGAACTTCTTGACCCTTTTCAGTCTGGCTTGAGGGCTCATCATTCTACAGAGACTGCCCTATTCTCCATTACTGCAGCCCTTCAATTAGCCAGAGCTTTCTCCCACTCTTCAGTCTTGATTATCTGCAGCCTTTGACCACACTTTCCACCCTGGCTACATTGGGGATTGCCAAGACCTCTCTCCTTTGGGTTGAATGCCACCTCTCTGGACGCTCTTTCAGGATGTCCTGGAACGGTGGGTTGTCTAGACCCCACAGCCTGTCTATGGGTGTCCCTCAAGGCTCTGTACTTGTCCCCCTCCTCCTCTCTCTTTACATGTAATCTCTCAGCTGTCACCTCCTCCCATGGTTTTTTGTATCATTTCTATGCCAATGACACGCAACTCTTCCTGTTAGTTCTGCTGACTGACACACAGGTTTCTGCACATATCTCAGCTTGCCTGAAAGACATTTCACAGTGAATGATGGACCACTGCCTGAAGCTGAACCTGGTTAAAACTGAGATGCTTTTCTCCCTCAACCTGGATCCTATGCGCCTTACCACCAATAGCACTGTCAAAAGCCTTAGTGCAATGCTTGATAGCCATCTATCTTTTTGGTCTCAGGTGGCAGCAGTGAGTTGGCCATGCAGATTCTTCTTGTACAACAGCTGAAGGATCCACCCCTATCTCGTGATATTGACCAAGATCATATATCTGTATTTGTAGGCTGAATCGCGATACACAATATATATTTCGGTATTTTCTAAGAAGTGGGCTAAATGTTCAGTTGTGAGTCAAAGCCACATGTGAGATGTCACAAACAGTGACAGTCACGGTCCGGTGTCTGGAAAGAATTTATTTTACCGGACAAATTTGAAACTTACCGGTCACGTTTCAATAACAGTCATATTATTGACAGTCACATATTTTACAAACGCAAATATAATGTACACCTAGGTTGATGAAAGAATGACAACGACCTCAAATCAGTTTGACTATTTAATGAACAGTAAGGATTAAGCAAAACGAACAATAACGATTGAGCAAAACCTCAACATTAGCCGCTAAAATGTAGGCTATTACGAAAACATCTGTAACCTGTAACATCTGTAGCCTGTTTAAAAAATATAGCCTTTTAATGTAACATTTTATTTTCTCCTTTTTTTCATTGCGCCAAGGTCCTCTGCTGCCAACTTGAAATCAAATGTGTCCAATGTGTCTTTGCAGCTTGCAATGTGCATAAGCCGTGTCACTCTCTCCTCCGCCAGACGACTTCGCAGCGCTGTCTTAATTTGATTCTGCAGAGAGAAGTCCTTCCCTGCCCAGCACTCTTGACACTCAGAACACAGGCAATTTTAGCCAGTGTAGCCCAGTCGGGGTACAGCTCGCTGAATTCATAAATAAGCATGTTTCGCTGTTAAAACACAAATGTCCTGTTTAGGGACAGCCTTCATTATAGCTATGTTTTGTATGAGCATTATTACCGGACGTGTTGAAAAGCAAGTTTTTAATTTATTGGTTTTTATACATTTTACCATGCAAAAACCAGTAATTACCGGCTAACGGAAACCCTGGTCATAATCTCCCCTCCTCGATTGCCTCCCTGCCTGTGCAATCAAACCTCTACAACTAATCCAGAATTCAGCTGCACGACTTCTCTACAATCTTCCTAAACGTAGTCAAGTTACTCCTTTCCTCACCTCACTTCATTGGCTTACTGCCATCGCTTGCATTAAGTTCAAAACCTTGGTGCTGGCATACAGGACAGTGAATGGAACAGCCCCCTCATACCTACAATTTTCGCTCTTTTCATACACGGTGTCTGTCTGTATTGGACCCTCAGTGGTGGAATGACTTCCCCATGGAGGTAAGGACAGCGGAATCACTGGCCATCTTCCAACGCAGACTGAAGACCCACCTCTTCAGACTGCACATCATCCCACATCAATCCCTGCCCACTAACACCTGCTACCTCTAGTATTTGATGCTTACTTTGTGTAATATTGTGATGTATTTTGATTGTGTGCTCTAGGGACTGTTGTATCATAGTATACTTGGCTTCTGTTATATTGCACAAGTTAATTTGTGGTAGGGCTTGAATGGTGTTCCTCTGGAGTCGGCAATCCTGCCAGTGACTTAAAACAGAAATTTCACCAAACCGCTTCGAAACACGAGTTTTTGTCCTAGAAACATAAAAAAAACATCCTCGGAAACCTTCAACGGTCTACTTTAAAATGTATATAGTTATAAAGTAAATTTATTTTGTAGAACTATGTGAGGGGAATAAAAAGAACAACATGCACATTTCAGTCTCTGAGTCAGAAAGCAGCTCTTGATTGCCCACCCATTAGCAAATAAAGATATTGATATGATAACGGGATGGTAATTCTTAGCAACTGTGCGCTAAGAACCGCTTTCTCTCTCTGTCTCTCTTTTGAAACTCACATAACTAACACCTCTAGGACTGCCTTCTTCTATCTGAGAAATACTGCTAAAATCAGGAAAATCATATCAATTAATGACGCTGAAAAACTAATCCACGCCTTTGTAACATCTAGATTAGACTACTGTAATGCCCTCTTGTCAGGATGTGCAAACGTCTCATTAAAACCCCTTCAGCTGGTGCAAAATGCAGCTGCTCGAGTCTTAACCAAAACTAAATGCTTTGAGCACATCACCCCAGTTCTGGCTTCTTTCTATTGGCTACCTATTAAATACCGGATCGTTTTTAAAATACTCTTACTCACATTTAAGGCTTTAAATGGGCTTGCCCCCCCCCCCCCCATCTTAAGGACCTTCTTCACCCATATCTTCCGCAGAGAGTCCTTCGCTCCCAAAATGCCGGGCTTCTCATCATTCCAAGAGTGGGCAATACTACTGTAGGCGGTAGAGCCTTCTCCTATCAAGCCCCTCTCCTGTGGAACAGCTTACCCTCTGAGATTCGGGGAACAGACTCTCTATCCACCTATCCACCTTTAAGTCTAGGCTCAAAACATATCTATATAGTAAATCCTTCAGCTGAGGGACATGGCCTGGTGCTGGCATGGATCATAGAGTCTCTGGTGGACTAAGTGGTCATTGCTTTCATGGACCCTGTGCCGTGATCTGGTGTTGACTGTCTTAGGGTCGCCCTCATGACTATGCCGGTCCCTTGCCTCCCGTCCCCTAGGTATGCTGCCATAATGTTAGCCTGCCGGGGTTTTTCCTTGCTGTTGCTCCTTTAAACTGAATGAATACACTTATGTTCTATTGTGATGGAAGTCACTCTGGAGAAGAGCGACTGCTAAGTGCATGTAATGTAATGTAATGTAATGTAACGCATATATAGCTCCTGCTTATAATGTCAAGGACATTGATGTAGTGGGTCATTTTGTGAATTTTGCTCATTAGTCTAACAAGAATTGCATTGGAAATGATATAATAACATACTAAGCTCTAGGTGTACCCCAATGTAAGATTTAACATTTCATAAACTGGATCATGCACTAAAATCCACTGTCTGTTGGTACCAAGAAAAAGAGCTTCCATTTTGGAAAAATAAATGTTTGTCCAATATAAAAAACTGCATATGACAATTTCTGATTAGAATCCCCAGCTAAAGAGCTTTCCCTAGGCATAACACTTATGTAGTCAGTACAGGTCACACAGCACACTGCAGTGGATGTGATCCTAGTCATTATTAAAAATGGCCATTATCATAAACTGGCCATAAACGGGCTCTTGCTGCTGTATCTGTATTTTATAGCCCATAAATCCCTTTTATTTGTTAACATGCTTTCTGGATTTTTTCCATTACTGAAAACCAATAACAATAATTTTGTACCTCTTTTAGAGTGTTGCATTTCAACTTTTAACTATCTTAATTATACTGCTAGGGAATCGTACCGATGCTTGAAACTTGTGCCTCCATATTTTAAATAATATTTGTAGGTCCACTAATTATAGCCATGTTTTCAGTACTGGAGTACTGAAGGCACCATCAACTTTGGATGCAGACCCTCATTCACTCCAGTAAGTGGAGAACAGTGCATTTATCTTCACCCTTCTGATTATGATATGAGTACATGTGAAAAGTTAACTGAGTAGGATCCACACTCCAGCAGTTACCTGCAGTGCTTACCTTGGCTGTGTTGAGAACAGCTCCATATCCAGTAGAAATGCCACAGCCCAGTAGGCACACCTTGTCCATGGGGGCCCTCTCGTCCACCTTGGCCAGAGAAATGTCAGACACTACTGTGTACTGGGAGAAGGTGCTGCAGCCCATGAAATGGAACAGCTGTTTTCCCCTGCAACCGAAGCAGGACATCTTGTCTGGCATCAAACCCTGGCCCTGGGTCACCCTGAACATGTCAGATATCGAAAGGCATTACATTTAAAAACTCACATCTCAACTTTTACAAATTAAGTATCACCCTAATAATGTGAAACATTCCTATATCAGTCTCATAACTAAAAACCTAAAAAGCTGTGTGCTAGCATGAGGCAGCCTCTCGGGATAGGAGGGGACATTCACACACACTCTTAAGCTGAAGGAGTTTATCAGTATTTTTCCAGATTTGATACCAAGTACTCACCCATGTTGTACAGCTAGTTTTATTTCATGGCAACAGCTATACACAGCAAACTGTGTAACAATATTGGTGAAGTCATTGCTGTAGTTACCTGATTTTCTGACAGAGGTTGGTCTTCGGGTTTTTACAGAACTTGCACTCTCCACACTGGGGCACATACAATGGGATGACCTTGTCCCCTTCAACACAGACACAGTTTCTACTCATTCATTACCGTCCATAAAGACACATTAAGATATTAACATTTCCATAGTCATCCATATGTACATACATCAGCCAGGTTTGCTGATTCCTGCTCTGAATGGGCTAGGACATCCTTGGACCAGCATCATGGCCATAGGCCCTAACTTTACTGCTCACCTCCTTTTGTATGCTGTCAGAGTTTATCTTTGCTGAGATTACAGTGTCACACTGCATCATTACACACTGCACCCAAAGCTGCCCTTTCATCCACTTCTAACCACCACCCTCTCTTCCCTTCTTTCTCTCACTCTTCCCTCTTTCTATTTTTCCAGTTATCTGAGCAATACATGCTCTGTGGCACCTGCTGATTTAACAGCATTTACATTTAGAGAATCTGTGCTGAATGCTGGCTTCCATAAACTCTTATAATCCATGTAATTGTTTTCATGTCTGCTCAGTTCTGCATCCTTGTCCCCTCCTGTTCTGCTTGTTTACCAACTGATGTTAAATTGCTTTGCTTTATATCTTTAGAGTTTCTTCTGCCATGAGAAATCCTCTGCAAGACAGGCAATAAGATGAATCAATTTGTCCCCATTCTGTGTAGTTTTCCAAACCTGGTTTGAATTTGGTGACTCCCTCTCCTACACTCTCCACTATGCCAGCGCCCTCATGTCCCAGGATGACAGGGAACAGCCCCTCAAGGTGTAGGTATCTGTGTGGCAAACCCCAGTGGCACAGATCTGCAACACAGCAGATGCACCCAATCTGATCTTTCTGTGGACAAGTCCCAATTAACTGCAGCTCCTTTGAAAAAGCAGTTTCAAATGGACAATGCTGTGCAATGGTGTGTGTAATGTGTACTGCTTGCTTTTGGGATGTGAAGCATTACTGACCTTATGGCAGCTAACAAAGAAAATATGAATATTCACTGACACAGCTGTACTAGAGTGTAATCTGCTTGTAAGAACCATATCACTCCAAGCAGTCTCTCCATTTATTAATATTAAAGCAGAACTAGATTAGCTCCATGTAGGTACAAACTCTATGTCACTTTTTGGTTTGGACACATTGCTCTTAGGCTTGGTCCCTTTTACAACAGGTGTAGCATTACCTGAATTGCTCCTTGTGCTAGTGATTGGTTATCTTGGATTTGGACAGAGAAGGTGGTGTAGGCTGTTGATTATCATAACTAGTCCCCATGGGGGGGGTACCATTGCACTTTGCAGGGTAATGACCCTAAAAAACATGCATTCCCCCTTCCTCTGTAACCTCTGAGGAGGTACATCTTGCAGGGCAACCCTACCCTGGAGGACCAGCTAGACACAGCATCTGAACTTAACACCTGCCAGTACGCAAATGCCGACAGATTTTGTCTTTGGTTGGTTAAAGTTGCAGGGCCACTAGCCACTCTGGCGAGTGCTTTTTGTGTAAAAAATACATGTATTTTCAGTCTGGTTCCTATTGTTTTTTACTTTTGTTTACTATTTTTACTATTGTTTTTCAACAGCAAAACCCTTCTGTAATTTTCTCATTGTGACAGTGTGACAGCACATCTATTGTGGGAAGATTCAGCCTGATTAAACAACTGACTAGCTAGTTTTGGTCTAAGAAATAGTTATCGTTTACTGTGTCTGTCATGCTATCTTTTGACTGCTTGCACCACTAATGATTTAAAAATGCAAATTCTTCATACACTTACATGTGTGAGTAGACAACTAGACAGCTCGCAGTACTGGCAACAGTACTGTAGTTTAGCTGTCAGCTTTAGATATAATGTTATGACTGGCTGTTTTATCTAATAATATACAATGTGCCTGTGATGTATAATAGTATGTTTGGCTTCCCTTAGACTGCAGGCTGTCTAGTCAGGTTGAGCAAGTTAACTTGTGGTAGGGCTGGAATAGTGTTATGCTCACACTCACTGGTCTGTTGCTCATTCAAATTGAATGGATACACTTCTGTTCTTCTGTGCTGCAAGTGTCTGCTAAATGAATGCAATGAAATGTGTCTCTCACAGGACCCAGTTAAAGCTTAGCTTGATTTGCAGTAAATTACATTGCCTGCTGAAAAATTTTGACTGGCTGGTGAATTTTTTCCATCTACCAGTCACCCTGGCTGGTGGGCCAAAGACTTCAGTTTGCACTATGCATGCATTAAACCATTGCATCAAACAAATAATTTTCTTGATTAGGCAAATTTAGTTCCTCTGCCGTATTAAGAGTCTAAAAGGAATTGGGTAACAGCTCAAATGCAGCCCTCAGTTAAACTCATGCCATGGAAGGGGAAAAGCCATTTCTCAACATTTGGAAATTGTCTCATATATATGGACATTTCAGTTACAGAGAGTGGTCTTACCTTGAATCGAACTTCATGGGCCTTGGGCGGAGCTACCTCTACCTCCTCAATTGACAGTGGCTTCCCAGCCTCCCAGGCTACTGTAGCCTTACACTTAATCACCTGGAAAAGCAGATTATTCCCTTCATAATGAAGGAAAATGAGCTACTAGTTTGGCAAAGAGTCATGCACAGTGTTCATACATGCTAATGCAGACATGCACATGGGAATGGTTTTGCTAAATTCAATTATTTAAACACCTAGAAAAGGTACAAAGAAACACTAAGATGTGACTAGAACCAATCTGTGGCTTTTGCAGCACCATCTCATGCAGAGGAAATGCGCTTCAGATTATTTTTAAAGAAAAGTAATGATTTCTTGTGCTTTGCCTGTCTTTAGATGTCCATAGACATAGTGATGCTGTGTTTAGGCTCCTCCTGTGCATTAACACATGGTTGGAAGAGTGGTGTAGTATTGTCGGCATTAGAGCCTGACCGATATATCAGCATGCCGATATTATCGGCCGATATGAGCCAATTGCAGACAAATCGGTATCAGCGTTCATAATGGCAAATAAATGACAATTAAAAAAGAAACGGAGAGACAGAAGGTGAATCCTTCAACCATGTTATGAGTGTTGTGCGATTAGAACACTAGTTTGGAGAAATTCTAGCTAATTTTAGCTTTGAGGAAACAGCGATTTTAACGTTAAAAAATATAGCAAATGCTAACTGAAAACTATAAGAAGCTTAATAACGCTAATGAAAACATAATGAACCACGTGCTACATAGCATAAAAAATAATTTACGTGCGAAAGGGTTAAAGAGAGGACATGTAAATAAACGTGAGCTGAACAAGTATCTAACATGGCTTGGTAGCCAAACAAAGTTATCTAGCTTGTCTTTCAAATGTGTAGTATGAAATCCCAAGTGTAGTATGAAGTCGCAAGTCCTCATTGCACACAGTCATGTAGTGTCAGATGCATTCAACAGCAGCGTTTACTCTAGGTCACTCCATCAGTTTCCTGCATAGTTTAAGATGGCATGATACATATATATTTTTTTACTTTTTTGTATTTTTATACATTTGACTCTTATTTATCAAAACTTTAATATATTTTGTTGTACGTAACTTTTTCAAGAGCCTCAATATCTTTCTTATAGTGTGGTGCCCAGAACTGCACACAATATTCCAAGTGAGGTCTGAGCACAGTATTGTATAATTTCAATATAACCTCTTTAGATTTATAATCAATACTTTTGGCTATGTATCCCAACATCCTGTTGGCCTTTTTTTTTACTGCTACAGCACACTGCCTAGATCCTGTTAAGCTTGGGTCAACTATTACTCCCAAGTCTTTTTCAAATTGAGCACATTCTAGTTTTTCCACCCATGAAGTAGTCTTGTCTAAGGTTCTTATTTCCCACATGCAAGACTTTACATTTAGCTAAAATGAATGTCACCTGCCAGGTATCTGCCCACTTTTGGATGCTGTTTAGGTCTTCCTGCATTACCTTAGTTGATTCTACACTGTTGGCTAGACCACCTAGTTTTGTATCATCTGCAAATTTTACTACTTTACTACTAACCTCTGCATCCAGATCATTTATGCATATAAGGAATAGCAAAGGCCCCAACACCGATCCCTGCGGGACTCCACTTCGTACAGGACCCTGCTCTGATACAATACCTCCCACAGTTACAGTCTGCTTTCTACTAGACAACCAACTTCGAACCCACTCAGTGATAGCTCCTGTAATTCTGGCAGATTTCATTTTCACTATGAGCCTCTCATGTGGTACTTTGTCAAATGCCTTTCGAAAGTCCAAATAGATAATATCAAAAGCTTGGTCTGAGTCTAAACACATTGTAGCTTCCTCAAGGAAGTCCAGGAGGTTTTTTAAGCATGACCTCCCTCTGTGAAAACCATGCTAGCTACCATTTAAGATACCATTTTATTCAAGGAATAATTCCAAGTTGTCCCTAATGATGGATTCCAGTAATTTACATGTGATACAAGTTAAGATGACGGGCCTATAATTTCCTGGATCGGTCCGGCCACCTTTCTTGTAGGTACAGTGGGGAGAACAAGTATTTGATACACTGCCGATTTTGCAGGTTTTCCCACTTACAAAGCATGTAGAGGTCTGTAATTTTTATCATAGGTACTCTTCAACTGTGAGTGACGGAATCTAAAACAAAAATCCAGAAAATCACAGTGTATGATTTTTAAATAATTAATTTGCATTTTATTGCATGACAAGTATTTGATCACCTACCAACCAGTAAGAATTCCGGCTCTCACAGACCTGTTAGTTCTTCTTTAAGAAGCCCTCCTGTTCTCCACTCATTACCTGTATTAACTGCACCTGTTTGAACTCGTTACCTGTATAAAAGACACCTGTCCACACACTCAATCAAACAAACTCCAACCTCTCCACAATGGCCAAGACCAGAGAGCTGTGTAAGGACATCAGGGATAAAATTGTAGACCTGCACAAGGCTGGGATGGGCTACAGGACAATAGGCAAGCAGCTTGGTGAGAAGGCAACAACTGTTGGCGCGATTATTAGAAAATTGAAGAAGTTCAAGATGACGGTCAATCTCCCTCGGTCTGGGGCTCCATGCAAGATCTCACCTCGTGGGGCATCAATGATCATGAGGAAGGTGAGGGATCAGCCCAGAACTACACGGCAGGACCTGGTCAATGACCTGAAGAGAGCTGGGACCACAGTCTCAAAGAAAACCATTAGTAACACACTACGCCGCCATGGATTAAAATCCTGCAGCGCACGCAAGGTCCCCCTGCTCAAGCCAGCGCATGTCCAGGCCCGTCTGAAGTTTGCCAATGACCATCTGGATGATCCAGAGGAGGAATGGGAGAAGGTCATGTGGTCTGATGAGACAAAAATAGAGCTTTTTGGTCTAAACTCCACTCGCCGTGTTTGGAGGAAGAAGAAGGATGAGTACAACCCCAAGAACACCATCCCATCCGTGAAGCATGGAGGTGGAAACATCATTCTTTGGGGATGCTTTTCTGCAAAGGGGACAGGACGACTGCACCGTATTGAGGGGAGGATGGATGGGGCCATGTATCGCGAGATCTTGGCCAACAACCTCCTTCCCTCAGTAAGAGCATTGAAGATGGGTCGTGGCTGGGTCTTCCAGCATGACAACGACCCAAAACACACAGCCAGGGCAACTAAGGAATGGCTCCGTAAGAAGCATCTCAAGGTCCTGGAGTGGCCGAGCCACTCTCCAGACCTGAACCCAATAGAAAATCTTTGGAGGCAGCTGAAAGTCTGTGTTGCCCAGCGACAGCCTCGAAACCTGAAGGATCTGGAGAAGATCTGTACGGAGGAGTGGGCCAAAATCCCTGCTGCAGTGTGTGCAAACCTGGTCAAGAACTACAGGAAACGTCTGATCTCTGTAATTGCAAACAAAGGTTCCTGTACCAAATATTAAGTTCTGTTTTCCTGATGTATCAAATACTTATGTCATGCAATAAAATGCAAATTAATTACTTAAAAATCATACAATGTGATTTTCTGGATTTTTGTTTTAGATTCCGTCACTCACAGTTGAAGAGTAACTATGATAAAAATTACAGACTTCTACATGCTTTGTAAGTGGGAAAACCTGCAAAATCGGCAGTGTATCAAATACTTGTTCTCCCCACTGTAGGTACTACACTGCCATGTTTCCAGTCATCTGGCATTTCTCTAATTTTGAGAGATTGTTTAAAAATAACCGTCAGAGGCTTGTAAACCACTTCCACTAGTTCCCTGAGAACTCTTGGATATATTCCATACTCCAGGGGCCTGCTGCCTTATTTGTTTTAATTTTTGAAGTTTATCTAGTACTTCTACATCATTTAAATCGATTTCCTCCAGAAGACACAAAGTAACAATGTAGGGTATCAGCAATAGTTTTGTTATCATAAACCATAACTCCATCCTTATTTTTTATACCTCTTGTCTCATCCTTAACTATCCTTTTATGACTGCTGTATTGAAAAAAGCGTTTAGAGTTGCTCTTTGCATCTACTGCTGTCTTTCAAAACGCCTTTTAGCTTCCCTTATTTTTTTCTTAACTTGAGCTCACATATTACTATATTCAATCTCATTACTCTCCAAGCTGTCCAACTTGTATATTCTAAATAATTTCCTTTTTTGTTTCAAACTGTCCCGTAACAACTTATTCATCCACTGTGGATACTTCTTTTTCAGCTTTTTCAGCTACCCTTTTCTCACTAGTGGAATGAATTTATGCTGTACATCCAGAATAATCATTTTAAATATGCACCACATTTCTTTCACAGTTTTGCCATCTACAAGAGGTACCCAGTTTATATTCCTTGTGTAGTCACACATCTTAATAAAGTCATCTTGTCTAACGTTGAAAACTGTAGCATTGGAGAATGCAGACTTAACTTGCCAAAAAACTTCAAATGTAATTGCACTATGGTCACTTGTTCCGAGTAGCTCCCCTACCTCAGTGTAGCAAATTCTATCAGGATTATTACACAGAACCAGATCTAGAATTGTGTTGTCTCTTGTAGGTTGAGTAAAAGGCTATCAAAAAGCAGACATTTACAACATCTAAAAATTCTTCCTCACATTTACCTTGACCTGACACAGCTTCCCAATTAATTGAAGGGTAATTGAAGTCCCCCGGTACTATTGTCTCACCCTCCTGACATGCTAGCTTAATATTATCAAAGAGCATACTGTTAACACTGCTGTCTGTGGCTGGTGGCCTATAACATACTCCAACATTCAGACCGTTTACATTTTGTCTCAATATTATAATCCATATGTCTTCACTAACAGCAAGGGGCTCCATTCCTGAAAATTCCTGAATATTAAGATTATCCTTTACATAGAGAGCTACACCCCCTCCTCTTCTATTGGTTCTATCTTTTCTTAGCAGCTTGTATCCCTCTATGTTATACTCATCCCCATCCCCTGCACAAAGCCACATCTCTGTGATCCCAACATCATAATTACTATTACTCATAACAGTTTCTAGTTCCAAAATTTTATTTTTTATGCTTCTAGCATTTAAACAGGAATTTCAGGGTACTGCATGTGTAATTCCTTTCCTTTCCACTCCCAGCTGCTCAAAACCACCTCTATTACAGTGCTGCTCTGACTGATTTGCAATCATGGTTCCCTCACTACTAATAAAATACTTAGCCATGGTGTTTTCTATTCCGTCTGTTCTATCCAGTCTATTTATCCCTACCCTGTATAACCTCCCTGCCCCCCCAGACCCTAGTTTAAATAACCCTCTGCTACCCTAAACATACACTGGCCCAGTGCAGCTGTACCCCTCCGGTTCAGGTGTAACCTGTCCCGCTTGTACAGGTCACCCCTGTTCCAAAAGGAGTCCCAGTGCCCCATAAACCTGTACCCCTCTTTCCTACACCAGGTTTGTAGCCACATGTTAAATCTCCATATATTCCGGAGAAGACTACCGTGGAGGTTCTGCTCCTAATCTTCCCCACTAGCTCAATAAATTTGTCCTGCAGAACCCAGAACCTACCCCTTCCTATGCCATTAGCTCCAACATGGACCATGACCACTGGATCCCCACTCAGGCCAGGAGCTTGTCCGCACGCTCCAGGAGGTCTCCAACCTGGGCACCAGGCAGGCAACAGACTACTTCCCCCCTACCCAGCTTTGGTGAGCAAACTATCTCCCTATAGGGCGTCCTAATTAGTTCATGGAACTTTAACAATTCAGGATTACTGTGGAGTCCAGCTAGTTGGGCCTTGAGATCAAGAATGTTGTTCTCCAAGTGCTCAACAAGTTGGCAACAATCACAGATAAACTCATCCTGGAGGTCTCCTTCCAGAAATCCGATCATCCGGCAACTATCACAGTTTTAGCCACATTTTTCCTCCCCTAACTGCACGCTTTCCCTAAATAAAGATTTACTGCCGAGACAGAATTACCAGCTAAAAAAAGTGCTAAAAGCACCGAGGTGGCTCAGAACAGTCAAAGGCAGAAATTAAACACAAGAAATGCCACTTAGTTTAGATACAATAAACTACATCTACAGTTCAGCAAAAGCACAGATGTGCTAACACAATCAGAATCAGGATATCCTAAAAGCAAACGCAGAAGAATGGTAAAAACAAGGTAAACAAGCGAACTGGCTGGCTAGCTAAACTACCCAACTAGCTAGCTAAAGTATGCTACAGATTTTAAGATTTGCTCCTGAGAGGGCAAAAAACCACAAAAAAAACCTCTCGCTGGCTAGAATATGTGTTGAATTAGCTGCGTTTGCTAATGAGATACTTCGTTGGCCAAAGGTTCGATGGAGGAAAAAAGTGGAAAATTCCTTCTCTGTCCCCTAATGGTAACAAAAGATTCCATTTTAGGAGCAGATCAGACCTACCCTTATTTAATAGCTAGGTTTATAGCCCCAATTTTTATTTTTTATCTGTTTGGATGTAGGAGCAGACAGACCACTCCAAAAACACAGCACAAACTCATCAGGCAAGAGCAGTCCAGCAGAGAAATCAAGAGCAGTAGGTGTTAATGACCTACTGCTATGCAGATGACACAAAATGGTATATATCCTTTTAACCGGGTGAAGAGGCCCAGCTAGAGGTCAGTCTTAAAGATATAAAGGTCCAGACATTAGTTTATTGAATCTGGACAGGACTGGGCTTTTTGTGGTTGGTCTGGCCTTTGAAATATAAATTTACAAATTTTCCCCAAAATTCAGACAGCTTCTCTGCACCTCCAAAGAACTCATCAAAAACCTTTGTGTAACAACTGACCCAGACCTCTCGTTTCTGCATCACATTTACCATATCAACATGTAGTCTATTTCCCTCTCATAAACATTTCAAAGTTGAAAGGAAAATATTGACACTTAAGGATATTAATAAATGATCCATTCAAGACGCAACAATCTTCACTGAAAGGTCTCCAGACAGCCCAGAACACAGCTGCTGAAAACGCTTCTTAGAACACAACCTCTTAAAAAAACTAATAAGTATGATCTTGTGCCAACTTCTTCATATTGGATACCTGCCACATTTAGAATGGACTATGAGGTCCTTCCTTTTACTTATAAGGTTTTAAATGGTCTAGCCCAGAATCAACTTCTTTTCCCCGACACACCAACATGACTAGCCTGCTACATTCAACAGATGCTGGTTATATTTAAGGTCCAAGGATTCAGGAAAAAAACATTTGTGTACAGAGCTCCTCTCTTGTAGAATAGCTTTCCTGTAAATGCTTCTCAGACAAACTCTGGGTATTTAAATCCAGGTTAAAAACCTCTAGTAAATCCTACTTTTAATACTGCTCTTTATTTCATGCTATTGCATATTATTTGATGGTAGCCTACTGTCTTGTATTTTGTTTACTATTCCTTGTGTGACTGCTGCCAGTTGTACCGCTATACGGTAACAAGTAGGCATGGAAAGAAATATTTCGAATATCTTAACTGAAAATGACAACCTTGAGAACATGCCATGAAAAAAATGTCACGTGACTTATATTTACCTGGCTAAAATGTAATATACCTGTACTGGCCTCAATGAATCTCCCATTCATTTATCCAGCAAGTTAAACACCTCCATACAATGACTCTCGGGACCACGATGCGATGTTGAGAGTGTTTTATCATATGAACGGTGTGAAACTGAAAATACAGATACATACACTGATAAGTGTTGTGTACATAAATTATATTCACATACATAAATGCCAGGTAAGTATTTAGAAACTAACTGTTATTCTGTAGAAACTACTATAAAATACTGTAAAGGCATAAGGCAATATACATGCGCTCAACAGAACCCGACAGTGCTATCAAATATAACAACTCAACTAACATTTCACTTATTTAGATGTACTCAAACTAAAGATGGGTGATAACAAACAAATTTACTTACAGGGAATGCCTTCTTAAGGGATAACAAGTGAGGATGGCAAAGGATTTTCCCTGGATACAAACCACATGTTCTAGCAATGCTCCTACTGCACTCACTTCCTGTCACATAGACATTTTTTAGAAAGAACCAGCGGGGGTCACCAAAACGACCAAAACAACAATTGGCAGGGCCAGAACAATACCCTTGTCATTACCATGTCATTTTCACTCGGTCTTTAATGCTTTACCTGGTCTGTTCACTGACAGCAGTGCGATCAAAAAGGAGTTGTGACAAAATCATTGTATTACCACGGATAAATGTAATTTTCCCATATCATTCTAATATCACTGCGTACTGGCAAACATAAACGGCTTATAATTGCTCCCTTCATATCACTAACACCTAAGTTTATACTTAAGAATGACACGTTTACCATCTCTTTCGAGAAATAAACAGGTGTTGTGGTAAGCCAGAAACTGAACTGTACTGTATACCGTTAATGCGAAATAAACAAAGACCCCTGAAAGGCCAGCTTGTTAGCAAGCCAGCTAGCTAACTCTTCCAGCAGCACCATTTAGCTGTTAGGAAAGTTGTAGTAAGTAGCCTACCCCAACAACTAGGAACTCCTTTCACTGGCGGTCATGTAATCAGTACAGTTTGTTAATTTCACTGTATAAATTATTAGCTAAACAGAGTTCAGATAAATATGGATCTGTTTATAAAAGCGATGGCATTAAAACCTGTAGCCTTGTACATCTCAGAACACAACCTTTGTTCAACCGTATATTATTTTCGTTTTCTTTTCAGCATTATTTCACGGGAAATATTGTTTTTTTTAATAACTTCTTTTAACTTTTCTTTTATAACGTCTCCTGCACACCATTTCGCAAAATTCACCGTCTCGTGTCCAGTAACAAGCTAACTAGGGACACTAACGACCTGCATAAAACTGAAGACCAACGTGTTTCAATACGAATTGTAACAATTCTGCGACTGCAGGTATTTATATTCGCTAGCTACTCGAAGAATTTATTTTAAACACACGCAGAATTTTCATAACATGCACGACATGTCGACTTCACGTTAAGCTTTGTTGTTTTAACATACTTATTACACCAGCTGTCTGCATACTTCGTCTCCTACCACAACTTCGCTGTGAGACTCGATGGGACAACAGGTCACATACGGCGTTGTGCGGCACAGATTTCTGCACAGACTCACTGATCACTGATCTATATGTGGTACCACTGATCTCAGTTCATGTGCTCTCGACGAGATTTCGAAGCCGCCCAGTATAGGCACTGCACTTCTCACGCGAGGAAGTAGGTTAACAAATGATTTATTCATTTGTGTTAACACCTCAAAAGAAGTAATACTACTGGCTCAAACCACCCGGAACTTGCTTAGCGTCTGGTAGTATGCCCATTGATTTCCAAATGCGCTTGGTTAAGCTTAGGGGTGCACCGCTGTTAAGTTATGTGTTCTCATCTGTTATACTATGTTATATTTGTCAGGTGTAAGATATAATTTGCTAGAATTATATGTTCTTATATTGTATGATTTACAACCAAGTTTTTGTACGCATGTATTATATGAAATACGTTCTAGTTTTAAGTGACGTCATGTATCCCACAATCCCTGTGTGCTCGACCTCAGAAACAAAAATTGTGAGTGATGGTTTACTGGTGCTGAACATAAAAGAATAAATTGATTGTTTCCGAATATATGGTCTAGGTGATCTTTTTTAAGATGGAAAACAGAAATGAAAACGCAACAACCGCCCCCAAACGGACTTTAGTGTACCCCCAGTTGTCTCCTTATACCCTGATGTCTACATAGTATATATGACTTTTTTTTGCCAGTCTTAAAAGATATTTTGTGTGGGGTAGAGGGGTCTGAGTCAATGGTAAACCCAAGGGCCTTAAAAAGTATGTTAGGGGTGAATTTAAAAGTAAAGCACTTGATAACATCCAGAGCTTTATGTCTTTAGGTCTTAAGGCATGCTTCAAGTCTAGATATATGGAGATCTTCACCAGGTTTTGCTAAGATATAGCTGTATGTCATCAGCAAACAAGAACGTTTATTTCATGCTTACGGATGAGATCTCCAAGTGGCAGCATATAAAGAGAGGGAACAGCAAGGGTCCAAGAACCATGCCTTGTGGGCCATCATACATCACTTTGGAAAGAAAAGAAATATCTTCATTGAGCTGTACAAAGTGGAATCTGTCAGATAAGTATGCTTTGAACCAGGACAGTACACTTCCCTTAAGATCAATGAAGAGATCTATTCTGTCAAAGGCAGCACCTGAGTGACCCTCTTGGCCTGAGTCAAAAGCTATAGAGAGAAGCATAGAGAGATAGTTGTGGTCAGAACACAGATGTATGTCATTAACAACTTTAAAGAGAGCTGTCTCAGTGCTGTGACCAGATCTAAAACTTGATAGAAAGGTCTTCAAGATTTTACTGGAATTTAGGAAAGCTAGGAGCTGTCCAGCATTGCTAATTAGATAAAGGAGTGTTAACAATATTTACCATATAGCCTGACAAAGCACAGCCAGGGGATCTTAGTTTTGTTTGAATTGGATCAAGTGAACAAGCAGATGATTTTGATGACATCATTAATCTCTCCAGTGTGCTCTTGAGTGTGTTCCAAAGGGGAAAAAGAAACCAGAAAATTGAGTAGCTTTAGGTAAGATAAGTCATAAGTCAATAATTTAGCTAGTGAACTAGCAACAGATGATTTCAGACTAAGGTCAGATAGAAAAAACTAATTCTTTACGACTTTCTTTACAACTAACTTTAGCTAGCTAGCTAAGAGACATTAACATGAATGTTTCATGTTGACATTTTATTTACCATTGGACTATTTGTACAGACCTTCGTAAGAATTCTTTCATGATTTCTTTCTCCACATAGTGTATTTCTCACCTCTCTCTGTCAAAAGTTAAATATGAATTCATTCTACTTATATCTGAGTGAAACCTTGCTGATTTGTGCATTCAAAATGAAGTATGAGTGGCATACACAGCACAATTTAGCGAATGCAACTAGTTTTGTAAAAGATGTTGAGCTTTATTTCATTTTTGACTTTGATTTTTAGTTTGATTTTAGACATTTTCATTTTTCAATTACATATTTTACCTCATAAAAAGGTGAGATATGAAAGAATATAAAACAAGCAAAACAATGATAAAAAGATTAAGGAATGTTTTGAGTTCAGATTTACATGATGAATATTCAAACCTATAACCTACAACGTTTTTAAAACCTGTCTTTATTTGTACTGATAAAATTAAAAGGTGCAGAGGGACAGAAGAGAGTACAATCATTTTTGGTACACTCCATCTTTTAAGTGTCTGTTATTCACACATTAATAGATAATCACTGAAACATGTACATTGTGCTCACAGTAGATGTTAACATGTCAATACTCGCAATTATGGCCATTGGAATAACACAATGACTCTGTGTAACCACATTGGTTATTGTTTATTCTTTCTCTGTTGTTTCTTTTATTATTTGACTTTGAGTCAGGTTTTGGACATCATGGATCGAGGTGACTCATTGCCATTATCCCACAACCTGAGAAAGACATCATATTATGTGACTATGACAGTTTTGGCTCAGAAATTGAATATAAGGATGAAACTGGGCATTTATCTGCAAAACTCCTGATTGCCAATACTGGTTGTTACGGCCCGGTCTAGGGTCAGATCGTAACAGGGAAAAAGAGGGGAGACCACGGTCGCGAACACTGGGAAAAGTGTAACAATTTATTACACTAACGTTTAAAGACAAATAAAACATATAACATAAATCAAGTGGGTAACCGGGAACACAAACTCAGGAGTCGACAAGCCAAAATAACAAACAAAACACAATCTAACTAACGAGAGAGGGAAACTAACTGACCTAACAAAATAAATCTCAAAACAGTAAAACCTCCATTTCTCCCTTCCTAACGAAACCAACGTGAAAAAGAGATGGAAAAGAAAATGGCATCGACTCCCTACTTCCCACACCCAACCACAGTGTCACGAAGACCAAAAGCAATACTCACAGATACATAAGGACGAGAACCTAAGCATACGCACAACGATGTACAATTAATAATCACAAAATGCAGAAACGACAAGTGGTCTCTTCCCTTGCGCGGACTGAGCCTCTTTGAAGGGAGCGGGCCGGCCAGGAAATGAGGGAAGGCTCCGGCTCCAATCACGGGCGAGGGGAGGAGACACCCAGCGAAGGACACACCTCGGGGAAGGGATGAGACGGACCTGGGGAAAACGTAAAACGACACACGCACGCAGCCGGAGCAAAACACATACATCGGGGAAAACGAACAAACACAAACACAAACAGTAACAACCATGGTCGTAACACTGGTATTTAGCACTGATGATCAGTGTGACAGTGAAACCTACTGTTACTGCCCCTTGCCCCTCCCTCCCCCTATATCCTTAGCAGAGGAGGCAGACAATGGTCCTATGGAACCAGCACCTAAATCACCTATACTCCCAGTCCTGGATGAGTTTCTAGGAGGAAGTCAAAGAAAGCTGTACTGTAGCCCACAATCTAACCACCCCAACACAGCTGAATCTTGCGTCTAATTCAGACCATTCATACCACATACACATACATATACCACAAGCACATAAACTGAAGCAAGATTACATTTTTTGCCATTCTGAAAATATTTTATCAAATATCAAATATATATGTGACATGGAATATCGATTACGCCTAGTATGGTTTAGCTTAGTATGGCCGCTTTTTCATAACACTTTAGTTTAAGTAGGTCTAACGTGATGATGTTATTAAAAAACGTTAAGTGCATATTTCTCTCAATGACCATATATTACATTTATTCATTTAGCAGACGCTTTTATCCAAAGCGACTTACATAGGTTACAGTTGTTTTACAATGTTATCCATTTATACAGCTGGATATTTACTAAGGCAATTGTGGGTTAAGTATCTTGACCAAGGGGACAGCAGCAGCGGCGACCCAGCGGGGATCGAACCTGCAACCTTTCGGTTACGAATCCTGCTCCATAACCACTATGCTATACTGCCGCCCCATATTAAAAACACTGCAACCCGAAGTGTGTTCCTTATGTCCAGTCTACTCCATAAATGTCGTTTTTGTTGCCGTCATTGCGGAAAACCCCGATTCGCGGAGATAGGATGTTGGAAATGGAAGCAACGTTTTCAGTACTTTTGTGGCTGTCAGGATATTCAAGTTCAAAATCTGTAAACTGTTGTGGGCGTGACAGAGATATTAGAATGGTGAGAAAAGGACCAATAGACTGCACAAAGTTCAAAGTAATTACTGCACAAATAGCCTATAATTGTATATAATTATTATTTTAATATTATTGTATTTTACCGATCAAAATAAATAAATAAATAAATAAATAATTTATCTTTTCCGTGCGGTCCAGTAGCGAATGTGCCGTGGCCCGGTGGTTGGGGACTGCTGGTCTATACTCTTCAATATTTGGATCAAAGAGCACAAGCTCAGCCCAATGCATTTCTGGTCATATTAATACCATTAGAAATATAGTGTCAAGAAGACATAGACACTCACTTTTGCTACCATCTCTCAAACAAAAAACAAAACATAGCAGAGATTCAGGTGGGGTCATTGTGCAGTAAAGAGAGGATCCGTTATCCCAATTAAACCAAGTTACTGTAACCTGATATTTCGAGTATATAGTTCTCACTCCAGTCACTCGGACGTGGGCGAACGACGACAGGTTACACCAAGTGGTTAATCTCTTCACTTTATCACGGAAAAAAAGACAATAAACCCGAGCTCCACGCTCTCACTTCACTCCCACTCAACTCACCTCTTTTCCTCGTGGTCCGGAGGGGAAAACCCTTCCTTCCGGAACTAAAGTATTCATCTACCAACTGCATGTATAAACTAAAACACTAATATGTCATTCACAATTACATTAACAGAATAAGTGCAGGATATCTGAATGAACAAAAATGACATATCACAAAAAATAAGAATCATCAAATCATTGTTTACATTACAAACCCACCAGCAGATATGTGGCTAAAATTAAATGAAACCTATAACAGAATGATTTATACGTATGTGCAGTATATACTCCACCTTCACTCCACCTCCATGTAGATTCTTTAAGAAACTCCACCTTGTGATCAGTCATTACCAGGCCCAGAGCAATGTCTAGTGTATAGAGATGTTAATGCTAAAATAGGATTCAGGCCCGTCATAACAAATCCTACAGGTGATAGTCACATTTTCAGACAACCCACTCAATGCCTTACCACCACCACTTCACAGAGAAACAAACCTGACAATGTTGTGAACAAAAATAGTAAAGAGTTAAGCCTGTATATGTTTAATGGTAGGATCAGAGTGGACTCTTCAGTAGGGCTGTGACGATAACCACATCACAGCAATACCGCGGTCATGAGATGCCTACGGTGGGGTTGAGCTCATTACCGCAATTATTTATTTATGTTAGGGCTGTCAACGTTAACACGTTACCGCTCCTTCGAGATTAATCTGGAAACTTTAGGGCGTTAATGTCTTAACGCAAATTAATCATATTATCAAATTTGACAACTTCCTTCCGTAATTCCAGCGCGGATATTTACCTGGCTGAATTACTGAAAGGCGTGGCAAACGCAGTTGTGCTGAACAGCAAATTTCGTTTTAACCCTTTTGCATGTAACTTATTTGTTATGGTATGTAGCGCGCGGGTTAGCCTGCCTTATACGGTTCGTCATGTTTTCATTTGCGTTATTAAATTTCTTATAGATTTCAGTTAGCATTTGCTATATTTTTAGAGTTAAATCGCTGTTTCCTCAGAGCTAAACTAAAACACCAGTTTTAGCATATGCGCTAAACAGCTAATCACACCGGCCTGACCGTAGGTGCGAGAGGGTTAAAACGAAATTTGCCGTTCAGCACATCTGCGTTTGCCACGTAAAATAAAATTTAACCGCTAAATCGCGGTAATTTGTTGCTTTATTACTGCGGGAAGAAAAATCATTACAGTCACAGCCCTACTCCTAAGGTCAATTTACTTAAATTTCAGCTGTTGGGACTAGTGTAGGCAATTATTAGTGCATTTAGTGTCAGACCACAGGCACCGCTGTCTGACCACTGTCAAGTAAATATATTTAATAATATATAAAAATATATTATTTAAAAATATATAAAAAAAATATTCTTAACGAAGATTCAGAGCCATGCAACCCTGTGCAAACTAAACCAGGCATACAGATGGGGATGTTAGTGACAGTTATTCATCACAACTTTTAAGCTTCTGTCAGTACAAACAGTGTTCATTTGAATTTGAAATAAAAGATACTCTGATGTCTTTGTGCGAATGATTAGGCTATGTAAGCGATTTTCAGTGCTTTTATTTTGAAAAGTCACACTGGAAGTGATGGTGATGAGTTACGCGGTTTTGACTGATGAATGAAGAAGTTAATAAAGTTTGTCGATCGGTTCGGAGCTCCCGTCTCCTTGTTTAATTAATTATTATTAAAAGTATAGGCTTACAACAGAACGCTCGGTTACAATTATAATATTTTCATGCTGCCGGTGCTCTGACTTCTCATACACTGCCGGCAAATAGCAACACCTATAAACTCCTGACGGCTCTGACAGCAGTCCAGTTTCGCAGGTTAAGATTCCATGACCAATCAAAATGCACACAAGCACAATTGCGTAGGCTATTTGCTAAAACTGTAATATCAAAACACAATCAAACAACATCAACAACATGGCGGAAAACAAGAAAAAATGCAGACAGTACAACATCGAGAACATTAATTACGGTTTTATTCCCTCACACACAAATGTACAACTCCCAATGTGCCTGCTTTGTGAGCAGGTTTTTTCTAACAAAGCAATGAAACCCTCGCGTTTAAAGGTGCACCTTACTAAAATACACCCTGACGAGGCGTCTAAGGATGCTGCGTACTTCGAAGCCCCCAAGGAGCAGCATTCAAAGCGGACGCTTACCAGTCTGCTCGGAAGGTAAACCAAACGGAGAGCGGGTTAGTGGCTTCCTATAATATCGCTTTACTAATTGCCAAGTCCGGCTTGCCATTTACTGTGGGGAGAGGCTGGTTGTCCCGGCGATAAAAGAGGCCACCTCCACTGTCATGGAGCGAGACCCATCACCAGTCTTAAAGGCCATCCCGCTCAGCAATGACAGTGTGGCACGGAGAATCAGGGACCGCTGCTTTTTCATTGGCCAGGCAATTAGTTTCTGTTGTTCACGTGTTTGATTCGTAGTCTTGGAAAAAACTTTTGTGTCCACGTAGTTTCTTCTGTTATTCCCGTTTTTTGTTCGTGATCTTGAAAACAAAGTTTTGTGTGTTGTCCTGAATTTGTTTGAATTTTCAAATACATATCTTTACAATATTTTTTCAATCAATTCCCAAAGTGTTGTTGTTGTCGTTATTGTTTTTCTCCCCAAAAGACAATATTTCCCAACTAATATTCAAAACATCAATACATCACTCCAAGGTGACTATTATTTTGACATTATTTTTGACCAAAAAATGAATGAGTGTAATAATATGAGTCTGTGTGTGTGCGCGTGTGTGTGGGTGTGTGTGTGTGTGTGTGTGTGTGAGTGGGGGGGTGGGGGGGGGGGGGGTGGACAAGAGGATCATGATGAGGTTAGGGGGCGTTTGTTCAAAAAAGGTTGAGAACCACTGGGTTAGCAGGTGGTTTTTTGAGCAGTGGTTTTGGAAGTACCATGTATCTTTCTGCATCTCTGCGAAAAGCTCTGGCTTTAGTTGTGCCGATGATGAGGAGGAGACAAGCTGGGGCAAAAAAGAAGAGGGTGTGGGTCCATGACATCCTTAGGAGGAGGAGCAGGAGTTGGGCGAATTTAGGCTCGTTCAGGAGCTACAGCTGTACACCGACCGTTTTCAGGTGTACTTCAGGCTGAGTCGGAAGCAATTTGACAGCTTATTGGGGAGATTAGTACCGAGGCTCACAAAAATGAGGACGAACTTCAGGAAGCCACTCCAACAGAACGCCTGGCAATTTGTCTGAGGTGGGTTATAATATGAAAAAGCAATGATTTACAAGTGTGTAAATTAATGGCAGTATGTCATGACAGTTTATGTCAACATCTCTGCAGTAGGCCTATAGGGTTGCTAGCACTACAATACCATAAATGTATCATGTACATTAACATACAGAATAATTCCATACATTTGGAGCTGTGGAGCATTTCTCAGATCAGACTTAAAATTCTTAAAACTATGTGTACAACCTCCACATCATCTAGTTACTTGTGCACATCATAAAAGCAGTTTCTCATTATTATTATTATTAATATTATTATTTACAGATAGCAAATGTTTGGTACATCCATGCAAATCCTTATGTACAATTGTCTTGTTTTACCATTTCATTTGTCTTTTCTCAATTGCTTTGGTCATGTCAGTCAAACTGTGTTGTACTTAAGACACTTGTCTTAATTTTCCACAGATACCTGGCAACTGGTGATGCTTATACCACCATTGCTTCCAGTTACCGGGTGGGGATCTCCACAATGGCAGAAATTATCCCAGATGTCTGCCGTGTCATTTGGGAGAGCCTGGTGGAGGAGTTTCTGCCTGTTCCAAAAGCCGCTGCCTGGAAAGAAATATCCCAGGGCTTCAAAGACAGGTGGAACTTCTCAAACTGTTTGGGAGCTTTGGACAGGAAGCATGTTGTCATCCAAGCAGCATCAAACTCCAGCTCCCAGTTCTGCAATTATAAGGGCACCTATTCGATTGTCCTTCTCGCACTTGTGGATGCCAGCTATTGCTTTAGGGTAGTGGATGTCGGTGGTTTTGGCCGAAGCAGTGATGGGGGCATCTTTGCTGCTTCATCATTTGGTCGGGCTCTGCGGAAAGGCACACTGGATCTCCCAGAGGATGCTCCTCTCCCTGGTGCAGACTACCTGGGTTCCATGCCTCATGTTTTTGTGGCAAATGAAGCGTTTCCTCTCAAGTAAGTAATTTCCTTTAATAGTGAGTTAATTACTAACAAAGCTATTCAAAGATATTAATTAACTTGGATCTACTTATTTCACAGTATGAATTCTAATCTTAGGAAATATTTTCACAGTATGCATACTGAACATTTTAAAGGAATTCCTAAACATTTGATTCAAATTTACTTGTAGTTTTTGATGTATTGTCAATGTATTTTTGTACAGGTCATATCATTTATTTAGTTCTGCAAAATAGTGTCATTGCTTTTAAATGACTCTGTGTTCTTCTTATTGAATTACAAGGAGGAATATGCTCCGTCCCTACCCTGGCAGGAATCTAACAAGGTCCCAGAGGATTTTTAACTACCGCCTCTCCAAATCCCGCAGAGTAGTTGGGAATGCCTTTGGGATCCTCACTGCTCAGTGGAGAATTTATCACCGGGTGATTGGAGTGAGCCCTGGGTTGTAAAGGCCACCGTGGCCCTCCACAACTTCGAGAGGTGGAACCCCACGTCCACACCACAGGCTGACCACATACTGGAAGTTGAGGCCAGCCCTGCAGAGAGTCGGTTCTAACAACTCCTCCCATGAAGCCCTTGCTGTTAGGGAGAAGTTCAGCGAGTACTTCCAGTCTGCGGCTGATGAAGTGCCCTGACAAAATGTCGCCTAACTTGCCAACCACGAGGTGCCAGACTCAACAAAAACAGCTCCTCTTCATCTGGTTTGCTGCTGAGGATGCCTGTAACCTGCTGCTCAAAGGCATCTGTTTGCACCCTGAGCCTTTTTGTTTTTGCCTTTCCTGGTACGTGAGTTAGGGGTGACGGAGAGGATTGAGGGTAATTGTCTCCTCTGCCTTGGCACCATCTGATGGATCCATGGGTGGGGAGTGGGATGGGGCAGGACTCTCAGATTCCCTTTGGCACATATTTGAGTGCCTCTCTTACATGGGGCTCCAAAAATGACAGAAAAATTTCCATATGACCTTCTCCTCTGCCCCTGAACCACTTTTTTTTTCCCTCAATGCCTTTCTCTCCTTAATATATCGGTCCCTCAGGTTCTTCCACTTCCGTCTACAGTCATCCTCTGTAAATGGTCAAATACTATTAATAAAAACATGTTTCTTAAATGAACCATGTCCGCTGATGTCAACAGATTGCTGTATAGAATAATTCTGTTAAAGTCCTGAACATGACTTGACATTTCATATTAGGACTGTAGCCTACTCTATATTATTTGCCGTGAAACTGTGTAGCTCATGTAAATCACACACATATTGCCTAACCATGAGGGGAAATATCAGCCTCTGTTTACTGAAGTACTGTTCATGACCATCACAATCTTCTCATAAACATATATTGATGGCTAGCAAGAGAGGGCTAGAGTTTCCTGTAGGCTAGGCTAACATTTTATTATGAAAATAGAAAACATCACGTTTCTACCACTTTTTAAACACACCTGTTGTGCCTAGGTTGTTGGAAATTTCTTTCCAAATCATGGGATGCAGGGATGGCAGGCGCAGCCTTGCACTGCGCTCAGCTCAGTGAAGCGTTGATGCACTCTTACACCGCGCAAACACATAGAAATGAATGGGTTCTTTAGCGCAGCGCAGCGCCCACCGCGTCCTATCTGAACGCACCTTAAGGTTACGTCATTCATTATCGAGGGACTTGCTTCGAGTCAGTTGTGGATTCATAACAGGGCGTATTACAAAGAGTTTGGCCGTCCAGAGTTGAGGATGAGTTTGTGATGCATTGGCGGTGAGTTCAGGATGCATTGGTCAGATTTCAGGAGGCATCGGCAGAGGAGTCTTCCTCTTTCAGAGCTTGCCGATTTCAGAAAATTAACTGCATCTGTTTCGGGGGGAAAGGAACCCACTCCCCCTCCCAGAGCAAGGAGGGGTCCCCTAGCGGAGCTAGGTGAGGTGAGAGACCCAGGCGACAGGGAGACTAGGCGACCAGGGACGCTGCTTTTACCGCACTTATACAGAGACACTTCAAACGCTATGGTCCACGTGGGCACACAGTTCGGTCACTGGTAGAAAACTCACATCCGCGCGATCTGATTGGACAATAGGAGCCCATGTAGATGCTACGTGACAAAGACCTGAGAATCTCCAGTGAACTGTGTGTGATCCCATGGGGGCTCATGTTTCAGGTGTCAAGTCAAGTGTCTCAGAGGTATTGCACGCCTGGCTGTGCCAGGATGTTTGTGTTTATCTTAAACCAAGAGCAGTGTCATGAAGCCCATCGATATATGGCTTGGTGTTCTTTTATGGCCTGATAAGGGTGATGGGTCATGCAGAGCCCAATCCTCTCTTTACCAGATGGCCAGGGCTATATACATTCTGAAGATGCCAGGAGTAAGCATTACAAATAACTTGATTTTGGTTGTGGATATGTGTCCAAAACCCTACACTGGGTTGGTACGCGGAGCAACAGGTTACAATGCATTCACAAGCATATCCCCAAACACGCTCTGACACCCCTTGGCCTGCATCCTCTTTTTATGCTGTTTTCCCAACTCCTCCTTTACCGTGACTTGATTCCCTAACTCCTCCCAGGCTCCTTCTTCAAGATCACCTCATCTCAGGTAATACACCATTATCTGTTACTTGGAAAGTCCCAAAAACCCCATGGCCATTAATTGTATATTATTTTTAAAGCATATTACTTCTGGAAATTCCCATTATTTCCAAGTCTGCACTTGGATGATTTTAAAAATAATTAAATAATGCAGAGGTTCATCTTTTCTCTTATGTATACCCACGTCTGGAGTTTCCGATTATTTCCAGGCCCTCGTGTGAATGATTTTTTTAAAAAAGGGTTAAATAACTTCAAGGGCTGGTCTGGCAATGCTGCACTTCTCGAAGGTCACATACTCTGATACCGACCATCCTGTAATAACTCCCAAATGCTTGTAACCTAGAATCACCCTCGGCCTTGCTTAAACTCATAGAATCATATTACCATAAAACCACACACAGAAAATCACAGCATATTAATAATAGTGCTTAATGTTTTTCAGTAGTTGTGCTTACATTAGTAGTGCTCAAAAACATATTCCAATTGTGCTTGTGTTTCAAAACATACTTCAGTAGTGCTTATGTTAATAGTAGTGCTCAAAACCATACATTTCTCCACCACAGGACTCTACAAATCATGCAGATGCAGAAACATGCAGATTCTGCCAAGAGAATAAGAGAACACAGCACAGAGAGCCCCTACAGCCCACTCCACTCCCAGATAGGCCTTGGCAACAAATTGCAACAGACCTGTGTGAGCATAAAATTAAACACTACCTGGTGATGTCTGACTATTACTTGCATTACCTGGAAATCCAGCAGCTGCCTGGCACATCAGAAACTGTGATACAGAGAATTGTGGCAAGCGGTTGTATTATAGGGCACTAACCCGTGTAAAGGATCCGACTACACCACCCTGGGAATTTCACCCAAGGAAATATTTGCCTAAATCAGTCCCATTAACCCAAAAGGCACTCAGGTCCGTATACTAATAAGAAAGAGACGTGGTTCCATCTATGAATGATATTTTATTAACAACAGCAGAAACAATAAACAGTAATAAAAAAAGGCCTTCAGTTACACAATCCACACCTAGATCACAGAGGGACAGGGATAATACTGAGAGCTGAGGCTTACCGGTGGAGGGGCAGGCTAGCTAGGGGAAGGGAGGTATCCCAAAGAAAAGCCACCCCAAATCACACGTGCCCACACATCCACACACAATGGTGAAGGGTCAAACCAACGATGTACAGGTGAAGACGGCACACAGGAAAGGGGGATACCGCCACCAGAAGAAACCAGCCCGCCCCCCACTTTAGGCTCTCAGCTTCTGCAAAACAGGGAAAGAATGCATACAATGAGTGGGGCAACACACCTAAACACGTAACAACCAGCGCACCGAAACTGCAGTTGACCAAATGCTGAAACCATAAACATTGGTTATCAGCAGCTATAGAAAAGGCCTCCTGCCAGTGGTGCAACACAAAATAAAAGAAAAGAAAACCAAATAGACTGGCGTAGGCCAAGGGCTGAAACAATGACACTGGCTATCAGCAACTGTAGTAAAATGGCCTCTTGCCAGAGATGAAATTAAATACAAAAAAAAAAAGAACAAAAAAAAAAAAGGCAACACTACACAGAATGATATCAATTGCACGAGATGGTCAAACAGGCAATTTACGAATTAGAGAGGGGAGGAGATAATTAAAAGGAATAAACCCCACTCGCAATGCTCCCTCACATGCATGCAACTGCAACAGACCCACGGGGGTAGCAAGCAACTAACACCACAAAGGAAAAAGGGTTTCAAACCAACGGTCTGAAACACAAGCAGCTAAAAGCGAAGCCAGCTATAGTGGACGTTAGCTGTAGGCAAAGCAGCAGCGTTCTTGCAGCGGGAGCCACAGTAGCACTCGTAGTTCCCCAGTCGTTACGAGACACCAACCCCGGCCTATAGTCCCTGTAATACATGATAAAACGTCAGGCTTAAAAACAAAGATGATAAAGAAATTAAAACTAGCGCCATAATACGCTACATACCGATCAGGCGGTGTCTACTTGCTCAGGGAAGGGGAGAGCCCATTACGCTTACTCGGCTACTAACCGCGGTTACCTATAACAAAACACTTGGTTTACTACATGCAACATAAGGGAACATCACAAGGGAAATAGGGGCACATACCAGCAATGATCTGTAAAAAAAGGTAGCTTCCAGGGGAGATCCACCATAAAAGGACCTGCGAAATCATAAGCAGCCAATATAACAAGAGTAAACGATAAACAAAGGAAGCAGAGAAACGCGGATAAAACTCCAATACCTGCGACCAAGGCGGAAATCAGGTAAACAGGAAATGGGGCGTGCACTTGACGTCGAGTGTGAACCTAGACAAGTTACCTTTCCTTATATAGGAGTACCCACGTATAATGATTGGCTGGTAATTGCGGAGTGGTTAAGGAAGCAGAGCAGTGCACCTAAATAGAACGAACAGGAATACCACATCCATCCTGCTACAGAATGAGAGCTACATTTGCAAGGTTCGGAGTCCCTGAGGTAATAGTAAGCGACAATGGCACACAGTTCACCAGTGAAGTTTGAGACTTTTGCCATCAGTACAACATGTGTCATATCAAGCCCGCACAACCCACAAGGCAATGGACAGGCTGAACGAGCTGTCCAGGTAGCTAAAATGATCCTAAAGCAAGACGACCCGCTGTTAGCACTTATGAGCTACTGTGCTATACCCACAACACTGACGGGAGTTAGCCCAGCTGAGCTGTTTATCAGACGAAAGATCCGTACAACGCTTCCCCACACTGCCAAAGAACTTCAGCCTGAAATGGCTGAACAAGACAACCGTGGAGAAGAGAATCAATGCAGCAAAGCAGAAACAAGCCCGTTACTTCAACAAGCGACATGGTGCAAGGAACTCTCCTCTGCTGCACCCAGGAGACTCCATCCTGCTGAGAATTGACAGCGTGCCAACATGTAGGGGTCCGGCTACCGTTACAGGAGAGAGCATCACCCAGCAGTCCTACGAGGACAACGAGATAAAGCGGAGCAGGCAAGCCTCCTCTGTCTCTGATGCTGTCTCATTATTTTTATAAAACATGCGCTGGGGCTCCACATTGCCATGTTGTAAATAAGCAAGCCCATTTCATTACCCTCCAATTTGGTTTGTTTAGTCAACTACTTCTCCTTCCTGGGGCAATGTCATTACCAATGTGGATAAAACCGATAATGAGGATTTCCACCTGGACACACAGATCGGATCTGATCACTTGCAATATATAATGCAGACAGCCAATCAGGAAGATCGGATTCTGATCGGATATGCAAAAAATCGGATTTGGACTGACAGTGTGAAAATAGCATAAGGTTCTGAACAGTTATTTTTAGAATGTTCACTTAGCATTGTTGTGGCTAACATTTTGGCACCCTCATGTTAAATCTATGGGCAGTTCATCGCAGTTTCTTCAGAATTGTAAATGTTAATTCAAAAACTGTACATTACACGAAAACATGAGGCACGAGCCATCCTAAGTACATTGTGAGTGAGAAAGGAGTAGATTAAGAATTTAATGTATTTTATGCGTAGCGTAAAATTGTTGGAGTAATCGCAGTTTTGAACATGTGAAATTTCACTTGTTTTGTCACCCTATCTACTCGTTTGCTAGTTAGCTTTAACACTATACCTGCTAGCCTACTAGCTAGCTGAACAGCTAATCCAGTGCAGCCAAACTATGTAAGACAGCTAGCTAGTGATCAATATTAGCTTAAATAATGAAAAAGAGAATTTACTTCAAGACAATTCTACTTCAGGTTAGAGGTCGATTCTTTTGAAGCAGATAGCAGTTTGGTTGCTGGCAAACACAGCTTGCATTGTACTGTTATGTTGCGACCTTTGCCAAATTTGAAAGCAAATTGGTCCCAGTATTTCCATGACATAAACGTGTTGCGCAGGTTGCTTTCTGTCTCACTCTCCATTCTACTGTCTTGTGAGTCAGGCAGGCTGTGCACTTTTTTCTTCTTCTTTTTTTTGTGTGAGGGGCATATGGGAGATACACCCTGGAGTTGCCTATCATTGGATAGATTTTCCAACTGAATAAACATTAAATGAAAACAATAAATGAAATTAAATGGAAAAAACTCCAATGTAATCCCTTCAGTAATCTAAACATTTTTAAAATGTAACTAATTTGATTATCATCAATTTAAATGGTAACTGTAACGGAATACAGTTACTCATATTTTGTATTTTAAATACGTAACACCGTTACATGTATTCTGTTACTCCCCAACCCTGCTTGTGATATCCATTGGAACAAAATGTCATTAAAATCTAAGTACATGGACACATGGGTGTTCAAACCTGTTTTTCAGTATAGCAACCCAAAGTGGCCAATTTTCACTAAACTTGGTGTGTGCCACCCAGGCCTCATGGTAAGCATGTGTACCGAGGTTTAAGCCAATGAACAGAAGCATTGCAGAGATGTAGCCACTCTCCCTTTATGGCACCTTCACGAGCGAATTTGTGGGTACACTGAGGCCATATTGTTCAACTTGGCAACTATCCTTTAACAACTCTTAAAGACAATGGTTCAAAGAGGTAGTGCGGTTCTTAAACTGGGGGGTGTGACGCCTCGGGGGGCTGCCAAAAAAATAGGAGGGGTCGCGACAGGGGCGGATTTAGTCATTTTGGGGCCTAAAGCAAACACAGGCTTGTTCTCCCCCTTTTTCAATCTAACTAAGAAAGACCTACTTGTAACTTGGCTCGCAGTACGAATGTTAAAATATTTGTTCATTAGAGAGACATGATGAAGCTGTATTGGTTTGATAGCTTGCGAAGTACGTGAAGCCAAATTAGCTAGCTAGCTACTTGCACACTCAGCTGAAAAGTGCAAATACCACCTTACAAAGACAAATCTGGCTAGCTAGCTAGCTACAATACAAACAAAGCAATAAACGTAACTAGCTAGTTACTATCACATTTCGCTGACAAATACAAATATCATCTTGCAAACAAACACATAGCTAGCTAGCTACAATAAAAACAAAGTAGAAAGCTAGAGCTGCTCAGCTGTCATATTACTAAGAGCTAGCTAGCTATCAAACTAAAAATCGGCTATCGGCCAAATTGTTATTTTAAACATCGGTATAGGTATCGGCGCAGAATTTCACAATTGGTGCATCCCTTTTTTTAAACAGGCTACAGATGTTACAGGTTACAGATATTTCGTAATAGCCTACATTTTGGCGGATAATATTGAGGTTTTGCTCAAATGAATTACTGTTCGTTTTTGCTTAACCGTTACTGTTCATTAAATAGTCAAACTGATTTGAGGTCGCTGTCAATCTTTCGTCAACCTAGGTGTACATTATATTTACGTTTGTAACATAGACTGTTTTTGAAACATGACCGGTATGTTTCAGATTTGTCCAGTAAGATAAATTCATTCCAGACACTGCACCGGCAAGAAGAAATCCTGGCGAAAACCTTTGTTGCCTACTGTCTTCCCGAATCATGTCTGCAGATGCAGTAAGATCATGGAATAGTCTGATGTAGTGGGGACTGAGGGGGTGGGGGTGCCGACACACTCATGAACTAAGCATTCTGATGCCGTTTTAGTGTATGAAGACATAATTAATTAGTGAAAAGTTAAAAAAAAACTTTCTTAACCATAAGTTTATGAGGCGTTTTATGGGGCCCTTGGTAGCTTGGGGCCTAAGGCAATTGCCGAATTGCCTAATGGTAAAGTCCGCTTCAGGGTCGCGAGATGATTTTCTGTCTGAATGTAGGCGAATTAACAGAAAATCTTTCCCACTTTATTAAAGAAAACAAAAACAAGCTGAATGCTTCAGTTACTAGCCAGCTAAGACGAATGTTGCACATTGGTGTTTATTCACTACAGTCACGAAGGGAAACTCCATGAGGATGCTGTTCTGCTCTGTGCTGGAGGGAAGGTGTACGGGTGATGACATTTTCAACAAGCTTAACAGTAAGATGGAGGAGGAAGGGCTGTGTTGGGAAAATTGCATTGGCATATGCACAGACGGAATGAAAGCAAAAGTTCTACGTGTCGCGCCACACGTCAAATTCACCCACTGCATTATTCACAGAGAGGCCCTTGCTACCAAGACACTAGAGCCTGAGCTTAACAATGTTCTCCAAAAAGCAACCAAAATAGTGAATTATATTAAATCACGCCCACTAAATTCTGAGGTAAGGTGGCTTTCAAGGGGCAAAGTCCTTACACGTCTGTTTGAGATATGGGATGAGACCTTCCTCTCAGATGCGCTTTCCCCTCTCGCACACCACCTCACTGACCCGAAATGGATGGCAAGTCTTGCGTACCTGGCAGGCATATGTGACAAGCTAAACACGGAACTCATCACTACAAGGCCCCAAAAGCAATATCCTGACCCTCTCAGACAAAGTGGATGCTTTCACGAAAAAATTGGCAGCGCTGGACAGCCCGTGTGGAGAATGGGGATTTTGAAATGTTTTCAGAGCTACATGATTTTTTGGAGGAGAATGCCATGAATGTTAATTTCATGAAATCAACGATTACCACTGATCTCCGAGGTCTCCTTAACAGTTTCCATCAATATTTCCCCGAGGAGCAAATTCTGGAGAAATACAACTGGGTACGCCAACCATTTACCTGCTTCTCTAGCAATGACCTACCGTCTGAGCTCGAAGATGTGCTACTCAAGCTTTCTAGTGCCCGGACACTGCAGACTTCTTTTGCCGCAAGAACGCTGGATGAGTTCTGGCTATTACGCAAGAATACCCCGGATTGTCAAAGGCTGCCATGGACATTCTTACGTCTTTTGTGTCAACATACCTAACGAGAAAACGTTTTCTTCTCTGGCGTACATAAAAAACAAATACAGATGTCAGCTCTGCAGAGTGGAGGAAAATCTTCATGTCACTGTGTCCAGCATCAGGCCAAGAATTCAGCTGTTATGTTCGAATAAGCAGGCCCACCCATCACATTAAAATATGTAACTTAAAGAAAATAAACTATATAAAAGTAATAGTAACTATTGTGAGCTGAATATATGTCAATTTATTTAAATCCATTCCAGTGTACTGAAATCAACTTTGTTTTTGCTTAGAAATTGAGAACAGGTGCCTACACTGTTTAGCTTGTGTGAAAGAATAAAATTGTTTCAGTGAATAATAAGGGAATCTTTTTTACAAGTGTGGTTGGTTTTCCAATTTCACTGTATTATTATTATTATTATTAATATTACTGTGTATGTGTTCTCTTCCTCTCCTCCGCTTTACCTTCCTTCCCTATACAGATTTTGAGAGATTGACTGCTCTGACGTGCCTGTGGCCGTATTGGTTTCGACCAACCCTTAGCTAAGTTTCTCGCCACGATATTTTTGATTTAGCAGAGACACAACAGAGTTACAGAAAATTTTATTCGCTGTCCGGTATCCTTGTGTAAGTGTACAAACAGAAAAAGTACGCCCTCTGTTCGAGTCCCAAAGTAGGAACTATGCGATCGCTGGCTGCCTTGTTTTATTTCCCATCGCCATCAATGCTGCCAGAGCCGCAGTATTTAAAAATGGTCTCACGCAATGAGGTGTGCTGAAATAGCACACCTCATTGTAATCCGTATTTCTCTCCGTTCCGCCCTTCTGTCTCCGTAAGTTAGCCAGAGGTTAGCCATGACAGTATGCTGTCAAATCAGTGGATTGGGGAAGAAGGGGGTTGCGAGAATTGACCAATGTTTTTGGGGGGGTCGTCAGATAAAAAGTTTAAGAACCGCTGACCTAATACACAAAAACTCATTGTGCCAAACTCTAGGAGATGTGTTTTTGACAAAATCAGAGATAAATGAAACACAAAATGGTTGACACGGATGTTTCAGAAGTTCCCAGTTACGATCCTTAACTTTGATGAAGCACAAGAAATTTAATCATGACCCAGGGATTCAGGTGAAATAAGGAACACAACTCTAGGACAAACGGTTCAAAAGTTATCAGCAAAAATTTACTCTGAAATTTGGCCTGTTGGTGGTGCTACAGGTAATGATGGATTGGGCCCAAATTTGGTGCCTGGATACCTTGGACTGTGCTCTTTGAGGGTGCCAGATTCCACCAAAATCCACCTAGGGCTTCTATGGCTTGCTGTAGAAAACCATTGAAAAAACGATAATACCAAGATGGCTGAAAAACAAAAGGGTCTGGTACTGTGATGATACACAAGAAATTTGGCATCTGCTTTGGTTCCAAAGTGATAGTCATTGATTTTTTTCTCTATTTTTCTGGTATAGTGCCCCCCTCCGGCTAAATTTCATGAAACTTGGTGGGTACCCAATACTCTCCCTGGCAATAAAGTATACCAAGTTTGGTGTGACTCCAACCAAGCATTGCTGACATATGGCTCACTTCCTGTTTTGGTGTCTTTGGCATGGAATTTCATTGGACGACAGTGGCCAAATTGTTTGCCCAAGCAAAATTTTTTGAATAACTTTTGGTCAGAACCGTCTGTAGATGATGCATACCAAATTTGGTGGTGATAGGATCAACTACCTAGGACTAGTTCACAAAAATAGGTTTTTTGAAAAAATCTAAATGGCAGAAAATCCAATATGGCGGACTTGAACAACAATTCAATTCAATTCATTTTTATTCGTATAGCGCTTTTTAAGTTGTCACAAAGCAGCTTTACATTGTTCCCAGGCCTGAGACCCCCTGAGAGCAAGCCTAAGGCAACAGTGGCAAGGAAAAACTCCCTATCAGGAAGAAACCTTGAGCAGAACCGGGCTCATAGGGGGGGCCCATCTGCTTCTGGCCGGCACTGGGCAGATAGAGTTAGAGACAAATTATGCAATGTACTTTAAGACATTTACGATTGACAGACAATAGTAGTTAACAGTAGAGTGATTATAAGAATGTCTCCTAGGATGTCTGGTTCTTCAATGGGTGCATTTGAATTGAGTTGACCCAAGGATTCAGGGGATTCAAAAGTTATAAGCAAAAATGTAACTTGAAATTTGGCCTGTTGGTGGCACTACAGAGATGGATGGATTGACACCAAATTTGACGCCTAGATAATTTGGACTGTGCTCTATCAATATGCCAAAATCCACCAAGGGGTTCTATGGACTGCTGGCAGAAATTATAATAATAGTGCAAAATTCTAACAATTACAATAGGCACCTTGCACCTTCGGTGCTTGGTCCCTAATAAAATGAAGTACAATAAAAGCAAAAATTAGACTACTCTGAGAAATACAGTGGCTGAGTCACAGGCTCCTTACCTAGAGGTGGAAACTCGCGTGATGTCACCACCTTGTTGAGTTTAGGCCTTTCTAGCAATGTGACTTTTAAAAAGAATTCTTTAGTATTCTGCGTGCTGAAGCACAAGGAGTTGTACACAAACTTGGTAACAATTTGAAACTTCCCAATATCGCACTGGACACCTTGCACATGAGCAACACGCAGCACTCTTCAACTTCGGCTTGGCTGGTTTGGAACGTAGTGACTATGTCATCCTAAATACCCAATGAAAGCGAGCGTAACATTGGAAGTGGTATGCGCTGGGTCCTAGTGCCCTACCAGGTTCTGCTTGCTACACACTCTCTGCCTTTGTAGAATCCAGCTTGTTCTTGATGGAATTTCTTGTCAATAGCTGAATCTATTAGACCCAAGCAGAGGTGGAAAACCCCGGCCTCAGAAAGCAAAACTCTTGCCACGTATTTGTTCCACCCATGCATTACACCAGCTGAATTTAATTAGCACAACTCTTCATCCAGGTAGAGGAGCTAATTAGTGAAATCACCTTGTTTAGTGAATGGCTAGAACAAATACATAGTAGGACTTTTACTTTCTGAAGCCGGAGTGTCCATCTCTGAATAAGCAATAAGAGGAAACGACCTTTTGTTTTCTCATGATAACGAAATCGTTAACCCGTTATCTTGAGAAAACGAGATTTGTTATCTCAAGATAGCGAAATAATTAACTAATTAACTAAAATTAATTAATTGATGATCTCGAGACAACGGCATTAAAAAAAATCATTGCAAGCACGGCTGTTCCCGGCTTTCGTATTATTCATTTGAAAATATGAATACATTTTATTTTCATTTAAATGGGGGCAATTTCATCTCAGAGATGTAGAAAATATATCACTGTACCTTGTTTTATTCAGTGTGTTTTCTTAAATTGATATCAAATGAAATTATTTCTTCAAAAAGTCTGTTACCAAAAACAGGTGTTGAAAAATGGGGGTCCTTTTCTTACCAGGGACATGTTCTGTTCAGCCAATACAGTATGTATACCAGTTTCTTCAAACAATTTTGGATTTTTTCAAATATGCCAAGATTGACCTCCTTGTTGCAATGTCCCAAAGTGGTTGAAAAGGGGGGGGGGGGGGGTCCTTTTCCAATCAGGGACATGTTATTATATGCAGCTAATATGTTCTCTGTCATTTTTCCCACGATTTTGGATTTTTTCAAATACCCAAAAAATGCACTCCTCCAACAGTGTTGGCACTTCTTATTGCAATGTCCCAAGAAGGCACACTGCATTTTATGGCACTGCTTATGTTTAAACTTGACATATATGTAGTGAGGGGCAGTATGGTGGTGCAAATGGGTAGCATTACTCCCTAATATGGAGGTTTCAAGTTCAGGGTGCATCTGTGTTCTGTTTGTACCTTGTACCTCTGTTCATGTGGATTTCCTCTGAGTATTCTGGTTTCCTACAACAGTCCAAACACATTCAGGTAATGTCAATTGGGCATGCTATTAGGCCCATAGGTGTGAGTGTAAGAGTGGGCGACAATGTCAAATCAACATTCATTGATCCTGACACCTAGACTCAGGTCAACTTTCCCTGTCCTGAGGCAAAAACCATTTGGCTTCTTCTAATGGCAAAAATTCTTGCATATAATACATGTATTTCACAATGGCAAAATAGTGAATGATTTAACATTTACATTACATGTCACACTTACATGATAACTTATCTATAGGACAACAGGCTTAAGGTGAACAAGTATGGTGTAAATCCATGAATGGATGGCACTATAGCAAAGAAATGGCCATACCTCCTAAACCAAATAACCTACTAAAGTTAGAATTTTGTATACTGCATCTTGGTCAAGGGTCCTGATAAAGTCTTCAAGCACAAGTTGATGACTCAGAAACAGTGGCATTCCCTGAGACTTAATTAGCTAGCATTGTTTCCGATAGAACTAGTGTCAAATTGCCTTTAGCTCAACTGCTAATTACACTGGCTGTAAGGGTTTAGCTGAGCAGCGAGAACATCTGTTCGAAACTGCCTTGCAGGCTGACCCACATAACATTTATTCAAAAACACAGCGCAGTCTATACCCTTGAAACTATGTTTTTTTAAACAGCCATAACTCTGTGAATTCTGCCTCTACATGCATAAATCATACATCAAAACACAGATTTTGCATACTATAACCATGTCTTTAGTTCAGTGTTGTTATGGCAGAGCTGAAGCAGCTCGTGTGAGCCCTGCATAAAGCCTGTGGGGTAGCGGGTAGCCAAGTGGTTGCAGTGGTGACATCACTCCCTGAGACCTGGTTAACTACCGTTGTTGCCGATGGGGCTAGGCTAGGGGCAAATTGCCTTTAGCTCAATTGGTAACTACGCTGGCCATAAGGGGTTGGCAGTGAGCAGGGAGAACTCCAGTTCTAATCTTGATTGCTCACTGACCCACGTAACATCTAGTATAAGACACAACACAGACTACACTCGTTACATTGGTGTAGTGAGTGGGATCACTGGCTAAAGCACAGCTTGGCTGCCAGTGGTCGCGGAGGAGTAAGAGGAGGTCAAAGGGGGGTGAGTGTGGCAGAGCTGACGCAGCTTGTATGAGCCCTGCATAAAGCTTGTGGGGTAGCGGGTAAGAATAAGAATAAGAAATTCTTTATTAATCCCGAAGGACATTTGAGTGTCACAACTGCACCATCCGGCACACATCAAAAACAACAAAAGAATAAATAGAATAAAATAAATAGAGAGGTATAAAATACAACAAATAGAAAGATGTTTGTGCAATTATGCGTTGTGCAGTACTTCTGTAGCTGTCATATAATAAACAAATGAGAATAGTGAGATGGAGAAGTTATCATCCTTGTGCTATGATTATATACATAGTATGTGAAACAAGAATAAACAAGGGTAAGGTTATTGCTCTTATACAGTATGAAGTGCAGTAGAAAAACAGTTATTGTTATACAATATGCATAACAATGATAACTGAATAGTGCAAATCCTGACCAGATGGCTAGAGAACAGTTATTGTCCCATGTGCAAAGATTATGTGTGTGTGTGTGTGTGTGGGGGGGGGGGGGGGGGGGACAGCACAGAGCATCAGGTGCCAGTCAATCCCATGTTGTAGCAGAGAGGGGAAGAGTTGTATAGTTTGATGGATGCAGGCAGAAAAGACCTTCTGTGCCTCTCAGCCTGGGAGATCAGCCTGCCACTGAAGGTGCTCTTCATCTTCACAAGCCCGTCATGGAGAGGATGGGAGGTGTTGTTTAGGATGCTCACCAGCTTGTTAAGCATCCTTCTCTCCGCCAGCGCCCCTAGTAAATCCAGCTCAATTCGGCCACCTATGACAGAGCTGGCTTTCCTGACGAGCTTGTTCAGTCTGTTTGCATCCCCAGCTTTCAGACCACACCCCCAGCACACCACAGCGTAGAAGATGGCACTGGAAACCACAGACTGGTAGAACATCTGCAGCATCTTGTTGCATACGTTAAAGGATCGTAGTCTCCGCAGGAAGTAAAGCCGACTCTGGCCCTTCTTGTAAAGGGCCTCTGTGTTCTTAGTCCACTCCAGCCTATCATCTAGGTGCACTCCAAGGTATTTGTAGGAGTGGACTACTTCAACTTCTACTCCATGGATTGCGACAGGGGTCCGAGCAGGTTTATCCCTGCGGAAGTCCACAACCAGCTCCTTCGTCTTGCTGACGTTTAGCTGCAGATGGTTCAGGCTGCACCACTCCGTGAAGCTGTCCATCAGGCCCCTGTATTCTGCCTCCTGTTGCCCCTTGATACACCCCACGATAACGGGGTCCAATGCTGGTCTGATCAGGGGTCTGAGGTGGGAGAGGACAAGCCTCTCCAGGGTCTTCATCACATGTGATGTTAACGCCACTGGCCTGTAGTCATTTAAGACCTTGGGGTGCCCCTTCTTGGGCACAGGGACCAGGCATGACATTTTCCATAGTGTGGGAACCTTTCCAAGTCTCAGGCTCAGACTGAAGATGTTTTGGAAGACTCTACAAAGCTGTTCAGCACAACCCTTAAGCACCTCCGTCCCCACGCCGTCGGGGCCTGCAGCTTTGCCTGAGTGGAGTCTTTCCAGTTGCCTCTTCACCTGGTCAGTTGTGATGGTTGGGGAGAGTGGCAAGGGGGGAAGGGCAGTCCCCGGTACAGGGGCCTGAGAGGGTCTGGAGGGGGGCTGTATGGTGATATGGAAGGTGTGAATAGTCGAGGGGCTGGGGGGTGGGTGGACCAGGGCTCCAGTGTCAAACCTACTGAAAAACAGGTTCAACTCATTGGCCCTGGCCACGCAGTCCTCTCTCACACGGCTGCTGGTCTGGTTGTAGCCGGTGATTCTCCTCATGCCGTTCCACACCTCCCTTGTGTTGTTCTGTTGAAGCCTGCACTCCATCTTCCTCCTATAGGCGTCCTTGCCCTCCTTGATCTTGATATTAAATGTCTTCTGGTCTCCGTAAAACACATGATACTGCACTCCTGAAATTCCCTCTGGCTCCTCACCAGCGCCATCAGTTCGTCCATCTTATTCGCCAGCAATCTCACATTTCCCATAATGATGGAAGGGAGATACGGCTTGTATCTCCTCTTCTTCATTCGCCGTTTAATCCCAGCTCTGCAGCCACGGTATTTCCTCCTTATTTCACCCGAAATGCGTTGTTTGTATTCCACGGGGGCAGTCGTCGATCGCCATGATAGGAGTTCCTCCCGAGTGTAAACAAAGGGAGCCTGCTCCCCCCGACATGCGCTCGCACATTGTTTGGGTGAAAAAAGTGTCCTGATGAGTAGGAACAGGAGAAAAACTTCACTAAAGTGTGCACATTCTTTTCACACAAAAGGAGAGGGGAGGGAAACGGCACACTTCAACTCGAATAGCACTAATGCAAACAGGCAACCACACATCGCATTTTCTTCAAGAAATGCACAGTCTAGTCTAGTTTTATCAGTTTTATGCCACTTTTTTATGCCACTTTTCTCACAAAATCTGATGTGATCAGCTCACTTCTTGAAGAGGAAGCTGTTGTGCAGGCCTTTTCAAGCACTCTATTAATCCTTGTATTAATTTATTTTTGATTAGACAGCATAGACAGTGCATTCAGCCTGCGCTCTCGTATGAGTTATACGTTTTTGTTCTTTTCTACAAAATATTTCTCTCTAACACAGAGGTTTTTATAGGTGTAGTCAGGCATGGCCCGTTCATATGGGCAGGTGGGGCAGAGCCCCACTAAAAAAATCATCCACCCAAAAACAGTTCCTCCTCATGAACTATTTTTCCATGTTAATACATCAATTTACATTTCAATAAATATTACCTAGTTTCTGTGCAATCAATGACAATCAAACTAGTCAACTTTTGATTTTTGAAAGTTAAAATTGTCATTTCAGTGATTTGGTCTCAATTTAGTGCATCACACAATATTGGGGCAGGAGACCTCAGCGACCTGCTTTCGCTGGCAGATTTGTTATAGTGCCTTGTGGTCAAAGATGGGAACTGCAATAAGCACCAATAGAGGCTCATTGGGACAGCAATGAGTCTGCCCTACTCCCCTACTCTCTAGCCCTCTACCGTTTTCTTGAGTTAGTCTACACGTTTAGACCTACTGCAGAAATGGCGATCAGCATCTAACAGTGTACAGTTTATTTTTAAAAACCGATTTGAATGACTACAATTACAAGACAAGTCAGTAATTAAGCAGCTTGGCCCTGATAGACCAGACATTAACATTACTCAGCAAACAAAGGACAAAGGGAAAACCTACAACAGGACATTTTCACAGACATGGTATGACAAAAAAAACATGGCTATGTGGTTGCTCAGCATGGAATACAGTATTCTGTTTTACGTGCCTGTTGTTCGGGTCATTTGTAGCAGGGTCAGGACAAGGGAATATATGGAGTACAGGGCTGAGTGATTTGAAGCACTTTTCAGAACGGGCTAAGAAACACGAGTCAAGTAAAGCACATTTACACTGTGCTATGAAACTAGCTATGTTTGGTCAAGTTAACATAGCAGCACAGCTTGACGAGAGCTACCATGTGAGTGTGCGGAATCACAATAAGGAGGTGGACAAAAACTTTTTTTTACATTCTGTCAAAGCTCATAGAGTGCATAAAAATGTGTGGAGCATTTGAACTAGCCTTTGAGTACACGACGAGACTGAATCATCCCATAACCCTGGTGTCTTCCATGGCCTTGTGGATTTAGTTTCGTCGTTGGACACTAATGCAGGAGCACCTAGAAAAGGCAATGGTTTTCAAAGGTGCGTCCAAAAGTATCCAGAACAAGCTACTCGATTGCATGCTAGACATAATGCAGGGATACATTATACAGGACCTGAAAAACGCAGAATTGATATCAGTGCAGGCTAATGAAACAATAGATGTTTCTACACACTGCCAGCTTGTTGTTGTATTCCGCTAAGCTAACACTGTACAGGAGAGATTGTTTGTTTCAAAGCAATTGATGAAGGCACAACTGCAGAGTCAATCTCCAAAGTGCCTCTGGAGCAGTTGAATGTAGTTTGTTCACCGGAGAAGGAGACAGACAGGAATAGGCTAATAGCGCAGACATTTGATGGGGCTAATGTAATGCGAGGAACAACAGGTGGAGTGAGGAGGAAAATTCAGGACATTTATCCCAACGCACATTTCATACAGTTATGCACATCAGTTGAATTTCTGAAAAGAGGAAGCAACCATCTGTCTCCTGATCCTATTTCACATCAATTTTGAAACTGTCATGTCCTTGTCATAATGACGAAAATTTGCAGTAAGCTATTTTTAGACACTGATTTAGTTTCTCGTGGGTGGTTATTTGTCGCGCACACTCGGGTATAGGATAGCCTATTGTTCATCTTTGAAATGTGTTGGCTACCGCGGTGTTATGTAGGCTGCTGGCTGGTATGTTTACAGGTATGTACTGTCTATTCTCTAATATAGTAATTATTATACTTAATTAATATAATAAGTATTTAATATACTTAATTATTAAAATAATGATATCAAAAGTGGGCGTGGCTAGTGATTCAGAAGCTGGAGCCAGTGTCCGCCCCACTAGTATTTATGGCCATGGGCCGCTACTGTCTGTAGTGATGATGAGTTTGAGCAGATTTATTACCTTGGGCAGGGGTTCCTGTATGTTGTTATCATGTAACTTCAACAGGCTTGTGTTCCCAGTGTGCAGCTCAGTGTTACAGTAGAATATGGCAAGCTCCATTTTAAGTTTTTTCTTTCTAATTAATGGCACACTGTAGCTCAACATCATCATCTTGGTACCAGTCCCCTCACATTTGCTTTGAGCAATCTCCTCTGCTCAATCTCTCATCTACTTGATATATCTCTCTCAGATCTCCATTGCATGATCTACTCCTGTTACATAAATAACATGTTTCTGAAGAATATTGTAAAGGATGTCCACTTCTGGCATGACATTGGAAGAGAAACTCCAGGAGCTGCAAGACAGTAGGGTCTTAACAAGTGCATGCACAGGCTGTACACATTGTTAGAGGTGGTCCTGTGCCATCTCTGCTGGGAGCAAATGTTGCCCAAATGCTCCAAGATCTCATCACTGTTCTTCCAAACAGCAAGTTCTACCCTTCGAGTTCTGAGTGCAAAGAAGCCTTGGGATCCATTTATCAATTGGGCAAATCAACAAAAAACACTTTCAGCTCACTCTTTGTGGGAAAGCTATACTACCATAAACTAGTGTCCAGTAGGTAGCAATGATAAGCCACTGTTTTTTTTTTTTTTTTGTGAAATAAATGTTCCAAAGGTAATCTTGTAGAATTGTATGCTCTTCTGGGGACCAGAAAGAGGTTAATACCTTTAAAATTATATAACATCACCCAAACCCTAAACTGTCACCAAAACAAGGAATGAGTCAGGCTACTATGCAAATACTGTGGTTTTAACCTTGTGCAAATCACAGCCATGTGACAGGAAAGAAGAAAAAGAATGATTCAAAAACATTTTCAACTTGAACAACACTGCTGTCACAGTTTTGTTTTAATATGCCCAAAAAAGAAAATAAGGTAATATACATTATTATGGGTACTTTATCTATTTGGAATGTTTGACATCTGTTTTCTTCCCACTTTTGCAATGGCAAGCACAATGAAAAGGAAGATGCCCAGGAACCAGATACCACTGACAGGAAGCACCAGTACCAGCAGTAAACCTAAGAGGAAGCAGAATAGATGACTGAGGGGATCTGTTAGGGTACCTTAACAACCACAAGCATAAATCCTCTATCCTCTTTCATCCACCAGTTACAATATTTATCGATCAGCAGCTATTGACACAAAAATCTGGCACTGAGTGAACACACATTCTGTCTAGTTAGCTTTGCCTGACTGCATTTTCAGTTCCTGTCAAATATTCCTGTGCCAATAGCGTTTTAGACTTTGTTAATGAGTACTGTTTTTTGGCCAGTGTGTTTGACCACCAGGGTTACTCCAACTGAATGCGTGAAAGATGGAAACTTGCATCTCTTCCTGACATGCAGCCAATGTACTGCCTGTGTGTATGAAGGTCGGTGCCAGCCAATGAAGAGAGCATACATAAACAACTGATTACAGATCAAAGTACTGTTTTCAGTCATCCACATCAGCTAGATAGACATTTACTTTTGAAATATCTTTACTATGACATGAATTTTAAACAGAAGTTATAATAGCATTTTCTGTTTATTCTTAAAATATTCAAACAAGCTGTGTAGTCATTGGTCTACTAACAGACAAACTTGTAGCCAGTTGCAGACCAGTACTAAAGCATTATAGCTAGCTGGCTACAGTATTTTTTGTTCTGTAATCTCAAAATGTGATTAAAAGCAATACAAGAACAGAAAATGCAGTAAACACCATCTGGTATTGTCATTTGTATTCATTTGTACAAATATTTCAGGAGTAATATGACTGCAATCAACACTGTGTTGATATGGAATAGATCCATCACACTATTAACATTACACTCTATTATTAAGCAGGTTGATGTACTGCGTGTGGGAATACACTGTTTGGTACTAATGATTTTTTTCTGTAAAATACCAGTATTTATTTAATGTAAATGCCTTTCAGTGAAAGTAGGCCCAACAAATCCATGACACTGTATGACTGTTCTTGGCTTCGACTGACTTTTTGTAGTCTATCAAACTTATTACACATTATGGGGCATGAGGCCAGTGTGCTACAGTCATATCTTTGCAGCCTCAAACTGGGGACATAAGGCCAGGTTACTACAGTCAACACTTTGCAGTGTCATACTGGATTGATGGTAATTCCAGGGAGGCAGCTGAAAGTACGTGCAAGGCAAGACACATCACATATTGGTTACTGGGAATTGTGAAATATGTTCAAATAAAAACATACTGGTAGTTATGGTTATTACAAACAATTAAGACATTATTCTTAATTGCATACTTGTTTGAAGTCTGAATTTAAGAATTTCAGGGGTAAATTGCTTGGGATTTGGTATTCAGCTTGGCTGAATTCTTATCATCATATTAAATATTTGGCTTGAAGCTTAAAATATGATGCATCCTTAAAAAGAAACACTGAATGTAGTCAAAGTTTGGTTTTATATTCCTTTTAACTGGACAACAATTTAACATTTTCAGTCATATTCTCATCTTCAGATGTACTGTTCATATATTAACAGTTATGCAAGTTAAGCAAGAAATGTACAATTCCAGGCAAATAATTAAAAATCACTTACTATGTTTGGTTTTATCTGGTATATCCAGTTTGACCGGGCCATATGACAGCAGTCCCTGTTCAGAGACCCCTTTCAGGACATCCTTTTTAGAAAAGGGCTTACACTCCTGTGGAGAACCAGCAGTTTCAGAAATTCAAAACAGACAGCTGTGCCGTACAACACAAACTGTGAGGTCAGAGGAACACGCTCACTCACAGGAATGCAGAACTCTCTGTCATCTGGGATACAAAGTTGCACAGCACAGTGCAGGTACAGCTCACGTGATGGAGGTATGAAGCTGAACATGTAGAAGCTGAAGCGCAGTACAGAACCATGTCTATTCCTGCCCTCTGCTGATCCATTTAGAAACCTCACCGTTCCATCTTTTACGCACCTGAAACAGGCAAAAAAAAGCAAAATAATTGTCCTTACTTGGTTGCTTAAATTATATGGCATGTCTCACCAGTTTTGTCTTATGTCCTTCAAAAACAGGACGAGATCTGTGCTTTTTCCCCAATTTTTTAACTTTATGGAATTATTTCTATAATTCTTCTGCTGCTGCACATTCCTTGTTATAGTTGGTCAATGATCTAGACTTGAAATAGTGATTTCTGGGCCACAGGCTATAGAGAGCACTGGAACTGATCACCTTTATCAAATTACCCTTGCTTGAATCGCTTCTGGTGTAAACTGAGAGAAGATCAGGGTTTGATGATGCTGGAAAATTGAACATTTAGAAAGTTTTCAGTCATTATGAACATGGAAGGATGATAGAGGGAGCTTTAAATGTAATTGCAATTTTTACCCCCAAAATTTATTTTTGTAGTTACTGAAGAAACAAGAAACTCCACTCTCCAGATTCTCAAGAACCACCTTTTAGCAGTTTTCTCAAATCACTACACAAGGTTTACCTTGGTGGTTACATAATGAAGGTGGCATTTATCAAAATGTATCGCTTGTTTTCCATAATAATTTTAAACTTCAGCAAGATTATTTGGTCACCATAATAAGTTTTGTTTTAACCCCCCTGCAGGCTGAGCTCTGTATAGGCAGACGTGAAGCTGGGCATCCAGGTGAAGCTTGTTGACAGTTGCTTGTTGAAGACAGTTGACATTCACCTTGCCTATGCATCTGATCAACTAAATATGGATTTTGACAGTTTTCCTGTCCTTTGGCTACTTCCAGATTTTCCCCTTGGGGCTTGGGGAAATTCAGGGTTTACGGAGCTACAAGGACTTGCTGCTGCTCCACATGGCGCAGGATCAAATTTCACTTCCAGTACATTAGCTGTACCTATACATTATTTGAAACACACATTAAACCTTGTTATCACCCTTGGTAATGACATAAAAAATGTTTTCCACATAATCCAGTGCTAATATGCACATTTTCATATAATTCTAATCACCTTTACTCAATACCAACATCTGAAGAATTCTCTTAGCTTTGTCCTAAATTTGCTTATGGTAGAAAACTTTCAGTGATGTGTCTTTTAGAATTCAGTGGAAATTATTTTGGGAATTTTTGGATGAAAAAACAGAACAAAAAGGTAGTAGGTTCAATGCCCCCCTCACATCCTACTCCCTACCTCCACAAGGGCATCTCTTCCAAAACTCATCTGTGTCTTGAAGCTTTCCCTCCTTTCAGAAAAATGAATTGAATGGACTGATTGTGCTGTCTAAATCATAAACCTGTTGATTCGCTCCAATTCCAACTGTATTAATGAAAGATGCGCTTCCTGTGCCTATCCGGCCATGCCAAATATTGTTAATAGATCTTTATCCTAAGACTACATGCCTCAGTCCTTAAAACTAGCCATAACCAAGCCCCCAAGGATACCATATTCATGCCCTTAATACTTTTCAAATGGCTGAATTGAATCTGCCTTTTAGCATAAATCCTGGATTAAGTCATAACCGAATCTTTTATGATCTTCCTAAACTCCAACAATATCTTTCAGACCTTTCAATCATGTTGTAGACCTAGTCATACCACTTAGACTGTTGTCATTAAATCAGACCTTTCACTCCATAGCAGTGCAGAAACTCTAGCCTAAGAGTTTCTTACTTCCAGATTAGACTACATTAATGTACTTTATCAGTGCACTACAATCAACTTTAAATCTCTTGCAATTTTTTCAAAATGCTCCTGCTAGAACAATTTGTTACCATATCACACTGATTCTAGCATCACTTCTCCGGCTTCCAGTAATACCAGTAGTAACATTATATTGATTTAAAATTTTATTTAATTTTATTGCACTTGAACCTTTCTTCTACTTTTTTGGTGGTTTCAGAAATAGAAAACATTAAGTATGGGGGTAGAGCCTCTTCACACAGAATTTCTCTATTATGAAACAGCCTAATAAATATTGTCCAGTAATCACACAGTCTTAATTGTCTGGTCTATATTAAAACATATCTTAGGTCAAGGTGTATAATGGGTATACAGTATCCTTCTCAGCACCCTGTAAGTTTCAAGTGCTGAAAAATTTCCTTTCTGTCACCTCATTGAGTCTGAACTGTGCTGTCACCAGGCTCCTGCTCTGAATGGGGTGGGACAGTCTCTGATGACCTTCATCACTCTGTGATGCTCATCTTATTATTTTTTTAATATATCAGTATTGAATAACTCTGCAGAGGCCACAAAGTGTGGAACTGGTCCATTTGAGCTACTATGGAAAATCCACTGTACAATGTTCATTGCATTCTGATAATTTCTACTGTTCTACAACAAATAAAATTTGATTACAGGAAGTTAAAATAGTTAATATGCTATATGAAATGCCTAAGAGCATTAAATGAACATAAATTGTCAGTTAAAATATTCATTGAAACCATATAAACAAACCTACCCATTCAGCATCAGAAGGTGAGAAGAGCCTGTCTGACTGGTTTTAGGGAAGGGTGTTGCCCAGCACTCTTGCACACTTAAATGGAAAAAGTCCTCTGGCTCAGTGATCCTGATTTCCACATACACTTTGTCCCAGAGATTGAGAAGTGGGGAGCTGCTAAAAGCCTCTCCGTACGTTTGGTCCTTGTAAAGCCTCATCATGATGGTGGCTTCCATCTCATTCATTCGCATTACCGTCTCACTGTGAAATTCAACAAAATGTTTCATTCAGCTACTTTACATTTGACTCCTTGTGGTTGTGTCACATTATACAAGGAATGCTTTGAGTATTTGCTGAAAATCATGTTAACATTCATGGTGAGGGAAAAGTCATAAGAGAACTTAATTATTAATAATTGCTATGAAGTAAATATGTAGATAGTGATGTCACCCTCTGTAAAGTGAGTTTTAAGAGTTAGTCATCATTTTCTTTTGTCCAGTAACCAGATCTCTCAGGGATCATACAGTATACCTCAGTAACAGGTATATGTATTCCTTTCAGGTCTGCTACAGCAACATTTGACAAACTGTCTTACCTTGAAAAGGGAGTGATGACGAATGGGAGGCTAATAGTTTGGATGTAAGGGTAGACACACTGGTACTCTATTTGAACGGTGGGGTTTCTTAGGATCTCTCCATTGATTTCAGGGCCTGACACTAAAATCTGCGAGTATATCACATGTGTGGAGTTCTAGGGGGAAAAGGATAGGTATAGTGAGTGAATTAACTCTTAAAAGACACTTCACCGTTCAGTACTGATGGAATTTATAACTGGCTTATATTGTAACAAATAACAAATAGATACTGCAACCTTTCAGTCTTAATTATTTCTGCAACTATTATAGAATTTCACCACCTACAGGAGCATGAAACAGCTGTTTATGATAGACACAACAGCAGTTGCCGGAGTTGAATGAGGTGTTTATAATAGCCAAGCCACAATCCCCACCTTTGCTTTCATATCAGAGTAGTTATTCTAAAAAGTTTAATGTCTGAAGCAGAAAACAAAGACCTTCATTGCTGAAACAACATACATTATCATCATAGGCAAAACATTTTCTTTTATATTCAGAATTGATTATAATACAAATATATGGATGTCACTGAAACATCAGAGATTCTGGACTAAAGCAGTAAACTTGGCAGAAATTAAAGAAACTGTAGAACATTGAGTTAGTGTTCATTTTGTTTATTACGTGCTTGTGTAGGCATATGCTGCTCATGTGCAGAAGGCACAAGTTTGCTTGATGCTAGACAGTCGTTGGTCGGCCTGTGTGTATGTATGTCGTTGCCAAGTGCATTTAGTAAAGAACCTTAAACTAAAACCCTGCCTGCTGCTCATCATTCAACATGGTGTCAGAAGATTCTGGAGAACATACAGAGATAACTTTGTGATGATGGTGCCATAGGGTGTACAAGTTTTCACCAAACAGACTTTGTGGCCTGCCGCAGTCATCAGTGGCCACGCTGCTAACTTGCTAACATACTGTGTTTGCTGCTACTCTCCAGTAAGAAGACTCTTTTCTCTGTGTCAGTAAATGGCAGGAGGATTCCAAAGACCCAATCCATTAGTGTTTGATGGCAATATTGCTGAAAACTGGCTTATGTTTGAACAACAATATGACATAATCATAGCAGCTGCACATTCAGACAAAAATGCATTCATTCTCCTCAACTTAGCTGGCTGTGAAGCCATCAACTGAGAGTACATGTTTGTGTATGCACCCGCTGTGTATGTGTGGGAAGGACAGCAAAGACACATCATTAGGTGCTGCTGAATCTAGAGAAAATCTGGAATGTTTGAAATGAAAATTCTGTGATAGAAAAAAAACAGAGGATGTTACTTCCTGGGTGGAGTGTGAGGGGTCCCAAAGAGAGAGTTCCTCTGAAAAATTTGAACACGATTAGAGGTACCAACCATCCCTCCTCCTCTCCTCCCTCACCCACTCTCCTTCACCACCTACACCACTTCGCACATCTTGGAACCTGCAGCTTGCCTTGCAGATCTCCTGTTGATGTTGATGGATAGTAACTTGTGTTATTATTTATAGACATCACTGTCATTTGTTTGATATTTGCAATTATTCTATCTTTGCAATTTACTTCATAGAGTGTTAAATGCAAGAAACTGAAATGAAAACGCAGCTATCTGAAAAATGATGGCTAGCTTGTGTAATAGCTCTTTCCAGCAAACAGAATGAATGCAAACAGATGAACAATACTAATTTATGTGTTTTTGGGTTTTCTGTCCAATAAATGATGTATTTTGTTACAGTTAGTTATAATATGGTTGGGTCTAATTGTCTGAGTCAGATGGTAAGTGTCCCAGGGCTGTTTGATGGTAGTAATTGGGGGCCAAGTAGCAAAGCTGCGTAGGCACTCATTGGGTTTCTACCTTTTCTTATTCTTCTTCTTCTGGCTAGGGTGTCTATGGCAGCCCCTAGAACTGTATGGGAAAAGGTTTTGAAATTTGGCACACTGATTGGGGACGGTCCCTTGATTCTTTTCACCAAGTTTGATGTCAGCACCTCGAATGCTCTAGAGCCACCAACGAGTCAAAGTTGGAGGTATGTTTACGCACACAACTTTTGAACCATATGCCTGATTTTCAAAAATGAGGTACCGTTGTCAAGCCGAGTTCAACTCACCCCATGATGTCAATTTCCACCATATTGGACTTTATGAAAAAGTTTTCCACAGGCCACAAATTTTGTCCAATTTTCACCAGTTTTGTTACAGGTGATCTTCAGACCAAGCCTCAAACAGTTATCATATGGATTTTTGATTTTTGAAACCGTTTGTCCGTTACAGCCAATCAAAATTGGCGGCAAAGCCGCCAAACAGGATGTGAGATCATATCTCAGCAACTGTTTGATGTGTTGACACCAAACTTGATAGATGGACTCAGGACCTCTTCCTGAGGTTGTGCAAAAAATTGTGTCATTTGACCACTGGGGGCGCCACAATAAGTAAAAACACATTTTGCCCAATAACTATTGATGTGTTTGTAATTAGTAATTAGTAATGCTTGTGTCTGGTGCTACCTTGGGAGGTCCCAGGACAGAGACAAAAGCAATCGTCCATTACAGTCAATTGAAAATGGCAGCGAACTCACCAAACAGGAAGTGAGGTCATAACTCAGCAATGCTTTGATGTATCGATACCAAACTTGGTACATAGACTTGGGACCCCATTTTGAGGATGTCCAAAAATGTTTTCATCATTTGACCACTGGGGGCACTGCAATAAGCAAAAATGCATTTTGGCTAATAACTGTTGATGTGTGTGCCTTAAAAATGATTCTTGTGTCTGGTGATACTGTGGGAGTCCCAAGGCCAAGACATGGCAACTTGTCAAGAAAAATCTTCACCAAATTTAGCACAGATGATCTTTGGACCAAGCCGCACAAAAGTTATTAGATGGATTTTTGATTTTCAAAAACATTTGTTCAGAACAGCCAATCAAAATTGCAGTGAAGCCACCAAACAGGAAGTGAGGGCATATCTCAGCAACACTTTTATGTGTTGACACCAAAATTGGTATATGGACTTGGGACACCTTCCCGAGGTTGTGCTACATTGTTTTTTGTCATTTGACCACTGGAGGGAAAAACATCTTTTTGCATTGTAAATGTTGATGTGTTTCCCTTGACAAAAGTGATTCTTATGTCATGTCTCATGTTTGGGATCTCTCAAAGATGAGACATGACAACCTGTTATCTCAACTTACTTGATGTGGCTGCCATATTGGACTTGATCAAAATGTTTAAAAACATTTCAACACCAACATATTTTGTCCAATCTTCACCAAACTTGGCACAGATCATCTTCAGACCAACCCTCAAAAAAGTTCTCTGATGCATTTTTGATTTTCAAAAACATTCATCCATTAAAGCCAATCAAAGGCAAATGACCCAAACAGGATGTGAGCAGAATTCTGCCCCAGAAAGTGTATTCCGCCAGGCATGATCTAATTTGAGTAGCCGCAGCATCCCAAAGGGCTTGGATAGAATGGTCCACACCTCCTCCGACACCCTAACAACTGGGTCAAGCGAGATGGCAAACAAGTATAGAATGGGACTGGGAGTGGGAAATCAAGAACCTTCTCAGACAAAGGGGTATCTAAACCTACTCAAACAATGGTATCTTGGCTTACTCAAAACTGGTATTCTGATTTCATTATCAAACAGGTGACAGGTTTGGTTCATTTGCATCAAAACCATAACCTTAAAAAACATAGCATTCTGAACTTCATTATCATACTGGCGACAGGTCCAGTTCATTTACATCAAGAACAACCTAAACTGATATATGGGAATTAGTTTGAACGATCAGGGTTCACTCTACCACCACTGAACCCAAAGTCAGTGTTTTTTCGCATGCTTTGATACTGTTTTCTACTGAATTAAAGACTTTCATATCAACACGTATTCTTCTCCATCCTCTTTTTTTCTTATACTGCACTGCCATAATGCACAATTCATTTCATGGTGGAATATTTTGACCCAGCTCCTAACTGGGATTTCAATTTCAATGTATCGCTGTTTGTTTGGAAATTTTTTTCTTGTTTTGGTTAACTGTCAGGGCCCAGGTCTGACAGAACTGTTTCAGGAATTACAGGCTTCGCTGTAGCCCCTCTTTTGGAGACGACAGCAGAACTAGGTTACCTGCATAGAACAGAGAATTTCAGTATTTTGTAATATGAGACCAGGTGCTGCTGAGTTTACCAGTAATCATGCCTATTCATCAATATATACGTCAAATAGGGTAGCACTTATGGGCCTTGCACATGGTATGCAAATTCTGCCTGTGTGAAGGGCCTTGCACAAAGTAGGTGAATTTCATTCAAAATAAGTGAGACTCTCCCTTTCCCATGTGTAGGGACATGGAAGAACTCCACAGCTACAATACAGCCCACAGTAGCTACCACAGAAACAGAAAAAAACATCATGCTAGATGCTAGCCAGACTGACAGCTAGTTGTATGGGCAACTCCTCTTTGCTGAGTTCCACGCATTTTCTCATTTATTAAATATTTCTATTTCATGACAGCTGGCTTGTCTTGACATTACTGATACACATCTTGGCTGATAGTTGATACACATGTTTTTCATAGCTCTGAGTACTCACAACCTGCAATAATGGTCTTCCATGATGACTATTGACAACTCAGTAAACATTGATTTCATTGGTCAAGGATGATAACCTTCACCAATTCGTCAGCTATGTGAAACAATCACTCAAAAGTTGAAAAATGTTATCTTGGTGTTTTCACAAGATCGAGCATCACATGCAATTCCACCTAATAGTGGGCTAGAAATTTTTTGACTGTGGCTTGCTCATGACATTACCCACCATTTGCAAGCTTCTTCAGACCACATCCCTGTCTCATGCCTCTATCCTGAGAAAAGAAATCTGTTTATCTCAAATTTTGATTGCGCATTTGATTTCATTAAATCAAATGATTTGCCCTTACACCACTTTCAATTGATTTAAAGAAAGCTTTTTGAAAATCAACCAAGCAAAATTTTCCTCTCATTTTTGGTTCACATATTTTTCTAGTAGGGTGTGTGAGGTAAAAATGAGGTCAGATACAGTTATAATTTTGTAATTTGGTAGGAATTTGAATTTTACTCAAAACATTGTGCTTAGAAAGGAAGTCTTTTACAGGGAAATGACCCACACAGGGGACAACGTTGAACAGTTTTAGTATGGCCAGTTTGAATTTGTGGTTGGGGTGTTTTAGCAACTGCAACCTGTAACCTCAACTTCAATAGTTCCTTGTCTGTTCCCAACTCAGCCAAACTTGAAAGATCAACTTTCCATTAATGTAGGCTGTCTTGTGACAGTTGGCTCCTTCTAGGCTTTTTCCAATAGAGCAGGGCTCCATGATCTCAAGATCACATCAAACTGCTTAATGATGAAATTAATTATGATTGCACTCCTTTATATACTTCTGGGTATGTTGCAATCCGTTTTGCAATAATCCGCCCAAACCTTTTTCAGGTGGGATTAGCCCAGGCTTGATTTATTGTTTTCTAATGCTACTAGTTGATGATGTCAGAAATTAGTTCAGAAAAGTTTGAAATTGCTAAATAATTTATGTGTATTAAGCTAAGGAACTAAGATTAATATTTTGTCCAGACACACGGAACAAGATGACATCATCTAGTATGCAACAAACCAAGCCATTACAAGCTGTAACTTGCACATTTCCTGAACCCAATGAAAAACAGACTCAATAGATATCACACAGAGATAGAAAACCTTGAAACATAGTACAAATATTTACCTATGAAATAAACCCACTGATTGTAATATTACAGCCAGAGCCGGCCCTGACCAATTTGGTGCCCTAGGCAAGATTTTTGCTGGTGCCTCTTGCATTGCAGCCAATTCCAACACCACGGTTAATTGTGGTTTTAAACTATTCTTTATGGTCAGAACATGACCACCACTTGCGAAACAGCGGAACAATTCATAAATCTGAGGTAGAACATTCAAAACAATTTTAATGATAAAATCTTTTTTCAACATCAAGATAGACATGAGTAAGTTACGGGCAAGAAAGACAAGTCTGTCTACAGTCTCAGGTTTTAAAGCTGCCCTGTGACAGCTGATAAGCTTCTTGAATCCCTCAATTTGCTGTTGCTGTTATGATCATTTGCTGCTGGGTAGTCACACTGGGTACTGGCCTGGTGCTTGTCGAGGGTCCACTAACAACACTTGTTTGGGACTGTAATTTCTTACTTTCTGCATGTTCTAATGGGTGATATTGTTTGAAATGATGAAACAGGTTTGTGGTGTTGCCTGTCTTTGATGGCACGTATCTTCGGCACAGTTTGAAGAGCACACTGCTCTGTTTTTTGTCAGATTGTAAATAGCCAAAATATCTCCAAACTACTGAAGTTGAGTGACCTTTCTTGTCGACGATGACGATGGGCGCTGCTTTTTCTTCGGTGTCACTCATTTCGCTTATTTTGCTTATTCTGCTCCAACTACAAGCCTGTCAGCCACTGTGTCTGTAAACAATATCACCTGCTGGCCTGAATTTATACCTCTCACCGTGCAACCTAACTTGTGCAATGCATACCTCTATTCCTGCAACATAATTGGCAGTTTGTGATTCTTTTCTGTGCAGGCTATCTAAGCATGAAAATTAATTATATTGAATATTTGTTATATTTCTATCGAGGAAAATTATATTGCGAAAATTGTTAACGTTTTATCGCCCAGCCCTATATTAATTACAAAAGGGGATGGAATAGGAAAAGCATTTTAATTGACTATTACACACAGGGCAAATGTTGGCTAAGTAGACTAAGATGTCAATAAAATAGTATGCCTGGTTTCTTGAGGCAGACAGGGGATGGTTCGTGGAGCACACTTAAAAGAAAAAGAGTATTTCTCAAAATTATGTTGTAAATTATTCCCCAAACACCTGAATAGTCTTTCCAACTTTCCTAATGAATTTAAGGTGGGAATAACTGATGTTAACTCTAGCTATTTATTAAATTAGCGAATGTTACTATCGTCCAAAGTAAGCTAGTAACACTCTGCTCCAATGATAACTACTATGCAATAGATCAATGGTTCTCAAATGGGGGTACGTGGAGGTACTGCAGGGGGAACGTGAAGCTTTTCAAAATATCTTTAAAAAATCAGTAGGCTCATCCTAATAATAAGTCTTGGGGAAAATTATTTTGTAAAAAGTTCGATGAAATATAAATCTGTGTTCATGCACTGAATTTTATATTCAGTATTTAGTTTCAATATTTTTTAAAATAAAACTGCCCCCCCCCCCCCCCCCCCCCCCCCACCACCACCAAGTTAGTTTGACCCACTGACCCAGCGCACTCGTCAACGGCCTGTCGTTACCATGACAACACTGTGACTATGGAGATGTGGCTAAAGCGCAGCAGCAATGCTGCTGAAAGTACGGATAAACCAGCGAAAAAGAAGGCAAAACCAGAGCCGGCGAAGTACAGAAAGTACATGGAAGAATATGTTTTAATGGGATTTACGTCCACGAGCTCTGACCCACCCCAGGCACTGTGTTTTTTTTGCGGGGAGAAATTAGCCAACGCTAGCATGAAGCCGGCACATCTCCAGCGGCATCTCACCACAAAACATGGATGTCACGTTGGTAAGCCACCAGAGTTCTTCAGGAGAAAACTTTCTGATTTCAAGTCATCCCAGGCCACAATGAGAAAAGCCTCCACCACATCAGCCAAAGCCCTGGAGGCTTCTTACGCGGTGTCTTTGCTCGTTGCTAAAGCCAAAAAACCGTTCACCATAGCGGAAGACCTACTGCTCCCTGCCGCTGTTGTATTGGCTGAAACTATGCTGGACAAAAAATCAGCGGATGCATTAAAAACTGTGCCTCTGTCTAATGACACCGTTTGTCGCAGAATAGATAACATGGGCACAGACATTGTTGAACAAGTTGTGGGGAAGCTTGGCGATTCATTTTCACTACAGCTGGATGAATCCACAGATGTGAGTGGAAATGCGCAACTTGTTGCATTTGTAAGATACATTGACACGGACGACATCTGTGAACACATCCTGTTCTGCAAAGAAATGAAGGGGCGAACAACCGGTGAGGACATTTTTAATGTTATTAACACGTTTTTCACCGAAAACGCTATCAGCTGGAAATCCTGCAGCAGCGTCTGCACAGATGCGGCTGCATCAATGACGGGCAGCGCAAAAGGGCTCATAGCACGGATTAAAAAAGAAAATCCCGACATCAAATGGACACACTGTGTGATACACAGGGAAGCGCTAGCGTCCAAGAAAATGAGCCCTGTGTTGCACGATGTTTTGAATGACAGCATTAAAGTTATAAACTTCATCAAGTCAAGGCCACTTAACGCGCGTTTGTTCCGCAGCCTCTGTGAAAATACGGGAGCTGAACACACAGAGCTGCTCCTGCATACTGAAGTGCGCTGGCTGTCTCGTGGAAGGATACTGAACAGGCTGTTTGAGTTGCGAGCTGAAGTGCACACCTTCCTGACAGAGCATGGATCTCCCCATGCCACCTTGTTTGAGAACACGGACTGGCTTGCAAAGCTTTGCTATCTGGCAGATATATTCAGAAAACTGAATGAACTGAATATGTCCCTGCAGGGAAAGGACACCAGCATCCTGAACCTGTATGACAAGGTGGGTGGTTTCCTGAAGAAAGCAGAGATGTGGAAAAGGGCATGTGATCAGGAGAATTTTACCTGCTTTCCTCAACTGGATGCTTTTCTCTCCAATGAGGATGTGGCGACAGCTCAGGTGAAGTTAGTCATAGTGGGACATTTGGCTACCTTGATCAGTGGTTTTCACTTCTTATTTTGCTGACATGGATAAGAAATCTGCACAGCTGGATTGGGTGAGAAACCCATTTCTCTTGTCTGAAGCAAACAGAAGCAAGCTTCCTGTCACTCATCAGGAAAAACTGATAGAAGTAGCATCTGACCGTGGCCTGCAGATGAAGTTTGCTGCATCCACTCTCACACAGTTTTGGGTGTGTGTGAGGCAGGAGCACCCTGAGCTGGGACAGAAAGCTTTGGAGCAGCTGCTACACTTTGCATCCACATATTTATGTGAGGCCTCCTTCTCCTTTCTTCCAAAAATGTTTTGCCCGTCTCAGGGGGTACTTGACTAAAAATATATTTCTAAGGGGGTACATCACTGAAAAAAGTTTGAGAACCACTGCAATAGATAAACTACTCATTCATCACATTACCTCTGGCTGCTTCCTGTTTTTCCTCCTCTTTTCTTGTTTTTCTCCCTGTGGCACCAGAGGGCTTTGGTCTTTTTTATATATTTGAATTAGGCTACTGATGTTAATCATATCACGTTTCACGGTCAGTATCACGCCCCTAGCATTCTCCTATACCGCCTATGCCACGGGCCAGCTCTGATTACAGCCAGTGAAAAGGGGAGTATATCTATGTTCCCAGGATCCTATGTTCCCCAGTTCAATATTCTATTAACACACCAGCTAATGCTAACCTTGCATCAAATGTGATTGTTAATATTAACCAAAATGCTAATGCTAACACTTACCCACATGCTAATGCTAACACAACCTAAAGCTAATGCTAACTCTCAAAAAGCTGTAATAGTAGGCGACTTTAATGTCCATATGGATAATGAACATGACCCGTTCAGAACAGCATTTTTGTCCATCATCGAATCCATTGGACTCTATCAAGCTGTGGACAAACCCACACATTACCGCAACCATACTCTTGATTTGGTCCTCACATATGGAGCAGACATTAACCAGGTGGAAATCATGCCACACAATCCTGTGTTATCCGACCACTATCTCATCTCTTTCAATTTACCACTAACGTGCTTCACATACTCGGAGCCTAGATTTTCTTCCAGGCGCACGTTTTGCTCTCTTACAGCAAATGCCTTTATCGACGAGCTCCCTAAATCATACTACCTGCACAACGAAATCTCCTCTAGTTTATGTTCAAACCTAGCTCACTGAAATTAATCTACTCGCGGACAGAATCGATTCTACTTTGCGTAAAACTCTAGATGCCGTTGCTCCCCTCAAGAGGAAGAAAATCACAGACAAGAAGCTAGCACCTTGGCATAACGACCATACTCGTGCTCTCAAACAAGCCACACGAAAACTCGAAAGAAAATGGCGCTCCACCAAATTACAGGTTTTTCTCCTGGCGTGGAAGGAAAGTCCCCTAAATTACAAGCATGCCCTCACAGCTACCAGATCCAAATATTTCTCTACTCTTATTGAGAGAAACAAGGACAATCCTAGGTACCTGTTTAGCACTATCGCCAGATTAACCAAGAGTCCTGCATCAGTTAACCCTACCATACCAGAAATTTATAGTAGCAGTGACTTCATGAACTTCTTTGATAGTAAAATCTTAAAGATAAGAGACACAATACAAAAATTCTCATCAACTTCTGGTTCCTGCCTGGCCAGTCCCATTCCAGATTATGTAGGCATGTCTATTAGGCCCGCCTCGCGCTTTGACTCTTTTATACCCATTGAATTTGGCGACTTTTCTTCTCTTCTCAATTCATCTAATAACTCTACCAGCCAACTTGACCCCATACCAACTGGCTTCCTAAAACAGCTATTGCCTGCAATTGGCACACCACTATTAAATCTTATCAATGCCTCTCTTACGTCTGGACACGTACCTCAGCCCTTCAGAGTAGCAGTTATCAAGCCTATTCTGAAAAAGCCTAATCTTGATCCCAATGACCTGTCAAACTATAGGCCCATCTCGAACCTTCCATTCCTCTCAAAAATTCTGGAAAAAGCAGTATCAAAGCAACTCTGTGCCTTTTTACACTCTAACAACATTTTGGAAGTTTTCCAGTCCGGATTTAGACCTCACCACAGTACGGAAACCGCTCTCCTGAAAGTGCTCAACGACCTTCTACTCTCCTGTGACAATGGCTGTATCTCTCTTCTTGTGCTACTAGACCTAAGTGCAGCCTTTGATACCATTGTTAGGAGACAGTTTTGTGGAATGGCATGGCGTTTGTTCCGGAGACACGCGATGTGTATTCGAATACAAACGCTGGAGACAAGCGATGTGTATTTGAATACAAAGCGATGTCGCTACATCCGACCGGAGCCAAACGGCGCCTCTTGTGAACCCTATGGAGCCAATTAGGTTACAGGGCTCAGGAAATACCCAATTAGAGAGGGAGCTGTTTAGCTATGCACAGCTCCGCAAGACCAATCAGAAACAGCACCCCTGCTGGTTATCATAACTCATATGCAAATGTGACTGCTATTAACTGTATAAAAATGAACTGAATTCTATACCTGTTGAACTTCTGCTCAATGCTGATGTTCCCACGGCCGGCTGTGCTAATAAACTTCCTGTCTTTTGCTACGAACATCGAATCTGCTTCTTGTCGTAACGAAACACTTTTTGGTGTTCCGGACTTGGACTAACAATTTGGTGCTGCGAGCAGGGTGGAGGCCGACTCGGACTTCAGCAGGTCTCTCGTCGTGATACACGAGGTGAGTACGTTTACTTTTACCACCTCCATAGTTAGAGTATATCGCAGGACAGACCCGCGGGGATCAGAGCGCTCCACCTAGAGGTACGAACCTCTCATGTTATATTGCGATGAGGGGATTCCGTGTTCATAGTTAAAGACTGTGTCTTTCATTTAATTTGTCTGTCGTGGAATTAGTTTAAATGTGTTTGTTCAAAGTATTGATCATGTCGTTTGTTTGAAGTTTGTCTGTTGTAGTGTCTGTCCATTCGTATTGTCAGGTTAAGTGTTAGTTTCGTCTATCGTGATTATAAGTTGTCTGTCGTCTTTTGACCCCATCGGGAGCCCCAGGAGAGATCGCCGTCTCCTGGGAGCCCGGGTTCCGGGATTTGTGTTTTGTGTTTCCCCGGTGGGAGCCTCAGGAGAGCAGCCGTCTCCTGGGAAGCTAGGTGGTACCTAGAAAAGCGCGCTTGTTGTCCGACGTGGATCGACGGCACCGGTACCCCAGGGGGCTTGCCTGGGAAGCTCGAGTATATTCTGGTAGGGATTATCGTGAGGTTTATGTTCGTTTGTCTTTTTGTGTTTGGACCGGTGGCCGCCTCAGTGATCGCGTTTAGGCAGTTGCCGCTGTGTTTACGGGTCGTTCATCGCGTTTAGACAGTTGCCGCTGTGCTTACGGATCGCTGGGAAGCTAGGTAACAATTGTTACTTAGGAGTGGGATCACGTCATTGTGATTTACGTTGTTTCTATGTTGTTTGAATGTTGTGTCTTGGCCAATAACGTACGTTTATAGATAACAATTAACGCAGGCCTATATTTAATTAATAATAATAAAACTATATAAACTGCGGTAAAATGCCGGCAACTAAAGAAACATCTAAAGCCCCTCGGGGTTACGCGGGCAGCATTATGTATTTGTTGGAAAAGTATGTGAAGAAGGAAAGTGAAATGTTGAGACATGGTTGGGAACCAATATGGATCCACTTAGACATCGTTAGAATGGTGGGCGAATCAGAAGAAGGATGAAAAAGCAAGTGGTCCTGTTGTTTTGGTAACAGCATAGAAGGCTAATCGAGAAGTGTGATAAAATGCATGACCGCGTACAAACACGGTAAATTATCGGAATTGCGCAAAAGTGATTTAGAAGAAAATGTAAAAGCTCTGATCAGAGCGCCGCGCTTGCGAGTAGACCAGCTGAACTGAAAGATGTTCAAAGCTGATCCAAACAAAGAATGTCCCGCCCCTACACTAAAGGTGCAAACTATCTTCAAACGATAGTTATTCGCACCTGAATGGAGAACAACTATGCTGGATAATTTAAAACAATAGGAATTGCCGACCTCCTCTGCAGTCAGTAGTATAAGCACCCCCCCTTCCAGTAGACCGTATCTTAGCGCGTGGTTAGGAAGCTGGCCATGTGATATGCTAATTGATACTGGTGCTTCAGCTTCTACTACTGATCTGCCACTTCCGTGTACTTTCATTGATCTTGTTGGCATTGGGGGTAACTCAGTTCGTGCATATAAATCTCTACCCGTGCTAGTTGAATTATAGATATTGCAAATGGTTTCTGGACTTTGCCCGTTGCTGAGACCTCAAGAGCATGGTTTGCCTTCACACACCAATGTACACAATATACCTGGACACGTGTGCCCCAGGATTTTCACAAAGTCCTACACTCTTCCATTGTGCAATGGCTGAGATTCTAGCAACAGTCTCATGGTCTCAGTATGGAGGGACTCAGTGCCTCCAATATGTTGATGACATTCTGCTGGCTTCTTCTGACTCTGACTCTCATTTTCAGGCTCTGCAAGCAATTGGAAGGAGAAAGCTCAAATTGCTCGGGAGACTGTTCGGTACTTGGGCTTTGCTGTTTTGAAGAGTCGAGGCAGCTCCCTGTTGGCGAGGAGCTGCCGTTGCCACTACTCCGTGCCCCGTGCTGTGCGTGGTATCGCGGGGGGGTTCTGATATTCTGGGTCTTTTCAATTTCTTGCAGGAGCCATATTCCTAATTTTTCTGTTGCTGCTGCACCGTCGGCGCACTCTTTGGGGGGCCCGTGTTGCCCCTGGGGGAAGTTGACTGGTCATCTGGATGTGGTGTTGCATTTGCTGCTCTAGAGGTGGCCCCTGCTTTGGGAATGACTTACTCTGACCTGCTGTTCATTCTGTGGTCAGTTGTTGGACAGGACAGGGCCACGCTGCAGCCGTTCTTGCCTGGCCCCATGGAGGTTTGCAACACCCTGTTGCATATTGTTCTCGGCTGGGCCCTGTGGTCTCTGGTCTTTCTCCCTGCTTGTGGGGGGTGCGGGCTGCTGCTGCAGCGGCAGTGGCAGTCTCTGCTCCGCTGGTCTCGGTGGTACCACTCTCTGCTGGTGTGTACTCGATGGGAAGCCATCTTACTGGCCCCACATATCACACTCATTCACTCCCCTGCTGTGAGTCTGGCCAATCTCCTACCTGTTGAGGGTGATGGTGAGCAATGCTGTTTGTGATTTCATGCCTAACCGATCTTCTCGGGGTTTCCTGTCTTCATCAGGCACCCCGATAAAAAAATGGGGGGGGGGGGTGGTTCAAAATCTCAAGAAATACATACTACTAAAGTGTCGGGCCCGACTGAATTGGACATTGCCAAATTACAGAATGACTGTACCAGCGAAGAAAATGGACTTGGATTGAAAATGCAACCACTCATGCTGTATCATTACAGGATCTGAAGGACAAACAACAGGAGGGTGAACAACATGAGCAGGAGTATGAGTCTGGACAATGGGTTATGATAAAAGCCCATCATCCGAAGTCCTTCCAACCCCGATGGCAAGGATCATACCAAGTGCTGTTAACCTCTGAGTCTGCCCTTCGAGTCGCAGGTATTCCAGTCCAGTCCACCACTTTCGGGCCAAGCCGTGTCCATCGCCTGAAGACACCTGTGCTGAAGGACATCTGACACCTGGCTGCTGCTGCTGGTGATGCTGACAACCAACACCTGGCACCTGGCCGACATCAGCTTCAGAAGATCTCCACCGCCGACGCAGTCTGGCACCCAAGTGTGGAACCATCTACCACACCAACGTCTTCTTTTATTTTATACTATAAGAGGTGCCTATACTCAGCATTAGGCTGTGTATATGATTGTCAACATATTTAGAAGGCTTCCTTTTCCTTTCTTGTTTTTTTCTTTGTATCACTATTTTTTGTTTTGTTTTTTCCCCTCTCATGTAATGGAACCCCTACCTATGCACAGTCGGTCACAGTTTTACATTGGACTATTCCACTCATAGTCTGCCCAGTGCCGGCCAGAAGCAGATGGGCTTCCCCTCTGAGCCAGGTTCTGCTCAAGGTTTCTTCCTACTAGACAGGAAGTTTTTCCTTGCCACTGTCACCTATAAGCTTGCTCTGAGGGGGTCTCAGGCCTGGGATCTATGCAAAGCTACTTTCCTACACACAACCACTGGTCAACTTATACTGCCTCTACATGTGTAACTCCCCTTTTTATTCTGTTAAAGGTTAATCGTAAGGTTGACCTCATCATTCGCTGTATGTTGGGTCAAACAGGAGGGACTGTTAGGAGACAGTTTTGTGGAATGGCATGGCGTTTGTTCCGGAGACATGCAATGTGTATTCGAAAACAAACGCTGGAGACAAGCGATGTGTATTTGAATACAAAGCGATGTCGCTACATCCGACCGGAGCCAAACGGCGCCTCTTGTGAACCCTATGGAGCCAATTAGGTTACAGGGCTCAGGAAATACCCAATTAGAGAGGGAGCTGTTTAGCTATGCACAGCTCCGCAAGACCAATCAGAAACAGCACCCCTGCTGGTTATCATAACACATATGCAAATGTGACTGCTATTAACTGTATAAAAATGAACTGAATTCTATACCTGTTGAACTTCTGCTCAATGCTGATGTTCCCAACGGCCGGCTGTGCTAAGAAACTTCCTGTCTTTTGCTACAACATCGAATCTGCTTCTTGTCGTAACGAAAACACTTTTTTGGTGTTTCCGGACTTGGACTAACACCATCGATCATTGTATCCTCCTTGACCGCCCTCGAAAAACCTGGTTGGCATAAGTGGACAGGCCCTATCTATGGTTTAGGTCTTATCTATCAGAACGATATCAGTTTGTCTCCATCAACAACGAATCCACCGCTCGTTCCAGAGTAAAATATGGTATACCTCAAGGATCTGTGCTTGGACCTCTGCTCTTCTCGTTATACATGTTGCCTCTTGGCGATATCATCCGTAAACATGACATTAATTTCCACTGTTACGCGGATGACACGCAGTTATACATATCAGTCAAACCCGATGTCCCTCTGAATATTTGAAACATGGAGGCCTGCCTAACAGATGTAAAGAATTGGATGGCCCAAAACTTTCTCCTCCTTAACTCGGACAAAACCGAAATATTGGTCATAGGCCAAAATTCAATCAGGAGAAAACTCACTCATTTTACACTGGACCTTGATAGTGTCTCCCTTGCCCCGAGTGCAGCCATCAAAGACCTTGGTGCTTTTATTGATCCCGAGCTCTCCTTTGAAACTCACATAACTAACACCTCTAGGACTGCCTTCTTCCATCTGAGAAATATTGCTAAAATCAGGAAAATCGTATCAATTAACGACGCTGAAAAACTAATCCACGCCTTTGTAACATCCAGATTAAACTACTGTAATGCCCTCTTGTCAGGATGTGCAAACGTCTCATTAAAACCCCTTCAGCTGGTGCAAAATGCAGCTGCTCGAGTCTTAACCAAAACTAAACGCTTTGAGCACATCACCCCAGTTCTGGCCTCTCTTCATTGGCTACCTATTAAATACCGGATCATTTTTAAAATACTCTTACTCACATTTAAGGCTTTAAATGGGCTTGCCCCCCCCCCCTATCTTAAGGACCTTCTTCATCCATATCTTCCGCAGAGAGCCCTTCGCTCCCAAAATGCCGGGCTTCTCACCATTCCAAGAGTGGGCAAAACTACTGTAGGCGGTAGAGCCTTTTCCTATCAAGCCCCTCTCCTGTGGAACAGTTTACCCTCTGAGATTCGGGGAACAGACTCTCTCTCCACCTTTAAGTCTAGGCTCAAAACATATCTATATAGTAAATCCTTCAGCTGAGGGACATGGCCTGGTGCTGGCGTGGATCATAGAGTCTCTGGTGGACTAAGTGGTCATTGCTTTCATGGACCCTGTGCCGTGATCTGGTGTTGACTGTCTTAGGGTCGCCCTCATGACTATGCCGGTCCCTTGCCTCCCGTCCCCTAGGTATGCTGCCATAATGTTAGCCTGTTGGGGTCTTTCCTTGTTGCACACCTTTTTCTCTGCCCCTCCTCTCCTGCCTCTCTGTTCTACATCCCTGCCATTCTTATCATCCACTAACCACTGTTTTCTGTTTGCTTCCTATTCCCTGCTCCGGGCTCCTGTCCGGAGCTGTAGCCCAAGCGTCTCATCCTGTTTTCCAGTCCTGCTACCTCGCTGCCCTGCCCATCAAAGCCAACTGCATTCCAAAACCCGGACATCCTAGGAGACATTCTTATAATTACTCTACTGTTAACTACTATTAGTGCCGGCCAGAAGCAGATGGGCCCCCCCCATGAGCCCGGTTCTGCTCAAGGTTTCTTCCTGATAGGGAGTTTTTCCTTGCCACTGTTGCCTTAGGCTTGCTCTCAGGGGGTCTCAGGCCTGGGAACAATGTAAAGCTGCTTTGTGACAACTTGTGTTGTAAAAAGCGCTATACAAATAAAAATGAATTGAAATTGAATTGAAAATAATGCAAAAAATAATGAAAATAATTGAAAATAATGAAAAATAAAGTCTAATGCTAACACTTACCCACATGCTAATGCTAACCCTAATGCTAACACAACCCTAAACCTAACTATAACCCTAACCTTAACCCTAGCCCTAACCCTAACCCTGAACTCTGACTCTCACCCAAATTTCAAGGCTAAATCTGACATTATTGCTAACCGGAAAGCTAAAGCTATCGCTACCCCTAACCTGAACCTCCATTTGGGCCCTTGGAAGCATTATCCATGTCATATTAAGCGAATACAATTTTATATATCTGCAATGAATATTAACACTTTCGCATAAAAAAAGTTTCAAGGAAATTAAAATAATCCTTCTTGGGAAAATATACAGTCAAAATATCTTAAAAAGTGGGGTTTTCAGCTCCAAAGTTATATTTAGCAAGATCTGTGGCACTCATTTTTTTATGCTGGACTAAATAACTTCTAGATGTGATAAAACTATATTAATACTACACAGAATCAAAATGTGGTTGCAAGAAAGTGAAAACTAGTGGAGATACAAATTTTTGAAAATTGAAGATTCTTCATTCAGGTAAAAAAATATTTATTTAAAAGCATTCAGCACAACTATTTACATGAATACATGTTGCAAATTATCCTTCGGGTTTCTTGGATGTTCAGTACAAATTTCAACCCAATCCAGTGAACTGGGAGGTCCTAGGTGAGTTGGCATGGATTGACCCATCTTTGTAAATTGATTGGCATGTGGCTCTAGTGTTAGTGTTTACAGAGCAACTTTTCTTTAGAAAATGATATAGAGCATACCCAAAAGGCTCTATACATCAAATTTCAATTCAATTGGAAGCATTTATGAAAAGATTAAGTATTTTTGACAGGTTAAAACTTTTCTTAAAAATTTACATTTTCAAGCGTTTGTAGACTCCATGTTTTTTTTACTACTGTCAAATTTGTAACATTATTCTGATGTATCTAGTTCTCCTTCACAAATTATTTGGAGCTTCATACAAAGATTGGTCAGATAAAATTTTAGTGGACATTTAAGCATTGAATGAACACCAATTCATGTGACCTGTGTAAATCTTCCGTATTGGACTGTGGTCAAGGACTGAACAGTACCTGTGAAGTTTTAGGTCTTCCCAGTTTTTTGTTCTGTAATGAGGACACATTGAAAATGTGCCATAAAAATATTCGATATAATACCGAATATAGTGGCCAAAATATTTGACCAGTGTGCATGTCCAATGTTCTTCTTTAATTCTGAAGACACTTCCTCCATCCTTGTAGAAGTTTGAAAGGTTTTGTGAGATTTTGAGCAGCTGTCCAGAATTTCAACTCCTTTGAAAAGCACTTCTGTTAAAAATAGTAAAAAAACAATTTAGGTAAAACATGCCCACAAAGGACCTACATACTGAGCTTATGTCAATCTGTACTAGTATTAATTTTTAATGTTTACAAATGGACAGTGTGTGTGGAATTTTAATTGCTTGCTACATCAGTTGTTGGAGTAAACTGCATTCACATTTGGTGCATTATTGAATCATGTCCAAAGTATATACATGTATTCGCAAATTGGGAGATCACAGAATTATACTGCTTTCAGCACTACCAGGTTTTATTATCATTGTCTCAAAATGACCTTTGCTCTTCCATACAGCAATATGCATTACGCTCAGTTGGCACAGTTGCTCCTGTAGTACAGAAACCTGTTCATTTTATAGCATTTATTATCTAATTTTAAGTACATGACAGAAGTTGAAGACGAACGTGATTCAGTGCAGTGCATTTCTGTATCATACGGAAACCTTATGAGTTATTAAGGTTCAGTTTAGCTAATTTAGCTACCTAATTAAATTCAGTTTCACTTGTACAGTAGGCCTACTTTCTACAAAGACAATTCCTTACAGATCAATTTGCTTTAGAGATCGATCCAGGGCTGATTACCCCATTAACAAACAGTGGCTTCACCCATTTGGAACAATCCATTTTCACTATCCGGTGGTTAGCCTGGATTACCACACGGGCATATCAGGCACAGGCCCAGGGGCCCAGAAGTCACAGGGCCCTAAAAACCCGCACAAAGTAGGCCCCACTGCTCCAGGGCGGACCCTTGAGAGACCCTAAAAGGCCCTTAGCAATACATAAATACCAACCTGAATGCAAGTGATCTAGAGCTAGTCTGATCATTGTGGACATGTACTGCTTTAAATGAAAGTTTTGCACCATATGTGAGGTCCTATATGTCCTTGTGTCTATATGTGTGTGTCAGTGACAGGGGCACTGCTAGGAATTCTGGGCCCCCTGACAGAATTTTCAGTTAGCCCCCCCCAGCGAGATTTTCAGGCCCTCCTCCAGCCAGGGCCCTAGGAATCGTACTCATCTTTCATGCCTTTACGGCACCCATGGTCAGTGAATACTGTGTGTCACAATGTTATGTGTTAATGTGTGTCTAAGCAATTGTACCATTCAAATTCCCTGTAGGCCTACATGTCTTGTGCTTGGTGAATGAAGAAATTCAGTTTCTGATTCAGATTATAAGGATTTCGGAGGGCCTCTAGCAGTGATCAGGGGATTTTCAGATTTGAAATACCCTTTTTCCCTATAAAAGTCTGGTTAATGAACATTTTTTAGTCTACTTAGTTGTATTGTGGTTATACATACAGGACATAAAGGAAGCCATCTCTCTCCTGAGCATGACCCACTTCTTATAGAGGTCTTATAGAACATATGATGACGAGAACAGGCCATTCGGCCCAACTAATTTCTTAATTAAAGAGTATCCAAAACTGCATCAAGTCTAGACTTGAACACAGCAAGGGTCTCTGCCTCAACTACATGACCTGGCAACCTATTCCATGTATTGATAACTCTTTGTGTAAAATAATATTTCCTTACATCAGTGCGGAACTTACTCTTAACTAGTTTCCATTTATGTCCTCTTGTTTTACAGACTGAACTCACCCTAAAGAATCTATTATAGTTAACCTTATTGATTCCTTTTATAAATTTAAATACCTCAATTAAATCACCCCTAAGCCTCCTCTCGCTTAATCTAAATAGGTTAAGTAACTTGAGTCTTTCCTCATAGCATTTATATTTCATGCCAGGAACTAATTTAGTTGCCCTTCTTTGAACCTTTTCTAAAGCTTCAGTATCTTTTTTATAGTGCGGTGCCCAGAACTGCACACAGTATTCCAGGTGCGGTCTGACTAAGGCATTGTATAATTTCAATATAACCTCTTTAGATTTATACTCAATACTTTTGGCTATATATCCCAGCATCCTGTTGGCCTTTTTTACTGCTACAGCACACTGCCTAGATCCTGTTAAGCTTGGGTCAACCATTACTCCCAAGTCCTTTTCAAATTGAGCACATTCTAGTTTTTTCCACCCATGAAGTAGTCTTGTTTAAGGTTCTTATTTCCCACATGCAAGATTTTACATTTATCTAAATTGAAAGTCATCTGCCAGGTATCTGCCCACTTTTGGATGCTGTTTAGGTCTTCCTGTATTACCTTAGTTGATTCTATACTGTTGGGTAGACCCCCTAGTTTTGTGTAATCTGCAAATTTTACTATTTTACTTCTAACCTCTGCATCAAGATCATTTATGTATATAAGAAATAGCAAAGGCCCCAACACCAATCCCTGCGGGACTCCACTTCGTACAGGACCCTGCTCTGATACAATTCCTCCCACAGTTACAGTCTGCTTTCTATTAGACAGCCAACTTCGAACCCACTCAGTGATGGCTCCTGTAATTCCCGCAGATGTCATTTTCAATATGACTCTCTCGTACGGAACTTTGTCAAATGCCTTTTGAAAGTCCAAATAGATAATATCATAAGCCTGGTTTGAGTCCAGACATGCTGTAGCTTCCTCAAAGAAGTCCAGGAGGTTTGTTAAGCACGACCTCCCTCTGCGAAAACCGTGTTGGCTATCATTTAGAACACCATTTCGTTCCAGGAATAATTGCAAATTATCCCTAATGATGGATTCCAGTATTTTGCATGCGATACAAGTTAAGCTGACAGGACTATAATTTCCTGGTTCAGTCCGGTCTCCTTTCTTGTAGATAGGTACTACACTGCCATGTTTCCAGTCATCTGGTATTTCTCCAGTTTTAAGGGATTGCTTAAAAATAACTGTCAGAGGCTTGTAAACCACTTCTGCTAGTTCTCTGAGAACTCTTGGATATATTCCATCAGGGCCTGCTGCCTTATTTGTTTTAAGTTTTTGAAGTTTATCTAGTACTTCTGCATCATTTAAATCAATTTCCTCTATAAGTCTCTGAGAACTGACTGCACCTGAAGGCATATGCGAAAACACTTCACTAGTGAAACTCTCCACAAAGTAACTGTTTAGTGTATCAGCAATAGCTTTGTTATTGTAAACCATAGCCCCATCCTTATTTTTTATACCTCTTATTTCATCCTTTTTGACCATAATATTGAAAAAAATGTTTAGAGTTGCTCTTTGCATCTAGTGCAATTTGTCTTTCATAACACCTTTTGGCTTCCCTTATTTTTTTCTTAACTTGAGCTCGCATATTACTGTATTCAATGTTATTACTATCTGAGCTCTCCAACTTGTATTTTCTAAATAATTTCCTTTTTTGTTTCAAACTGTTCCGCAGTGACTTATTCATCCACTGTGGATGCTTCTTTTTCAGTTTTCCTTTTCTCACTTGTGGAATGAATTTACGCTGTACATCCAGAATAATCGTTTTAAATATGCACCACATTTCTTTGACAGTTTTACCACCTAGAAGAGGTACCCAGTTTATATTCCTTGTATAATCACGCATCTTAATAAAGTCAGCTTGCCTAAAGTTGAATACTCTAGCATTGGAGAATGCAGACTTAACTTGCCAAAAAACTTCAAATGTAATTGAACTATGGTCACTTGTACTGAGTGGTTCCCCTACCTCAATACTGCCGATTCTATCAGGATTATTACACAGAACCAGATCTAGGATTGTGTTCTCTCTCGTGGGTTGAGTAACAGACTATATCAAAAAACAGTCATTTACAACATCCAAAAACTCTTCCTCACATTTACCTTGACCTGACACAGCTTCCCAATTAATTGAAGGGTAACTGAAGTCCCCCATTACTATTGTCTCACCCTCCTGACATGCAAGTTTAATGTTATCAAAGAGAGTACTACTGACATTGCTATCTGAGGCTGGTGGCCTATAGCATACTCCAACATTCAGGCCTTTTTCATTTTCCCCCAATATCTTAATCCATATGTCTTCACTAACACCAAGGGGCTCCATTCCTGGTATTTCCTGAGTATTAAGATTATCCTTTACATAGAGAGCTACGCCTCCTCCTCTTCTATTGATTCTATCTTTTCTTAGCAGCTTGTATCCCTCTACGTTGTACTCATCCCCATCCCCTGGACAAGCCACATCTCTGTAATCCCAACAACATCAAAGTTACTATTACTCATAACGGTTTCCAGATCGAGAATTTTATTTTTTATGCTTCTAGCATTTAAACAAGAGAAATTTCAGGGTACCATTTGTGCCTCTCCTGCCCTCTACCCCCGCCCCCAACTGCCCAGAACCACCTCTATTACAGTGCTGCTCTGACTGATTTACAAGCATTGTTTCCTCTCTACTAATAAGATATTTAGCCATGGTGTGTTCTATTCCGGCAGTCTGTCTATCCCTACCCATCTGACTGTATAAACTCCCTGCCCCCCCAGACCCTAGTTTAAATAACCCTCTGCTACCCTAAGCATACGCTGGCCCAGTGCAGCTGTACCCCTCCGGTTCAGGTGCAACCCGTCCCACTTGTACAGGTCACCCCTGTTCCAAAAGGAGTCCCAGTGCCCATAAACCTGTACCCCTCTTTCCTACACCAGGTTTGTAACCACGTGTTAAACCTCCATATAAAGGCTTGCTTCCCTTTGCTTGCACGTGGTACTGGTAGAATTCCAGAGAAGACTACCGTGGAGGTTCTGCTCCAAATCTTCCCCGCTAGCTCAATAAATTTTTCTTGCAGAACCCCGAACCTACCCTTTCCTATGTCATTGGTTCCAACATGGACCATGACCACCGGATCCTCCCTTGCTCTGGCCAGGAGCCTATCCACGCTCTCTAGGAGGTCTCCAACCTGGGCACCAGGCAGGCAACAGACCATGCGAGACTCCTTGTCGCACGAACACACTATGCTATCTACCCCTCTAATGACTGAATCCCCCACTATCACCAACTCCCTTTTCTTGGAGGATGAGGGCGTCTGGGTGCCCTGGGGCTCTTCAGTCCTCCCACTCTCAGGATCGTGGGTCAACTTGTCCTGCAGTGGCGCGAAACGGTTGGTCACCGCAATCTCTGGAGATACTACCCCTCTTGGAATTTTGTGCCCCTTTCTACGTTTACGCCCTACTGTAACCCAGCTCTCTCGCCTTATCTGGTCTGTATCTTCCCCCCTACCCGGCTTGGGTGAGCACACTATCTCTCTATAGGGCGTACTAATCAGTTCCTGGAACTCTAACAATTCAGGATTAATTGTTAGAGTTCCAGGAACTGATTAATTGTTGATTCTTGTACTTACAGATTCACTCAGCTATCCGTGGTAGTAAAGTTGGCCTGGATAAAGGTTTAGTCACTCACCCATTACTGGACTGGTTCTTAGTAGACAAAGGATTGGTATTACATTTATATAATAACTTTTTTAGACACAGGTTGGGACCGCTGACGGTCTCTGCGATCTGGGACAGAGAGCTAAGTGTGTATAAGGAAGTTCATGATTGGAGGAGAGCTTGGGATTACTCCTTTTCGTTGTCAAAGAATTTGGCGCATCAACTTACTCATTTTAAACTTATACACAGGGCTCATCTTAAACCTTGAAGGTTTCTCATGAGGTTAATTGCAGATTCCTTTTGCAAAACCTGTAATAGGGGAGCAATTGGAACAACACTTCACATGTTTTGGGAATGCCCAAATGTAATGATATTCTGGGAGGAGATGGATAACACAATACCAGGGATCTTGCAAACCAAAATTCTCCTCTCCTCTTCTGTGTTCCTACTGAATGATGTCAGTTTAGGCTTGTCAGTCCCACATCGCAAATTCTTGTTAGCAGCCTTCACAGCTGCAAAAAAATCCATTTTACAATCCTGGTTATCACCAGATAATTATTATTCTAGTTATTCCATTATATAGGTCATGGTTATCCAATCTGAATTCAGTTATTATTATGGAGAGATCTACCACCAAGCTACACGGGGTCAAACCCAGAACTATTGAGCACTGGAATGTGTTTTTATAATTGATAAGAGATCTGTAAGGTAGTCCGGTGTGTGATGAAAACAATGCAACTGGTATATCAATATGAGTTAATGTAAGTGTATGCAATATTTGTAAATATTATAGACATGTATGCGAGGTGATTCCCAGTACTTATGTATTTAAATAAATAGTTGTTCACAAAAAAAAAAAAAAAACAGTGGCAAGGAAAAACTCTCTGAAATCTTGGAAGAAATCTTGACCAGAACTCAAAGGAAAGGAGGAACCCATTTGTCTCTGGCCAGCACTAAGCAGTTACAATTTGTCTAAGGGAAGGGGGGAAAGTTTGAAGAGGAGGAGATGGTGAGGCCAGTGGTCAGGAGAGCAGGGGAGACACCTGGATGTGGGCAGTAAGGTTGTTCAAAAAACCAAATTGAGTCAAAATGATTGGTAATAAAATGGATTTACATTTGACTTTATTACTTGAGAAACCATGAAGTGATATAACTGCACATCATCATAAAACATCTTGATGCTTATGTTTTATGTTGTGATATATCTGCTAACCATAAGTCAATCATTGTAATTTGGCATTATGATGTGTATTATTTTGGTATGTTCATAGGCTAAAATATAAAGGCATAAGACACCTTGAGACACAATGGCTGCTTAAAAAACTAATAATAACCTGTCCAAGACTTACCAAAGCACTATCCATGCCCCTGTACTCCTGGTAGCTTTCTCTAAGGCTGCACACTACAACTCAGTAATGCTGGCACCACAACATTTTTTTCTGAACTGTGGATTCTGCTTGGTGTTTCTGCACTCCACACTACATTGGCGTTAGAGGCAATTGAAGCAATAATTTCCAGGATTCTCAAAAAAGACTGGATTCAGACTTTCAGATATTTTTTGAACGACGAGTCTTGCTTTTTCATTCAAAGCCCCTAGACTCTGGAACAGTCCTGACACGATAAAAGCTACCAAGTCTATGGTTTTCTTCAAAAGCCTTTCATAAATTAGCTTTTCATTAAGTATTTTGTATTGCGGTGACTTTTTTATTATTTTGTGAACACTTCAATTTATTGCTACACCACCTACATTGCTGAAGAATGTACCAAGATATGTAAAGATGGCTGTAAAAATTCATGAGTAAGCACAGTATTTGTTGTAATTAATAGATAACTGCAGATGACTAAGAAGCAACGGTGGGATAATTGTTTAACAAGTTGAAAAGGAGGCTATATCGACCTATTGATGCTGGAAAGCAACCGGTTCGACGGTTGCCTTTCTTCTTAGACATGTGGCAGTAGAACGCTATCTGCAGGCACTGAACATATTTCGGTTACAAATTAAACACTCTCTTCGCTCCGCTAATGTTGTACAGATCTCTAACTGTGGTTACATTTTAGGTGCAAAACGCATTAATCAACATTTTTTTAAAAATTACTGACGCTGAAATTCTATCACATCCAGAAAAATTCATGTATTATGTGCCAAACAATTTTTATGTAGAACTATAACCTCACGAATACCATCTCAAAGTTGTCGTAAATTCAAAATTACCTGTATGGACTTTCCACCACAATAAGCATACTGGTCCTTAAATGTGCGCACTACGTAGAATGAGACGTCAAAGATCACCTCACGGTGAGCTCTGCATGCCTCATTTCCAAGATGAAGAGTCTCCATCCTCACATTGTAATAGCTGAAAAAGTCCTCATTTACCATGATGGTGATATGGTCTTTCGCACATACAACGTTGATTGTTGCAACTGAAAAATGATCGAGAAAAAAAAAAACATTTATTTGAAACGCAAGCTGATATTTCAGGGCCTTTATAAATAATCACTTCGAAGTTGTTAGTTTTATCATTAGGAAGCAGACCTCAACAAAGATTATAATTTACCTCTGTCGCACATATCACCATAATACCCCACTGCGCACTTGCAGTTTCGTTTGTCAGTGGACAGCACACACTTGTGTGGATCGGTGCAGTGGGTAACGTTGCATGCCCCTACCATAAAACACAACAGCTTTCACTTTCTAACACGTCAGTACAACTTATAATAAATGTAAGATCACCATTCGCTAAAACAGCATACGAATAATGCCACCATGAAGAAAAACAAAAGTTACACCGGTCGGTATTCTCTTTACCAGGAGTCTCAACTACCCAACTGCCTTTTCCAGGTGTCAGGAACTAACTGGAATAACTTTCCAGTTGTCAATTTTTGATATTTCACTACCTCCGAAAATATCCACTATTGTATAAGTAGGACCCACAGCATTTCTTGACAATGTCAGTTGTAAAACAGCTATAACAAATAAATTAGATTGATCGATGGATTGATTGAGGTACTCACCAAGGACGAATTCGCAGGCACAAAAGAAAACAAGCGACAACATCAAATACACCTACACAAGTAACACATAAAGAGAAAAAACAGTAAGTGTAGGCTGTGCAATCCCGCAAATAAAAAAGTTATTTGTTAGCAAACTCAAGACAATAGTTCGCCTAGTGGTTACACTAAATGTACAAATAGTGTACTGGAGTCGGATATAAATGTTCTATACACACCTTTGAGCGTCGATAAACCATTTTAGGAATATAATCTTTTGTTGCGTTTTCTAATATAGCACCAATGTTAATACTGGATTGCGGTTTTTCCTCTACGATTTTGTTTGACTCTTCCTTCGGTTAAAAACAGCAAATGAAAGCACAAAGCGAGAGCTAATGTAGATACACCACAGGTGGTGAAGAAATTCTTTACGTGGAAAAAAAAAACCATCTGCGTTTACACAGGAGAGGGTGATACAGAATCAGCTCACGAGACAGTCAAAAGACAGTTTTACACGGACACCTAGCATTAACCCGGGATTTGGCATTTATGACAGACAGTGAACGTAGGGATTTACTGAGTTCCCCTTTTACACAAGACCACCCAAATCGCAGGAATGTACAAAATGATCAGGAAAAAAACACTGTTGCTCATCTGATTTCGGTGCCTCAAATTACATATAGCTCGTTAGCGTAATACCTGGTGCACACTAGAGGATTTTCAAATCTTAACCGATTTTGAAAACATAGGAGACCACAGACATAACGACAGATTTAACCGATTTTTAATATTTTAATCGTAAGAACGCACACACCAATAGACGCAGGACCACACACCTGGCGTTTATACTAAACCAGCGTTTCCCAAACCTCTCCTGGAGGACCCCTTGTCCTGCATGATTTAAATGATTAGTTTGTTATTAAGCAGCTTCAGGAGTTCATCATTTGAATCAGCTGTGTTGGAGCAGAGAGAGATGTAAAACATGCAGGACAAGGGGTCCTCCAGGAGAGGTTTGGGATTAGGGGTGGGCGGATCGATCCAAATATCGATAGTATCAATACCAACGTTGGTATCACTATTGGATCGATACTAGCGTGATGAGATCGATTCTTTTGTTCCAGTTTCTCTTCTAAGTTCAGTACATTACTCCCATTTCATCAAAAAGTAGACACGTGTGTGTAAAGCACAGCTCCCTTTACGTCTTGCTTGCTCACTCTGCTCCCCCTCCCCTCCCTGCTCTACTGGTTTGCTGTCACGTGACCCAGCAGCGCCTAGCAAACACTGTTAGTTGCAGAGAGAAAGAGGAGCGGTATTTGGAGTTATTTTACAAGCGAAAATTAAAATATTGCAAAATGCGATGTAGAGAGCTGTTCGTTACTGTGGCAACACCACCAATTTATACAAACATATAAAAAATCACGAAAAAGAGAACGCCGAGTTGCAACAAACAAGACGAGAGGAGGAGAGAAATCCCCCAGGCAGACCACTGCCGGCACAGAGACAAAAGTCGCTGGCAGAATCTTTTCTGCGAGTCAAAGAATATCCAGGTAGCTCCTATACAGCAGTGGAACTAATATTTTAGTCATATCGGATCTTCAGTTTTAGTTAATGTTAATTTTCAAAGTGATACTAGTCATCATAATTGTTACTTTAGCAGACTGATTAAATATAGACCGTATTAAGACATTCAGATAACACAGTCAGCTCATTACAATGTGTTATCTAAATGAATTATTTCACTGGAAGTAAGAAATATTTTAAAACTGAAATATGAAAATGGCAGAATATAATAATCCTTTAGTGTTAACTGTCAAAGGGGCACTGGGATGTATTTAGGCTACATTTAGATATATCTACTGTTACGGGTATGCCACATGACATCAGGTAAAGGGTGCACGGAAGTAGGGGTTATGGGTCACGTGACGTCAGGGTCACGGGTGCACAAAGCTGTGCACCTCGGGTATTTTAAATGTCTATGGAATTTGAGTGAGTAGGCTACCAGCGTGGTATATTGTGTGTATCTAGCTGTCTCTTATACAGAGACCAAGTGCAACTCTGTATAAATTTCGTGAGACGGTGGTGCAATTTAGTCGCGTTTATTTTCTAGTTTTGTTGTTTTGGGTAGGACGGTGGAACCGGTCCGATGGTCTATTGCAGACTGGCCGGTCCCCACCGTTTTATTTCATTCTTTTGCGCACCGATCTCCAGAACTCATCTTTTCCCTACTCCACATTACCTTCTTCCCTCTCTCAAACCACTCTTTCTGAAACTCCTGTGTGGTGGATATCCTCCTGGTCTGGGCCAAATGGACCAAGGGTCTTCCTCCACATTTTGATGCCTTCTGGAAAGTAATAAGTCCTCACAGAGTCTGATGTAATCATGGTTGTTTGGTTTATTGCATATGGTGATCAATCACATACAGTAAACCGGGTTGGTCCGCGGAGCGACAGGTGTATATGCGGTGTGTATTCACAAACACTCCCCAATCACTCTGCCCTCCCCTCAGCCTGCATCCATCCTTTATGCCTTTTCTCACTCCTCCTATCCCAGACCACAATTTCCAACTCCTCCCAGGCTCCTCCTTCAAGATCATCCCATTTTCCATTTAATACACCATTATTTAATTTTTAAGCTGTTACATGTACCCCGCCTGGAAAGTCCCATAAACTCTATAGTCATTAATTGTATATTATTTTTAAGCATAACACTTCTGAAATTTCCCATTATTTCCACTCCACACCTATATGATTTTTAAACATAATTAAATAATACACAGCATGTATACCTGGAATATTACCATTATTTCCAGGCCCACATTTAAATAATAAAAAAGGTTAAGTAACTCAATTAGCCAGACCGCGGTGCTGCAGTCTGTAAGAAGGCACACAGATATCTATGTGCCATAAGCTACAAAGTAAGAGCTTAAAAAAAAAGGGTTTGTGTCAGAACTAGGCCCCTTCTGGACACGGCCCAGGAAATGGGCTGCGAGAGCAAGACAAAGAAGAATTAAACCCCGTGAAGAGGGGCCGTTGGCTCAGCACTACTATGATGGGCAACTATGACAAACTGCAGTAAATCCACCTACAGTTCGCAAGCATTTGCTAGTAGATGTCAGCTAGGCCAAAGCAGGCAATCAGTTCTCCTAAAAGAAAATATAAAACTAAAATGGGATGCATATGTTAAAAGGAGGCAAAAACATGCTGACACGCTGTAGGGGCATGTCAGGGGGAGAAGATACAATAAGCTAAGGTGGCATGACTATGATTCAGAGGAAGAAGATACAATAAGCGTGACTAAAACAATAAGAGAAAGTGGCATGACTATGAAACCAGAGGAAAAAGATACAATAAGCGTAGACCATAAACCAATAGGAGAAGTGAAGGGAGAGAAGATACAATAAGCGTAGATTATGAACCAATAGGAGAAGTGAAGGGAGAAAAGATACAAAAAGCATAGACCATGAACCAATAGGAGAAGGTGGCATGACTATGGAACAGCAACATAGTGCACGAAGGTTCTGGGTTGACTTCCAGGGAGGGCTCATGCTGAAGGCAGTGTTCCTTCTCCAAGGTCACCCACTGTCCTGTAATAGCCCCCAAGATTACCCCCCTAGCAGTGTCTTACAATGGCCTTCATGCAATGTTTATGACCTAGGGTAACCCCCCAGCATTACTTAGGCATAGAATCACATCATATTACTTTTCAGTAGTAGTGCTTAATGCATACAATATTTTCTACTATACAAAGTGTAATAGAATACATATTATTTAAGGCTAACATATTAGATTGTCTGGTTTCCTTATACACTTCCAGACCTCCACATATACTGTAAAGATAAAGTAAATAGCTAATGTAATATATCAATAACTTCAGTTAATATGTCAATAACTGTGGTTAAAATCAAAAGCTAACATCTGTTGGCAATGCTTATGATGTTTGCTGGCAATAACTTATTTCCACCATGTAACAAGCTTAATCGTACCACGTCAAGCTCCACTTTTCTCTGGGGTGGGGGGGGGGGGTGTGTGTGTGAAAGTGGCAATACTCATAATTTACATATGGGGTATACACTTTATCAAAAATTTTCCGCCACACCTGTGCACTGCTATCTCTCCGATTATCTTTTCTCTGACCCGTATAAATGCTATTCAGCCAGTTAAAACTCTGAAGCACTCGCCGCTGCGTCATTTGCCCAGCTGGACCAAAAACTGAAGAGTGAGTAGCCGGGTTGTTGTACTTTTATGTATTTATTTATCCTGCCAACTGCCCTGTGACTGCCTGTAGTCACCTTTGGCAGGAGTCTGGCCGTAACACTACATATAGATATATTTGCACCTTATTCACTTTATTTTTCATTTTACATTTGTGTGCACTTTGTTTATAAAAACTAAAGAAATTTTTATTTTGTTATGATATTGTTTCTGAACAAAACTGAATACAAAGTCTAATTGAAAAAGTTTTACATGTTCTTCAGTAATAATTTTGTAACTTTGTAACTTTAATAACTTTGTTTATTTTTTCAAAAAAGCCAGACAAGAAGTGCAGTGTTATTATATTTTTGTTTTTGAACAAAACCTCTAACTGGGAAGGAAGAATTTGACTTTTTTAAACATTTGTTCCCTAGTAATAGTTTTGTGCACTTTGTTCTTAAGTCAGAGAAGTGTAAATAAAGGGAAAAATTGTTTTGTTATTATATAGTTATTTCTGAACAAAAACCTCAGACTGAAGGGAAAAGGAATGTAAATTTTCAATATTGATTTTTCTTTTGTGCAGATTTTATGTTAATAAATATATATTTTTTTATTTGCCTAACTTTGCTTAAAATCTGTTCTGGGTTTTAACATGCACATAATTAATTAACAGTGGAAAGCAAAAATCACAAACTCATTTAGTGGTCAGAAAATGTATTCAGATTTAACATATGATGACACACTGCTTGCCCCTACATGAAAGCACATAAGCTGCTTGTTTAAGTACAAAGTATCGGTATTGGTATCGGTATTGGCAAGACTGGCCCTGTATTTAGTTGGTATCGGATCTGTAAAAAATTTGCAATATCGTACATCCTTATTTGGGAAATGCTGTACTAAACGATTTCAGAGTGGCCATTCTAGGCACTAGGGATCTCACAGAAACTCGCGTGATCAAACGTGACTTCAGAGCAAAACAAACATGGAGGCGGACTGTCGTCTTCAGCTTGTTGCACTTGTGTGTGCTATGTTTTGCACCAAAAAAAACTGTGGATGAAGTCATGGCTGAGAAGATGGAATCAGCATGGCTTATACATTTTGTAGCGTGAGCTGGAGGTAAGTTGGAAATAAAGTTTTACTGTTAGTCTCAAAGGGGGCTAATGCAAGCTACTGCTACAAGCTAATGTTGTACACTCTATACACACGTTGTAACGCTAACTTTACACTCTTAACAACATTTTGGAAGTCTTTCAGTTCGGGTTTAGACCTTATCATAGTACGGAAACCGCTCTCCTGAAAGTGCTTAACGATCTTCTACTCTCCTGCGACAATGGCTGTATCTCTCTTCTTGTGCTACTAGACCTGAGTGCAGCCTTTGATAACATCTATCATTGTATCCTCCTCGACCGCCTCGAAAACCTGGTTTGCATAAGAGGATAGGCTCTATCCTGGTTTAGGTCCTATCTATCAGAACGATATCAGTTTGTCTCCATTAACAATGAATCTTCTGCTCGTTCCAGAGTAAGATATGGTATACCACAAGGATCTGTGCTTGGGCCTCTGCTCTTCTCATTATACATGTTGCCTCTAGGCAATATCATTCGTAAACATGACATTAAATTCCACTGTAATGCGGATGACACTCAGTTATAGTTACAGTTATACATATCAGTCAAACTTGATGTCCCTGTGAATATCTCAAACATGGAGGCCTGCCTAACAGATGTAAAGAATTGGATGGCCTGAAATTTTCTCCTCCTTAACTCAGACAAAACTGTAATATTGGTCATTGGCCAAAATTCAATCAGGAGCAAATTCACTCACTTTACACTGGACCTTGATGGTGTCTCCCTGTTCTTGAGTGCAGCTATCAAAGACCTTGGTGTTGTTATTGATCCTGAGCTGTCTTTTGAAACTCACATAACTAACACCTCTAGGACAGCCTTCTTCCATTTGAGAAATATAGTCAAAATCAGGAAAATTGTATCAATTAATGATGCTGAAAAGTTAATCCACGCCTTTGTAACATCCAGATTAGACTACTGTCATGCCCTCTTGTCAGGATGTGCAAATGTCTCACTAAAACCCCTTCAGCTGGTACAAAATGCAGCTGTTCGAATCTTAACTAGAACTAAACGTTTTGAGCACTTTACCCCAATTCTAGCTTCTCTCCATTGGTTACCCATTAAATACCGGATCGATTTTAAAATACTCTTACTCACATTTAAGGCTTTAAATGGGCTTCCCCTTACCTATTTTAAGGACTTTTTTCACCCATACCTTCCACAAAGAGCCCTTCCCAAAATGCTGGGCTCCTCATCATTCCAAGAGTGGGCAAAACTACTATAGGCGGTAGAGCCTTTTCTTATCAAGCCCCTCTCCTGTGGAACAGCTTACCTACCGAGGTTCGGGGAGCAGACTCTCTCTCCACCTTAAAGTCTAGGCTAAAAACATATCTATACAGTAAATCCTTTAGCTGAGGGACATGGCCTGGTGCTGGCATGGATCATAGAGTCTCTGGTGGATTAAGTGGTCATTGCTGACATGACATGGACTCTGTGCCATGACCTGGTGTTGACTGCCTTAGGGTCGCCCTCATAACTATGCCGGTTCCTTGTCTCCTGTCCCCTAGTTATGCTGCCATAATGTTAGCCTGCCGGGGTTTTTCCTTGTTGCATACTGGCATCTTTTTCCCTGCCCCTCCTCTCCTGCCTCTCTGCTGTACATTCCTGTCATTCTTACCATCCACTAATCATTGTTCTCTTTTTGTTTCCTGTTCCTGCTCCGGGCTCCTGCCTGGAGCTGTAGTCCAAGCATCACATCCCGATCTCCAGTCCTGCTACCTTGCTGCCCTGCCTGTCAGGCCAGCTGTGTTCCAAGAACCGGACATTCTCTAGGATACATTTTATAATTACTTTGTTATTTACTACACTCTATCAAAACTCAAATGTCTTAAAGTACATTGTACAATTTTAAGTATTCTATGTAATTCTATCTGCCCAGTGCCGGCCAGAAGCAGATGGGCTCCCCTTCTAAGCCGGCTTCTGCTCAAGGTTTCTTCCTGTAAATTAGGGAGTTTTTCCTTGCCACTGTTGCCTTAGGCTTGCTCTCAGGGGGTCTCTGGCCTGGGAACAATGTAAAGCTGCTTTGTGACAACTTGTGTTGTAAAAAGCGCTGTACAAAAAATAAAGATAAATAAATAAATTACAAAACGTTATTGTTATTTGTACACATGTGGAGGGGAGAGTGAAACCTGTGATAATTAGAAATGTAGTCATTTTTATACATTCTCTGACCTTCCACTGCCATGGAGAAGAGATGCCGTTCCATATTAATATTACTGTGCTCTGGGCTTGTACAAATGTACAGTGTTTCTGTTCTACACAAGTACGCAACATCCGGTTGGTGATGCTTCCCGGTCAGCTTGCTCTCATTGGCTATTGCGGGTTTCTGCTCAATATTCCATCGCTGTTCCTTTCACACTACAGGATTTCAAGGCATAAATATACAATTTGAAATCAGAGAGACTCTGATCAAGTCGGTAACATTAAGATTATGTCTGTAAACTCCTCACACTACAGGATCATTTGGGCAGTTTATTGGTTCAGACCAGCCTTGAGTTGGGAACGCCCCCGCGATTGTTGGGAGGGGCGAATTGGACGCAAAATCTGCCCACTAGTGTGGGGCCAGCATAAGCAGAATTTCTTTAGACAGTGGAGATAGTGTTACCGACAGATTTTCGGGAGGACATATAGATTTATGTGATTTTATTGCTCTAAATCTGTGGTATGGCAAGTCTGGCAAATGAATGGGCTAAATGTAAATGAAAAGCTATTTGTCACAGTTTCTGTTCACTTGTAAGTAAGGCACAGTGGAATCACTCCATCCAATGTTACCACTGTTTCTTACTATGTATAAGAAACGTATATTCATACATTAAAATCCAGCACTACCTGTGGTAAGATTATAGTATTTTTGGTGTCACTGTAGCATGGCCGCCTCTATATTAGGGGCCAGTGGGGCCCGACCCCACCACTAGATGGCGGTATTGAGTTCTTTCTTTGAGTTTATCAGCCACAGCAGTTCAACGAATAAAATTCATTTTGAATTCCTCCACACTCAGCCTTTGATAGATATTATCTGTAATATCTTTTTTAAAATGCAGTCCAAGAAATAAAAATTGTTTGTGCAATGTACTATACCCTAAGGTGCTTGATTCTGGCAAGTATCTGTCAGTGGGGCTGGCCCTACGACCCATGGCCCTGACAGTATGACAGGGAACCCCTCCTGCGCATGTCATAACAGATTTTCTATGTTGGCCTGTGGGGCCTGATCGTCTCGGCCCCATGTTTGGTAACATGCCCACATAAAGGTCAAGTGTAGGGCACAGAAATCATAGCTATGTGTCAATTGGCTAGCTAGCGGTAGATCTCCTGACTCTCCTGACTGTAGCTGTAGTAGCTGTCTCCTTACAATCACGTTATTGATACGAGATTGCGTTAAACTCTTGTAGTAGCCTAGCTGTAGCAGTCCATATCGGTAACTTTTGAAATACTCCATCACTATGAATGAGGTTGAAAAGCTCTTGGCCGACAAATTCAGTTCTCTACATTTTGAAGAGAAACTGGGGATCAAAAGGTTGGGACCCCACCATCCAGAAAATATTAACATCATCCTCATTAAGGAGGAAAGGATAAAAACCACAGTTTCAATCCGTGGTTCCAGAAGAAACCCTGGCTAACAGCTAGCACTTTGAAAAAAATGCTCTTCTGCTTTCCTTGTCTTCTTTTTGGGGGTGAGACGACATGGACCACGACTGGTTTTAAGGATTTAAAACATCTATCAGAATGGCTGGCAAAACATGAAAGCTGCGGAACTCGTATTAATAACGCAATCAAGTTGGGCTTACTTGGGAGGACAAACATTGCTGCTTAGATTGATACAGTACATAGCCAGGCCAACTCTTTGGAAAATGCGAGATGGCTCTGAGAGGCCACGATGAATCTTCTAGCTCTCTGAACCCGGGCATTGTTAAATGCATTTTTGACACAATGTGTGAAGGGGATTCTAGACTTCAAGACATTTCAGGAGTTTAATTTAGCCTACGTTTAAGGTCAACAATTGCAACAATTGCATTGCAAAAGAGATTGTGGCCAAGGTCCTGTGTGGCCAAGGTCCTGAAAAAGCTGAGCTGGGATTCCAAGCGGAATCTCAGCTGTGCAGAGGCTGGAGCAAGTGACATAGTGCAAGGAGTATGTGGAATTTAAAAAGTCCTCACAAAGGGAAGTCAGACATTGGGTAGCACGTTAATGAATGTTCCTCCCAAACTTATGTTTGAACATAATTCATTTTAAATGATAGGCTCATCTGCGCTCCCCCCGGTAGGCTACTTTCTTGTATTTTGCAGGTGAGCAGCTAGGCATGATAGTGTGTTTCATCACTGTGTCAAACTAGCAAGGCTGAGGCTCACAGTTGTCACTGATAGGCTTGACAAGCTAATTGGTGCCCCACCAGAATTTCTATGCCAAAGACGCCACTGCACTGTAGTTAAATCGAACTCCTTTAAAATTCGTAAAGTTTCTGTAGAGTTCGTAGAGTTTTCTGTGCAAACGTACAACCTGGACTGGCACAGTGGTGCCTATGCAGCCATTTAGGCTACAGTAAAAGCCCAGCAATACTTCAAGACAGAGCTCCCAGTTCAGTTCAACCTCACTAGTACTGGTTAGAGGAGGATCTCCTGAGTACACTGAACTCCTCTTTCATGTATAGACTTTCTTGTTTATGATGACAAGTTCAACAAAACAAAACTCTCACCACATTACATGACCTGGCTGCATGAAACGAATCAGCAACACAGGTACATCCAGTCCCAAAACTATTGAATAAGGCACATTTGGTGCTACTCCTGCTGACAGCATATAATAATATATAATAAATAAAGCTGCAAGCAGCGATACAGGGGCCAAGCACAATGAGGGCCTGTTTCACTACAATACCACTTTCAATAATCAAAAATCTATGGATAACTGTTGTGAGGCATACTCTCACTATGCTCTGACTCAATTTTGGTGAAGACGAGAACATTTGTGGGAGAAGTAGCAGAAAGATTGTTTTCATTAAAATTCAAAATGGCAGACAATCCAACATGGCAGACATTGAAACCATTATGTGTGTAACCTGGCATGACTGAAGGAATCAGAAGAAGAAAGAATTATGATTTTAGGCCATGCAATTCAAAAGATATGTTAAAATATAAGTATGTTGTAAGTTATATGCAATATGTGTTATAGCGCCACCTAGTGGTCAAATTGCACGAAAACGCTTGGGCACTCTCAGGGCATAGTCGCAAACAAAGGCAGTACACAAAAACATTGCGTAGATATGACCTCACTACTCGTTTGGCGTCTTGATTTTTTTTGCGCTGTTGATTCTGTTAGCACATTACTAGCGAATGCTTCCCATAAATAAAAAAAACATGGATAACTCTCAATATGCTCTGACTCAATTTTTGAGAAGATTGGAAAACATTTGTGGGAGGAGTAGCGAAAAGACTGTTTTTATTAACATTCAAAATGGCGGACAACCAAATATGGTGGAAATGAAAATTCAACTTGTTCAACTTGACATGACCCAAAGAATCAAAAGAAAAAAGAAATAAATAAAGCTGCAAGCAGCAATTCTGGGGGTCTTGAATTTCATACAGTACAAGTCTGTGATGAAGATTTTCACAAGCCAGTGTTAAGAAGAATTTGATGCTCATTTGCATATCAATTAGTAAATGAAGCAAATGATTGGCTTGTAGTGGCTATGTTTTCTGATATAGTAACTTTTCCTTCATAAATTAGACAGAGGTCAGTGTAAGGGTTTTACATACCAAGTTTTGTGCCGATCAGCACATTGGTTCAGAAGCATATGAGTATTAAATGTCAAAAAACTCACTATGTCACCATTGCAATTTGATTGACACATAGCTCTGATGTTACTTGACATAGCAACTATTCCTTCGCAATTTAGATAGAGCATACCCCAAAGGCCCTACAAGTGAAATTTTGCATCAGTAGAAGTTACGGTTCATGAGAAAAAGATTTTTAAGTATATTTTTCACATATTAAAACTTGGGTTAAAAATGGGTGTGTTCAAGTGCTTGTGGAGTCTGTGTTTATTGATGGATTCAAATTTTGAATATCTTATCAGGGAGGCCTTGTCATTGTGCAGAAGAAATTTCAGAATGATTGATGCAACGGTGAATGATACTGGCTAATTTGCATATTAACTAGGACATGAGGCAAATTGATTGGCTTGTGGTGGCCATGTTTTTTGATGTTTTTTGATGTAGCAACTTTTCCTTCATAAATTAGACCACAATAAACAATAAACATAAATTAGACCACAATAGACCAAATAAAACCACAAAATATCAAATATAAATTAACAATTGTTTGTGAAACAGACAGTCCTAAATGACAAATTATATATTCCCTAATGGTACAATGACAACAGCTTCTGCCATTATTGATCATGGAATGTGCTTTACCACATAACTGTGCAGTTTGTTCATTTGACAGTCATCAACCAGTTGGTTGTGCCCCTCATGAATCACATTGTCATAATTTTTCAGCACAACTGGAAACGCTTTTCTTATGCAACCAACTTTATTCATTTGCAACCTAAGTGATCCAATAAACAGCCACGGGAAGCGCATCATAGCATACACCTAATGTGAATGTATGAATGCATACATGATGGAGGAGGGAAGCTCAGCCTCACCATGCACTTGCTTCCTTAAGTCTTCACTTTCACAGGTAGTTGGGACAAATAATCGGATACGACATTGCATATAGGGTACAGTAACTCTTACATAATTCTAGGGTTGTCATATACTTCACTTTTCCCAAACTCTAAGTTTTTTTTTCCTTTGGCATTGAGAAGGGATCGAAGGCAGAAACTCCATTCATCTTTCCAAAGTCTATGCAGAACCTCAGACTCCTCTCCTTCTTTTGAACCAGTGTTTACTGGATGGCACCACTTGCTATGTGAGGGCTCAATGATGCCTGCCAAACAGGAACTTCAGCATGCTGTCACAGAGTTCTCTCCACTCTGCTGATTTGAGATGTGACAGATCGCACTGTACCACCCTGTCCTTTTCAGATGGGAAGTATTATTCCCCTAAGTATTCTTCCTCTGGAATCCCCCTGGCCAACAGACTAGTTGCATCTGGCTTGCTATGAGGAGTCCATTCTATAAGCAGATTGAAATGAAAGGCCTGCTTTGGCTTGTGTCGTATGTGTATTTTATGTTACAGCAATCAGTAAGGTCTATGCCACCTATTCAACAAGCTGTTCTCACATGTTGTAAGCAGTAAGAGCATCTGCTGCCCTGGAAACAAAGTATTGGCCTTAGAAATTTGGTCATGGTCAGGGGTGCATTGCAAAAGGATTGCTTCTGCTGCTTTACTTAGAGTGCATGCCAATGATATACTGTCTATCATTGCATTGAATGTGGGTATGTTATCAACAGAGACATCAGTGTAAAATAAACTGTCATTCTTTGGGATTCTCTTCCACCCTTGGAAAACAAAATTTGAAGGCACACTGCTGCTGTAAAGTAGATAGGGTGTATTAAGAGGGGAAGATGGGTGGGATATCCCAAATAACAATGTAAAAAGTATCACGGCCCTATGCATAATATATGTCTTTTTCTGCAGTCACCAATGGCACCTTTGTTATGCTGTGTATTGCTTTGTCTTTTTTTTACATTCCATTATTGGCATTTAGCAGACAAGCTTATCCAGAACAACTTACATCAATTACAGGTTTTTACAATGTTATCCATTTATACAGTTGGATATTTACTGAGGCAATTGTGGGTTAAGTACCTTGCTCAAGGGTACAGCAGCAGTGTCCCCATGGGGAATCAAACCACCATGCTGCTACAGCTAGCTAAACAATGGCTGACAGGGGTGGGGATGGTTATAACACCTTTTAAAAAAGTGTTACAACTAACCCCGTAATGACAACTGAACCTATTTTCTCTATCCTACTCCTTTTTTCAGCATGCCAAGACAGTGGGTGAGAAAAACTGATAGGGGTGTGCCTGCACACATACTTAAATCTGCATCAGTTGAGATGAAGCAGGGAAACACAGTAAGGTCTGTCGCAAAAGAATATTCTATCTGCCATGTGACATTGAGCAGATACTGCAAGAAATTAGAAAACCTGAGAGAACAAGGGTCAAAGGAGCTGCCTAGTGTGGGGTATCACACCAGTCAAAAAGTCTTCAATGCACAGCAAGAGGAGGTGTTGACTGCTTACTTGACTAAGACAGCAGACTTGTATTTTGAACTCACTCCACATGAGGTAGGCCTACTGAGCATCTGACAGGTGCAGATTAGTGTGTTAGACCTAAGTAGGAACTGGTTACTAGTATGTGTATCAGTTCTTTGTGTGTATGTATTACAGTACTATTTTTATTTTTATTAATAAATTAAAATTTAATTCTAAATTAATTTTTAGTATTTTTATTTATTTTTATTTTAGGTCAGGAAGTTTGCATACCAACTTACAGTGAGACAGAAATCAACCAGCGCAACCCGTTTATGGAAATACGGGGACCATTTTACTTTCAAATTTGGCAAAGGTTGCAACATAACAGTACAGTGCAAGCTGTGTTTGCCAGCAACCAAACTGCTATCCGCTTCAAAAGAGTTGACCTCTAACCTGAAGAAACATCTTGAAGTAAGTTCTCTTTTTCATTATTTAAGCTAATATTGATTGCTAGCTAGCTATCTTACATAGTTTGGCTGCACTGGATTAGCCGTTCAGCTAGCTAGTAGGCTAGCAGGTATAGTATTAAAACTAACTAGCTAACGAGTAGATAGGGTGACAAAACAAGTGGAATTTCATGTGTTCAAAACTGCGATTACTCCAACAATTTTACACTATGCATATTATACATTAAATTCTTAAGCTACTCCTTTCTCACTCACAATGTATTTAGGGTGGCTCGTGCCTTTTCTAACTCATGTTTTCATGTAATGTACAGTTTTTGAATTAACATTTACAATTCTGAAGAAACTGCGATGAACTGCCCATAGACTTAACATGGGGGTGCCAAAATGTTAGCCACAACAATGCTAAGTGAACATTCTAAAAATAACCGTTCAGAACCTTATGCTAAGTTCACACTGGATTAGCTATTCAGCTAGCTAGTAGTATAGTAGTAGTATAGTATTAAAGCTAACTAGCTAACAATTAGATACAGTGACAAAACAAGTGAAATTTCACATGTTCAAAACTGCGATTACTCCAACAATTTTACACTACACATATTATACATTAAATTGTTAAGCTACTCCTTTCTCACTCACAATGTACACTGATGAGCCAAACATTGATCATCTCCAAACAAGGACACATGTCAAGGTCTGGGTAGATTATATGGTAAGTAAACAATCAGTTCTCGTAGTCAACATGTTGGATGCAGGAGAAATGGGCAGGAGTAAAGACTCAAGCGAATGACAAAGGCCAAATTGTTATGGCCAGACGACTGGGTCAGAGCATCTCTGAAACGGCAAGGCTTGTGGGGTGCTCCCAGTCAGCAGTGGTGAGTACCTACCGACAGTGGTCCGAGGAGGGACAAACCACAAACCGGCAAACAATTTTTGGGCGCCCAAGGCTCATCAATGCGCGAGGGCAATGAAGGCTATCCTGTCTGGTCCAAACCAACAGAATGTCTACTGTGGCACAAATCACAGAAAATTTTAATGATGATTACGTGACGAATGTGTCACAACATATAGTGCATCGCACCCTGCTGCGTATGGAGCTGTGTAGCCGCAGATCAGTCAGAGTGCCCATGATGACCCCTGTCCACCGTCAAAAGCGCCTGCAATGGGCATGCGAGTGTTGAAACTGGACCTTGGAGCAGTGGAAGAAGGTCCCCTGGTCCGATGAGTCTTGTTTTCTTTTAGATCACGTGGATGGCTGTGTATGTGTACGTTGTTTACCTGAGGAACTGATGGCACCAGGATGCACTGTGGGAAGACGACAAATTGGTGGAGGGAGTGTGATGCTGTGGGCAATATTCTGCTGGGAAACCCTGGGTCCGGCCATTCGTGTGGATGTCAATTTGACATGTGCCACCTACCTAAACATCATTGCAGACCAGGTACACCCCTTCATGGCAATGGTATTCCCTAATGGCAGTGGCCTCTTTCAGCAGGATAATGTCCCCTGCCACACTGCACACATTGTTTAGGAATGGTTTGAGGAACATGAAGTGTTCAAGGTGTTGCTCTGGCCTCCAAATTCTTCAGATCACAACTTACAAGACTTGAAGGATCTGCTGCTAATGTTTTGGTGCCAGATACCACAGGACACCTTCAGGGGTCTTGTACAGTCCATGCCTCGGCAGGTTGGCGCTGTTTTGGCGGCACACGGAGGACCAACAGCATATTAGGCAGGTGGTCATTATGTTTTGGGTCATCAGTGTTTTTAGGGTGGCTCATGCCTTTTCTAACTCATGTTTTCGTGTAATGTACAGTTTTTTTTATTAACATTTACGATTCTGAAGAAACTTCGATGAAACGCCCACAGACTTAACATAGGGGTGCCAAAATGTTACCCCCAGAACAATGCTAAGTGAACATTCTAAAAATGTTCAAAACCGTTCAGAACATTAGTCAGATGAACATTCTTTAAAAAAAACGTTAAGAACATCAAATGACTTCTGTATTTTGGTAACGACAGAATTTTATTTAAAGTATATTAAAATATTTTGAAAACTACTTTTAATGTACTGCTGTGATCATTTCATGCACCAATTTGTCTAAATGTGAAAAGTTCAATAAAATAGACCTTATAATTAGTCTTTTTCCTACATCATAAAACATATCGGTAATGACAATTACACTGGTGCACATCCTTATAAAACTTTCATAAAATGCATAAATGTTTTTTTTTTTCATGTGAAATGCAATTGTAACTGGGCCTACTGGTCTATACTAAGCCATCTTGGGAGTTGCGCCCAAGGAAATAGTTATCACAGAAACTGTTTTTCCCCCACTCAGGTCCCCTTAATTGAATAAAGTCAGCAGAGGTGTGGATTTGAAGATTTAAAAACTCATTATACAAAAATGACAAGACAATCTATAGAAAAAAAAATAAAAATAAAAAGATAGTGGCAATAGGTCCTCCTGGACTGCTAGAGGCGCCACTGTCCACGTGCGGGTAGGAGCTAACCGCTGGGAGGGTACTCACGACACAGGAAGTGGGAGTGACACCACAGACTCCGGTGAGGCAGAGACACAAGCACACAAAGGAGCACAGCAGGGGGGTGAGTTCAACAAAAAAGTGAAATTAACCACGCACCGAATATCCCACACACGCACACACACACCATGTTTGTCGTAAAAGACAACCACCTCCGATATACTGCTACCGCCTCCTCCCCGCAAGTACAAACCCAAACCGTGCACGAGTAAAAGCAACAAACAAGCCCAAATAACCAAAACAGTAAAACCAATTAAAACCCGTTTAAAAGAGCTAACCACAGATGGTTTGTCATGGAGCACTAAAACAATTTGGGTTATCAACGAAAAATTCACAATAAGATTCGCACAGGGCACACTAAGGGCGAACGAAGCAACCACCGAAGACCATGGGACAGATGGAAATGGAAACCCAAAGGGCAGGTCGTGCTGAATGTAAATAAATAAATAAAAATAAATAGATCTTTGTTGTCCACCGGGGTGGAAATTTTCCTTTGGCTCACCAATACACATAAGACAGGTCAAAGGCATTTAAAACATACAACATAAAACATAGTCAATAATAAATACACTAAAACACAATCCATAAAAAACACTGTCCATTTCTGTGGCTAGCATGTCTTAAATTCCAGTTGTATTCAGAATATCTACTCCACATGGGACAAACGACTTTTTAAAGACAGCTTTAGCCGCCAGTGGGACTCTATAGCGCTTACCAGAGTGCAAGAGCTTGAACTGACTAAAAAGAGGATGGGAGCTGTCTGCCACAATACTCTTGGTTTTATTCACTGCCCTTTTTTTGTACAGTTGGCTCAGTTGTTTTTGAGGTTTGTCAACTGTCTTAGTGGCCATTGACACAATTTTGTTGTTTGGGGTTAGGGTTAGGGTTAGGGTTAGGGTTAGGTCTGCAGGTCAGATGGTGGTACCACGCAGAATGGTGGAATGTTAAAACACTTTCAACAACAGATTTATAAACAACTTCTAGAATCTGTGGACTGACCCTAAAGCTGCTGAGTTTCCTCAGAAGGTACAGCCGCTGAGAGCATTTTTTGTATATAAGAACAAAATAGAGAACAAAAAAAAGAACAGGCGACAGGACATATCCCTGTGGGCAACCTGTGCTCACAGTGACCTCCTCTGATGTGTTCCCCCTGACACAGACCCTCTGTGGGCGGAAAGAGAAACTGTCTGATCCAGAGGATTAACCCTGTGTTGATATTGAGGTCAGCAAGTCTCTTCAGGAGAATGTCTGTTTTCATTGAATTAAAAGCTGAACTAAAATCTAAAAATAAAACCCTAGCATATCCCTTGGGGTGCATAAGATGTTTTGTGACTGTTAAGCAGAGTTAGTATTTCGTCATCTGTGCCTCTTTTGCTTTTATAGGCAAACTGGAGCAGGTCTTGCATAGTGGCTACTGTGGAGGTCAGACGGTTGGCCAGAACTCGCTTGTGGTGCCTATCCTTCGGGTTTGGGCCAGAGGGACCAAGGGCCTTCCTCCACACTTCGGTGCCTTCTGGAAATAAATAAGAGTTCTTACAGAGTCTGATGTAATTAAGCTTTTGGTTTATTGCATATGGTGATCAGTCATATACAGCAAACCGGGTTGGTCCGCGGAGCAACAGGTTACAAAGCATTCGCAAGCATATCCCCAAGCATTCTGCCCTCCCCTCATCCTGCATCCATCCTTTATGCCTTTTCTCACTCCTCCTATCTCAGACCCCAACTTCCGACTCCTCCCAGGCTCCCCCTTCAAGATCACCCCATTTTCCATTTGATACACCATTATTTAATTTTTAAACTGTTACATTTACCCCGCCTAGAAAATCCCATAAACACCATAGTCATCAATTGTATATTATTCTTAAACATAACACTTCTGAAATTTCCCATTAATTCCACTCCACACCTATATGATTTTTAAACATAATTAAATAATACAGAGTTCATTTTTTTAAGCATATATGCCTGGAATATTACCATTATTTCCAGGCCCATGTTTAAATAATAAAAAGGGTCAAATAATTCAGTTAGCCAGACAGCGGTGCTGCAGACTGTAAGAAGGCACACAGATATCTATGTGCCATAAGCTACAAGGTTAGGCCTTAAAACAAAGGGTTAATGTAAGAACTAGGCCCTGTCTGGACACGGCCCAGGAGATGGGCCAGAAGAACTAAACCCTGCAAAGGGGGGCCATTAGCTCAGCACTACTATGATGGGCAACTATGACAAATTACAGTAAATCCACATACAGTTTGCAAGCATTTGTCAGTAGATGTCAGCTAGGCCAATGCAGGCAATCAGCTGTTATTTTCTAGCTGTATAACTCATAAAAGAAAATATAAAACTAAAATGGGATGCATATGTTAAAAGGGGCAAAAACAGGCTGACATGCTGTAGGGGCATGTCAAGGGGAGGAGATACAATAAGCGAAGGTGGCATGACTATGAGTCAGAAGAAAAAGATACAATAAGCGTAGACCGTAAACCAATAGGAGAAGAGAAGGGAGAGAAGATACAATAAGCGTAGACTATGAACCAATAGACGTGAAGGGAGAGAAGATACAATAAGCGTAGACCATGAACCAATAGGAGAAGAGAAGGGAGAGAAGATACAATAAGCGTAGACTATGAACCAATAGGAGAAGAGAAGGGAGAGAAGATACAATAAGCGTAGACTATGAACCAATAGACGTGAAGGGAGAGAAGATACAATAAGCGTAGACTATGAACCAATAGGAGAAGAGAAGGGAGAGAAGATACAATAAGCGTAGACTATGAACCAATAGGAGAAGAGAAGGGAGAGAAGATACAATAAGCGTAGACCATGAACCAATAGACGTGAAGGGAGAGAAGATACAATAAGCGTAGACTAGGAACCAATAGGAGAGGATGGCATGACTATGAAACAACAACATAGCGCACAAAGGTTCTGGGGCGACGTCCAAGGAGGGGCAATGCTGAAGGCAGTGTTCCTTCTTCAAGGTCTTCATATTAATAACAGTACTTTTCCGCTTTTCCAATAGCGGCACTTTTCCGCTTTTCCAATAGCGGCACTTTAATCAATACTGTCATTAAATGCTTATTAATTGTAGTGCTTATGTAGTAAATCAACAATATCATGTAATGCTTATTATTGTAGTACTTAATATAATGCCTTTCATTAATAACAGTGCTTTAGTGCATACTAGTGCTTTAGGCCTCACATAAGGCCTCACATTCTCCACCACACGCTCCATGGTTTTACACAGTATAGAGGTTATTGCAATGGGCCTAAAGTCATTAGGTATGCCATACCAGTTAAGAATTTACTTTGTTTTGTTTTTGTAGTCGATTTTGGCCTTGTTAATTTTCCCCCTTAAATCCCTCCTTTTTTCCCGTAACTGTTCTGAATATAGCTAGCCAGCAAGCTAGTTACTGCCACACAACGCGATCTACCCCAACAGGCAGCACATACCACACTGTGATGCTAGCACAATGGCAACATGAACGTCGGCTACCCCGTGCGATCTACAGTACATTACACAGTAAAACAATTTAAAACAATCAAAACACAATGGCAAAACAGCAGCCAGCAATGTCCTGTAGGCATCAGATCACAATTAGTGTATGTATGCATTATAACAACACCACCTCAGGAGCTGAATGCTTCCCTACTTTTACCACTAACAATAAAAGTTTAAAACCAGTACCTTCATTCACCACCATATTATTATCCAGGCTATGGCCTGTCTATGGCCACCTATAAAACAGACAACCGTCAGATCTGCACCAACTGTACGCAGAATGCATGTTCACAGTTTAACACCTACCTCTAAGGCAGCAAGGAAGTTACACATCACATGCACAGCAGAAGGTAAGGCTTTTTTCTGCTACCACCAATATGGTGTATTTATAGCCGCTCACCTTGACTGATTTGTGTGATGGCAAACCGGGTAACTGCTATATTGTCAGCCCTGCCTAGCATGCTAACTAGCTTGTGTTTGCCTACTCATTGTATTAGCAATCCTGCTACATTATCATAATTTAAAAAATATAGACTGTATTTTATGTATTGCAGTAAAAAAAAAATCACTCAAGTTTAGCTATTTAGATTTTGACATCACTTGGACATAGTTCGTGAGAATCACCCAGCCAGCATATGCCACATTCACACTTTTACTTACATACTTTTAAAAATTAAAAACAGTGTTCAGAAAGTAATCCAAAGAATTACATTACTTACCTTGAGTAATCTAACAGAATACGTTAGAAATTACATTTTAGGGCAAGTATTCCGTAATCTGTAGTGGAATACATATTAAAAGTAACCCTCCCAACCCTAATTTTAGATACTCCAAAGCAGCCAAGAAAATATTTTAAAGAATATTTTTGAAAAGAAATTCATACATAGGCATCAACTTCACTATTTCAATTTGACTATGAAACAAATTTCAAGTATTTAAGCATACGTCTTTTGATCAAAATGTCTTTGAATGCATGTTTCTGTCAGGGAACAGGCACGGACTCATGCGCAGACCTGAGGTGCATTCAAATTAGCAAACAAAGGCAAACATTTGCGAACATTTTCAAACAGCCTTCTGTTTGCTTTGAGTTCACTGCAAACACACACAAATGGGCTGAGGAGGTAGTACAGGCATGGTCAAAACCAGAAAGGCAGTCTGAGGCAGAACAAGTGAGGAGCAGGGATGGAAACCAGGCAGGCAGAACAGGCAACCAAGGCAGGGCGGCGGGTTCAGATTAGATTCAACTTTCTGTTGAATACTGTCATTGTGCAGCATACAGGTACAGAGCCAATGAAATACAGTTAGCATCTAACCAGAAGTGCAAAAAGCATATATAAATAGCAAGCATAAATAAATAGCAATGGTATATAAAACTGGTATGTACAGAGTGCAAGATATGAGATATAGGAGTGAGGTAGGAGCGGTAAAAACTTAATGCAGAGAGACCAACTGCAGTGAAATGACTTGCAATGATTCAGTATAGTGATACTGTTCAGTATAGTGACACTATTGTGCAGAATAGAAATGTGCAAGGAAGAAGGTGCAATGTTGTGCAATGTGCAACACAAAAACAAATGAAAGTTCCATGTAGAAGGAGGAGTCGGGGGGGGGGGGGGGGGGGGGGAGTCAACAGTCCGTGATTGGGGTTAGAGGTGTCCTTGATGATGCCTTTCACTCTCAACAGACAATACTTGCGCTGGATGGTACTGCGGTGGAAGTTCACCTGGATCTGGGGGGAGACGTGAGCCTTCCACAGTCTCCTCAGAAAGTAGAGGTGCTGTTGCTTCTTCTTGACCAGGTTGGTGGTGTTGAGTGCCCAGGAAAGGTCCTCGGAGGTGTGGACACCCAGGAACTTGGAGCTGGAAACATGCTCCATCACAGCCCCATTGATGTCAATAGGGATATGTGCGTGACTTATCTTGGTCCACCGGTAGTCCACAATGAGCTCCTTGGTCTTCTGGGTGTTGGGGGCTAGATTGTTGTCTGCACACCGCCTCGTCAGGTGCTGGACCTCCTCCCTGTAGGCAGTCTCATCATTGTTGCTGATCATGCCTACTACCGTGGTGTTGTCTGCAAACTTCATAATGGAATTAGAGCCATACACAGGTACGCAGTCATGGGTGAAGGGGGAGTAGAGGAGATGGCTCAGCACACAGCCCTGTGGTACACCAGTGCTCAATGTGAGGGTGGAGAAGGTGTGGGTGTCAAGCCTAACAGATTGTGGTCTATTAGTGAGGAAGTCCAGGGTGCAATTGTAGAGTGATGTGCTGATGCCAAGGTTGGTGAGTTTGGAGATCAGCTTGTTAGGAATGACAGTATTAAATGCTGGAACGAAGGAAGTCATTGAGGGCTGTTGACACTGGCACAATGGTGGCAGTTTTCAAGTGGGTGGGAACGACTGCTTGGACCAAGGACAGATTGAAAATGTCAATGAAGACCCCCCAGTCTCCAGACGTAAAAGCAGCATCACGCACTCTGAGTAGGGGTTTTCCCGGGGATCAACTTGAGCTGTAGAACTGATGAATAGGCTATGTATTTCAAGGAATGTCAGCCAGAGAGCACAAAAATGAAGGATGGGTTTATTCTAATTACTATATTAGCTCCTTGCGCCTGATTTAAAGGAAAAACATCTTATTTAATAATACTATACCGCCCAGTGAGGCACAAACATAAACATTTTTTTTTAATTATTAAATTTAAATTATTTAAATTATATTTAAATCTACCTCAGTAAACCAGGGGGTGAGTCTTTATTTGTATTGTAAAACTAAGGATTAAAACTTACCAACAGAGTGAACTCTCCCATTCTCTGCTATACCTTGTCTTAAACAATTCCTAATCATTATATTCTTATTAACGCTTTTTCACCATGTCTCGCCCTGCACATTTAACTATATTTCATGCTTAGGAAAAACATAATCAATGAATTAATATTGTAATAACTAGAGGAAACTCTTGCTGATTTATGTTTTCATTAGCATTATTAAGCTTCTCATAGTTTTCAGTTAGCATTTGCTATATTTTTAACGTTAAATCGCTAGTTTTCCAATCTAGTGTTCTAATCGCACCGGTTTTAGCATACGCGCTAAACGGCAAATCACACCGGTGTGACCGTTCTGTGAAAGGGTTAAAAAAAACCTTGTCTTTTTAAGTGTATTTTCTTGAACTTTAAATACAATTCAACTGAAGAAATAACCATAACCGCGCTCACAGTTATGAGAAACATCATTTATTTGACATTTTTTTTCTTCCCAAAAAAAAAAATGTAAATATTTGTACAAAATAAATATTCGTAAAAACCCACTATTGGTGCTTTGCCGAATACCATACCAATTCGGCTCCACCCTGAATAAGCAGAAGATGTTAAAATGTGCTGAACACAAAAGTAAGGATATGACAGAAGCTCATAGGTATATTCTGGTGTCAGGTCATGCTTTGTAAGCAATAATACAATCTTAAAATCAACTGAACTCGAAAGGCAGCCAGTGCAAGGAAGGTTCATATAAAAGGCTTGCATATGCACAAATATCACCATAAATTGTACAGTATGTGTAAAAATCCACACCAGCATTAATGATACTTGATTTGACATGAGAATGCATGTGTGTCGGGAGTTGTGGGATGCCCTACCAACCACCCTCACAGCCCCCCCTTACAGGTACACTATATGGACAAAAGTATTCGGACGCCTGACCATTACACCAACAGGGACTGTAATGACATTGTTTTCAAATACATAAACTTTAATATGGAGTTGGTCCCCTTTTGCAGCTATAACAGCTTCCACTCTTCTTGGAAGCCTTTCCACAAGATTTTGGAGTGTTTCTGTTGGAATTTGTGCCCATTCATTCTGTAGAGCATTTATGAGGTCAGGCACTGATGTTGGACGAGAAGGCCTGGCTTGCAATCTCCGTTCCAGTTCATCCCAAAGGTGCTCGATGGGGTTGAGGTCAGGGCTCTGTGCGGGCCAGTCAAGTTCTTCCACACTGAACTCATCAAACCATGTCTTAATAGTCCTTGCTTTTTGCACTGGGGCACAGTCATATTGGAATATTCCTTCCCCAAACTGTTGCAAGAATGTTGGAAGCATAGCATTGTCCATATGTCTTGGTATGCTGAAGCATTAAGATTGCCCTTCACTGGAGATAAGGGGCCTAGCCCAAACCCTGAAAAACAGCCCCATATCATTATCCCTCCTCCACCAAACTTCACAGTTGGCACAATGCAGTCAGGCAGGTAACATTCTCCTGGCATCCGCCAAACCCAGACTCGCCCATCTGACTGCCAAACAGAGAAGCGTGATTCGTCACTCCACAGAACACGTTTCCACTGCTCCACAGTCCAGTGTCGGTGTGCTTACACCACTCCATCTGACGCTTGGCATTGGACTCGGTGATGTGAGGCTTGCATGCAGCTGCTCGGCCATGGAAACCCATTCCATGAAGCTCCCGCCTCACAGTTTTTGTGCTTACATTAATGCCAGTGGAAGTTTGGAACTCTTCAGCTATGGAATCAGCAGAGCGTTGGCGACTTTTACGCACCATGCGCCTTAGCAGTCGTTGACCCCGCTCTGTGATTTTACATGGTCTTCCGCTTCGTGGCTGAGTTGCTGTTGTTCCTAAACACTTCCACTTTCTAATAATAATTTCTAATATCACTTACAATTGACCGTGGAATATCCAGCAGGGATGAAATTTCAAGAACCGTCTTATTGCAAAGGTGGCATCCTATCACAGTACCACGCTTGAAGTCACTGAGCTCTTCAGGACAACCCATTTTGTATCACAAATGTTTACAAATGGAGACTGCATGGCTAGGTGCTTGATTTTATACACCTGTGGCAACCGGTCTGATTGAATTCAGGTGTTTCAATAATTAACAGGTGTGGCCAAATACACTATATGGACAAAAGTATCTGTAACCAGGCAGTTCAATATGGAGGCAAACCTACACCACCCTCAGTTAACAGGTGAGGGCCCTGAAAGCAGATAACACCTCAGTGACAGTGCACAGATGACAGATACAGACTAAAATTTGCAAAGTTTATTTAAAACATCAAGGGTACAAACTTTGAGGGGAATAGCCTGGGCTGGCCCACAATACTAAGATGTCCTGCAGTTTCTGCCAGTGTATTTCAATTTAAGTGCAATTACTTCCACACCAAAAAGTGACAACCACAAAGACAAGGTGCATCACACTGGAAATATCTACAAAAAAGCTTTGCACTATATTCAGTGCTACGCTATTAGCAGCCACCGCAACCCACAACAAGCATATCACCCTAAATAGTCAGCAATACAAAAGGCAGACGCCAGCACACCATTCAGCCAGACCAGGCCTCCCCAAGACAGGCTAAAAAAGTATAAAATATAAGGTAAAAACAAGTATGCCGCTAACCCAGTCAAGCAGCCCACATTAATCACGGTATCCTAAGCAATTCCACCTTTAAAAGAATGTAGCATCCATGTTAAAATGAGGTACAAAAGTTTTAAAACTACGTGCACGTACAGTGAACCAGCTCCACAGCGCACAGCGCTGTCTGCACAACGCAGAACAGAGAAGCCACCAATGCGGTAGAAAATTACCAACAAGTTTATGAAATCACTAGTCAACAGCGAGAACGTTGCTGATCGAAATGATATTCCAAATCTCAATCTACAAGATTCAATGCTGTAACGCTGAATACCATACCACACAGACGCACGATGTATAAACGCAACCCGCTTGCTCTGGAGCTGATTCTGCCTCATTTTCCGATCCCTTTTTTAAAAGGACGCCAAGTTCAGTTTCCTGTGATATTAACTAATCTGTAACAGATGTAAATCATCACATCATCACTCCGCTTAAAAACAGGAACACAACAGACACAACTTGACAAGATGCAAATCCACATGATACATCCGCATAACACAGATACATTTTAATACACACCCTGCTACATCGTAATTTAAATGATATTTAAAATAACGCTACCCGCTACTACCCTGCTACATATCTACCACTGGCCCACCAAGCACTTCACAGACACAGAAGTGAAAAAACACCTTATCAATTTTATTAAGGAAAATTCATAAATTGTACTGATTGTAAAGATTGTGTTGGAGCTCACTGATGTTAATTCTCTCAACTATCCCACCCATCCAGGAGCCCATTAGTGGGCTCAGTCTGGCGTGTTTGAATTCTGGAGTTGCTCTGGACAAGAGAGTCTGTTGGAAGTGAAAAATATAAATGTTAATGTAAATGTAATGTAATGTCACCTGTAGTTGCTGTCCTGACTGTATTAGCTCACCCCTTACCTGGATGGGTTGTGAGCCTGCACTCCCAGTTCTCTCGACCTCATCTGCTCTCTCAGATCTGTAAACATGACTCATTGAAAGAGCATAATGAGATTATTAAAAGAACAGTGCAGATGCATCAGCATGAGTGTTTAAAAGTGACAATGTCTAAAATATATAGGCATAATTCAGTGTGACGGTTTAACTAAATAATGATATAACTGTATGTACTGTACTGTATTACACCACCAGTTGAAAGTTTGGACACACCTTATTAAGATAATGGGAAACATGCATTCAAAGACATTTCAATCTAAAGACTTATGCCTAAATATTTGAAATTTGTAGAATCTAAACTATAAGATTTGTTTTGACTTGTTAAACACTTGTTATCACTGTATAATTCTATTTGTGTTATTTCATAGTTTTTATGTCTTTACTATTTTTCTGAAATGTTGAAATTATTAAAAATAAAGAATAAGAGTTATGTTCAAACCCTTGACTGGTATTGTACTTCACATGTGTATTGTAGTCTTGTAGAAGTAATGACTCCACCTTAACTTTTGGAGTATGGGGCTAACATTCCCCTACCCCATGTGTTCATTCAGAGACTGGGCAGACTTTTTAGCAGCTGAGGATGAACAGCTCACGAGCCAGTACTGGGTTCCCAGAGCCATCCTCTTAAGCATTTGTAAGCTTCTCAGCTCAACCCTGAAGAGGCCAACTAGATGCTGTACCATAAAGTAGAATAATGCTATACCAGTACATTTCAGGTCCTCTCCACCCTTGGTTTTCTGGCTGCAGAGATCTTTCAGAGGGAGCTCAGTGGCAGTTCTGGCAAATTCCAATCATGACTAAACCGCATTATGTCTGATGTACAGAGCAGCATCATTTACATCACAACATTATATGCTTGCTTCTCCTACACAACAGTAGCTCAAGTGGACATCAAAAAGGGATTAAAAGTCCTCAATGAATTCCCAAATGAAATAGGGGAAATCAATTGCAAAGCATGTTGGCATATGGGCATCATCAATAAGAGCTATCAGCTACGTTAATCAGAAATAACTATCCCATCACTCTTTTTTGATGCTCGTATGGCACTATTAACCATGGTTGCTGATGGCCTGGATCTCCCCATAACTACTTTATTTTAAAGAACAGCAATTTGGCACATTACCTGGAGGCAGGGGCAGTGAGAGATAGCTGGCTGATGATGGAGTGACTGAGAGTAAGAGATGGAGATACTTAAGTTCTGATGTATTTTCTTTATTTAAATAAATTAGCCAGGTCTAACAAATTTATTACTTCTTTGAATGGCAACCTCATTTGGAGAATGTACAGGTGGCTCTTCTGTCAGTGGATCATCTCCCCCTGAGAGAATACATATTTTTGGGCCAGGGTGTGAAGGATGCAACACTGTGCAGTTTCAACAGGGCAGTGATATCCCTGCCCTGTCCCCTTCCTCTTGCTGAGTGACACCTATGATGAAAAAAATAAGGGCTGAAAGAGCACCTGTACACATACAGGGACACCATGACAGTATTTCCATTTGCACTGTGCTATAATTCAGGGCTGGCCCAACGCATGAGCGTACTAAGCAGCTGCTTAGGGCTCCCGTAGCCACCATGTCCCACAAGAAAGCTTGAAATTTTTTTTGTGGTATATTATATTTAGGGTTGTCAAAATAATGTGTTAATTTTGATTAATTAATTATGGAAAAAATAATGCATCGAAAAAAAATTAACACAGATTAATCACAATCTGTGATGCCCCTTGACCCCATACGTCACTGTGCATTTAAGCAATGTCACACTGGAGGTTGTGCTGTTTCACTGAATATCAGCACGGCTGTGATTCGGTCGTAGGTACGAGGCTGCAAGCCGAGTGCCAAAGATAATCATAGCCGTGCTGATATTCCTTAATTAATTAGGTCATATTTTTTGATTGTTATGGCCATTATTGCATATGAACAGTCAAAAAATGTTATGAATGTATGGGAAATAAAAGACATGTTGACCTTTAAAGTTTATAATGTCTATAATCATTGATGCAGTCATTTACCAAAATCCATTTGAATTGAAATATTTTTAAATGCTTCTCATGGCAAATATTGATATATGTGATTAATTTAGATTAATTAATCACAAAGCATGTAATTAATTTTTTTTAAATCACTTGACAGCCGTAATTATATTATGTCAATGGTAAACATACAAAAACGCAATATTATGTTAACAATAGTCAACAATAGTCAATAGTATTGGAGGTGGGGGGTCCCCAAATAAAATTCTGCTTAGGGCTCTGTAAACACTTTGTAATTGTAAGAATACAGTATAACAAAGAAAAACAGACAATTTGATTGATTGATTCTATTTTATATTAGGCTAGTCAACACCTACAATCATGTAGGAGTGACGATGCCTGGTGAATGCCACCCTCTGACACACTGAAGAATCATTTTATGGAATGTTCAGTAAATGTGTGTCTCAAATATGTTTTCCCCTTGGCAGAAACACATCATTAATGATTTTGAGTCAGTGTAAAAGATATTTTGATTGGCTGTGCAAATGATGGCTGATGGAGGATGTGGGCTTTGCACAGCAGCACTGTATATTAATGTTTGAAATAAATGTTTTCTATTGAAGATTATTATTGGATTTTTATTGCTGGAATTATGAGCTGACAAATTATCTTGTTTCCATTTATAGTGATTTGTTAAAAGTCATGCCATAAATTAGTTAAAACTGATAATCAACAGAATTTGTGTGTGGTGTGTTCCATTACTGTGTGATCCCGGTGTGATAACAATTTGCACAGGAGTGGAAACATGATGCATCGTTTCATACAGATTTTACAGACAGGTTTTATTTACCAGGGTCTCAAATCCTGACTGATTCTGGCTTCTGATAGGATTGTTGCCAAAGAAAAAAGACATTAAATGCCTGAGGTTTCTGTTTAGAAAAACAATGTGTACATTTGGTATTTGCCTTACAGTTGTATTCTGAGCAGCTAGACAGGAGACAAATTCCTTTGGCAGTAGATGCAGGTAAAAGTAATCATTTTACAATCACAAAATTACTATATGCCTGAAAACAGCACATCACTGCGCTACAGTAAAACCATGGCATAGCAATCCAGTGAGTCATTGCAGAATAAGAGAAGCCACCACAGTACACTTTTATCCATCAGATCTGGCTCCTCCCACTGTCCGCATATACTCCCTGCACATGCAGCGCCACTTAGCAGGGCAGGATTCCTCTGGTGTCACTCTGGTGTTATGGAAAAATGATGGAATGTTATCGGAGACTAGTAGATTTTGACCTGATGACCTCAGCATTATTCTTTATCTAATAAATAATTCTAGCTTCAGTACATGATCAAATAAACTTCAAATGCATTCCACTACTGGAATGAGGCTTGGAAGGCACTGGTCCTTTGTGGAATGCCATGTTCTGGTGAAGAGACTTCATCTGAACAGCAACTCAGTCCCAGGCTTGACAGGCTTCCAGCACTCTGCCTGTCTCATATGACTGTTGGAGAACTGTAACGTTACTAGGTAACTGAGGTGAGGGTACACAGCTCCATGTGGTCTGGGCTAATCAGCAATATCCATTTCAGTCAGCACACAGAAGAAGGTGAACTGTGTAAAGCCAGTGATGAAACCTGTCCAAAGAGAGGGGACAGGGGTCACAACTTCTTACATATAACATCCTCAATTCTAAAGTCTCTTGGCTAAGATTCCATACATAATGCATATAAAAGAGGAATACAGTGCATTGTAGCATTCATGTATGTTTCATTGACAGATTGGTTGTCAAACACCACTTCTGATGAAAGTGACACTAGAGCTTGAACTTGAATTGGGAGTGTGAGTGAGGTAAGGAGAACTGGGAGTACAGGCTGGTAAGTAGACCTGAGAGTGTGGGTGATAAGGAGAACTGGGAGTGTGTGAACTAAAGAACTAGGAGTGTGAGTTAAGGAGAAATGCGACTATGAGTGAATTACCGACAACTGGGAGTGTGAGAGTCACAGGTAAGTTAGCCAAACATATTTTGATTTGTAATGGGTGTGATAACTTATAATAAGAATTACAATTCTTCTGGTTAGATTTCCAACAACCTACATAGTTAGCCATGAATCTAACCATAAGTAACTGGCTAGTTAATGATTTTGCTATGTTGTATTACTTATGCTTTGTGATTAGCAATGTTAACTTATCTGAAATTTAATAATGTAAATCCTCAGAGTTTGCTATTTGGATGGCAAGGTAGACATACAACTGGCTAAACTGGCTAGCAGTTAATATTACAACACAAAGTGCCTTAAAACAGGATAAGCGCTCAGCTAAGACAACTGATCCCACTGCCACTGTAACATCTACAAGGTAACATGCACCATTATGCTACAAGAAAACGATTAGGTGTTTAGATGCCGGTATATCATTGGGGTTATCCACTGGGCACCTTCCATCATTGGTGTTTCATTGATTTAGGCCAACGACACCTCAGCAAGGCTGAAATGTTAGTTCTGGCATCCTAGAACTACCCTCCTCCACACCTGCTCTCACTACCTATGCTTCCCACCTGCCCGACTAAACAGCTAACCATGTAATGAAAAATGACTAATTACCTAAGTGGCTTGCCATGTACGCTAACTTCAACAATAACTCAAACAACAACAAACTTCCCTGCTACTGAGGTACACCAACACACATGCGCTAGCAGCCTTACAATTATACTGCCAAATACGCATGGTAATAAAGCTTGGTAACTCCACACTAACACACAAACACAATGGAAAGAAAAGCACAAACCATATGCTATACATCTTCTTTCTGACACCCCATAACACTATTCTTTCTGCACCAAATCCACCTACTTCCTTGCTCTGTACCCTCTGCTATCTCCTTAACTGCCTGATGTAAGCTCTGCCCCTGAATTCCCAACTCTCTAAACAGTGCCATAGTTGATTGTGCTGCAAAACCTCTACAACCCACCTTTATTGGATGCACGCTTGCTCTCCATCCTTGCTGCTCCACCTCTACTGCTAAATCTATGTATCTAAACATTTTCCTTTCATAAGCCTCACCCACTCCCATGGCACCATCAGCTCTATAAAATGTATGACCTCATGACTAACCAACCATAAAAATATATCTGACCTCAAACTAGTGCTAACTCTTTCCAACAACACACTTTCCTCCCAGGTCTACTTGCATCTCCCAATCAACGGCTCTCCTTAGCTGGCCTACCTCATGCCTGTATAAAACCTTTCCTCCTCTACTTTTCTCTCAGTCATGAACAAAATGAATAGCTGAAGTCTCAGTCCTATTACATATTAAATTTACTAGTCTTCTCCTCCTCACAATTGCTGCTGCTATACACTTCAAAACCTGGTTATGCCTCCTCAAGTATATTGGCCCTGTGAGAACATCCTGACAAAATATGTCTCCATGTTCCAAACTCTGAACATAGGGGACATGCTGGGTCCCCATCTACCCACTGTTTGAAGTTCTGCAGTGATTGCAGCACATCATACTTACCCCCAGTAAAGAATCTTACATGATTTGTCTCCATACAACACAGGTCCCTCCAACTGAGCCTTCTCTTTTCTGTGCTCTCCCGGTTCATTTGTTGTCCTTGCTTCACCAGAGCCACTGGCCTAGAATGCCTCACTGCTTCATCCTGATGCCGTATCTGCTCCACAACCATTTTCCTCCTCTCTACAGGTCCTGATTTATTCCACTGTAATTTCCCTGTGCTAAGGCCTAGACCCCCTCTCTCTTGCTGCACCCTACCCGAAATGTCTAAATGCCTCAGAGCTGCATGTGCCTCTTGTACTGCCTGCCTCAAGCTCCACTTCCTGCCTGTAGCTACATTTGGCACCAGATTACTAACATATCCTTGCTTTCTGACAATTGCATCTCTAACCTTACCTTTGCACACTTAAACTCCTCCACTAAGCTAGGAACTGGTAACAGAAGAATACCTCTTCTATACAATGCCACATTACTCAAGCACCAAGGAACACTTAACCACTTTCTAATATATGCACTAACCACTCTCACAAATGTTTCTGCCTTGGCACCTCATACACAGTTAGTGGCCATATTACTCTAGGAAGTAGGCCAAACTGCAAACTTCAACTTGCCTGGAAGCCCTGACTTCTTTATCATTTCTAACTCATCAATCACGTAATCATGTTTGTTCTAAGTTGCTACACCTGCTTGCTGTCATTTACCTTGCTGTTATACCACCTACCTAAGCTTTGGACTGGCTTTACCATCACAGACAGGATTTCTTCCTCATTAATGTAAAACACTGTCTTTATAACGTTCCCTCTAGCCAAAGAAATACTCTGTGATTTACTCTGCTTAATCTTCAATTTAGCTCATGAAATTACAGCACTCTGCCCCAGAATGTATATTCTATCAGACAAATTAGAGACATGACCTAATTTGAATAGCTGCGTCATCCCAAATGGCTTGATTGCCATAGAGACACTGACAGGATGGTCCACACCTCTGCTGACACCCTAACAATTGGGTCAAGTGCAACGGCAATCAATTACAGCATGGGACTGGGAGTGGGCAATCGAGAACCATCTGACTTCCTCAAACACGGAATTCAGATTTTATCATCATACAGGTGACAGGTCTGGTTCATTTACATCACAAGCATAGCCTAAACTAAATATATATGTTGGAATGGGTTTGAAAGTTCAGGGTTCACTCCGACACTGTTGAACCCAAAGTAAGTGCTTTTCACGTGCTTTGTTACTGCTTTTTATTGGATTAAAGATGGACTTTTACATCAACACACATTCTTCTTCTCTATCCTCTTTTTCTCTTATAACTTCTGAGCCACGCAACGCGGGAACTTTCTGAAAAAAGCAGGGAAGGGGGAATATACTACTAACCTACTGCTAAATTTCTTTCAGGTAATTCTTTCATATAAAAGAAAGTAGAAAAGAGTTTTAAGGACAGGGAAAAGGTTGCCTTGTTTAGTATTAAGCAGGAGTTGTCATAGGCCTAATTCCTTACCATTCTGTAAAAGATTCTGAAGTAATTGAATCAGCCTGAAGTACTGTGGTGGCAGAGTTGTATTGGAATATAGTTTCTAAAGTAACTGAAACAAAGTGTCTTGAAGTTTCTAAAGTAACTAAAACTGAAGTGTTGTTGTGAGCCTGACTGGCTCTGTGAGGTTTAAAACTGTAACCTGATGTAGCATGGTTCCTGCCTGACGCACTGTGGCAGTGTTTTAAACTCGTTGATAGTATTGTGAGCCCGACGCACTGCGGCTCTGTGAAGTTTAAAACTGTAAGATGAAGTAGTGTGGTTTTTGCCTAATGTACTGTTGCAGAGTTTTACACTTCAATGGCGTTGTTGGAAGCCCAATTTAGTGTGGAAATATTATTCATGCACTGAAGCTGTGAATAATTCAGCATCTTAAAGTAACTAGAAACTGTACAGTCATTGAGAGGACTGATTGTGACTAGCCTACTGAATTGTTGCAGACGACTTTGTAAGAATTTCATAATGGAAGATTTGATTGTTAAATATTGTAATTGTTAAATGTAAGCATGGCTCACTGGGAATGTTCGATGGGATAGAGAACGTTGCGGATAAGCACTATGGATGGGCTGTGTCTCGGTTCAAGAACTATCCCAAGATGCCCATGAAAAAGAAAGGGAAAAGTGCTAATGCGCTTCAAGCGCTTCTTGCTTCATTCAAGGTAACCACGAAAAGATAAGAGGAAGTGGAAGCAGAGTGAGAGACATGTTGTATTCAGAAAAGAAGGTGCTCCACTCCCGAGTCAGTGACAGAGTGATGAACAGGCTAGTGAAACACTTTTGAAAGGAAAAAATACAAATGCAGAAAGAGATTGCTGCACTGAGAGCTAGCAATAACATCATCTGTCTGGAGATTTAGATGTAGCAGGAACCACTTGTTTATGATGAAAAACAGGACAATTGAAAGAAATGCTTGTCATAGGTTGGCAGATTCAATGTGTTGTAGCCCAGTCACAGACCTGGCAGATTTCCAAGGTAGATGGGAAGACAGCAATGATTGTTGGGAGAGAGATTCTTGATCACCTAGCAGAAGAGATCAGTACTCTAACCACATAGTTAGGTTTCCCATGGAATCAATTCACTCCACTACTACAGTGCGTAATAGTGAGGAGGAAGATGGGCTGATGACCTATACCCTTGTTAGGAGTTTTAGTCCCACTGAGCAAAAGACTGTGGTTAAGAACATTGGAAAGTTTGACCCATCCAAGCATGACCCATTGGAATTTCTGGCAAGCCTAGAACAATATTCAGATGTGTACAGTTTAACACTGATGCATGTATCTTGTTAACTATGTGCCTACCCACTACTCTGTCCAGAGCCTCAACAGGCAAAATGAAAAGTACAACTGCAAATGAAATGGAAAGGAAACAGGCATTGCTTCAGGTTTTGGGGATTTTCAAACCTACAGTGGTAATCCAGATGTTACACAGGATGATGGTAGCTTTTAGCTTGTGCTTGATTTCTGCCTTTGACTGTTCTGAGCCACCTCGGAGCTTTTAGCACTTTTTAGCTGGTAATTCTGTTGGCAGAAAATCTTTATTTAGTGAAAGTGTGTTCAGTTAGGGGGGAAAAATGTGATCAAAACTGTGCGAGAGTTGCCGGATGATTGGATTTCTGGAGGGAGACCTCCAGGATGAGTTCATCTGCGACCGTTGCCTACTCGTTGAGCACTTGGAGAACAACATTCTTGATCTCAAGCCCCGACTAGTTGGACTCCACAGTAATCCTGAATTGTTAGAGTTCCAGGAACTGATTAGTACGCCCTATAGGGAGATAGTGTGCTCACCAAAGCTAGGTAGGGGGGAAGATACAGACCAGATAGGGCGAGAGAGCTGGGTTACATTAGGGCGTAGACACAGAAAAGGGCACACAATTCCAAGAGGGGCGGCATCTCCAGAGATCGCGGTGACCAACTGTTTCATGCCACTGCAGGACGAGTTGGCCCACGATCCTGAGAGTGGGAGGACTGAAGAGCCCCAGGGCACCCAGACGCCCTCATCCTCCAAGAAAAGGGAGTTGGTGATAGTGGGGGACTCAGTCATTAGAGGGGTAGATAGCATAGTGTGTTCGTGTGACAAGGAGTCTCGCATGGTCTGTTGCCTGCCTGGTGCCCAGGTTGGAGACCTCCTGGAGAGTGCGGACAAGCTCCTGGCCAGAGCGGGGGAGGATCCAGTGGTCATGGTCCATGTTGGAGCCAATGACATAGGAAAGGGTAGGTTTGGAGTTCTGCAAGAAAAATTTATTGAGCTAGCGGGGAAGATTAGGAGCAGAACCTCCACGGTAGTCTTCTCTGGAATTCTACCAATACCACGTGCAAGCAAAGGGAAGCAAGCCTTTATATGGAGGTTTAACACGTGGTTACAAACCTGGTGTAGGAAAGAGGGGTACAGGTTTATGGGGCACTGGGACTCCTTTTGGAACAGGGGTGACCTGTTCAAGTGGGACGGGTTGCACCTGAACCGGAGGGGTACAGCTGCACTGGGCCAGCGTATGCTTAGGGTAGCAGAGGGTTATTTAAACTAGGGTCTGGGGGGGCAGGGAGTTTATACAGTCAGATGGGTAGGGATAGACAGACTGCCGGAATAGAACACACCATGGCTAAATATCTTATTAGTAGAGAGGAAACAATGCTTGTAAATCAGTCAGAGCAGCACTGTAATAGAGGTGGTTCTGGGCAGTTGGGGGCGGGGGTAGAGGGCAGGAGAGGCACACATGGTACCCTGAAATTTCTCTGTTTAAATGCTAGAAGCATAAAAAATAAAATTCTCGATCTGGAAACCGTTATGAGTAATAGTAACTTTGATGTTGTTGGGATTACAGAGATGTGGCTTGGTCCAGGGGATGGGGATGAGTACAACGTAGAGGGATACAAGCTGCTAAGAAAAGATAGAATCAATAGAAGAGGAGGAGGCGTAGCTCTCTATGTAAAGGATAATCTTAATACTCAGGAAATACCAGGAATGGAGCCCCTTGGTGTTAGTGAAGACATATGGATTAAGATATTGGGGGAAAATCAAAAAGGCCTGAATGTTGGAGTATGCTATAGGCCACCAGCCTTAGATAGCAATGTCAGTAGTACTCTTTGATAACATTAAACTTGCATGTCAGGAGGGTGAGACAATAGTAATGGGGGACTTCAATTACCCTTCAATTAATTGGGAAGCTGTGTCAGGTCAAGGTAAATGTGAGGAAGAGTTTTTGGATGTTGTAAATGACTGTTTTTTGATATAGTCTGTTACTCAACCCACGAGAGAGAACACAATCCTAGATCTGGTTCTGTGTCAAAATCCTGATAGAATCAGCAGTACTGAGGTAAGGGAACCACTCGGAACAAGTGACCATAGTTCAATTACATTTGAAGTTTTTTGGCAAGTTAAGTCTGCATTTTCCAATGCTAGAGTATTCAACTTTAGATGAGCTGACTTTATTAAAATGCGTGATTACACAAGAAATATAAACTGGGTACCTCTTCTAGATGGTAAAACTGTGAAAGAAATGTGGTGCATATTTAAAACGATTATTCTGGATGTACAGCGTAAATTCATTTCACAAGTGAGAAAAGGGAAGCTGAAATTCAATATTACAGTTGAAAAAGGATAGTTAAGGATGAAATAAGAGGTATAAAAAATAAGGATGGAGTTATGGTTTATGATAACAAAGCTATTGCTGATACACTAAACAGTTACTTTGTGGAGAGATTCACTACTGAAGTGTCTTCACATATGCCTTCCGATACAGTCAGTTCTCAGAGACTTATGGAGGAAATTGATTTAAATGATGCACTAGAAGTACTAGATAAACTTCAAAAACTTAAAACAAATAAGGCAGCAGGCCCTGATGGAATATATCCAAGAGTTCTCAGAGAACTAGCGGAAGTGGTTTACAAGCCTCTGACAGTTATTTTTAAGCAATCCTTTAAAACTGGAGCAATGCCAGATGACTGGAAACATGGCAGTGTAGTACCTATCTACAAGAAAGGAGACCAGACTGATCCAGGAAATTATAGGCTTGTCATCTTAACTTGTATCGCATGCAAAATACTGGAATCCATCATTAGGGATAATTTGGAATTATTCCTGGAACAAAATGGTGTCTTAAATGATAGCCAACATGGTTTCCGCAGAGGGAGGTCATGTTTAACAAACCTCCTGGACTTCTTTGAGGAAGCTACAGCATGTTTGGACTCAAACCAAGCTTATGATATTATCTATTTGGACTTTCAAAAGGCATTTGTACCGCATGAGAGGCTCATATTGAAAATGAAATCTGCAGGAGCTTACAGGAGCTATCACTGAGTGGGTTCGAAGTTGGTTGTCTAGTAGAAAGCAGACTGTAACTGTGGGAGGAACTGTTTCACAGCAGGGTCCTGCATGAAGTGGAGTCCCGCAGGGATCGGTGTTGGGGCCTTTGCTATTCCTTATATACATAAATGATCTTGATGCAGACGTTAGTAGTAAATTAGTAAAATTTGCAGATGATACAAAACTAGGGGGTCTAGCCAACAGTATAGAATCAACTAAGGTAATACAGGAAGACCTAAACAGCATCCAAAAGTGGGCAGATACCTAGCAGATGACATTTAATTTAGATAAATGTGAAGTCTTGCATGTGGGAAATAAGAACCTTAGACAAGACTACTTCATGGGTGGAAAAACTAGAATGTGCTCAATTTGAAAAAGACTTGGGAATAATAGTTGACCCAAGCTTAACAGGATCTATGCAGTGTGCTGTAGCAGTAAAAAAGGCCAACAGGATGCTGGGATATATAGCCAAAAGTATTGAGTATAAATCTAAGGAGGTTATATTGAAATTATACAATGCCTTAGTCAGACCTCACTTGGAATACTGTGTGCAGTTCTGGGCACCGCACTATAAAAAAGATATTGAAGTTCTTGAAAAAGTTCAAAGAAGGGCAGCTAAATTAGTTCCTGCCATGAAATATAAAAGCTACAAGGAAAGACTCAGGTTACTTAACCTATTCAGACTTAGCAAGAGGAGGGTTAGGGGTGATTTAATTGAGGTATTTAAATTCATAAAAGGACTCAATAAGGTTAACTATAATAGATTTTTTAGGGTTCAGTCACAAGAGGACATAAAGGGAAACTGGTTAAGAGTAAGTTCCACACTGATATAAGGAAATATTATTTTACACAAAGAGTTATCAATACATGGAATAGGTTGCCAGGTCTAGACTTGATGCAGTTTTGGATACTCTTTAATTAAGAAATGGTGAGCTTAGTTGGGCCGAATGGCCTGTTCTCGTCATAATATGTTCTTATGTTCTCTCCTTCACTAATATATAGCTAACTGTAGACATACAGCTAACTGGCTGGCAACATAAAACAAAATACAATGACTAATACCAATTCTGTATATTACCATATGCTTGCTAGCCATCAAAAGAAATTCCTTCACTTGGCACGCGCTCCTTACTGAACAAAGAAATTCCTCAAGAAACAAAATAAATTATTACATAGAATACAGTAGATGGTGACTGGGGAAGTAATTTGTTGGGAGAACTTATTTTACCTTACAATTTCATCTAATTTAACTATTCTGCTGTTCACTGCATCTGTTGAGCTGAGCATCTCTGTACGGATAATGGCATACAGGAAAACAGCTTGGACAAAGCACGCTGTTGGAATTGGCTTCCATTTCAATTGAAAAGGGGCTTCTAATTTAGCTGGAGGATAAAAACAATCTACACTACAAAAGAATTCTTCATTTTCTCAAGTAAGAAAAAAGGACATATTTCCTCCAAAGTGATGCTTTGTTGCGTGCTGCTTTAATATTATTTCAAGAATAATGCTCATTTCATAACAGCAACTGGAAGTTGAGATGGTTTGTGATATTAAGCTAATTTGTGGGTTAGATATTATGTGCATGATATATTTTGCTCTTCTGTCTATCTAGTCTAGATACCATCACTACCACTGGGGCGGCAGTGTAGCATAGTGGTTAAAGAGCAGGACGCCTAACCGAAAGGTTGCCGGTTTGATCCCCGCTGGGACACTGCTGCTGTACCCTTGGGCAAGGTACTTAACCCACAGTTGCCTCAGTAAAATATCCAGCTGTATAAATGGATAAAATTGTAAAGAACGGTAATCTATGTAAGTCGCTTTGGATAAAAGCGTCTGCCAAGTGAATAAATGTAAATTTCAATGAGCATTCAGTGTTGCCCTGCTTTCTCTTATGGCTTGTGTTGCAAGCTACTGTAAGCGTTAACTGTGCAATCTGCTTGTCTGATTTTTTGCTTATGGCAGTCAACACGGCTATTAGGTACTGTAATTTACTAGATGTGTATAAGGTGTTGTGTGCTGTGAGGAGTCAAATGATGTTACTGAAGGCCCAGTAGTTGACCAACAATTCCCTAATGTTTATTTGTGTGAAGTACAGAGAAGGGCAACAAGCTATGAGGAGAGACTCAGCTTTAGTCGAGAAAAAAAGGAAAGTCAGGGGAGATTTGATTATGAGGTTACTGCATTTATCAAAGAAAAAAAATGACAACAGAAGCTATTTTAAGATTAATTCTGTCAGTAGAGCAAGTTATATTTTAAGTAGTTTTTTATAGTTAAGTTTGTCTTAGAAATATAACTGTCTTATAACAAAAACTGTGCAGGGGTATGGGTGAAAATGACTTTATCAGTTTACAACAAACTTATGAGTTTCTTTGTCAAAGAGCCTGGAATATATCCAATGCATTAAATGTTGTATTGTAGGGAACATTTATTGACTGTTATCAAATGCAGAACAAAAATGACATAATTTCATACTTTCCAAATTAGTGGGGGTATATAGAGCTGCGTTTTGAGACTGAGAAACTGAATTTCAATTTCAACTCTCTTTTTAGTTACATTACATTATATTAGATGTATTTATTTTCTGGTTGTTTCAGTTTTCCCATTTTTGGTACATTTTTATCATTTTACTGTTTTACTATCTTTTATTGTTTGAGTTCTTAATCAACAGCCAGTGTTTTAGCATTTTTATCAGTTCTATATGTTTTTAGCATTTTTCTGTCACTTCCCTGTGACACAAAGATCTAAGCAGCTCCACACTCTTACATTTACTCTCAATCCAGGACACGGGTGGCTTTAATAGCTGGGCCTGCACTTCTCCATATGTCCTGGTCATACTTAGAATGGAAACAGTTGCACATGCGCATACATTTGCAAGAAATTCTTTTGATGAAAGCAGCAAAGGTTCCAAACTCTCAGGAAAGCCTTGGAAGGTGAGTCCTGTGAGATGTTTGTTGTTGTCCCTGATGATTTGTACATGGCTTATGAATGCCAAAAGTGTAAACATGGCTATGAATTGAGATGCCAAATCATCACCTTAGAGCACATCTAAAATTTAGGGAAAACCAAAAATAGTGCTTTGGAGAGCACGATTCTAAGTAACAAAGCTGAACTTAGAGACAGCTCCTCAAATTTCAGTGCATCAGTGGAAGGGCCTGCAGAAGGAAGAGGTGCCACAGACATGACATGTTCCACTTCCTGTGAGCCAGAGCAACAGGTTAGAATTGGAAAAAAGTGCCAAGCCAGGTGTCTCGCTCTACTGGAGTGCCTGGTGCTTCAGTTTTCCAACTACTTCCAGTCCCTGTGCCTGCCCTCCCCGACACAGCCCCCTCCATCAGAATCCCTCCCCACTGAACCAGCTCCCACTGAACTGGGGCTGTTTGGTTAGGGTTAGGGTTAGGGTTCAATTTGTGGTATATAGCACTGGACTCTATGGTTGTTGCCCCACAATGGTGTGCCGTCTCCCTGAATGTAGCATTATTGATATAAATGATCAATTTCCATTCCTTTTAAATATATGTATGACTGTCACACATGTTAGCTCAAATGATGATCTTTTGTTGAAACAGTGATCTTCAATGGGATAAGATCAGTGCAGAGAGACACAATCTTCCTAAATTGTGCAGTGTTAAAACCCATTCTCAGATTAATATTTCCCTACATTTTTAGCTAAGATTCCACATGTGCTTTCCAGATCTCACCACTTCTGCCTTTTCCATTGTTTTCTGTGGTTTTTTGGTGTTGCTCCTGTTTCATTATTAGCTACTCCACCAATTTAAATGGGTGATGTCACTGCAGGGCAGTATGTAAGTTCCTTATATGTAATTAACTATTTGTTCTGAATGAAAGCAACATAAAACAATGCAAAATTTTATTTAATGAATGCAGATTTTGGTACTGCTACACCCAACTGCTGCATTTGATATCACTGGCCACTCTATAGTAATTGATAGACTAAGACATTCATTTGGGATCTCTGGAACTGTGCTGAGTTGGTTCACATCATTTCTGTCAAACAGAACACAGGCAGCTGACTTGCATAAAAACAAATCAAAAAAACGGATAGAAATCTATAGTTATTCACCAATCAATAGATGGGAAAGACCCTTGTGTTTTACATATTTCATTTGTTCTTCAAGGAAAATGCATTACTCACAATTTGAAAGTCACCCTTTTTGAAACAACACACCTTACTGCTGTGAATTAGCTGCAGACAGCATAAATAAATGTCAAGATTTCAATTCAAGAAATATAACATTTCAACACGCTCCTGCACAACATTTCACACACATTGTCCATTGCTCTAAATAATCCAACTGAGTTCAACAGATGACAGTGCCTGATCTAAACATCACTGTCATTTGTGTTTAATTGGTAATTGATTCATCACCTTTAATTATTGGGGAGGTGCAACAATTCTTTAATGAGTGGCTGGCAAAAAGGCTGTATTGACCTCTTGGAGCTGGAGGGCTGTAGTACATGCAAAAAAACAACTCAAGAAAAAATGAGACCTCTGGATATGCACTAATTTGAGGTTCCAAAAGTAGGTAACTTATTCAGAGACTGTTTTCATTAAGGTTTAGAGAGCTTGGGTCATTTCTTCATACTTTACAACCTTAGAGAAAATCTATTATGCATTAGCTTTGCAAATGTCATTAGAGGCAAACTTTGCCTGTGTGCTCTGCCTATAGGAGGAGGACAGATGGCAGAGGAATTACTCACACAGCAGCTTGGTAATGAATGGAGGGCGTGTGGACACTGGGAGGTGGATGCCCAGGAAGTAGACAGGCACCCCGGAAAGGGCGATGGCAATACCAATGAGGGAGTTGATGGTGTCACTGTACAGGGGCACACCCACCAGGAACACAGTGCAGAGACAGAATACGATGGGAAACAGCAAGGACAGCTGCATAAACAGACACAAACATATGAATGTACACACACACACATACACAATCACACACACAAACACGTGCGTGTATACACACAGAGGCAGATACATGAATATGTGCACATACATACAAAGACATACATGTGCACATACACACCTGCATACATACATGTGCAAAAAACACATATGCAGTATACACACACACACATTCACACATGTGAAAAAACACACATATATACACACAAATATGTGCAAAGACATGTACATAAGTGCACAAACACACACATAGGAGAAAGAAAATGTGAAAGCCTACTTAATAATAATAGAATAACAGTTCAGTAATTCAGTATAATGACTAGTGTTGTAATTTCAGTTTCAGTCTAGATTTTGCTTTCAGCACATTTTATGTCTAAACATTTTTACATTAACAAATACTGTTGTTTAAACAGACTAGACAAATCATTTGTATATATCATGTTTAACTGTGGAGAAATGCACTTCTCAGTGTGAATATGACAATCAGCAGATAAAAGCCATTAATTGCAATAAAGCTGGGTGGGCAAGTTGCTCCATTTGCACGGGGTAGTTATTATTTATTTTAAGGACATTACTAACTGTAGCATTATCCTGAAGTGTTGTCTCACCTTTACAGGCCTGGGTCGCTCAGGTTCCTTCCAGCGCAGGTAAATTTGTCCTGCAATGGACAGCCCTACAAAGAACCAGTAGCTAAAGCTATAGTAGTTAATCAGCTGATAGACGTCCTCCACAGTCAGGTAGATTAATGCCATGGCACACTGTCAACACAACAAAATATGTAACACTCAGTCAAAGTTGTACTGCTCTAACTTGATGGTGACAATCACAGGGGGAACACGTGTGCACAGAATGAGCATTCAGTAAGCGAAGTGACATTTAAAAACTATTTACACACTTTCTGTTTAGGTTAATTTAAGTCATTTAGCCTTCCCCAAAGTATAATCTCATTTTATTTTGTTTTAACTAAGTATCCCCATTTTTATTACGCTGCTCAGTAAGATAGTTGAAGGGAGTCACCATCTCATACATTGAAGAGAAGAGCAGGGATGGGAGTGAATCGTTCTACATGAATCATGGACAGGGCATCGGGGAGATGTCCTTCACGGGAACCCACAAAGAACAGCCTTCAAGCCAAAGGGAAGAGACAGCCAGCACCAGTTAAGAATAATTTCAAACACAAAGAGTACATTATTAGCAAATGCACATGCCCACATAAACTTGTTTACCTGACAGCTGCTTAAGTATATTCTACACGACACCACATTGCTGCCCTGTTCCCTACAACTGAACCAAATGACTGCTTCTTACCACTACACCACACTACTGTTCTATACCACCACAATACACTGCTGTCCTGCTCTTTACCACTAGACCAAACTGCTCCCCCCTTCCCCTGCACCAAACTGCTGCCTAGCTCCTTAGCACAACACCACACTGCTGCTCCTTACCATTACACCACACTGTTGCTCTTTAAAGCTACACCACACTACACCTTACACCTACACTACATTTCTGCTCCTTATTATGACAACACATTATACTGCTGCTCCTTACTAGTACATCACACTGCTCACCTGCTCCCTAGTACTACACTGCTGCTCCTTACCACTACACCATACTGCTGCCACACATTTTGCACCACACTATTCTGCTGTTCCTTAACACAACACCACACTACTGCCCTACTCCTTAGCACTACATCACACTGTTGCTCCTTATCACCACACTATACTGCTGCTCTTTACCACAACACCACACATCTGCACTGCTCCTTACCACTACATAAAACTGTTGCTCTTTACCACTACACCACACTATTTCTTACCCTACACCAAATTGCAGCCTCGCTCCTTACCATTACACTATACTGCCAATCCTTACATTACATTACATGCATTTAGCAGACACTGTTGACCAGATCGACTTCCAGCACAATAGAACAAAAGTGTATCCATTCAATTTAAACAAGCAACAGTGTCAGACCAGGCTAACAACACTCCCAGGCCAGTGAGTATGAGCATAACAGTATTCAAGCCCTACCACAAGTTAACTTGTGCAATCTGAAAAAAGTTAAGTATACCGCAATACAACAGTCCCTAGAACAAAAAAATCAGTATACATCACAATATTACATGTAAAATTAACATCAAATGCTAGAAGTAGCAGGTTTTAGGAGGTAGATATAGATGCAGTCTGAAGAGGTGGGTCTTCAGTCTGTGTTGGAAGATTTCCAGTGATTCTGCTTTCCTAACCTCCATAGGGAGTTCATTCCACCACTGAGGGACCAATACAGACAAGGAATCATGTCTGAGAAGTGCGACCCCATCGGGTCGGGACAGTCAGCTGCCCTGCAAATGCAGAGCGCAGCAATCTTGAGGGAACATAGGGCTTGAAGAGCAGTTATAGGTATAAAAGGGCTGTCCCATTCACTGTCCTGTATGCCAGCACCAAGGTTTTGAACTTGATACGAGCGATGACAGTAAGCCAGTGAAGTAAGATGAAGAGAGGAGTAACTTGAATATGTTTAGGAAGATTGCAGACAAGTCGTACAGCTGCATTTTGGATTAGTTGTAGAGGTTTGATTGCACAGGCAGGAAGGCAAGCAAAGAAGGAGTTGCAGTAGTCCAGGCATGAGAGGACCAGGGCCTGAACTAGGAGCTGTGTCGAATACATAGCGAGATAGAGGTGGATCCTTCAGATGTTGCTCCTTACCACTACAAAACACTGCTTCTCATTCCCACTACATTATACAGCTTCCCTGCTCATTAGCACTTACCACTATGCTGCTGCGCTTCTAACCACAACACCACACTAGCACCCTGGTCATTAACATTATGCTACACTCTTGCTTTTTAAAGCTATACCACACTGCTGCTCCTTACAACTACACTGTTGCTCCTTACCATTGCACTACACCATTGGTCCCCAACTACTGGGCCTGGGACCGGTATCGGGCCACGGCACATTCGCTACCGACCAGCATGGAAAAGATAAAAAAAAAGATTTTTATTTTTTAAAATTGGTAAAATAAAATAATAGCCTAATAATATGAAAATAATAAAAATAATAATTATAAACAATTATAGGCTATTCGTGCAGTAATTACATTGAACTTGGTGCAGTCTGTTGGTCCTTTTCTCACCACTCTAAAATCTCTGTCATGCCCACAACAGTTTACAGATTTTGAACTTGAGTAATGCATGCGCTGCGAGTTCATCACTTACAATGGTCTGCGTGAGCTGTGTTGCCTGCCAACTTTGTACTAGCTTGCTAGCTGACATGAATAAAAAAAATTAAATCAATTAAAATCAAGGCTGAATATCCTGAGATAGCCACAAACGCACTGAAAACGTTGCTTCCATTTCCAACATCCTATCTCTGTGAAGCGGGGTTTTCCGCAATGCAGGCAACAAAAACAAAATTACGGAGTAGACTGGACAAAAGAAACACACTTCAGGTGTCACTGTCTCCCATCACCCCTAGATGGTTCCAGGAAACAAGCTCAGGGCTCCACTCCACTGATTCAGTGACATGGTGAGTTGCAATGTTTTTATTATATGGTCATTGGAGAAAAATATACAATTTATGTTTTTATATCATCATGTCAGACCTACTTAAACTAAAAGGTTATGAAAAAGCAGCTATACTAAACTTACAGGCTTAATCAATATTCCAGTTGTGTCATGACGACACCCCCCCCCCCCCCCCCCCCGATAGTTGGTCGGTCAAAATATTGTCTGTATTCAATTCAATTCAATTCAATTCAATTCAATTTTATTTGTATAGTGCTTTTTACAACTCAGGTTGTGACAAAGCAGCTTTACATTGTTCCCAGGCCTGAGAACCCCCTGAGAGCAAGTCTAAGGCAATAGTGGCAAGGAAAAACTTGTGGGTCTATATGAAACTGGTCTGTGGTGCAAAAAAGGTTGGGGACCACTGCACTACACTATTCCTTACCACTGCATCACACTAATGTTCCTTACCACTACACTACACTTTTGCTCCTTACAACTACACCACACTGCTATCCTGCTCTTGACCATTACACCAAACTGCTGCCCTGCTCCTCACCACCCAACCACACTGCTCCTTACCACCACAACACACCTCTGGTGTATTTTCCACTTTATCCTTTAATTGGATTTCAGTGCTCACCATACTTATTTCAATTTCCAATTTCTCCTTCTTGTTTGCATTTTTGTATCTACAAAATTTACTTTACATTTCATATGCTGTCCAGGATGGTCACTCGTGACTGCTGATTTAAAAGGTTTATTTAAAAGGTAAACTTTTGTTAACTGCAGGTTTCAATGTTGTAAATACCTTTAACAGATGATACATGCATCACGTATACATAATTCAGTACTCACAAGTAAGGACATAAAAAAGGGCCTCATGTTAATCTTACATTACTAAAGAACCATCTGGCATTTAAGTATAAGAAGTCACTTTGTAACATTTCTTGCTATTTATTCTGCCTTTATTTGCTGTTGTACTTTAGCGTTAACTACTACTACTTAACTATACTTGTCTTAAGAAACTGTCTTAAATGTTGTATAATTTGCAGTTCTTATTATGATATAACTATGTTTCACTATAGTCTAACAGACCTAAATAATGGGTTATATTTTGAAAACAGCCTGATAATGTAGTGGCTTTAAAGTCAGTTGCATGTAATTGACCCCACCATTTACCCTCTGAGGGTCATGTGACACACAAACCACTGGAGGAGAGAGCCTATGAATACTATAAAGCCAGGCAGCACAGGCAGGTTAAGGAGTAAAGAAGACCAAGAGGATTCCCACCTGGAAGCAGCAATGATAGATGCATTCAGGCCACCGTAGCAGGACAGTGCCACAGCAATCGGGATTGACCAGTTCATCACTCCCAGGGTGTGGTCAGCAAATGTCTGAACAGAGATGGAAAGACAAAAATACAGCATTAGTTTATACAACTCACTGATAAACACTGACTGACACTTCCGACTAGGAAACATTGTGTCAAATAGACATAACCCTGGTTAGACGTGGTTTTTTTCTGAAAAGTTCCACCACATTGACAACCAGGATACAAGTTTCAGAGTGACCGGCCTTCTTTAAGAGACATTGTTGCCATCCTAACTGCAGGTTGCATTCAACCTGATACTGGAGGATACTACTCATCTTGTGCCAGTCCAAGACAATATTATTGTAATGCACAAGCCAATTTTTAAATCTGTGCTGTGAAAAATTGGCACTGTGCTAGAAATGTCTTCTTTGTGCCAAGTTAGTAATTTTATCCTCACAAAATCATTGTGCTTGTGCTGAATGGGAGGAGAGGGATGTCTGGTGCAAACCAGGGTATGTTCCAGTGAACCGTGGTATTTTCTGGCCAGCTGTGCACTTAGGGCATAACACCCTGAACAGCCACCTCAGCACAAGCATAACATTTAAATGCAAAAACGAGGGAGTGAAATTAATATTCAAATACCATTATCAAATAAGCTTATTAGAGAGATATATAATTTGTAGACATCAGGATAGATTGAACTGAATTATAACACATCAGTAAGCAAATATTGTCAAAATGTCTGGTAATACAACCATGCGATATTCTTTGCTGTATGTACTTTACTCATCATTTGTCCTGTAAACCCCTATATTGGAATACATTTTCAGATGGATTAACATCAACATACACTATATGGACAAAAGTATTTGGCCACACCTGTTTTTCAGGGTTTGGGCTAGGCCCCTTATCTCCAGTGAAGGGAAATCTTAATGCTTCAGCATACCAAGACATTTTGGACAATGCTATGCTTCCAACATTGTGGCAACAGTTTGGGGAAGGCCCTTTTCTATTCCAACATGACTGTGCCCCAGTGCACAAAGCAAGGACTATAAAGACATGGTTTGATGAGTTCGGTGTGGAAGAACTTGACTGGCCTGCACAGAGCCCTGACCTCAACCCCATCGGGCACCTTTGGGATGAACTGGAACGGAGATTGTGAGCCAGACCTTCTCGTCCAACATAAATGCTCTCATAAATGCTCTACAGAATGAATGGGCACAAAGGCCCACAGAAACACTCCAAAATCTTGTGGAAAGCCCTCCAAGAAGAGTGGAAGCTGTTATAGCTACAAAAGGGGGATCAACTCCATATTAAAGTATATATATTTGAATACAATGTCATTACAGTCCCTGTTGGTGTAATGGTCAGGCGTCTGAATACTTTTGTCCATATAGTGTACATCCTAATGCACCATCATTACATTACATGCATTTAGCAAATGTTCTTATCCAGAGCGACTTCCATCACAATGGAACATATGTGTATCCATTCAATTTAAACAAACAATTTAAACGAGTGTCAGACCAGGCTTGCTTAAGTTAGCTTAAGTAGTTGGCTTCTCTTCATTCCGTTTGATGTGATTATTTCAAACAGAGAGTATGTGTCTCAAAATGTTCAGGTGCAAATGCAGAGCAGTGAGTGATGCATTATCATGAAGTAAGAGGTTTTATATGCTCACATTGTTTTCCTTGCTTGGGAAATTGGACTAATGTGAGTTATCTAGTCGTCCCAGGTATTCTAGACATCAGTGTTTTGCTTTCGTGGACAGAATGCCTTCCGTCAGTTACAGAAGACATTCCGTCCACGAAAGCAAAGGCTGCTGGAACTTTCATAGACATCAATGTTTTGCTTTCGCAGATAGAATGCCTTCTGTGCTACATAACACATAAATTCATTATGAAACCATGTAACACTGTAACGTGAAAACCACGAAAAACACAAACGCGTTAGCATTGTGTCCACGAAATATTGACGTCTATGAAAGTTCAAGCAGCCTTTGCTTTCGTGGATGGAATGCCTTCTGTAACTGCAGAGTCACGGAATGTATTGTGCTAAATCCCTTTCATGCACATCATACTTATAGCAAAACAGTTAAGCGGACAGTAATAAACAGTAATATAGCAAAACAGTTAAGCGGACAAAATAAGCATTTGATGGCATGGAATGATGATAGTATAGCGCATTCTGCATTTCGTGCCACAAAAGCATAAATGCTGGCCTAGGACATCTGTTACATGGACAGAATTACTTTTGTCTACAATATGAGTTTGTTTTGTCTGCATAGTGCGAAGTGCATTCCATCGTTTGTCCACAAAATGAAAAGCACAACTGTCAATTCAGTGCACAACAGGAATCATCCATTTTGTTTTCTGTGCACGAAAGTATGTGCTCTCTTCAATATTTCGTGGACACAATGCTAACGCGTTTGTGTTTTTCATGGACAAAAGGTGTTACGGTGTTACATGGTTTCGTAATGAATTTATGCGTTTCGTAGCACAGAAGGCATTCTGTCTATGAAAAAAGGTCTGTTACATTCGGCGCCCCATACACAACATGCTCAACAGGCCAACTCATATGGAGTTTACAAGGCTTATTCTGATTAAAAAAAAATTAGATAGCAGGACGGCTAGTGTGGCTAGTACCAGGTTTAAATTTTTAAATTTGGTTTAAATTTTTTTTTAACTTAAATCTTTATGGTCCTTGACTTAAAATGTTACCACTAACCATGACTGTGCAGTGTACAATTAAAGTTATTTAAGAGTGGTGAAAAAAATGGCAGAAATGACCTGTTATGTATTGAGTATACTGTGGTGGAAAATAGTTCATAAGCATTGCCACTTTCACCCCACCAGAGAAAAGCAGATCTTGACATGGTACAATCAAGCTTGTTACTTGGTGGAGACAATTGTTGCATGAAGATGGTAGGCATTGCCAATAGATGTCAGTTTTTGATTTTAACCACAGTTATTGACATATTAAATCAGCCATTCACTCTATCTCTACTATGCATGTGGAGGTCTGTAATGTATAAGGAAACCAGATAATCCAATATGTTAGCCTTAAACAAACAATACATATCCTATTATACTTTGTATGCATGTGAGCAGAAACTAAAAAGAATGGTCACAAGTGTACAGGAGACTGTGGGAGGGGTATGCAGCTGTGAGATAACTGTATGCCGTAAGTTACAAACTACGGCCTGTTGTTGGCACTGATAATGGGAGGTAGACACTGTCTGGACATTTCCCAGAAGATGGACCTTGAGTTTAAAATAAAAATAATTGGACTCTGTGAGGACGGGGTTGCAAATATTGGGGTTCTTTGTTTGTTCAGTGTTATGCAAGAGACTGCTTAGTGTCGTATCTCCCTGATTCTGCCGAGTGTTTTTACTGAAAGGGTGTGTGTAAATAATGGCAGTAAATGTCAATTAGGCCAAAGCAAGTAATCAGTTATTTTTTAATATAACACATGTGTGGACTTGGCAATACTGGTGCACATCCAAGGCAGGACTGTTATTTTTTATTTATTTTTATATTTTAGATATGTGCAGCCTTGAAGATAATGGTGTACAGGGGAAGCAGAATATGAAGTGGGCACAATGCCAGAGTGTGAGATAACGATGTACAAGGAGATGGGGTGTGAAACTGAAGAAGAAGATTTTGTGTTTGAGTTCCATGACAGGAGGAGTGAGGAGAAAGGTAAAAGAGAGTGCATTTAGAAGGTGCTTCGGATTTGCTCTGAGCGGACCAGCCTGGTTTACTGTATGTGATTTGAAGCATACTGTATGCAATAAACCTAATCACATCAGACTCCATGGATTTTACTTCTTTTATTGAAGAAGGACTGAAAAGTGTGGAGTGAACCCTCAGCCCAACTAGCCCGAACTGAGGCTAGTTTTCCACCACAACACCCATGTAAAAAATTAGAATTACATGAAATAATTGAACTTCAATTGTTAATTAGAGGCCAAGCACTGAAAGTGCTAGGCACCTATTGTAATTGTTAGAATTTTTCATTATTATTAGTGGTCCAAGCAGCAAAGCTGCTGGAACCGTATTGTGTTTGTTCAGATTTTTATTAGGGGTCCAAGTGCGTAGTGCTGGAACCCTCGTGTTTGTTTCGATTTTTATTAGGGGTCCAAGCACGCAGTGCTAGAACCCTATTGTGTTTGTAATGATTTTTACTATTAGGGGTCCAATCACATACTGGTGGAACCCTATTGTGTTTGTTCCGATTTTAGGGGTCCAAGCACATACTGCTGGAACCCTATTGTGTTTGTTCTGATTTTTAATATTAGTGTGATTGCAATGCAAAGCATTGCAAGCAAACTATTGTTATCCTAAGAAGAAGAAGAAGAAGTTTTCTTCTTCTTCTTCTTCTTATTCCACCAAATTTTGTCCTGCTTCTCCTCCCACAGTTTTCGAAATTTCGACCCCAAACCACCTGTAACCCGTCTGGCCTGACCCCGATCGGGTTGCTTGTATACAGCTAAGCCATACCCGCACTTGTTCTCCGGTTTTTGACATTTTTACATCCCTTTTTTTGCCACAGAATCCCATTCATTTTCAGAATCACTCCCCTCACACTTCATGGCCTTCCCACTCGGTCACTTTTCACCCCATTGACCCCATACCTCACCCGTTGCCTCAGGACAAACCACCCAACACTCATCCAAGACCGTCTTGATCCGCACTCCTCTTGGTGTCATTTTTTCATCAGTGTTTTTACTCATTTATTCCTCTCTCCATCCTGCCATTGACTTCAATTCATTTTTAGGTTCTTACTGCTCGGTCACCTTTCGGCCTATGGTTACAGTACCATATATGCTGCCTTAGGTCATGCCACCAAACACTTATTGAAACCCATACTGACCCGCACTCATCTTTTACTCATTCTTTCATCCCTCCATCCTCCCATTGACATCAATTAATTTCTCAAAGTATTACCACTTACCACTTACCACTTAGTCATAGTACCTGAGCTTAGTACCATAGTTGGCTCAGGTCATACCACCCAACACTCATTGAAACCCATACTGATCCGCACATACTGATCCTCTTTTTGTTTACTCATCCATCCATCCTGCCATTGAGTTCAATTCATTTTTCAAATTCTTACAACTTGGTCACCATTTAACCAACAACCACGGCACCTGATACAGTATGTTGCTTTGGGTCATGTGACCCAACACTCACCAAAGGTCCCTAGCAACCATATTGTTTACCCTAGGAAGTGCCTAGCAACCACTTAGCAACACCCTAGCAACCACCTAGCAACACCCAGGCAACCACCCAGCAACACCCTAGCAACCACCTCATATACCTTAGCAACCACCTAGCAACAGCCTAGCAACCACCTAGCAACGCCCTGGCAAATACCTAGCAACAGCCTAGCAACCACCCAGCAACAACCTAGAAACCACTTAGCAACAACTTAGCAACACCCAGGCAACCACCCAACAATGCTCTACCAAATCATATACCTTAGTAACCATCTAGCAACGCCCTAATAACCATCCAGCAAAAACCTAGAAACCACTTAGCAACATCTCAGCAACCACCTAGCAACAGCCTAGCAACCACCAAGCAACACCCTAGCAACCACTTAGCCACTTCCTAGCGATCGTCTCATATACGTTACCATGTTTTCGCTGCCAGGTTGCAAGCACACTTTGCATTTTCTTCAGGAAATGCACTTTCCTAGTTATTAGGGGTCCAAGCACGTAGTGCTGGAACCCTATTATGTTTGTTCTGATTTTTAGGGGTCCAAGCACATAGTGCTGGACCCCTAAAAATGTTATGTTTGTTATGATTTTTATTAATATTATTTTTATTATTTTTTTCTGCCCTAAACGGGTTTGCACAGCAAAAACTATTGATGCTAGAGCTGCCAAACTTGGTAGATATGTTTCTATGGTCACCCACTACTCAGCAAAAAAAAATTAAAATAAAAACAAAAAAAAATTACCCCGATTGGTGGCGCTATAGCGAGCGTTTGGGCTATACTCTTGAACCGCTTGGGCTAGCATCAAAATTTTTTTTCCCCTGATTCCCTGGCTCCAGATGAACAAAAAAGCCTCTGGGACCAAAATGATGTGCATATTGGGATTCATTTAAAATTTATCTCCAGTTTTTCCGATTTGTATGAAATTTGGTAGCACAGCATCTTCAGATCAAGATCTTAAATATTGTATAAAGAAAGTTGCTGACATTAAAAGATGTGGCCGCAGTAAGACAATAAATTTGGTGGGTGTGGCCTCTATTATATAATGAGCTATCCTTCATCTCCAGGCCATTAGACTCAAACCTACCAAATTTAGTGTAAATCCATCAATAGGTGGCGGCTATAGCAAACAAATGGTCATAACTCCTAAAGCACTATGAACTGATCTAGTTCAAATTTTGCATGCTGTGACTTGGTCAAGGCTCCTAACAAAACTGTTTTAAACAAACAAGTTGATAGCTCAAACAAAAGGGTCGGCATAAGCCAATCAATTTTCAGCAGTTCTTAAACTGACTTAATTATGACCTATTGTCATGAAACTTGGCAGCAAGGTTCCTAGGGTCACCCACTCCTCAGCTTAGAAAAGTTACCCCGATTGGCCAGATGGAGGTGCTATAGGAAGCCACAACGTGTTTTGGCCTATAACTCTTGAACCATTCAGCCTAGAGTCAAAATTCTTCTTTTCCCTGATTCCCTGGTTCTAGATGAACAAGAAGCCTCTTGGACCAAAATGACGCGCCAAATTGGATTTTCTGCCATTTTGAATTTTAAATCTTTTAGACATTTAAAATCCATCTCCTCCTAGATGGGTTGTCCAATTTGCACAAAATTTGGTACACAGCATCTTCAGACCAAGATCTTTAAATATGGTATAAAGAAAGTTGCTATGTTAAAAGATGTGGCTGCATTAAGCCAATAAACCTTGCTACACTGCCACCCCAATGTGTCGCAGCAATGTGGTTGATAACTTTTAGCTGGTTAGTGCAATGTTACAATCACTATCCCCAGTTTCCTTGCAGACCTGGATGGAGTTAGTGTTGTTGAGCCAGGCTGTATGGTGATGTTGTGCCTGATTGACAGGGTGGCTGGGATGACTAGGAGTTCAGTCTTGGATATGTTGAGATAATTCTGGCCAACTGACCCACCCCTATCCCTGGCAGAATCAAGTCAATTTTTTCCCGTTGTCGTTGGGTGTCCAGATTTGAATCCAAGCCATGGCCAATCTGTGCTGACAGCAAGCATCTTTACTGTCTGAGCCACTAAGGACCCAGACAAGAACATGCCACTGCTAAGCAAAATCATGAGGCTGTAACAAATGAAACGTGGCACTGTGCTGTTAGGGGAAGCAGTGTAGCATAGTGGTTAAGGAGCAGAACTTGTAACTGAAAGGTTGCTGGTTCGATTCACTGTTAAGACACTGCTGCTGTACCCTTGGTCAAGGTGCTAACCCACAGTTGCCTCAGTAATCATCCAGCTTTATAAATGGATAACATTGTGAAAACTGTAACCTATTTAAGTCGCTCTGGATAAGAGTGCCTGCTAAATGCCAATAATGTAATGTAATGTAAAAATGGAGGTGACTAGGTATGCAATAGCAGCACTAAACCTGTGTATTAGTTGTGCCATTCTATTTTTAAATGGTTTCCTGTGATCCCCAAGATACATATAGGACTATCATAGGCAACCTCAGGAGAAAGGAGTACCCAATCCTTCCAAAGCTTTAGCCTTGACCCCAGACTCACCACAGCAACAGCATCACTGGCAAGGATGGCGCTCATGTCCAGCACAGCGTAATAAGCCACATTTGTCAGGATGTAGATGATGGTGACAATTGGCATAGAGACGGCAATAGACAATGGCAGGTTCCTGGTGGTACAGATAGGCCAGAGGTAACATCATGGAAACCTGGTAGGAGGGGGTGACCCTTTTGTTAATGATACCTTAAATTTAAGAGTGTAATGTCAGTTAATGTTTGCTTTTGCAAAAAAAAATTGAACCCATTTGTTTTCACAGCTGAACTGCAAAGAACACTTTCAATGAATTTTTTTCATATTTTTTTCATTTTTACTTTGGATCCAACGTCCAATCCAACACTTATAATATAAATATCAGACTAGACAGGACACACATTTAACTGAGTCCAGTCTGATGCCAACCTGTTTTTACATTCCACCTGCAGAGAAACATCAGCAAGTTCTCTAGTTTATTCCCTGCTGTGCATTTGATGTGCATAAATTTGCTCCAAGGGTGTGCTCACTACTGGTTACCTTCTGTAACAGCTGCAGTGCAGAGTGGACCACCGCTACACTCTGAGCACAGCCCTGCTCCATTCAGAACATGTACTCTCCATTTGGGAAATATGGAGGTGACAGTGTTGTTACTCAGCACGTACACTTTGCAGCAGCACTGCGCTCACCACCCATCACTGCACTTTGTGAATATGGCAGCAGCAAAACCAACCTGGTTTGCATGCTGCACTCACCGGTGTGCTATGGCACAAAGCATTCTTCAATATTCCCCCTCCATGCTATGGTTTTCCTCTTTCTTGAAGAGCTTTGGGGTTAAAAACATAAAGATGGTACTCTACCACCCAGAAGCTAATCACACTTTGATACATGACATCCATGCCCATTTTGCTCAAGATGGGTTTAGGGCTGCTGTGCCTGTCTGGCTCAGGGTTGCTGTTTCTGTCTGGCACACATAATTAGACTAGTTCAGACAGCACAGAACAACCAAGTCACCCTGTGTCTCTGCACCTGTAAGAATGACAATAAACATGTCAAGTGCAATGCATCTCATCGAATATTTCTAATTGTATGTTAACACATGGTGTCATTGTTCACTTAATACAGGTACATAACTGAAGTTCCTGCGTTATTCCTCTCAAGTTCAAAGACTCACCAGCAGCACTGATGTCAAACATACAGTCCTATTTCTGTTATGAAAGAAAAAAATCTATACTTTTTGAAAATATTAGTGAAACACCATCTTTTTTAAAAACGAAATGTTTCATTCAGCTGCAGTACTGGTACAATATGCAGTGTGTATAAGATTCACTCTCTGTATCTGTGGATCACACTTTACCAGCATATTACCTGAACAGTGTGAAACAGCATGTGAAAGCAGTGCAGATCTACCTCTCAGGGTTCTTGATCTCTTCTGTGACAAAGTTGAGGGTGTCCCATCCTGAGTAGGAGAAGAGTGCAGAGTAAAGTGCCAGAGCGATGTCACCTGGGTTCAATGACGAGCCTTGGAAGGAAGCCTCGAAGTTCATGGTGTACCCTGAACTCACACACAAACATACACACAAGGGGTGAGCTAAGTCCTCTAAATGGAAGAACATCTTGCCCAAGGAAAACCATAAACAAACCATAAACAAACATAACAGTCAAACCATTACAAACAACAAAATCAAAACATTTATTGTGAATGTAATGTTCACCTCGACAGAGCTTCACTATCCCAGTGATGATGATGACGATTAGAACGAGGACCTTGGCATAAGTAAAGACATCCTGGACTCGGGTGCCCCATTTCACATAGGCTGAATTAATGAATGTCAGCAGACCTGCCTCAATGAGAATAAAGAAGAATTAGTTATTGGATCCATATTTCTGTCATGGCCAAACTTCTAAATACTTATAATTTAGGCACAAGGCAGAAGGAATAGACCACAAAATGGAATGGGGCACACTCCAGGCATGACAATTGATTCTACATTCTAAATATTCTTTAAAATGCAAGTTTACTAATAATAATTTACTAATACATTCAAAATTCAATCACAGAGATATAGTGTTAAAAAGGCTGTCTGTTCCTTTAAGATGGTGGGGGCTGAGAGGCTCAGTTTAGCAATCATTAATTTAATTACAGTGGGATTTGTGCATCGATGAAATCCGTAAATTGTTCCCTGTGTTGTCCTTTGCATAGTTCTGTAATTAAGCATTAAGAGAATGTAACCGGTATGTTAGCATGTTTACGGTTTGAAGTGATAATTGTAAGACGGCATAAATATCAAGATGTTCAGTCAACAGATCGCCTTTTCCGTTAGAGAGCTGTGTATTAAGATAATTAATTGTATGTTTACTGTGTATATATGTTAACATGCATAACGTTTATGTCATTTGGGGAGGTTTACTTCCCTTTTTTTTTTCCACTGGCGCATGCACACTAATGCTCATGTGCCTCTCACGTGAAGGCACATGCTTTAGCCTCGTGGACAATAACTGGATAGTATGCACCTAAGTAGAGAATAGTCTGTAGAATATCTGTAGGTTACCCCTAAGACAGTAGTATATGTTCATGTTATTCTGGGTTTATTAAAGATATTAGAGAGGATGTGTATTTGATATTTACAGTATCTGTATGTAAGTCCATTTGTATTCTGGTCCTACTAAGTCTATTTGTATTCTGTTTACTTTGTTTGTAGAAACGACAAGTCTCAATACCACAGGTTTCACTACCTCAAGTTCATGATCAGAAAGTATAAATAAAGGAACCCTTTTTCAGCAAGTCCTGGTGGTTGGAGCCCCTCTTCTACAACAACACCAGAGTTCTAACCGGACTCTCCACAGTGATTTGAACGGTCCCATCAGCACAAGTTTACTATTCTTCATATACATTCAATAATTATTTGGTCTGCTTAACTACAGTCACGGCGCCTACAGCTGTACGGCTGTATGCACAGTGTGTACCACGAGATTCCCGATTTGTGAGCGCTCCACGAGAGAGACATTAGCAAGGAGGAGACAGACCACTCGTTGAAATTTGAATGGCAATGGCCGTAACACTCAGTGTGGCGGTTGCATTGAGGAAAGTCCCGCTTTTCCACCAAACGGCAAATTCCAGGTGTAACCTGGAAAAAGGCAGGTCTTTCATATTCTTAAGGCAAAAAATGAATGCCCACAGCCCACTCTACTGTCACAATTATAGCTACGCAGCACACAAATGGGGCAATTCTACACAATGAGTAATATTAGGTAGCCTACCAAGCTAACATCCTATATAATGTCTCTGATGGAGACAGGCACATTATTGCTCCAGCTTTTCCACCAAATGTTACATATAAAAGACAACACAGTTCTGTCTGACAGTTAAAGTATAGACTGTAGAAAGTATAGAGTATTTTTGGATTGTATGATCATAATAGCATGAGCATTTATTAACATTTGGCATTTATTGTGCTTTTTTCAATTTCTATCAATGCAGAAAATAGCTTGCTAACTAGGTGTATCAATTAGCTAGCTAGCTTGCAAGCTAAAGTTAGCTTGCTAGTCAACTGCAGCTAGCTCTCGGAATACTGAGGAAAGTAGCTATAAAACAAAAAACAAACTGTGACACACCGACTTTATTAAGTACTGGGCATGACAAGATGACCACCTCGGTGTTTACCGATATTGACAGATCATGTGCAAGTCCACAGCATATTTCTCCTCCGGCTAAACACTCTTCAGTTAGGCTATGTGATCATTGTGTGGTATGTGAGGAAGTGCTCAAACAAATTTGATGTGACCGGGAGAAGGAGAGTAAATTTCAAATAGGTAGGCCATATGTAATTATTCATTAAGTAGTCATTAGCATTTCTCTCTGTCAGCTCTCTCTCAATGTGTGTGTGCGTGCATGCGTGCGTGTGTGTATGTGTGCGTGCGTGGTCAGGTTTCTGTGCGTACCCTCAGATGAAATCCTGCAAGTGCCCCTGACTACAGTGATTATTAACAAATAGCACAGTGGTCTACATAAAGAGCATGTCACATCTTAAATAACCTTTATCTAACAAGCCAGAGGATCAGCTAAGTGAACAGAACATATGATATATTATTGGAGGTATTTAGAAGCAGACCACTGCACATTAAATGATAGTGGCACTCTATTACTTGTAATTAAAAAGGCAGAATGACAGAGCTGAAGCTTGATAAATTTTTGTATGTATGTATGTAACGGAAACAGATCAGAATTTTTAAGGCAGTTGAAAAAGCATGCCAAGACAATTTCTTGTGGAGAGCACACTTTAGGAAGTTGACTTTCTGAGTTAAATGTGAACAACACCTGTTCACATTAAGCTTTGGTTTAGACGGCTGATCCTACCTGAGTCATTTTGTCAAGCCAGAAATCAAAAGTGAGCATTTGTAGAATGCCTAAAAACATTACAAAATACAAAATAATAGCTCTTCGGGTGAAAGACATGGAACTTCAACATAAACTGCAAACCCACATCAAGTTGCTGTGCGCATCACTTTCAACAGCTTAACCAATTAATTACCTGACACTAGTAAGTATTAAAGCTTCGATCATTGAATTGGCATTCGATTGTGAAATTAAGCATTCGATTATTAGGATGGGTGCTCAGTTGCAGTTTTAAGGTTATTGCTACTGTAATACAAGAAATTTAGATGTTAAAGTGGCCTACTTTTTATTATCATTTAACATAAACAATTTTGCCAATAAACTGTGGGGCGCCAAGTGTAACAGACTTTTTTTCATAGACAGAATGCCTTCCGTGCTATGAAATACATAAATTCATTACGAAAACCATGTAACACCGTAATGTGTTTTGTCCACGAAAAACACAAACGTATTAGCATTGTGTCCATGAAATATTTGAGAGCACATACTTTCGTGCACAGAAAACAAAACGGATGATTCCTGTTGTGCACTGACCGTTGTGCTATTCATTTTGTGGAAAAAAAAAACGAAAGGGATTTAGCACAATATATTCCGTGACTCCGCAGCTACAGAAGGAATTCTGTCCAGGAAAGCAAAGGCTGCTTGAACTTTCGTAGACATCAGTGTTTTGCTTAAGTACAAAATTAATTATGTTCATAGGCTATATTACAAAAAAGTGCACAAAAGGGCTTTGGTCCAATACATTCCGTGAATCAGCAGTTTACAGAATGAATTATGTGTCACGAAATTGCACAGGAATAATTCCATACACTAAAGCAAATGCTGTTTGAACATTTGTATGTAATAATAAAATACTTTTAAATGCTTGTGTTTTTCCTATGGAATGGAATATTACAACTAGATGGCCAGGCTAATGCATTTAATGTCAGAATGTCTGACATGGAGGAGGATTTGTAAGCCTAGGCACAAGAAAACTACTAAACTATAAAAAAAAAAATCTGGCTAAAACAAGGAAGTAAGGACAAGAGAGGCTTCCTGGAACTACTGCTCATTCAAGCTTTCAGTCTGCAAGTGGAGTACTCATTCAAGCCAGTACAATAATCTAAGACTAACTCCTGGACTTCTTGACTCTATGATTCCTGCTAAAAAAGATGTACTGAATTATCAAAGGTCCTGGAATTGGTTAAAAAAATAATCCTAAATGCAATTTTCAATATGGCAATAGGAAAAAGTTAAACAATTTAGGAGGAAGGCAAGTGGCTAACAACAGATTTTTGAGAGCCTCCCACGCGATAACATATATGCCTACAAAAAGAATATGCTAGATGGCTCAACCTATATGAAAGATTAAAGCCCATGCATAACATTTTTACATGCAAGGAAAATGAACAAGCAGTTTCTTTTACACATATTGAATTTTAGATTAGATAGAGTTGTGAGTAAAATTGTGAATATTTACAACATGGAATAATGTTTTCTCTGATGTCAGGCATGTACAGGCATAGAAGGGAGATAAAATGCATCATGAAGATCTGTTCCACTGAGAAGTATATGTTCACTTAACTCAACCTGTGTCATTAATAAATTTGGCTACTATAGCATGCTCATGTGTACATGTACACATGCATAAATTCCTGCATATAAACCTGCAAATGTCTCCTTTCATATGGTGTTCCATAACAACAAATTGACCAAATGTGTCCCATACTACATGTTGTTATATTCCTGCAAACTAAGCAAATCCACCTGAACTGTCCTCTAGGGATGGTGTCACCCAGAAATCCAGTGAATGGAAGGTTCTTTAGTACAGCAGATGGCTTATGATGCAAAACTAAGACTTTGGATCAGATAAAGATCAGGTTATTGTGTGAAGCTTGAAAAAAATCCTCCACTCAAAATGGTGGCTGGGTGCGTTGATTGTCCACTTCATTCACTATCAAATGCAAGTCTTGAGCTGTGATTTGCAGAATGTGCCCCATAGCCAATTGTCACAAAGAAAGTCAAGAGTAATGGAGCATAATCTTCAGTCTACTATACACCAATGGTGTGTAAGACCACTGAAGGAATTTGAGGAGGTCATGTTTGAGGAACCTGGAGAGTGTAATGGCGGATGCAGCCAACACAGAGGTAGTAGCAGCAGTTATGGAAGGTAACATTGCCGCTATCCGTGCAGACATTAAGGTGATGAGCTTGGAGGTGAAGTTAGAACTGAACAATTTTCGAGATAGACTCAGAGATGATTTGAAGAAGGAATTAGCTGACATAACAGACAAAATCCAAGGTAGGCTAAGTGGCAATGGATCTTTGCCACTTAGCCTCAATAGAGTGGTTGAGGCTGAGGAGCGAATAGCCGAAATCGAAGAATGGAGTGCGGACTTAAAAGAGGCATTATGTCAGTCACTAGAAGCCCAGGAAAACATACAAATGAAACTGACGGATTTAGAAGCACGGTTGAGACGTAACAATATCCGCATTTACGGCATTCCAGAGGGATCCGAGGGAAACAATACGCAGCAATTTATCAATAATTTTATCAGAAAGGAGTTGGAACCCCTCACCGAAGTTGAACTTGGAATACAGCGATGCCATAGAGCGCTCAACCCCAAACCACCCAAAGAGGTGCAGCCCAGGTCAGCAGTAGTATACTTCCAAGAGTATAACTAAGGAACTGGTGTTGCACTCTGCTTGGAAGAAGAAAGAGATTTAACACAGCAGCAGAAGGATCTACTTTGATCATAACGACCATGAAGAAACGCTAGCAAAAAGGAAAGCGTATGCAAAGATTAGGAGGATCCTTTGGGAAAAAGGAATAAGATTCCAAACACCACCACCAGCCAAGCTACGAGTTTTCTTTGACAGTGGGATGATAACTTACGGGCACGCAACGGAGGATTTGAAGAAGAGGGGGTTTTTGATCAACTGGGAAAAGCCTGCAGAGTCCGGGATCGTGGAGAAAATACAGAGGCTCGCCTGGCAGCGATCAGGGAATGGAGCTGACCGGCAAACTCGACAAGAACGGATTAAAGAGAAATTGCGAGGTTTCCATTGATCAAGACAGATTTAGAAATAACACGAATGGCAGGTGACATGCTGACAAACGAGTTTATACTCTAAGAACAATTCAATTCAATTCAATTCATTTTTATTTGTATAGCGCTTTTTACAACACAAGTTGTCACAAAGCAGCTTTACATTGTTCCCAGGCCTGAGACCCCCTGAGAGCAAGCCTAAGGCAAGAGTGGCAAGGAAAAACTCCCTATCAGGAAGAAACCTTGAGCAGAACCGGGCTCAGAGGGGGAGCCCATCTGCTTCTGGCCGGCACTAGGCAGATAGAGTTAAAGACAAGGTATGCAATGTACTTTAAGACATTTTCGATTGACAGACATTAGTAGTTAACAGCAGAGTGATTATAAGAATATCTCCTAGGATGTCTGGTTCTTGGAACGCAGTTGGCTTTGATGGGTAGGGCAGCGAGGTAGCAGGACTGGAAAACGGGATGAGACACTTGGACTACAGCTCCGGACAGGAGCCCGGAACAGGGAATAGGAAGCAAACAGAAAACAGTGGTTAGTGGATGATAAGAATGGCAGGGATGTAGAACAGAGAGGCAGGAGAGGAGGGGCAGAGAAAAATGTGTGCAACAAGGACAAACCCCGGCAGGCTTACATTATGGCAGCATACCTAGGGGATGGGAGGCAAAGGACCGGCATAGTCATGAGGGCGACCCTAAGACAGTCATCACCAGATCGCAGCACAGGGTCCATGAAAGCAATGACCACAGTCCACCAGAGACTCTATGATCCACGCCAGCACCAGGCCATGTCCCTCAGATGAAGGATTTACTATATAGATATGTTTTGAGCCTAGACTTAAAGGTGGAGAGAGAGTCTGTTCCCCGAATCTCGGAGGGTAAGCTACTCTGGAACGAGCGGAGGATTCGTTGTTAATGGAGACAAACTGATATCGTTCTGATAGATAAGACTTAAACCAAGATAGGGCCTGTCCACTTATGCCAACCAGGTTTTCGAGGCGGTCAAGGAGGACACAATGATCGATGGTATCAAAGGCTGCACTTGGGTCTAGCAGCACAAGAAGAGAGATACAGCCATTGTCACAGGAGAGTAGAAGGTCGTTGAGCACTTTCAGGAGAGCGGTTTCCGTACTGTGGTGAGGTCTAAATCCGGACTGAAAAACTTCCAAAATGTTGTTAGAGTGTAAAAATGCACAGAGTTGCTTTGATACTGCTTTTTCCAGAATTTTTGAGAGGAATGGAAGGTTTGAGATGGGCCTATAGTTTGACAGGTCATTGGGATCAAGATTAGGCTTTTTCAGAATAGGCTTGATAACTGCTACTTTGAAGGGCTGAGGTACGTGTCCAGACATAAGGGAGGTGTTGATAAGATTTAATAGCGGTGTGCCAATTGCAGGCAGTAGCTGTTTTAGGAAGCCAGTTGGTATGGGGTCAAGTTGGCTGGTAGAGTTATTAGATGAATTGATAAAAGAAGAAAAGTCACTAAATTCAATGGGAACAAGGGACTGGGTAAGCAAGATATCAGACTGGTTAAGGACATTTTGTACTGAATGATAGAATTCTACACCCACAGTGTGCGGGAGTAAAAAATTACACCTGCTGCTTGCTAATCATTGAATCCCCCCCCCCCCCCCCCAATAAGACTGCTCATTTTATTTGATTGAATATACAATTACCAGCTCTCGCCTTTGTGTGAGACTAAAATTTTTGTTTTACAGTTGTAAAGATTTACCCTTAGCCTATATTTAGAGAAAAAGCTGACCAACAAATACGGGTTAGAGATGTTTTTGTAATGAATATTTGGTGCACAAAATATACTCTTGAAGTGGGGGCATCATACGTTGCACTGAAGGGGGGCTCTAGTGATTAACTAGACTACTCCTCCCAACATTAAGAGGTGGTTTACTACTTCAAAATGGAGGTCAATTTGAGTTCTTTGACCTGTTGATTCACCCTATCTTGTATTGACTTGTGTTTGTTTTATAGTGGAAAAAGTAGTTCAAGTATGGTCACCAAAAGCATATCACTTATTTATTTGTGTTAATTGTGGGATCAAATGCCAGGAACATAGGGTGATTACCCTTAATGTTAATGGCTTGCACAATCCAATTAAGAGGAGTAAGGTTATTGCAAAGATGAAAAGGGAAAAATTACATGTAATATTTCGGCAGGAGACTCATCTCAATTGCACTGAACATGAGAAGTTAAAAAAATAAGGCTTCAAAAATACATTCTATTCATCCTATCAGAAGGGCAGAAAGAGGGGGGTAGCAATACTAATTTCAAATAGAGTGAACTTTCAAGTGGTCTGTGAATTACGTGACAAAGAGAGTTGATATGTTTTAGTTAAGGGATATCTTGACCAGAAAGAAGTAACACTACTCAATGTGTATATACCGCCAGGTCAGGACAAATCTTGTATTAGGGAAATTTTTCAATTGATTGCTTCTGAGTCTGCAGTTCTAATATGTGGAGGAGACTGGAATATCCAGATACAGCCTAAACCTGACTCCTCTAATACATCAAAGGGGCTTACTCCTAATGCTAAAATGACTAAAGAAATGTTGACAGAGTTGGGAATGACTGATGTATGTAGGGACTTCTACCCAACAGAAAAACAATTCACATTCTACTCATGAAGTCACAGTGCATACTAGGCATGTCACGATATCAGAAATTTAGTAGTCGATACCAATACCAGTGAAATTCCATGATTCCATTACCCAATTCGATACCACGGTAAAAAAAAAAAAAACAATAAATCCCATGTACTTCAACATGCACTCCTTTATTAAAAACTTTTGAACAATACAAAAAACAACAGTGGCATGTAGCCTTCAAGTAATAAATAAAAAGAAACAACTATTAACATTACAAAAAAGAACAGTGGCGTGTAGCCTTAAAGTATTTAAAACAAACAATACTGTGCTTAAATACAATCAACTTTTTATGATGGCACAGCATTTCAATTGCAGTACCTGACCAAGACATGAAAAAATATGGAAATAATAAATAGGCCTATATATAATATAATATAATATAACATATGTGTCTCTGAAAAGCTTCTGATATGGTTGGCTGTGTATGTCTTTGTTGACTTTGCTCCTGCCTCTCCTGGTCGACATCCTCCTGTGGTTGATACTGTGAAAGGAAAATTATGAGATTTCAGTTATCAGGTATAGCTCAAAGGCTGCACACACAATGTACTAACACACACACACACACACACACACACATACACAAGCACACATATGGGGCGCCAAATGTAACAGACCTTTCTTCATGGACAGAATGCCTTCTGTGCTACGAAACACATAAATTCATCACGAAAGCAAAACACATGTCTACGAAAGCTCAAGCAGCCTTTGCTTTCATGGACAGAATACCTTCTGTAACTGCGGAGTCACAGAATATATTGTACTAAATCCCTTTCGTGCCCTTTCAGTAATATAGCAAAACAGCTAAGTGAACAAAATGAACATTCCATGGCACAGAATGATGATACTATAGCACATTCTGCAGTTCGTGCCACAACAGCATAAATGCTGGCCTAGGACATCTGTTACGTGGACAGAATTACTTCTGTCTACAAAATGAGTTTCTTTTGTCCACATAGTGTGAAGTGCATTCTGCATTCTGTCCACGAAAAAAGGTCTGTTACATTTGGTGCCCCATAGCAATATGCCATCTGTCTCTAACAAAAATAATGGTAACATGTATTTCAGAATAAGGATAACAAGGATAACACTTTGGATACGTTGTTAATGTAACGTTAACATGAATTGAAACTCACTTACCTTGAACTCTTTGAATAAATCTGGACGTCTGTCTTTGGGGTGCTTCGCTACGTTGGAAGTGTTTCCTCCTTTCGTCTGAAAAGTTCGATGGCACCATTTGCATACTGTTTTTTGCAAATTTATCATTAATCCCTGATGACCCGCCTCGAAGGCAAAGTAGGCTACTTCTATACACAACTGTTTTTGTTTTTGACGAGTCGAGGCGAAGTGGTCGCTGATGCTGCATCCCCGGTAGCTACGGTAGGCTACTGTAGAAAAACGAGTACTGTCACGTTTTCAGAATTTTGGCATCGACTTGGTACCGAAGTATTGGTTCTTGTGACATCCCTAGTGCATACTCAAGAATTGATTACTTTTTTGCTTACAGCTCAGGCAGGTGTAGACTCAAAGACTGTAGGATAGGGGTCAGAAATATCAGTTATCAGATATCATTAACAGTGTCAAAAAGGAAATAAATAAAATATATGAGGAGGAATTGGAGAGAAAAGCTAAATTCGTTAAACAGATAATATGAGAATGGTCCAAGGGCCTTGAAACTTTTGGCATGGAGGCTAAGGAAGCAACAGGCAGAGAGCACTATATACAAAATTAGGAACCCTAAAACTAAAGAAATGTGTCATAAGCTAGAGGACATCCAACAAATTTTTGAAAATCATTATAGAGACCTGTATAAGGAACCAAATACAGCTGGCCCCCAGGAAATAAATACATTTCTAAAATCATTACATTTACCATCTACAGGTGAGGAACAGAATAAAGCCCTAACCACAGAAATAACGAAGGTGGAAACAGAGAAAGCTATTTCCAGACTAAAGGCTAATAAAACGCCGGGAGCGGATGGCTTCCCAGCTGAGTGGTATAAGGCCTTTAAGGACCAAATAGTGCCCATGCTTTTTGACTGCTTTAATTACACGCTTAAAGAAGGGGAACCACCAAGAACATGGAGGGAGGCAATAATTTCGGTCATTCCAAAAGAGGGAAAGGACAGAATTTAGACCAATTTCCGTAGTGAATATAGATTATAAGCTGTATGCATCAATATTAGCTAAAAGATTAGAATGTATGACACCAGAATTAGTTAATCCAGACCAAACGGGTTTTGTACGTGATAGACAGACACGGGACAATATTAGACGGGTTCTACATTTAATTGATTACGTGATTAAGAGGGGTTTTTTGGGCTGTAGTAATTAGTTAGTGGATTCAGAAAAAGCATTTGATTTGGTTTGTTGGGAGTACCTTTACCTGGTGCTGAAAAAATTTGGCTTTAAAGATGAGTCTATTAGATATTTTAAAACACTATACTGCTCAACAAATGCCAGAATAAAGATTAATGGACACCTCTCTCAGATTATTAATTTGGAGAGAGGCTGCCGCCAGGGTTGCTTTTTGCTTTATTTATCAAACCCTTTGCACAGTTAGTTAAGGATGACCAGGTGATAAAAGGAGTAATGGTTACAGGTCTAGAACAGAAGATTTGTTTATATACGCAGATGACGTACTACTGTTTGTTACAGTACCAGAGGTTAGCATTCCTAGACTGATGTCTGTACTAAAGGATTTTGGAACATATTCTGGATATAAATTAAATATACAAAAAACACAAATTTTAAGATGTAATTATACTCCTCAGACAGATATGCTAAATAGTTTTGAATTCAAATGGAACTCATCAGTTATCAAATATCTGGGGATTCAAATACCAAAAGATATCTCTAAAATATTTGAAAGTAACTATGGTCCCAAAAATAAAAACATAAAGTCGGATATTGATAGGTGGTCTCAACTGCCCCTAGATATGCATAATAGGATAGAAATAATAAAAATGAATGTGGTCCCTCGAATCTTATATTACTTTCAATCCTTACCAGTTGAAGTAACACTTAAACAATTTAATGAATGGGACAAGTGGATTTCCAGATTTGTATGGGAGGGTAAAAGGCCAAGAATTCAATTCAAGACACTGCAACTGTTGAAAGAGAAAGGGGGTAGAGCTGTACCATGTTTAACAGACTACTATAAAGCAGTACAGTGAAGAGCACCAGCATGCTGTTGTAACCCAGACTATATAGCAAAGTGGAAAGACTTCGAATTATCACAGTTAGATATCCCATTACAGTCTATATTAGGGAGCAAAATTCTGTATAAGCAGAACTCTAATAGTTTAAATCTATAGACTAAAGTTCCCCTTAGAATTTGGTTTAAGGAGTGTAATTCATCACTCCTTGAAAGACAGTCTAGACTCCTCAGGTGGGTCGCTTTTGACCCAGATATTAAGCCAGCAAGGATGGACAGGAGATTTAAGCATTGGTATAGAATTGGTATCACTTCTTACTGTTCTATTTCATCAAAGGGAGAATTGTATAGCTTTCAGAAAATCTCAGACATATATGGGCTGAAAAAATAGACTTTTTTAGGTGTCTACAAGCTAGGGCTTACTTTAACAAGGAGATAAAACTTAGGGAGAACTGTGATACCAATATAATTAACATATTTATTTACATGTATAAAATTAAGGACAACGGGAAACTTGTCTCAATATTATACTAGAGTATTCATTCTCCTAAAAAACATTCAACAAATAAGGTTAAATTAAAATGGGAGAAAGAAACTGGAGCTGTCATTTCGGAGGAAGACTGGTTAAATATGTGCTCCATACAGGCTACTTCCACCAGCTTGGGTTCCTGGAGACAGGTACTTTACAACCCCTAAGTTAAAATATGTTCAAACAGGTGAGATGGGAAGAGGTCTATGCTTGAGGAAATGTGGAGAACAGTTGGCATATCATTTCCATATATTGTGGAGCTGCCCAGTGATTAGGTCATACTGGCAGGAGGTAATGCAAGTAATACAGAACATTTTTGATGATGAAATTGATTGTTCTTTTTCTACAATCTATCTGTAGAAATCTATCTATTTGTGAAAGTATTTTTACTTTCGCAAATAAAAATATTTGATACTATCAGATTTTAATGTGTACCATTTCATACAGACGGCTCATGTCAAATCCAGGAATGCTTTATTTTCTTAGAGGTATCAGCCTAGCTTTCATAATTAAGTGAGTCTGTATCTTGTGGTTGTGTTCTGCAATGACAACTTAACAACTCTGTTAAAAAAAATCAGGCTGCTGGACTCTGGGTAGGGCAGTGTGGTTTTCCAGGACAATTTACTCACAGTGGGAAATTTTGCACTTCCCATTCTTTAAAAGTACTCAGTAGTTAAGACTTAAGTCTGAATACCAAAAACTGAAAAATATGTGAGTCACATAAAAACATTCTGAGCGCCGTGGAGTCTGTGTCACCCCCCCAGCCTTGTCACCAGCTGACAATTACCTTACATTACATTATATTAATTAGTGTGGCTTATTAGTGTGGTTGCCTGAAGGGCAAGTATACTACTGCTCTTGTGTTCCCTATTATTACTACTGATTCTTCTTCTAGCTTTAATGCAGCCTAAAACAGTTCGCTCTACAGACATCAAACCAACACCAAATCAACCAGTTCATTCACCATTGGTGTGCTTGGACTTTTATAAATTTATAGTTTTATAGTTTTAATGATATTTTTTAAAAACCACTCCTTTTTTAAACTGCTGTATCTCCGAGAATTCTGGCTCTACACAAATAAATTATACATCAAATAGAGGTACACTTGTTCAGATTCTCACAGTGTCTGCAGTTCAGCGCTGTGATGGACGGTTTTTGAATTATGAGCCGAGTTCAGCCGTTGTTCTAAATCATGTGTACACATTCCTTTGTCTAAGGGAGCTCACAGTGCCAGACACAGAGCGAGGGGGAGGGAGACAGTACAAGGCAAATCAGATGGCGCACATGCTACGCGCACATCACATTTTCTTTAGAAAATGCACACAAATCTAGTTATTAGTGTGGTTGCCTGAAGGGCAAGCACATTATTGTTCTTGTGTCAGTTATTGTTATAATTATTAGGGGTCCAAGCACGTAGTGGTTTTTATTTTAATTATTTTTCTGCCCTAAACGTGTTTGCACAGCAACAACTACAGATGCTAGAGCTACCAAATTTGGTAGATAGGTTCCTATGGTCACCCAACTACTCAGGTAAAAAATTACCCCAATTGGCCAGATGGTGGTGCTATAGAGAGCCACAACATGTTTTGGGCTATAACTCTTGAACTGTTTGGGGTAGAATCAAAATTCTTTTCCCCCTTATTCCCTGGCTCCATGAACACCCTCTTGGACCAAATAATGCGCCATATTGGATTTTCCGCCTTTTTGAATTTTTTGTAAAACCTTTAAAATCTATCTTCTCCTAGACAGTGTGACCGTTTTGCATGAAATTTGGTACATATCATCTACAGAGGGTCCTGACCAAAAGTTATTCAAAGAATTTTGCTGTTAAAAGATGTCGCCACAGTAAGCCAATGAATTTGGTGGGTGTGGCCTCTATTGATATAATATATAACTATAACTCTTGAATGCAATGTCCAATCATCACCAAACTCGAGATCACTCATCTAGAGGCCATTAGAGTCAAGCCTACCAAATTTGGTGTAAATCTGTCCGTCTATACCAAACAAATGGTCATAACTCTATTAAAACCAATCGCCCGATCAAGTTGAAATTTTGCATGCTGTGTCTTGGTCAAAGGTCCTAATAAAGTCTATAAGGACAAGTTGATAGCTCAAACAAGATGGCAGTCATCAGGCAATCAAATTTCAGCAGCCCTTAATCTGACTTAACCGTGATCTATCATCATGGAACTCTGCAGGATTGTTTTGGATGTGTCAAATAGCAATCTGTACGAAAATTTCTCCAACTGTCCCAATGGTGGAGCTATACAGCAATTTGAAATATAAGCAGATTTAAGAGGTCATAACTTTTGACACGTTTGCATGAATGGGTGGCACTGTAGCAAAGAAATGGCCATATCTTAGTCAGAGGTCCTGTTAAAGTCTTCAAGGACAAGTTGATGACTCAGAAACAATGGCAGCCATCACCCACTCAATTTTCGGCTTATGTGCTTGGACCCCGTAATCGCCGCTTGCAGCTATATTTTTGTTTTGTTTCTTGTTTTTCCTTTTTCCAATTGCAATACTTTTATATAGCATTTTTACTAATGTTTTATGTAACATGCTCTCATTAGAATCTGTTCACCTCCAAAGGGACTACAGATGGATATTACCACGGGCCTCATCCTTGAGCCTGTACTTTGTCAACCTGTGCAAAATATTGTTTACACATCTTTATCATCAGGTTCCATGCCTATGCTTCTCAAACTAAACAGCTAGTCACTTTTGCTTTTTGATCTGAGTGCTGATTCCAACACAACAGATCACCAGATCCTCTTGAATAGAATTAAAGGCACCACTGGTCTTACAGGAAGCATGCTTTTCTGGTTCAGGTCATACTTATCTGACAGATTCCTGTTCGAACAGTTCAGAGAAGATACTCCTTTTCTTTAAGTAAATACAGCATCCCACCTGAGGTTTTAACTTAATAGCAGCTCTGAGAGCACTCACAGATGCAGGCAGCAGCGATGAGGCGAGATGCCAAATAGGGTGGCTCGCAGGTGGGGAAGAGGGGCTGCACCAGGTAGTTAGCAAAGGTGATGGCGATGACAGCCTGGCTGGTGGGCTCAATGATGAGGAGGGAGGTCCACAGCCGGATGAAGGCAATAAAGCCACCAAAGGATTCCAGGATGTAGGCGTAGCTGGCACCCGACTTAGTGATGGTGGTTCCCAGCTCAGCATAGCACAGGGCCCCAATCACAGAAAAAATGCCCCCGAGAGTCCAGATGACCAGCGACAGTCCATAGGAGGCACTGTATAGGAGTACGCCTTTTGGGGAAACAAAGATGCCAGATCCAATCATGTTTCCCACAATGAGGCTGATACCATTCAGCAGGGAGATCTCCTTCTTTAGCTGCATGCCTTCCTTCCTCTGGTCCCCAGGCACATGCCTACTGATATCATGGTCATCCATTTTCCCAGGCTATACTGCAGCTCCAGGTGACTCCAGGCAAGTTTCCCTGCACAAGTGTAGAAAAAGAGAAAAATATTTCTGGCAACAAAAATGGTTCTGGAATGTACCCACCTCAGCTAATAATAAGTTATGGTACTATCAATTACTCTGTACCTTCTAATCTAGGAGACAAATGGGTCACAGGCCTGCTTCTTTTGGCTTTGGACTCAATGTTTTTTTTTTGATGTTTTAAAACCACAAGGGCATTCCTATAGCAGCCTTTACCTCCATTTTCCTGCAGGTAGATGCTATGGACCAAGAATCCCACAATGGTGTGGTGATGGTCAGTGATAAACTGAGTATAGGGGTGAAGTGATGATAAGGGATTTTCTAAAATGGGTAGAAGGGTGTGGGGGCCCCCCTACTTTACCAGAACCTCCCCCTACAAAACTTTTTATTTTCAAATTTGCTGCTTTTTTTCCTAACTTGGCAGTTTTTGCAGATAACACTCTATTTATAGGTGACTTTAATATACATCGGAATACTGATACCAATTCCCTAGTAGCAGCCTTTACATCCTTTACTGAATTGGTTGGCTTTATCCAATACATGTCTGGGCCTTCTCTAGGGGTCGACCAATTATCTGGTTGTTAGATAATCGGGGCCGATATTTGCAAACTTTTGATTATCGGTCATCGGTATATTTTTATCTAAATTCCCAATTAAAAAAAAAACTTGTAAAAGCAATGCGTGTACTATCCCGACACATCTCCTCTGCCAGAAAAACTGCTATTGGTATGGCTAACATTCCACAAAATTCCCTCATTGGCTGAGACAGACAACGTTATCTGACCTTGAAAATCAAACATTTTCTCAGACCTGCTGCTGGAAACAAGGATGGACGGTAAGTATCCAGTAAAAGGGTCGTTGTGCTCAAACCATGCCGTTAACCAAATTGCACTAGGCTAATTGGACCTTTTTGAAGCAGTATAAGTAGTCTACGTTTAAGCTAAAAACCAAGCTGGGAATATAAAAGAAATAAGGACTTGTAATAAGGACTAATTGGTGCACTTATGCTATAAGTTGCAACAGTTCAACACTGCACATTTAACAAATAGTAATGTATATTTATTCTTTCAAATGAAACATTAAAAGAAATTTACCCTAAAGCACAGCCCTTCTGAATTACAGTCATCATTTAAGCAAATCTTCACAAAATTAAACTTCAGCTTGCCTGCGGTTGCACTATATGTCGGAACGTTACGGCAAAGCTGAAAATACTCATTTGCCGCTTTGATGTTTCTTCATTTGGATTCATCATCATCATCATGGAAGTTGAGTCATTAAAATAAAAATTTGCAGCACACAGTTTGCACTTCACAGTATTTTCGCTAACTTTATCTCAGTCCTTCCACATGGTACCCTACTTTTGTATGAGCTGTCCATTTTTCACAAATGACGTCTGAGCAAATGGGCTCCTAGGATCTCCCCGCAGCTTCAGAAAAAGTGTGGACACACAGACTAGTTATACACTTTATGATGAAAATGCAGCCTAAATGATGTATCAATTTGCTTTATTTCTTATGCAATGATTGCCATTGTTCATCCGATAATTGAATGCTTTTGAAATAGCGATAGGCATCTGCTGCCTAGTCAAAATAAGATAACCATCGAGAAATTTACCCACAACGTCAATATTAGCTCCCTTTTAGTAGGCCCTATCTCTCTCTCGTACACCGTCTCATTCGAACGTGCACACCCTTGCACACACACTGCAGCTCACATGTGACCCTCACAGATAATCTGTAATGCCAAATGTAGTCGTTTTAGTTATTGCAATTTTCAGTTTATTTTTATCTTTGAGAAGGAATTTTCATTTAATCTTTTTGCTCTTTTTTTCCAAGTCAAGTCAAGGACTTTATTTGTCACATACACAGTTATAAGCAGTATACAACTTGCAGTGAAATGTACAACTGGTTCAACTCCTTAGACTGTGCAAAGTAGCAGAGATAAAATAAATAAATTAGATAAAAAAGATAAAAGGAGAAAAGTATGTACAATAAGAATAAGACTAATAAAAATAAAAGCTGGAAGGTATCACATCTTCCAATCAGGAGTATGTGTTTAAGATTAGTGTGGTGGGCATGTCCTTGTTGAGGAGTCTGATGGCCTGGGGGAAGAAACTCCTCCTGAGCCTCTCAGTTTTGGCCATCAGATTGAGGAAGCGCTTGCCGGATTTCAGCAAGCTGAACAGGCAGTTATTGGGATTGGTGGAGTCAATTATAATTTTGACAACTCTGGTACTGCATTGTCTTGCAGAGAGGGGAGGGCAGTCCTGGAAATGCGCTGAGCTAAGCGCACCACTCTCTGCAGGGCTTTGCAGTCCAGTGCAGAGCAGTTTGCGTACCACACCGAGATGCACTGGGTCCATAGGTTTTTAGAATCACTGGGGGGATCCTGAATTTCCTCAGCAGTCTCAGGTGGTACATCCTTTGTCTGGCCTTTTTTACCTGAGCTTGGATGTGATTAGTCCAGGTCAGGTCCTCAGTGATACCTGAAGCTACTCACTCTCTCCACTTGGGTCCCGCCAATCATGAGTGGGGTGTAAGATTGCTGCTGCCCCCCTCTGAAGTCCACAACCAGCTCCTTGGTTTTGCTGACATTCAGATAGAGACAGTTCACCTGACACCAGGTTACCCGCTACTCCACCTCGTCCAGGTAGGCGGCCTCATCGTTGTTGGAGCTGAGGCCCAGAACCACTGTATCATCAGCAAATTTGATGATAGAAGTGGAACTGTGAGAGGACACACACAGTCATGTGTATACAGAGAGTAGAGTAGGGGGCTCAGGACACAACCCTGTGGGGCCCCTGTACTTAGGGTGATGGTGTTGGAGGTGGACTGGCCCATTCTCACTACCTGAGGTCTGCCTGTAAGAAAGTTCAGAACCCAGCCACAGAGGGGGGCATTTAGCCCCAGTTCCTCGAGCTTGGAGGCCAGCATGTGTGGGACTTTTCCTTTGTCTGTGTATGTAAGGGTGGTGTGCAGGATGTGATAGATGGCATCCTCAGTAGACCTATTGGGACAGTAAGTGAATTGGAGTGGGTCAGTGGTGTAGGGGATGGAGGAGCAGATGATGCTGTTAATAAGCCCCTCAAAAACCTTCATTACCAAAGTTGTGAGGGCTACTGGTCGATAGTCATTCAGGCATGAGGGCTTATTGTTCTTCGGCACAGGGACAACTTTCTGCCTGAAAACATATGACTAAGTAAAGAAGGTTTGTAATTAAGTCCATATTGTCACAGCCTATTTCTTTTCACACAGGAAAAAAAATGAAAAGCATTCAAATATCGGCCTGAAATATCGGTTATTGTCCTTTTTTTGTCACAGATAATCATTATCGTATCGGCCTTGAAAAAACATATCGGTTGATCCCTAGCCTTCTCACTGGCAGAATCACACCTGTTCTGCCCTCTGATTTAATTCAGTAAAAGAAGGTTAATGTACCTTGCTTGTGGTAACTGATCATAATTTATGATGAAATATACTATCCACATAGACATACAATATCACATTTGCTGTGTTTTGTGGGATAGGGAACCCCCAGTAGTAAACAAGTGGCATGAAGCACAGATGTGCGCATGGTGAAAGCTTTTCCTGTGTCTTACACTTTTCTCATGCTCTTGAAAGCAATGGCTGTAAGTTTTTTGGTTGTTTCACACCTTAGTTAACATGTATAAGTGACCTAGATTTACTTTCTATGCACAGTGTTAGTTCGTTGATGTGCAGATTGACGTTAACAGTAATTCATTCTGGTGTTGCAGTGATGCTAATTTACAATAACGTTACACGCTAATCAATGACCATGTTAGCATATCATTTACTTGTAATTCTGTTGATGGCTAACGTTAGCACTTATTGGCCAGCTGTGTTGTAATCATACAGTAACTTTGCTATGCTAGCTAAGAGACATTCTAAGTCTTTTCTGTCTTTTATTACAGTTTCACTCATTAATTTTGTCACTGTCATACACGAAGATTGTCAATAAAGGAGCAAGGCGCTTGCTTCCTGGCTCGTGAAAATTGAGTCTGGCTGACTGTTTAACTATGTTAACTTACTAGTTGTATAGAACATGTAACGGGAACAGTACAACACCTTAGACCTACTCTTACCATATAGCGCTGAGGTTATGCATCTTACCGTACCATAAGATCTCTTTCTCTGTATTTTGAAAATAATCTGGTTTATATGAGAGATAGAACCGATGGAGCATATAGTGAATGTGCAATACATACAATGCAAAATGATACTGCAATATTATAGCATTTATAAAATATACATTTGTCTTCTATACACAATAGGTTCAAATAGGCATTTGGGTGTTATTCCAGAGTAGGCCTACATAGCACCGGAATATCTATACATCGTATCCAATTACCGATGTGAGGACCGTAACTGCATTAATGTTTATGACAATTATACACAAAGGACAAACACAACTTGACAAAAATAAGAGCCTGTGTGCTGCTATGCATTCACTCATTTCCCTGCATGCAGTTCGTACGCTACTCTTCGGTCTGCAGTGCAGCACCTCTCACAGCTGCGGTACACACAATCTGTGTGAACTAGTAGCGGCTTGGCTGCCTAACCTAGGGCGTTGTTGGGTGGTTGCCAGGCAGTTACTAAGGTAAACTATATGGTTGCTAGGGACACACCCACCTTTGGTAAGTGTTGGGTCACATGACCCAAAGCAGCATATCAGGTCCCATGGCTATTGGTCAAATGGTGACCGTGTGGTAAGACTTTGAATAATGAACTGAAGTCAGTAGGAGGATGGATGGATGAGTGAATGACAAAAAGAGGAGTGCTGGTCAGTATGGGTTTCAATGAGTGTTGGGTGGCATGACCTGAGGCAGCATATATGGTACTGTAACCGTAGGCCGAAAGGTGACCGAGCGGTAAGAACCTAAAAATGAATTGAAGTCAATGGCAGGATGGAGAGATGAATAAATGAGTAAAAACACTGATGAAAAAATGATAAAAAGACGAGTGTGGGTCAAGACGGTCTTGGATGAGTGTTGGGTGATTTGTCCTGAGGCAACGGGTGAGGTATGGGGTCAATGGGGTGAAAAGTGACCGAGTGGGAAGGCCATGAAGTGTGAGGGGAGTGATTCTGAAAATGAATGGGATTCTGTGGCAAAAAAAGGGATGTAAAAATGTCAAAAACCGGAGAACAAGTGCGGGTATGGCTTAGCTGTATACAAGCAACCCGATCGGGGTCAGGCCAGACGGGTTACAGGTGGTTTGGGGTCAATATCTCGAAAACTGTGGGAGGAGAAGCAGTACAAAATTTGGTGGAATAAGAAGAAGAAAAAGAAAAAGAAGAACTAGAAAAGTGCATTTCCTGAAGAAAATGCAGAGTGTGCTTGCAACCCGGCAGCGAAAACATGGTAACGTGTATGAGACGATCGCTAGGATGTGACTAAGTGGTTGCTAGGCTGTTGCTAGGTGGTTGCTAGTGTGTTGCTAGGTGTTTGCTAGGATGTTGCTAAGCGGTTTCTAGGTTGTTGCTGGATGGTTGCTAGGCTGTATCTAGGTGGTTGCCAGGGTGTTACTAGGTGGTTGCTAGGTGGTTGCTAGTGTGTTGCTAGATGTTTACTAAGGTATATGATTTGGTTGCTAGGACGCTCTTAGGTGATTGCCAAGGTGTTGCTAAGTGGTTGCTAGGGTAAACAATATGATCACTGGGCGTTGCTGGGTGGTTACCAAAGTGTTGCTAGGTGGTCGCTCACACCCACCTTTGGTGAGTGTTGGGTCACATGACCCGAAGCACCAAATCAGGTCCCGTGGCTATTGGTCAAATGGTGGACCAAGTGGTAAGACTTTGAAAAATGAATTGGAGTGAAAGGAGGGATGGAGGGATGAGTGAACGACAAAAAGACGAGTGCGAGTCAGTATGGATTTCAATGAGTGTTGGGTGATTTGACCCGAGGCAGCATATGTGGTACGGTGGCTGACGAGCCAAAGGTGACCGAGTGGTAAGACTTTGAGAAATGAATTGATGTCAATGGGAGGATGGAGGGATGAGTGAATGACAAAAAGACGAGTGTGGGTCAATTGCAAAGCAATCACACTAATAAAACTCTTGGATAACAATAGTGTGCTTGCGATGCAACTACTTGTTTGGTAACGAAATAAACTAGCCTAATTAAAAGCCATTTGTGTGGTGTGACTTTTGTGTTGATGCTAAGTGAGAAGTCAAATTTCAACATGTAGCTCATAGGACACGTTTACTAGCCTTGGTCTTTAATTAACATTAACGTTAATTTGTGTGTAGCCTACATTAAAGTAAATAATGGGAAAACTCGCCACGACAATTATCAACCTCTCCTCCACTGTGCATGTGAACTAATGTTTGGTGGGAACACAAGTTTACACGGTTGTGTTCTGTAGAATTCTCTAGAGCGGAGCACAACCAATTCCGATTGGTTGCTGCCAAACCGTGTCATAGCTCATTACCATAAAGTTGCCTGGTCTTCAACTTTATTCTGATGCCCACACCACCCAAGCGCCGCCAACGGTCAGGCTGCTTCTTGGCTCACATGGAAAATGAATGACTTCGGGTCGCTTTGATGCTCTTGCCACTCCCTGTGTGAATGTACGGTAACGCTTAAGGGGCCGCCACCCTACGCTACTGCGGATGCACGAGAGGGCTAACAATAGGACGTGGTTCTATTCACGACCACAGGAGGGTCTAGATTTGTAGCGCTCTCAGTATACTGCACCACATGCACGCAGAGGAATTGCTGACACTAGCTAGCTGGACTGACGTCATTTCATTTACTATTTGTAGTCTACTTTAAAAATAGGGGTGGGAATCGCAGAATGACTCACGATACGATACTATTGCGATACGTTGCCCACGATAATGTCAGTATCATAATACAGCAATTCTGCGATACTCTATACATTGCAAGATCCAGGTACAATAGGATACACCATGATATCTGTGTAACTGAAGAAGAAAAAATACCCCTAAAAAGGAAAAAAGCAGGAATTATGTATTTATTCACTGACTAGTGGTGTCGGTTACAGTTGTTACATCCTTATGGCGGTCAGTTGTCTGATAATAACATAACTAAGTAGGTCATCAAATTAACCGTAAAGCAAGTTATTAAAATGAACGTCTGCACGTTTAAGGATTATTCAATGTAATGGTGTAAATTCGCAAGCTAGCCGTTAGCTAGCTAGTACCACCGGGTTGTAGGTCTGGAGCTACGTTCAGGGTGGTCAGGGAAAAGACTAGGTAACATTAGTTTAGTAATTGCTAACGGGAACCAACAATGAATTTAAGCTGAGACTGTGATGCTTTAACCACTTTCTGTTTTCTGGATAATGTCAGGTAGATAAGCTTTTATTTAAATGCCTAATCACACAGAATACTAGTGATATAATTGTAAAGTACCTTTCAGTTTAGACATTTTTTTAAGTAGAAGCTACGTAGCTAAGTTGGCTAACTACTCAACTGAAGCTAGCTACTTAAATAAAACAACTGCCATCTCTACCATCCAATCAGCATTACTTACTGAAATTGAGTTGGACAGGTCTCATTTCCAGGGAGGACTGAGAAAGAGAAGTTGTGTGCATTTCTTCACCGCAAGTTTACCCTCATTCATTTGATAAGTGCCACCACGAGGAGTCATGAAGTAGTGACTCTGGTAAGTCAAATTAGCGGAGGAATCCGTTTGGAGTGCCTGCATGTTTTAATAAAAATATCGATATTTGGCGCCAGTGCATCGATAACGTATCGCAAGAGGAACTAATACTATATATTAATATGTATCGATATTTTGTCCCACCCCTATTTAAAAACCTCTCCAAACGGATTACATCCCACCATCTGAAGCTGAACCTCATGACAACAGAACTGCTCTTCATCCCAGCCAGTCCTTCCCCCTTGCAAGACCTCTCCATTACTGTCGATGGCACCACAATACCATCCTCTCAATCAGCAAAGAGCCTGGGTGTCATCCTTGACAACAAACTAGACTTCAAGGAGTACATTGCTCGCACATCACAGGCTGTCGATTCCTTCTCCACAACATCAGGAGGATTTGTCCATTCCTGACAACATACACCACGCAGCTCCTTGTCCAGGCCACAGTGCTCTCTCGCCTAGACTACTACAAGGCTCTCCTCGCAGGCCTCCCAGCCTGTACCACCCAGCCTCTGCAGCTTATTCAGAATGCAGCTGCCTGATTAATCTTCAACTTCCCCAAATTTTCCCATGTTACTCCCCTGCTTAATTCCCTCCACTGGCTTCCTGTTGCAGCCAGGATCAGATTCAAAACGCTGACCCTCACCTTCTCTGCAGTCAACAGGACAGTCCCTACCTATCTCCAAGACCTCATCCAGCCCTATACACCCACCCAGCCCCTACGCACAGCTGCAACTGGATGTCTTGCTCCTTGCACTGACAGAGCGGGAGGTTCTAACTCTGCAAGGCAACGTTTCTCCTCCATCGCTCCCCAGTGGTGGAACGAACTCCCTGTCCCACTACGGACAGCTCCATCACTCCAATTCTTCAGATGTGGACTGAAGACACATCTCTTCAGACTCTATCTGGACTGACCTATCCCCCCCAACCCCAGCCAGTCACTTCCCAACTCCTGTCTGCTGTCATCTTTCAGCTCCCCATCTGGATCAGTGCTGTTAAAAATTGCTGTGTGTTTTTTGTTACTGCCTTTACTCTGGCACTCATTGCGCTGTTTGAATTCAGATCTTGTTAATTGCCCTATACCCTGTAGCTGTATAAATTAGCTAGTACCGCTTCCTCAAACAGACTTTGCTCTCAGCTGAGAATTACTGTCTCATTGTGAAACTGTACATATCCTGTCTCTGTACTGTTATTATACTTACTGTATGCACTTTTGTACATCGCTTTGGATAAAAGCGCCTGCTAAATAAATAAATGTAAATGTACAAACAACGTGCAATGCTAATGCATTGTCTTCAGTAAAACAAACACTTTGTTTCAGAACAAATAACAGATGAACACGATTATAACTGCAGTGCACACACAATATACATTAAATAAGAAAGCATATCACCCTCCTCTCACTACAAACAATTGTAATGCAACCAGTTTAACTAAGGCATAGTAGTTACATAGGCATGCATGCACACAACACAACTATCTGTCCCCAAGGGTTTGGTCTCCTCGGTTCTTCACTCCACAGGAACTTGTGCAGTACAGGGGTGGGGGGAGGTCACCACTACTTTTACATTGTCCTAACCCTTGGCCCTGTTGGGGTTCCCATTGGGGGCAAAGGATACGGACAGGTCAGAGGGCAAATGGTGACCCAAGGGCTGTCCTTGGGGGTGCGCCTGTCCCTTGGGTTACCTGTGGGGATGCTGCTGATAAGGGGAGCAGGAGGACCGGTTTGGGCAGGTTTCAACTGAGTTGTAAACAAAGAGTCTGTGAGAGGTGGGGGTGGTGTGCACAAAGACAAAGAAATGTGGCTCTTTTCTACAGGATGCTTGCACACTAACTGCTTTTCCCCTCTGTTCTGCCTTTTATTCTTTTTACCATAAAGTGAAATGTACCCTTCAGGACAAATACAACAGATTGGTTAATTAAACTGGATTGCAATAGAAATGAATATCTACAATAAATCTAAGGTATGCTTTTCCATTTGTCTGAATATAATAACCCTATTAACCAAACATTTATCTGTCTAGATACTCCTCTAAACAGAATGTTATCAAGTGCTGAAATAGCTAAGTGTGTAGTCTTTGAAGCAATACATACAAATTCTACTTTTAGTAACAATGTTGTGTGAGAATTTGTGTTTTTTGGAAAATTTCAACATCAGATTGTACACTACACCGTGTGAGTATCTACAATGCCCATATTATATCAAACACATGTCACACTTTTTAAAATATGGCATGTAACAGGTGAACTCGGTAGTCTTTTGACAAATAATCCTGACAACTACATGACCATGCAAAATCTTCCTTCTCTACCTAAAATTCTTGAGAAAGCTGTAGCAAATGAATGCATTCTGGAAATCCATGGTGCTTTTCTCTTATTCTGGTTCTTTCTCTATCTCTAATGACTTAAATATTTGATCATTACCACATCGCCTTTACCCAGTCAGCCATGAGCATCACCAAGCCTTTTAGTGATGGGAGGGTTGATCTCAAGGTTCAACGCTGAGGATTTCAGAGTGTCACATAACTTATTAATATCAATGGAACTGGGTTGCTATGATCATATTAATGAGTCAAACTATGGCTGTTATCAATTAATCGACTATCGATTAACTTAAGAATTTAAGATTAAATTAAACAATTAATTGATTTAAACTTCCAGAAGTTTAGAACTGTTTCCTCTTGTAATTAGGGCTGTCAACGTTAACGCGTTAATGCTTGATCGCGATTAATCTGGAAACTTTAGCGCGTTAATTTTTTAAAGCAAATTAATCATATTATCAAGTTTGACCACAACTTCCTTCCATAATTCCAGCGCGGATATTTACCTGGCTGAATTACTGAAAGGCGTGGCAAACGCAGATGTGCTGAATGGCAAATTTCGTTTTAACCCTTTCGCGCATACGGTCACACCGGTGTGATTAGCCGTTTAACGCATATGCTAAAACTGGTGCCATTAGAACACTAGATTGGAGAAATTCTAGCTAATTTTAGCTTTGAGGAAACAGCGATTTAACTCTAAAAATATAGCAAATGCTAACTGAAATTTATGAGAAACGCAAATGAAAACATAAGGAACCATATAAGGTAACATGTGCTACATACCATAACAAATAAGTTACATATTCTCAGCAGCTGGCCTTACTGTGAACAGACTCACCCCTGATATGCTGATCTTCCTGAATAAAAATACTTAGGTTTTAGGTTATTTAGGTCTAGGTGAACATAGGAGATCAGACTCTGAAGAGTGTATGCCTTTAGTTCAGAAGGCTTAGTTTAGGCTACTGTTGTCTATATCGTTCAAGAGGGATAATGTTAGGCTATCAGTTCACTTGAGACAAACAAAACGGAGTTGTTTTAGTTTTTTCCCCCTTTTTCCTGTTGGCCTTAATAGGAAAATGAAACCTAGGCCTACACATTTTTTGATATGCTATACAAGAATGTCCTATATTTTTGATTTACAAAAACATTTAACTGAGGAATATAACATGCATTTGTGTTATGTATATATATACAAGGTAACTATCGCTTTTATAATAGCCTAGAGTACAATAAACTTCATCGATCGTAGAATTTACGCCTAGCCTACTAAACGGTATTGGGTGGGCTAAGAAAAAAACCTGACAATTAATCGATTATTATTTGATAAGGTTAACAACAATCGATTAAGGACACTTCTTAAAATTCACATCCCTAAGTCAAATCCATTTATGAATGGAGATGGTGATGCATTTAAGTATAATTTATGCCACAGTAATTGCGCCACTTTCATGTGCTTGTGCTGTTACATCTAATCATTACTGTTATTTGTTAAATATGTCTATGTCATATGCTGTAAAACTGTTATAAAGGGAATTAACCAATTAACTGAAAGAGACGTGTTAAACACTGCTTCAAGAATATCCAGTTACAAGAGAAGACAGTCTTTGCAGTAGTTAAGAAAACACATGAAAAAGAAACATCACTGACAGTCAGATACTAAATACACAATCTTCAGTTTTGCTGAAGAAAAAGTCAAATACATCACGTTACATTAATAATAGCTAATAGCTGAATATAATAAAACAAACCAAGCAACAGGATTACCTTTACATACCCTAACCTTAGCTAACTAGTTTTCAGCCATACCCACATTGATGCAAATGCTGTCGCTTGGTTCCTTTTAGGGCTGATCTAGGGCTGAACAAATACATGTTCCACTCTGTGAATGAAAGCTTTGTAGTGGTCTATCTACTACAACTTCCAGGTCATATATGAAAACAAGTGGAGAAAATGCAAATTGGAAATGCAAATGATACACAGAATCTTGAATCTTTTCAATACTTGATACTGACTTTGCATTTCACAGCTTTCAGTTTTTCAGCTTCAGTGGTGCAGATTTAAATTTAAAAATGTTGTTATAAAAAAGCTGTCTTCTCATTTTCCAGTCTCAGATTCAGAAACTACAAGTGAATGGATGCAAAGTATAGACCAGTTACAGTACATACTTTCACTACTGCACATGAGTAGCTGCTTAGAAATAGTGTTTATGTTTACTGCTGCCCAGTAGCAGCCGCATAGAAATTGTATATATTTTCACCATTGCACAGTGACAGTTGCTTTTTCTTGAGCAAGGTGGAATTTTGAATTAGTTGCACGTGAGCATCCATACATAATTTCCACAGTGCGACCAACATGGAACAGTAGTGTTAAAAAAAAACAAGACGGCCAAGGACAAAACCCTGAGGAGCTCCTGTAGTTAGACAGAAGGGGTTGAAATGACACCTCTCCTGGACACCTGACAGGAGCAAACTGAGAGGTAAGATGAGACCCAGCTAAGAACAGTACCCAAGATTCCCGTAGCTGCCAGAATAGACAGGAGAACATGGTGATTTACTGTATCAAAGGCCACAAAAATGTGCAGGAGGATGAGGACAGCAGACTGGGAAGCAGCTCTGGAATGTGAAGGGAACAGAAAGAAGAGCCATTTCAATCGAGTAGTAAACTCTGAAACCAGACTGGTTGGAATTATGGAGGTCATTCTGTGTGATATGGTCAGATAGTTAGTTCAAAACTGCACATTCACAGGTTTTGGAGAACAACAGGAGAAGGGAGACAGGGCAGTAGTTTTGAATAGCAGAAGGGTCCAATGCTAGTTTCTTAAGCAGGGGTGTGACACAAGTCTACTTGAAGGTAGAGAGAAGACAGTTCATGGTCAGGGAGATGTTGATCAGACAGGTGATGATTGAATATTAGGTGAAACTTTCTGAAGAATACGAGAGTGAAGTGGGTCCAAGGAGCAAGTAATTGAACAGTGAGGAGGACATCAGGAATTCTGACCTCTCCGTGTTTGTCACACCTATGATGATGAGTGTTGCTGTTTGATGTTAGCTTATGTTGCTCCACAACAGTTTCAAAACAACACTCACCCATCACAATTCAAATAGTAATCAATCAATGTGTGCAAACTAGCATAGTCCTAATGACAAAAGAATCACTGATAACTGCATAAATAATGACTGAAAGGGAAGACCAAGAGAAAATAAACTTTTTAAAATTATGAGGTAGCTGGCTAACTACAGACAGACTGCAGAACACAAATCTCACCTTTAAGTTTAAATATGAAACTAGGTCACAGCATGTGATACCCACAATTACCTTATTTAGTCCTGGGAAGGGTAATCTAGCTATAAACTATTATCAGCAGCATCAGAGTTTCATAACAGAATGATGGTGGTGCTGTTGTATGACAAATTAGACTGGTGAACCTGTAGAGTTAATAAAAATATATGGTTTTGAATTATGCATTAATTTTAAAGCTGATTTCCAGTGTTATCTCATCACAACTATTTCAAACCCCTTAAAAATATAATTGCCTATACCCAGTAAATTCTTAAAGCAGAACTCCCCTTTCATTTGCTAGCTACATAGTTATTGTTTCAGACACATAATTTTATATATTGGAAATACACAGCTGCAGAGCTGAAACTGACACCAGCACTAATTTACTGCACACACAGGAGGAGAAAATGCAAAATAGAGAACAAAAACAGATTTGGTGCCCAAAACAGAAAAATAAAGAGGCACCCAGAAACAGAAAAAATTAAAATGTGGAATTTGTTTAATAACTGGCTTAAGCAAAACGAGTCATCTGAAAAGAGTTAGGTAACAATAAGAATTCCCTTGAGGGCATAGATTTACCAAGCTAGCTAGCTAGTGTAGCCTAATATTTGCTGGGCCGTTTGCCCAACGGCAGGGTCTGGTAGCTAGCTTGGTAACTAGTCAGATAGCTAGTTAACTAGCAACCTAACTATCTGCGTGAGCAGTTAGCTGTTACATGATGTTGGCTAACTTTACTATTGAGAGATCTCAGATAGGGCATAGTAACATAAATGTTTGTTTTGAATAAACAAACATTTTTGAATGGAGTATGTTTGAGACACAGTAAATTGTGAATCATAAATCTGTAGTTTAGACCTATATGAGCTGAGCATGAGCGCTATTTACTGTAGCTGGAATGTCAAATGTTGTGCATTCCGTTCAAATACTGTGACATTGAAATGAGGGCACTAAATAAGGTTTTGCGTATATCTAAAGAAATAGGTAGTTGCATCACTGTTAGGAAGTGACTCCATGAGCAGTGTCTACAAGCCCAGTGACTAGCTCTATGTAAATCCAAGTGAATTCTAAATAAAATTCTAAAGCTTCTAAAGCTTCTCTACTCTCTAATTACAATTGTCACTTTCTGTAAGTCAGTCAACCTCAAAGTAGGGCTGGGCGATATGGCCCATAAATATCACAATATTGTTAGGCTATATCGCGATACACGATATATAGCTCAATATTTTGTAATCTCTTCTAAAGCACTACATAAATGCTCAATTTTACCCTTTGATGCATACAATCACATTTTCTATTTCTATTGGAACAATTTTAAACTTATTTGGTCAACATCCTCCTTGCGATACCAGGGCTCAAGACTAAATTTCCACTGGTAGCACTGGTGGTAGGCTACCAACTTTTTCAGTTCACTTTTTTTTGGTACAGCATGGTATTTATCAATGACCTTGCATGCTGATGAATAGTTGTCTTAATTTGCATACCCTTGTTTTGCATTGATGTAAAGATTGACAGTGACTTGAGACTTGAAATTTGCAAAATATTTTAATCTGAACATTAAGTCATTAAGTCATTAAGTCATACCGCAACCACGGGTACTGCGTTAGACATTTTGGTTGAAAGTAGTACTTTTTCTTTACTGGCTCAGTCGGTCTCTCCCTGCCTGCACCTGCCCTCTCATCATCAGTTATGTCTGAGTCAGGGCCTCTCGTTGGCTCTCCCTCTCCACCACCCTCCTCTTCTTTCTCATTTTGTTTTTTTTCAACCCTTTTGTGCGTACAGTTACACTGGTGTGATTAGCTGTTTAGCGCATATGCTAAAATGGGTGCAATTAGAACACGAGATTGGAAAAAATTCTAGCTAATTCTAGCTTTGAGGAAACAGTGATTTAACACTAAAAAATATAGCAAATGCGGCATTGAAAACTATGAGAAGCTTAATAACGCTAATGAAAACACAACGAACCATGTAATGTAACGCGCACTACATAGCATAAAATAAGTTACATGCAAAAGGGTTAAAATAATCAGCTATAGACCACTTCATCTTTGGAACGCGGTAACAGCTAAATAGATTGTTTTGCGCGCTTCATCATCAGCGTGCGTGTTCAGAGTGCAGGTAGGGAGAGACCAACTGAGCCAACGTGTCAGGGCTGGACTCAGGGCAAGGACTCAGACGCGGACCACGGGAGCTTCAGGTTCCAAACGGGTTTAATGATCGTCAGGCTAATTGTAAATCAGAAACAGGCAGGGTTGAAAACCGGAAGGCAGTCCGTGGACAGAATCAGGGTCGGGAACTGGAGCAGGCAGGCAATCAGGCAATCGTGGCAAGGCAGCAGGCAGGAACAAGGTCGGTGCACTGGCGAGGTCAAAAAACAGGAAAGCAAATGGGCAGAAACAACGGCGGACAAAACAGGTGAGAACACACTGCAACGAACTAGCAACAGGACAGAGACACACAGGGAAGATTTAGGGCTGGGCAGACGAGGGGATGGGAAACAGATGTGCAAGCAGGCAGGTGAATGCGATCAGGCAATCAGGTGGGCGGAGACAAGGCGGGGAGTGGGGCAGGGCTAGAAACACAAGGAAAAACAAAAGTACATGGACCGGGGAAAACAAAAACACCACAGCTAGGGGGCTGGAGTACTGACACAACGAAGAAGAAAAAGTACTACTTTCAACCACAATGGCTATTGCAGTACCCGTGCTGAAGGGGCACCAAAGCAGCCTAATCATCATGCACTTGCACGAATGCGACCACGTGAAATTTTAACTTGCACACTCTCAAAAATGGTCACATATGCGACCATTTTGGTCACAGTCTGGAGCCCTGCATACCCAAACCACTGCCAGTCAATGGATGCAGCGCTGTTTCTTTTCGGTACCAATTCATCTGCCTCCATCTTCTATTACAGTTTCCGAACTCAGCATGTATAAACTTGCATTGGCGCTTCACTTCTTTCGCTCTCTCCAGGCTCTTTCGCTGTTCCCTCCAGATACAAAAACACACGTCTCACCTATATACGTCATACACACTCACCAAGGAGAGTGGTCTGGATGGGCGGGCGATGTGTGTGACGTATGTATGTGAGTTTTTTTCTTTATGTGTCTGTGAGAGTGAGAGAGCCATAGGAGATAGCGAGCATGCAGCACATTTTTTGCACTGTCACACAAGTCACACAAGTCACACAGCGCAGTAAAGCAGAGTGGGCATTTTTTGGAGGATAGGTGCTGCTTCACTGAGCAACTCACAAGAACCTTGTGAGTTGCAGGGAGCCTGACAGCAGTGATATGAGAAAGCCCTGACTGACCTACCCTCCTCAAAGTCAGTTTGTCACTATGCAGTCCTGGACATTTTTGGCAAATGACACAGCCGGTTTTGAACCTAGGCTCAGCCTGCTCTCTAAGCAAATGACTAGTGGGCTGAGCCACTTGGGACCAGATTTTCTAAAGGTGTTTTTTTTTTCTTTTCTATTTTTTTGTTTAACAACTGCCTTTTTTCTTTTTCATGCCAGTTTACTACATCAGAATGTATTTGAATAAACAGTGTTCAAAACATACTCAGAGCTATACTTTCCATAATAAATACCCAATTAAACAAGAAACTACAATTAAATACCATGATGAAATGTAACTAGCATAATGCATTTATTTCTTTCAACAACGTGCAACCTTGGTGAGGTTTTCAGACCCCTGCGGTGCTCAGAGTGGCCCAGCTGCTTAATCTTACCATCGTCAAATGATCAGACTTTCTGCAATGAAAGTGACATTTTGCCGGTTCATTTACATTAATCTATATAATTGCACAGACCACATGATTTATGGTATTTATTTGCAATTCAGTTGAACACATTACATAGGTTATTGACCTGCGTGAAGTTGGCACCCCAAGTATTACTGGTATTACTGTTCGTTTGTACTACGTTTGTGCCGTAAAAAATTTCGTTTGTGCTGCTTTGGTTTTTTGGATATAAACATTGCATTTTTGGGGCGATGACGTCACCCAGCACCCCAACCTTCTCCGAATTGCTCCAAAATGGTCTCGTTCGTTTGTGCCGGTTTGTGCTGTAAAAATTTTCGTTTGTGCTGCTATGGTTTTTTGGATATAAACATTGCATTTTTAGGTGATGACGTCACCCAGCACCCCAAGCTTCTCCGAACTGTTCCAAAATGGTCTCGTTTGTTTGTGCTACGTTTGTGCTAGTTTGTGCCATGATAATTTTTGTTCGTGCGGTCATGCTTTGGATAAACACTGTACTTCATGGCAAAAATTCTGTGACAACTTCCAGAACGCTGCTTTCTCCATGACGAAGAAAGTGGCTTCTACTGTGCAACGTTTTGCTGGTTGGTGCCCTGAAAAAACTTACATTACATTATTTCCTGATAGGCCTATGTGAGATACAGGATATTTCATGTCATGTAATATTTAATATGTTTAATAAACATAAGCCATACGTGTGTGGTCCTACAGGTAATCTTGAATGTCTATAGACACAACCCCATTTCATTTTTTTTCCTGTACTGTATTTTAACTGCTCTATTTGAGTGTAGAAAGCACAAGACCACCTGTGGGTATTTAAACTGTGGGAACGCGCTGTGTTCTTCAGTTGGCAGTTGACATGAACTGAAGTAAAAAAAAATCTGCCGACCCACAAATATTTGTTCATTCATTCTTTCAGAATCCATCTATTAAAAATATGTCACCTGTGGAATCATCTCACACTCCATATGCGTAACACCTACACAGAGCACTTCAATGCCAAGAACAATAACATTACATTGGATCCCAGTAAACTTACGTTGCAGCGCTATTTGGAAATATCCAACACTTAAAAATGACAAGCACTTGTAGCTATTTTTTAAGCCAGCTAAGTACTTACAAGGCCTGAGTTGCTTTTGCTAATTAGCTGGTTAACGTTAGTTACATAGTAGCCGTCAAGCTAATTAACGTTGTGTCATTAACGTTAGGTACAAATAATACATTAATGCTGGCAATAAAACACACAAAATTAATGCGCTACGTTACGCTATGCAAATTAAGACTATTCATCAGCATGCAAGGTCATTGATTAATACCATGCTGTACCAAAAAAAAGTGTGCAACCAAATCATGTGCTGGTACGACCAACTGAAAAAGTTGGTAGCCTAACGCATAATGCAGCTCGTGCAGCACTAGAACTTGGACAAAGTTGTAGGCCTAATCGGCTCAGAGGGAGCTAATTGTGTTGTAAAACGTAAGGGTAGGTGTATAATGATTCACAAATTGTCCAAAATAGATAGCTAGCTATACGTTTGTATGTTTTGTTTACGCTGCTATGCTTTCATTTTTTAAAGACATAGGCTAAACATTATATTTTATGGACTGTGATGTCACCAGTACCCCGATGTTTGTGCCGTAGGCTAAACATATTTGTTCGTGCTGCTATGTTTTTTTTTTAGATGGATATAATGTGATCATTGCTGACGCCATTCAAACTTTATGGAAACAATCCAAAATAGCCTCTGTGGGTTGGACTGGATTCAGATATTAACTGTAGGCTAAGTCGATATCATTAAATGTGACATTGCCCCAGCCTTTCCTTTTTAGACGGTGATCACAGCACTACAGGTCAAGAGGGACCACACGCAATACAAACCTCCTTGCCCAAAAAAGAAGTTGCAAGTGCAGATGCAAACTACGTCATTCAACAACGTTTACTGGGATCCCATGTAATGTTATTGCTCTTGGTATTGAAGCGCTCTGTGTAGGCCTATCAGGAAATAATGTAATGTAAGTTTTTTCAGGGCACCAACCAGCAAAACGTTGCACAGTAGAAGCCACTTTCTTCGTTATGGAGAAAGCAGCGTTCTGGAAGTTGTCACAGAATTTTTGCCATGAAGTACAGTGTATATCCAAAGCATGACCGCACGAACAAAAATTATCATGGCACAAACTAGCACAAACGTAGCACAAACAAACGAGACCATTTTGGAACAGTTCGGAGAAGCTTGGGGTGCTGGGTGACGTCATCACCTAAAAATGCAATGTTTATATCCAAAAAACCATAGCAGCACAAACGAAAATTTTTACAGCACAAACCGGCACAAACGAACGAGACCATTTTGGAGCAATTCGGAGAAGGTTGGGGTGCTGGGTGACGTCATCGCCCCAAAAATGCAATGTTTATATCCAAAAAACCAAAGCAGCACAAACGAAAATTTTTACGGCACAAACGTAGTACAAACGAACAGTAATACCAGTAATACTTGGGGTGCCAACTTCACGCAGGTCAATAACCTATGTAATGTGTTCAACTGAATTGCAAATAAATACCATAAATCATGTGGTCTGTGCAATTATATAGATTAATGTAAATGAACCGGCAAAATGTCACTTTCATTGCAGAAAGTCTGATCATTTGACGATGGTAAGATTAAGCAGCTGGGCCACTCTGAGCACCGCAGGGGTCTGAAAACCTCACCAAGGTTGCACGTTGTTGAAAGAAATAAATGCATTATGCTAGTTACATTTCATCATGGTATTTAATTGTAGTTTCTTGTTTAATTGGGTATTCATTATGGAAAGTATAGCTCTGAGTATGTTTTGAACACTGTTTATTCAAATACATTCTGATGTAGTAAACTGGCATGAAAAAGAAAAAAGGCAGTTGTTAAACAAAAAAATAGAAAAGAAAAAAAAAACACCTTTAGAAAATCTGGTCCCAAGTGGCTCAGCCCACTAGTCATTTGCTTAGAGAGCAGGCTGAGCCTAGGTTCAAAACCGGCTGTGTCATTTGCCAAAAATGTCCAGGACTGCATAGTGACAAACTGACTTTGAGGAGGGTAGGTCAGTCAGGGCTTTCTCATATCACTGCTGTCAGGCTCCCTGCAACTCACAAGGTTCTTGTGAGTTGCTCAGTGAAGCAGCACCTATCCTCCAAAAAATGCCCACTCTGCTTTACTGCGCTGTGTGACTTGTGTGACTTGTGTGACAGTGCAAAAAATGTGCTGCATGCAAATGCATCAAGATTGCAACAGTCTCATTCCAGTGGTCCTGCATGCATGCAAAAGTTGTCGCAATAAGACGAGCCCCAGTTTGGTTAATGTTTCCAGCTCAGACAAATAGTAAAAATATGCATACTGATTACTTTCATGTTCAGAATTAAATAGTACTTTTTGAATGCTTCCCATATGTGGCAAATGATCAAATAAGAAAATGTAAGTGCTTACTGAATAAAAATAACATTGGGGAAAAAAAAATCAGTATGACATTCAGTAAAAAATTTGAATTAAACTAACAGTATTGGAACAGCAGAGGAAAAGGGAGTGGTTATATGTACTCACAGTATTAGTGTCGATGAAAAACAGAATACCAATATGGAGTTGCACACTGCCCCAATTTGTGATGCATATTATTTTTTTTTTTCAGTTATCAAAGTTGGATAGTCCAAATGTAGTTGGCCACTGTAGCTTTTTTCATCCAAACTTGCCAAATCTGACAAACTACATTACATTATAGGCATTTGACATATGCAGTTATCCAGGGCAACTTACATCAGTTTTTTTTTTTTTCATTTTATTTTTCAATAACACTGCTATTCATTTATACAGCTGGATATTTACTGAGGCAATTGAGGGTTAGGTACCTTGTCCAAGGATACAGCAGCAGTGCCCCAGCGGGGAATCAAACCAGCAACCTTTCGGGTATGCATCCTGCTCCTTAACCATTATGCTGCACTGCCGCTCAATTGTTATGCGCAACAATAGACTCAAAAAGCATGTAAAGGATATTGTTCATATTTCTGCATTTGTTCTTGTTGGGTTTGCTACAACATGCAAAACATGTGATAGCTGTTAGCTGCAACAATGTAATGGAGAATCTAACTGTAGTACTTCACAAGCGCACCTTAATTTAAGTTCCTAGAAAGAATGCCAACAATCAAGGGAAAGCTTTTGTTTGTTTTCATCTAGCGACACCAGTTAATGAATCGTTGTATCATCTTACATGTGTGTTTGTCTGAACAGGGTAAGAAAACACTTCTATTTACTTCATATTTATGATGTGGATGAAACCTGGTAAAATTACTGGCTAGCAAAATCATCTGTATCAGTTTAGGAGTACCTCTAAATTTGAATTTGACAACATAATCATCCCCAATCCAGTGTAATAATGTACATACTGTTTTAAGCAGTGTAGCCTATATCTAACTGACCCCATGCGACCCTGTTTAAAAATAAAGAAAAGAAATAGCTAGCTTAAGTTTTATTGTCAACCAGGAGTCGATAAGGAAAACTGTTCGCCAGTCTGCTAATGTTAGCTACCTTACAGCTAGCTATCTAAATGTATTAAGGTTTTCCTTTAACAGGTATCTGTCTAACCACCACAATTGTTTTACAAGACTCATCTGTTCAATATGAAGCCTTGAAATAATATATTGCGGCAGTTATTTGGGTTTAGAATTTAAAAATGCATTACCTTTTGTTGTCCCTATTCACAGCTCACAACGCGGAGTCAAGATGCTCAGGGTGAGCTTGCAGCGCGGTCTACTGGCAAATTTTGTTTTGCGCTGGCAAGTTGCTCGGAGGTCACGTGATAGCGGCACTTGTAATCACGTGAAAGGCACTATTCTGCTAAAGGCAGCATTGTCCAAATCGAATAATTCTTTAGTAAGGTCCGATAGCGTTAATGTCTGTATGTTATGATAATACTACGAGATTAAAAACTCGTGGTTGCCAATTGATTTAAATCAACCGTTTAAGCCCAACTGTGTCTTTGTAGCACAAAGTGTGTTCTTTAAAGGGAAAATGTACAAACTGCAGTTTTGATTCAGCAATAGCCAAGGTTTCCCACATTTAACTGAGTTCCATCAAGAGTCCAGTATACATGGGTTTGGAAGGTAGTCAGACCCCTTCACTTTTTGCACATTTGTTATGTTATAGACTTAATGTAAAAGGGATGAAATGTATTCTATTGCTGTCAATCTAGACACAATAACCCATAATGACAAAGCAAAAACTTTAGCCAGGGACAGCTGGTATAAATGGGCTAACAGGGCTAAGCCCTCCCTATCTTTTACGATAAAGATGAGAAAATTATTGTTAAAAAACCTTAGAACAGATTTAAAAAAAAAATTGGTGGAACCTAGAGTAGCAACAGCACCATGCAGCTCTCTCTCTCTCTCTCTCTCTCTGTCACACACACACACACACACCATTTGACTATTTTTCTCTGTACACATTAGCACATGCCATTTTTAACAAAAACAAAATATGCAAGAATGATAGGCTATATGATCTGTCATGTAGCCTACAATGTCAGAAAAGGGTCCACCTAGGGATGCACTACAAAACGTGTTCCAACTGTAACGACTGCCAATAGATACTGCAACTGTTTTTATCACAACCGTTTTGCAAGACATTGAGTCAAACATCATGTCCCGAATAAAACAATTTGGTAACCACAGCAAAAATAACGGTCATTATAGAAGAGAGACAGGCAATAGGCCTATGTAGACAGGAAAGCTAAAGGAAACGTGTGTTATGGTCTTTTATAGGCTTGGGCCTACCTTATTTGAAGATAAGCTCACATCGACGACCTTTCTGGGACGCAAACAGGTTAATCACCATGTCACTGAAGTCCGGTGATTTTTGGATGAAGTCCGAAAGACTCGAATAGTTCCTAATAGTGGCTAGTCACAAGCAGAGCTGGCCATTCTTTGAGGTATATAATCCGAACAAAAAATATACAGCACCAATGAAAAAAGTTGAATTATCCTGATTTTTTAATGTTCAACTTGCTAGATCGATAAGCTAAATTTGAAGAACAGTCAGAGATTTATTTAACAGAGTATTTCCCATCATTTGGCTACCGTTTTTAAAAGCTTTGAGGGATAGGTCCAAAATCACCTCTTAAGCCTTCAATATATCATCACTATGTTAGATTGACTGATAGCTATTTGACAATACTAGCTAGCTAACGTTGGTTGACAAATAGCGAAAAGGTTATCTAGCTAGAGAGCTAGTGATAGCTAATGTCAGCTATTAACTAGCTACCTATTGACAGCCACTCTTTTTTTAGCCACTACTTTTGCCGTGATCATGTGATTATTAGAAGAAATGTGCAAAACAGACAGTCAATAGATGTCAGTTACTTGTATTCTAAATGACAAATATATAATCTGATAGAGTAAATGATCTAGTTTCGCTGGACTTTCTCAGATACTTTCCGATGGAAAACGGCATTCAAATTAACCGGCACGTGACCGCCTGAGACTTCCGGGTACTGGGCTGAATGAATTTAGCTCAAATGATCAGCAAATCAAGGGGGCGTGCCACGACAAATGTCACCGCCAAATCCCAATATAGGGGGGAAATAGATCTTTTGCAGCCGTTCCCTTAGTTTAAGAGAAGTCTGCAAATCTGACGAGGCACTTTGATGCAAGAGGTACATTTTCGAACACATGACCCTTGAAGAAACAATCTTCTGAAAACAACACAGAAGACATGCTATAGGTAAATACTGCAAAAAGCATACATAAAGGAAGTGCAAGAGAGTTGCATAAATGTTTCTCCAATGTCCAGTATAAATGCAATGAAAGAGCAACAATGGTCTGTGGCAACAGCTCACTCACAGAGTCTGTTTTTGAGAACTTGGGCTTTCTTAGAGAGCGTGTTGCCATCCAGCTCCATCACAACTTTCTGGAGCACTTCAAAAGAGTACTTCAGCTCAGGAGGATAGTTGAGGTTCAAAGCATACATTAGGCCAAATAACATGGCAGCAGCTAATGCAACGTTGTCCAGATCATGCAGTACCAGCTGGCATTCCAAGACAACCCCAATGTCCTCTGGTATACTGGTGGCATCATGTATGACAATGTATATTCCCACCATGGTCTCCTCAATGGATCCTTGGAAGAGGGCTTCATCTTCTGCCTGCAGAGTGCACAGTCACAAAAGGAACAGAGTGAGATCAAAATAAGTAAGATCAAACAAAAACATTAAATATATACACTTGAAATATTATACTGAATGTCTGCACTAACTAATAATATACAAATCTCTAAATCCCTGTGTTTGATAAGTACATTTGGTCATTTTTAGTACTTCATTTAAGCCTGTTTGTTGTCTGATCTGCTCCTTTCTGCCCTGTTAAATTTTTGTTACTGCATTATGCTTTTCATACAAATGCAACACTTCCTGTATCTGTTTCAAATTAAAAGCCCTCTAGCTTTTCAGTGAATAGAATCCCTTCATTTATTAACAAGGCTTTAACTGTGAAACATTTACAGGAATGTGTTGTGGAAAATTCAGAGGCTTGCCTCACAGTACTACAGATGTAACTACTGCCATTTTGCGGCACTTTTGCTACAAAATACAGTTTGTATAATAACTAAAAGGCACCTGTCAGTGAATGTTTATGTATTTAAAATATATGAAATTTAAATTATTATATTGTATGTCTATTAAATGGCATATCACAATGTAATTAACTAACATTTTTATTATCAGTTAATCTGAGGATTATTTTCTCAATGAATTGTTTTGTCTATAAATGACAGAAAATACTGAAAAATGCCCACTGTTACATTTCCCACTTCACAAGATAACATCTTTAAATTGTTTGTTTTATACCACCAACAGTCCAAAAGACCAAAACATTGAGTTTTCTATCATATATGATAAAGGAAACCATAATTTTTCTACATTTGAGAAGCTGAAAACTGAAACAATTAACTGATTATCGAAGCCACTGCAGAAAGATTTTTGACTAATCAATTTATTGATTAATTGTTTCAGCTCTACCACAAGGTATATCTAAAGCGTAGTAAACTCTGCAAGAGAAAATATCTTTAAGGTGTTTCATCCCTGATATCTCATAATTTAACGTCATCATTCATTTGGAGTCATGTTTCTGGTCACCTGAAATTTTAACCTACTGGTCGTGTAAATGTAAAACTGGATATTCATCAAAATCCAGAACATGAATGAATGAATAAAATTAAAGTCTTTCTTCCATATACTGTGTCTGAGTCTGAGTGTATATAACAATACTGCCAAAATTGACCCATTTTGAGATCACTTTTTTTTAAAATTCAAGATCACTACCATATTGATATCTGACTCACTGGTTGTTCTCTGTTGTTTCAATAACTAGGTATTGTAGTCCTCAACAAAATAATTTTGAGATATTTTTATATTTTGTTGTTTTGTATAATTATACTCACCACGTACTCTCTCACTAGATTTGCTGGGTCCTCATTGAGGTACACACACAGCCCCTTGAGAACTCATTCCCCAAAATGCATTCTTACTTGAGTCACATGTGCCAAAATGCTCTGGAGATGCTTGCCTATCTGTCCGCCTCTCTTTTCAAATAGCTTCAGAAGTTTGTCAGATAGCACATCTAGCTGTGAGAGAAATCTCGATTGCAGGGGCATGGTGGTAATGCGCTTAAATTCTGCATTGATCTGAAAACAAGAATTATCACAGACATAAAAATACTTATTTGATCACTTCATTTTCTAATGATCTTATGATTGTACTTGTTTACAATATCATTTACCCCACTCAATATTTTGTTTTGCTGCTACAATAAGATGGTTTTTAGTTAATGTATGTGTACACTGATTGAAAATCCTGGGTCAACAGTACCAGTTGAAAACCATATTTCTGTGAATTTCCTTTGTAGGCTAAGCCAAAATATTCAAAGAAAACATGACCAAGTTCAACTTTGGTGATGGGACATGCCCCAGGCAGCAATAGAAAGCATGCAAACAAGGACAAAAATGTGAACAATGAATAATTCTGAGACCCAACAAAAATTGAAAGTTAGGTCGAGAAATTAATTTTAGTCCAGTGTTTCATTTTACAGTTTGGCCAGCAACATGGGTGAAGCTTAATTAGCTATAGCTGATTGAATCCACCAGTAATACTTTTAAGTTCAACCTGCAAACTAGAAAGTGGTGGCTAAAAATTAGAAGCCTAGGTAGGATGTAGCCCACATGTATATATAACATATAGTACAGTGGAACATACTATGGTTAGTACAATATGCAAAAACTCCCACAGATAATATGGCACAACAAATACACCCAGAATGTGGAGAAAAAAAGTAATGAGCCATGAAAAAATGTAATTCAGCATGTATATTACGCAACAAGTTTTAGTATCCCTTCACCACCAAACAGAACCACAATATTGCATGTATGTCAAAAAAGAACTTAAAGGCAGAATGAGCAGGATTTGTTGGTTGCGGTTTGTAAACAACATTCAAAGTTAGCCTGTCCTCCTTGGCTCCTCTTGGATGCATGCTTACAATCTAGCACCTGGTCGCTATGTCCCACCTTCACAACCTGCACGCTGTTATTGGTTGGGAGCTACACACCCACTGCCAAAAGGCTGACGCACTGCCACACACTTCTAGTGGGTCATAAGTAATGACTGAGAGGGAGTCATTTTGTATCTATACATTGTTCTTTAAGGAAAATCCTCTGACTTGAACTGTTAATTAGCAGTCAGGTGGTTGACTAACCTTTTATGACGATATGCCTTTTTAAGGTCACCATGTGGCTTGATCCAACCATATAATCGGCCAGTGGATAGGTGTCAGTCAGTTCACTGAGTGCCACAAGCTTTATTTATCTTAACGGTGACCAACTTAGTTCAAAGGCTCTGTAGTGTGCACTGTACCACCCACACAGCACTTTCACAATGAGGAACAACTCCTCATTTATAACACACATCTGAATAATTTCATAAAACGCTGGCAATCCACTTGCGGAGCCATAGTCAACTATCATACCTTTGCTGTAGGCTATGCCACTACTTGATGCATTCTTAGCAAGATGCACTTCAGATGTGTTGGGGTATTTTAAGACCTAATAGCCTGAGCCACTTCCTCTTTCAGTACATCAACTGGAACTGTGGACGCACCGGGTACATCAAGGCTAGATTTACCATAGGATGGTGAGTTTATGTGGAAAGCAATCATAAGATGATGTTTTGAATCCAAAGTCAGAAGTACATTCTTAAAGCAACTTGTGTGCTTTACAATCTGCTTAATGAAACTATGTTTGGCTTCAAATCACATTGTCCAGAGTGCGACAAGAGGGCCAAAACACCTTATCATCTGAGGGTAGTGCTCAAGATAGCGGTGCTTGGGTAGAAGTCTGACACCAGGGAACAGCTCTTGGTACCTCTCTCTGTGCTCAACTATTTTGCTTTCAAGGTATGATAAGGATTCATCAGTATGCACGGGAGCAACAATTAACTAGGGCATATCATATAGCAGATTTCCATATTTGGAGAGGTGTTTAAAAAGCTCTAAAGGGAACACAAATTTACAAATGCAGAGTCACTGGAAATTGTGAAAATCACTAAAGAAAAAGCCAAAGGTTTGTACAGTCATGCGCCGCTTAACGTCCATTCGGACAACGTCCGTTCGCATATATGTCCGTAGTCCCATAAGGTTATAATAAAGTTTAAAATCCCGATCGCAGAACGGGATGTAGTGGACTTAGTGAAGGCAACGCTTCCTGCACGCAACACGTCTATCTCATGTCTCATGGAAATAAAGCCATTGCACTGCCAGGCGTATAATCGTAAAGTAGCTACATAGTATACCATTGTAAGATTATAGTGCTTCTAACTTCTGACCAGACATGGTTCAGAATCAGAGAACTGTTAACCTGATGGCCTTATTATCATAGTTACAAAGGAAGCTCCACACCTTGGTGCCACGCTACAGTTGGAGCCAAGAGCAATTGATTAAGGCAGGCAGCAGACATCGAGTCTAGCATACAACCGGGAGTGGGCAATTGGCAACCATCACCACACAAAGACGCGGTCAGCATCAAAGGATCCCGCTTTGCATTGGGAACATAGGTTGATGCTGCAACAGTGTAAAACCTATTGTTTGTTGCCATTTGTTTCATGGTATAAAAGGCCGATCACGGTAACAGTTCTCTGAGTTAAAGCTTCGCAGGCAGAGATGCTGCCGGATTCCATCGCCGAATAAAGCTTTTTCTCCAAGCGCGCTTTTGGTCCGGTTCGTTTACTTTTAAAATTAGAACAAAATCCAACACCATATAATACATATGTCTTGATATTCATAATAAATGCCTGTGTTGATGTCTTATGTAACATGTGTACTGTACTGTACTTTCTATCGTTTTAATGTGAACTTTGCATACTTACAATTAAAAAGTTTTCCGTATAACAGGGTATGCTTTGACTCGTAAGCAGCAGCATCGTGCCTATTCCATATAGGTTTGCTAAGTACATAGTATGGTGTTTGCACAACGTCCAAATCACATAACGTCCTATTTCACAGAACGTATTGTGGACGTTAAGTGACGCATGGCTGTATACCAAAATCTTTTTATTTGAGGAACACCTGGGTATAGTTCCTTAAAAGCCAAACCAACCTGTATCATTGCCTACTTATTAATGACACGAAGCAGCAATGTGTTTGCATCAGTTAGCTCAGGGAAAGCTGGTTTGTAAGGTAGCTACAATGACTGACAAAACATAGCTGACTGCCAGTAGCAACTTTGCAATTGTGAACATTTCCTTGCTAGCCTAATATGAACATCTAGCTAGCTAGCTAGTGTGACAGAGTGCCGTCACTACGGTTGAGTATGTGCTCTGACTGCCATACCAACGAGCCAGACTCTCTGGCGTCGCGGTCAAAGTCGTATGTTTGGTACCCCGTAGACCGGGGTTCGAGGCCGGGTGGGGTGACTGCTCTCGCCCTTCCCTACAAATGGTATCAGTAGTGGGATGGCTTGTCGCGAGGCCATCGGAGGCGTGCCCGGTGTGCGAGTCTGCCCTCCCCTTCGGGAAGCGCGCCCATGCGCTTCATGCACTATGGCGTCCCTCACGCATTCTCTTGCCGTACTTCTCCCATCCCAGGGTGCCCCACTCACCAGTGCTTCACCCATCTCTGGGGTCCCTCACACCATGCTTCACCCATCTCTGGGGTTCCTCACACACCGGGGTCAACTGAACCTGGGGGTCCCTCATACGGCTCACACACCGGGCACACCTCCGATGGCCTCGCGGCAAGCCATCCCACTGCTGACACCATTTGTAGTGAAGGGTCAGAGCAGTCACCCCCCCCCCCGGCCTCGAACCCGGGTCTACAGGGTACCAATCATGCGACTTGCGAATCATGTGACCGCAACGCCAAAGAGCCTGGGATGGGAGAAGTATGACAGAGGAATGTGCGAGGGACGCCATGGTGCGCTTCCCGAAGGGGAGGGCAGTGTGACGGAGTGTCGTCACTACAGTTGAGTATGTGCTCTGACTGCCATACCAACAAACCTGGCTCTTTGGCGTTGCGGTCAAAGTCGCATGGTTGGTACCCTGTAGACCCGGGTTTGAGGCCGGGTGGGGTGACTGCTCTCGCCCTTCGCTATAAGGTCCAATCAAAAATGGGAGAAACCTCAGAAAGCTCCAGTTTTCATGGGCATTGCCTCCAATAGTTTTCCGACCCAAGAGACTCTGTGGTACAACTTGTTTTGTCTGACCATTTATAGGGGAAAGCCAATATAGCTTTATTCAGGTCATCTAATGTAAATAACTTCTTTGATATCATTGATGCAGTGAGCCAGCTCGACTGGCACAATACCCTCAAATGCATCATGAGCAATGTCAGGAGGAAAACCAGAGACAACGTGAAAATGAGACAGATTTTTGGTTAAAACACACTCTCCTTTAACTCCAAAGCAATGGGCATTATTCTCAAGAGCTGCTTTTACATCATCAGCATACACCTCTTTAGTTTTCAGGCTGAAACACCAGATGCAACACAGTCAGACCTAATATCACAACTTTTTGCAGTGCAAAACCGACAGAAGATATCACCTGTAAAACTTTCATTGAAGCCTGCAATACTGTGCACCCCCAAGGTTTCAGCCACAACACTCTACACTGCACCTCTAAGAGACTTGCCTAACAAAGGAACATACACACCATGCTCCTCCAGAGTTTTAAGATCATGCAGAAGAGGTTCTAACACTTTGTCATAACCATATATTTTTGCATCAACACTTTTGCAAAGTATTTGTAGCGGCATACCTAGACTGTGGAACTTTTGTGGCATGTTAGCCTTGAGCCTTGCTTAAACTGGTGAGAAACCCCCCTACAACCACATCAAATAGACACTACAGGACTTGGCCAGGCCAGCCAACCAGTGACTACTGAGGGCAGTGTGCTGCCCAATGGGAGTGCAGAGGGGGAGGTGACGAGCAAGGAGAGAGATGACGATGAGAGAAGATGGCGGCGACCAGGAGAAACTCACGTTAGACAGCACCCTACAAAAAAGATCCGAGTAAACATCTGAAACGTTTTTAAATTACACCTAATTTGCATTGTCTTATTTTGAAGTGTCAGGGGGTCGACAGCCACAAATGCCAACGTAGATCCACCCACCACAGATGACCAGGACACATTTACATTTATTCATTTAGCAGACGCTTTTATCCAAAGCGACTTACATAGGTTACAGTTCTTTACAATGTTATCCATTTATACAGCTGGATATTTACAATTGTGGCAATTGTGGGTTAAGTACCTTGCCCAAGGGTACAGCAGCAGTGTCCCAGCGGGGATCGAACCGGCAACCTTTCGGTTACAGGTCCTGCTCCTTAACCATTATGCTACACTGCCGCCACACCTGTACTCCTGACACAGGAGTACAGGTAAAAAAGCTTTATTACAAGTAAAAAAAACAAAAAACAAAACCCAATTCATGCAGGGACGGCTCACGCTCTGCTGACCCCACCCCTCCTAACCTTGCCCCCCCCCCCCCCCCCCCTTCTCTATGGCGGCCCTTCCCTCGTCCGGCTCTCTCCTCACACGGCCGGCGTCCATAGCGAGATTGCCCTCCCCACACACAGCACAGCAATATCAGACACCCCACGCCAACCCTGTGCACACACACGCACTCCACACCGTGACCCCACAGACTCGCCTCTGGCACAGGCTCTGGTTTCAGAAACGAGAGGGGAGGGGTACTACCCGACAGGGAGGAGTGGATCCTCATACACGCACGCACACGCGCAAACAAAAACAAAGGGTGGGACGCAACTTGGCCCGCGCCGCTATGCCGGGCTCCGCTTGCGTCCCAAAATAAAAAACAAAACCAAAAAAAAAAAAAGAGAGACGGTGTGCTGCTGATGCCCTTGGTCCAGACCGCTCCCTCCCGACGCTGATGTTCGCCACTCGTCCTTCTCGCGCAGCTCCGGAGCAGGCGTTATGGCCACGCTGGGGGAAAACACAGCGGCACGAATCACCCGCTCTGCTAGGCTGAGCAGACTGCAATAAGGAACGCACACAATTAAATGGCAACACCGCCAGTCACGTTCCTTACTGCACAGGGGGACCGCCCCAATTCGCCTCCTGCCCAGCCTGGGGTGCCGCCGCTCCAGCCTCGCTTCCCTTCTCCCGCTGGCTTCCGCTGCTTTGCCTGCCCCGGGCGTCACTCCTGGAAGCGGTCCGGATCTGCAGCGCTCCGCCGTCACTCACTCCTCACTCCCGCACCTATTAAAAGAGATCCCCTCCTGGGATCTCACCCCGATACACTAAGAAACAAAACCGAAACTTATCCAAAATATTCCCAAAAAGAAAGAAAAACCCGGCCGAAAATGACAATCGAAATCAAACCCAAAAATAACCAAACGCAACAAAAGGAAATCAAACCAAAACGAAATTAATCCCACTAGTTACTAAACGTGTGCAGTGAGTTTAGCTGTAATAAAATTAGTTCGTCTCTTACGAAGATCAACCTACAGCCAGCACGCAAGGAAAGCAAGCCCGGCGCCACTACCGGCGGTAGCCTTTGATGTTCCTGCCCGCTCCCTCTCCCTCTCCCTCCTCCCCTTAGCACTGACGGTGTGGTCTGTGAGTATTGCCCTGCCACATGAGACTCTCCGCTGTCAGCGAGCATTGGATACAGTGAGGAGTTAAACGCATCGGAGTGCTAGAGAAGATATTGTAATTTCGCGAACTGCTTACTGCACTCCGACTGATGAGTGATAAGACACTTCTAAGATTCTCAGAGTTAAATGAACACTGTGAATGACTGTTGTATTGTACTGATCATCTTTGCACTATAAATGGGCTTATTGTTTGATATTGTGTTAACCCAAGCATGTGTGTGGGAACATTGTAATTGCAAAACTTGCTGATATTCATTTTTGTTTGGTAACAGTTGATTTTTGTGGCTGCCTTTTCAATGTTTGGGTTAAAGCGTAAAGGGCCCTGTGTTAAGGTTATGGGTCATTTAATGGTTGAAATGAATATCTATTATCTGGGTTGAAGTGTTCCCCTTCTTTTTTTTTTTTTTGGTTAGTAAGAGTAATCCTCACCGGTGAGTAGGAAAGGTGGTTTATTTCCGTTGACTCGTGAGCATTTAAGGAGGACCAAATATTTAAAATACTGGAACCTGTCTTTTGTAATTGAAAAATAAATTTAATTTTTCTGAGCCTTATAATACATGTTTGGTTCCACAACTTACATATTGCAAGAAAAATAGATGCTAAAGATGAGTGAGAGCCAGGTGGCAAGTTACCTAGTACCCAATAAACACCACAAAGCTTGTGTTTCTTGCGAGAGGTGCCTAAGGGATTGCAGGTCTCAAAATCGTCCACATACAGATGCAGTGATATTCGTAATTCCTCAGTATTCAAAAAACTGTTGTCTTTAAAATGCAAACCATCTTTGGGGGACCTGAATTCAAAACAGGGGTCAAGTTCAATGACCTGCTGTCCTCTATGATTTTCAATAATCTTATCAAGAATGACTTTGCAATTTAATATTTGCTGCAAGGATTTCAACAGTGGGACATACTGAAAGGTGTGTTTTTTATGATCAAGTATGTAGGTAACTGGTTACACAACACTGAATTTTTCCTTGTAATATTGTTTACGTTGATACGAAGTGCTAAGAGGGCCGCCTTTTTCAATTGCTCTATGAACTGGGTTAGATGAGCAAACTGCTGTGGTGATTTCAGTAACTACAGAGTCATTAACTTGGAGGTTGTGATGCTCAAGGATCTCACTTACAAAACCTCTTGATAGTGGGACTGATGCAGAGCTTAGTAAGTAGTAAAGTTCTACTAAATACTCCAACTTCAACAAGGCTGCTGCAAGCTGCTGCTCAGTTATATTTGGGAGTGCCTTGTGTTGATGTTTCCAATCTAGGGATGCACCAGAAACTTCCCCTTCCACACACGCCTTGTCCTGGCAATCAGCAAACGAATCATGTAATTATGGTGATGCTAATGTAGTTGTTATCACAATACCAGGTATAAAATCAGTTAGGGTGTGAGGTGTGTGTCGGCGACTCTTATGAGACTTAAAGGTTCCATAAATACTTGTTTGAAAATTACAGCCAACAAACATGCAAGAGACATTTTCATTTCTCCTCAGATGTGTGTTGATATGAACAAAGTACTCCCTTTCATTACATAAATTCTTGCATTTACATAAGTGACAGCTGAAAGAAGACAACCCTTTTTGAGTCTGACTAACTTATGCACTCTACTTTGATGTACAATTTAAGTATTCCATGTCTTAAATGTGCATGGACATTTCAAATATGTGCATGGATAGCGAATTGTGCATCTAAAATGTGGATGTTTGAGTTTGTAATGGTTAAGTAGTTCAGACCTACCTGCAACTGCTACTGAACACCCCTTACACTGCCACATTCACTGGGGGGAGAGAGAGAAACAAATGGGAAGCCAGCCAACCTAACACACATCCAACAGTTTTCCTCACAGAATAGGTCAACAATGCTTCATAGTTACTCTTTATTATAATTTCTATCCATAAACTCAATTTTCAGTTTATTAGGTACACGTAGCTAAAACAAATGCAGCAACATTGTCATACCCAGGAGTTTTGAAAGTCAAGTCAAGTAAATCAACAAAAGCATCTCAATACTCCCCATTTACTACAGAGCCTTTGGAACAGTGGTCAAACCAAAGCAGAGGTCAAGTCTCAACACCAATTACCTATCCAGAAAAAAGATATATTATTTTAAATTATTTTATTATTCACACTGGTTGATGAAGCTTAAGATAAATTATTTTATTTCCTGCTTGTGACTCAGCTCATCCAAGTAAGTTGAATTTAAGTTTAAAATTATATAAAATGATAAAAAGCATTTGAAAAATAGCAAAATATGTTGCCTTCACAAAATTAAACTTGATTTATTTCATTTTACAAACTGCTTTGGTGAAGTTTCACAGCAATCATTTTATTTCCTGCTCATGTAAATCTCAGACAGCACATCCAAGTGTTATTTCGAACACATTTTATTAAGCATTAAATACAATTAATAAGGTCAAGGCCTTATCCAGAAAAAAAGATATATTGTTTTTGAATTATTTTACTATTCCCACTAGGTGGTGAAGCTTTAGAAATATTATTTTATTTCCTGCTTGTGACACTGCTTAGCACAGGACATTCAAGTGTTAATTCAAACACAGAAACATTTGTTAAGAATTACATAAAATTAATAATATTAAGGAAAATGAATAATACTCTCCTCTACTACAGAGCTATCTATACAATAGCAAAATTTAATGTTATTTTGAAAAAATGTCATAAAAAACAGTAAGTGGTATGTAGGTTTTTCCAATGGTAAAATTGACACAGTCTACATAACTACAAAATTGATTAATCAAAATTTATTTGTTGTTGTGTTCAGATTTATACAGCCAGTCCATGTAATCTGTAAAGGTGATACAGACATACACGCAGAATAGTTCATCTCAGTAATTCATCTCTTCTACATGAACTAACTGGACATGAAGCGAGGAATCCGTGTGAGGCATATATCTAGTGTAAATAACTAGTGCCTATTGGCTCTCCTCTGCCAGTAATCAAAAATTCAGTTGCACTGCACCTCATTTATCTGAATGTACCGTTTGCCTCTCATTTTCCAATTTAGAAAAACAGAAAATTAAGTTTCCCGACTTTGTAAAGTGCTGCGCTAATTAATTAACGTGGAGCAAATGTATGATATGATCAATCACTGTCAGCTGCTGCTCTGAATGAGACTGATCCTGACAGTCTGACACTCCTTATCTCATTATCAGTTCAGTTATCAAAGTGGTCTACAGTTCCCTTACTCGCCGAATGTGTGTCCTTTGCTGTGAAATAAAGCCGTTTTGCTTTTCTTCTTAAGGCTGATATCATATTTCATCATGGTATCATAATTTTTTCTCTGAGGTTAATGTGGATGGACTTCAGTCAAGCCAGGCGCCTGCACTGTAAAAAGCTGCAGTAAACTAATGCCGCCAGTAGCAGCTTTTCAAGAATGATGCTTACCAAAACTTGTCATGGAGACCTTGACATTCCACACCGTGGGATAGTGGACATGCCTGGCAATGCGTCGGTTATAACTCCCCCCTCTCCCCACCAAATTAGGCTAACCGTTAACTTCATTGTTCTTAATCTTAATAACCCTCTGGAGAGCAACAATTACAAAACTACAAAAAACTTCAAAACTACAAAAAAAACAGGTTCAACTCATTGGCCCTGGCCATGCAGTCCTCTCTCACACAGCTGCTGGTCTGGTTGTAGCCGGTGATTCTCCTCATGCCGTTCCACACGTCCCTTGTGTTATTCTGTTGCAGCTTGCACTCCATCTTCCTCCTATAGGCGTCCTTGCCTTTGTTATTTGGGAAACATTGTACTGTGCGAGTGGGGATGACGTTGTCCACACAGAAGTTGATGTAGCCCGTGATGCATTGAGTAAGCTCTTCTACATCCTCTCCGTGAGGCTCAGTCAGAGCCTCCCAGTCAGTAGCCTCAAAACAACCCCTGAGAGCCTCAACTGCATCACGTGACCACCTCCTGAATGTCTTGGTGGTTGCAGGTTGCCGCTGGACAAGAGGCTTATACTGGGGTGAGAGGTGGACCAGGTTGTGATCCGATCTGCCAAGTGGGGGCAGGGCTGTGGAGCTGTATGCGTCTTTAGCGTTGGCATACAGTAAGTCCAGGGTTTTATTGTCTCTGGTTGGACAGTCAACAAACTGAGTTAAGCTAACAAATCAATTGGCTTGTTATGTAACGTTAGCTTTTCGTTTTACCTCAGTTTGACAGTCAGCTAAGTAAAGCAGACTGATTTTTAAAACATTTAAACATCCAGGTCAAAGGACAGATCAGATAGCGGCGGAGTATGTCCGAATTGTGTCCTTACTACTCGCTTGCATACTCAATAGTACGTACTACAGTAACGGTCGGGTAGTAGCTATGTTCTTAACTGAAGGTAGTGCATACTGACTATTCGGATGCAGCTTTTGTCTTCATTATGCAAATGAGGGGGCTGTCATTCAAGGTGTGTCATGGGGTCAACTTTCCGCCTATTGGTTGATCGACATCAGAGTGCATAGATCAACCATACCTGCCTTGCTCCCACACCGGTGGCCAGGCCCACTATAGAAATGGCTACTTCCAGTCAGGAGATCACTAGAGAATTGAGGCGCTTAACTGATCTAGCTAAAAATAATTCTGTCAGTCTGGACTAGGGCTGGGTATCCTTTTAAATTTTTTTCGGTATCGGTGCCAATACCGGTACCTGGAATTTGGTGCCGGTACCAAAATGATACTTTTTTCGGTACCTCATTATGCTCTTTGTTGCATAAACTAATGTTAATTAAATAAACGAGTTCACAGCACTGAACTCTAAGATATGGAAAGAACCTAACTGCTTCCCTTTCCCAAAGTTGCAGAAACCATGGCGTCCAGTGCACCACACCACGTCAATTTTCCGTTGACCCTAAAGGGGATATTCCTGCCTTTTTCTACCAAACAAAGGGGTTTACAGTCATATTTTCAATCCATTTACAATAATAATGCCCAAGGTAGGTAGCTAATGCTAGCTAGCAATGATTTGTGAATCTGTGTGAATCCGTCAGAGAAAATGCGGGTTATGAAAAAAATTATTTCATTTGTAGCAAGCGAATAACGTGTAATTGCCACAAAGTTGGAAGCATTGTGGTAGAAAACCTCTCCCAGTCCAGGCCAATCGGACTGGAGGCTCCCTCCACACTTTGATACCTTCCGGAAAATAATAAGTCCTCACAGAGTCTGATGTAATCATGGTTGTTTGGTTTATTGCATATGGTGATCAATCACATACAGTAAACCGGGTTGGTCCGCGGAGCAACAGGTGTATATGCGGTGTGTATTCACAAACACTCCCCAATCACTCTTTTCTCACTCCTCCTATCCCAGACCACAATTTCCAACTCCTCCCAGGCTCCTCCTTCAAGATCATCCCATTTTCCATTTAATACACCATTATTTAATTTTTAAGCTGTTACATGTACCCCGCCTGGAAAGTCCCATAAACTCTATAGTCATTAATTGTATATTATTTTTAAGCATAACACTTCTGAAATTTCCCATTATTTCCACTCCACACCTATATGATTTTTAAACATAATTAAATAATACACAGCATGTATACCTGGAATATTACCATTATTTCCAGGCCCACATTTAAATAATAAAAAAGGTTAAGTAACTCAATTAGCCAGACCGCGGTGCTGCAGTCTGTAAGAAGGCACACAGATATCTATGTGCCATAAGCTACAAAGTAAGAGCTTAAAACAAAGGGTTTGTGTAAGAACTAGGCCCCCTCTGGACACGGCCCAGGAAATGGGCTGCGAGAGCAAGACAAAGAAGAATTAAACCCCGTGAAGAGGGGCCGTTGGCTCAGCACTACTATGATGGGCAACTATGACAAACTGCAGTAAATCCACATATAGTTTGCAAGCATTTGCCAGTAGATGTCAGCTAGGTAAAAGCAGGCAATCAGCTCTTTTTTTCTAGCTGTATGACTCCTAAAAGAAAATATAAAACTAAAATGGATTGCATATGTTAAAAGGAGTAGGGGCATGTCAGGGGGAGAAGATACAATAAGCGAAGGTGGCATGACTGAGTCAGAGAAAAAAGATACAATAAGCGTAGACTGTAAACCAATAGGAGAAGTGAAGGGAGGGCTCATGCTGAAGGCAGTGTTCCTTCTCCAAGGTCACCCACTGTCCTGTAATAGCCCCCAAGATTACCCCCCTAGCAGTGTTTTACAATGGCCTACATGCAATGTTTATGACCTAGGGTAACCCCCAGCATTATTTAGGCATAGAATCACTTTTCAGTAGTAGTGCTTAATGCAAACAATATTTTCCACTATACAAAGTATAATAGAATACATATTAGGCTAACATATTAGATTGCCTGGTTTCCTTATACACTTCCAGACCTCCACATGTACAGTAAAGATAAAGTAAATAGCTAATGTAATATATCAATGACTTCAGTTAATATGTCAATAACTGTGGTTAAAAAGCTAACATCCAGTGGCAATGCTTATGATGTTTGCTGGCAATAACTTATTTCCACCATGTAACAAGCTGAATCGTACCACATCAAGTTTCTCTGGGGGGGTTGTGGGAGTGGCAATACTCATAATTTACATATGGGGTATACACTTTATCAAAAATTTTCCACCACAGCATAGCATTGTCCAAAACGTTTTGGTATGCTGAAGCATTAAGATTGCCCTTCACGTCCTCGTTTTATTTAGTGTTAATATAAAAAGTGACAATGCAATATTTTACTTAGGTTAGATGAGCGCGTTGTTGGTAACCTTACACAACTAAGCTCTGTTTGAACTAATAGTGACGTGACTTTGTCAGTGTCAAAGTAAAGGATTACATACGAACGTGTGTCATTGAAAACTGCTATGCAACATGCCTTAACAGTGAAAGCATTCATGAAATTATGGTATCTTGTTATTGAAATAAGTGTTCATTTCTCAGTCCTCCCAATTGAACCATTTCATCAGATGATAGGCACACCGAGAGGGCTGGTAAAGAGACAGACAGGGCCAGTAAAAACTTTATGGATTTTTTGACGGTCCACCGGCCCACCGATGCGGTGCCCCACTGGGATTTGTCCCGGTATGTCCGATGGCCAGTACAGCACTGGCAGGAGTAAACATGAAATGGGTGGATATATCAAATTATGAGTTTAATTTCACTCTAGAAATCCCATGAAAATGTCACCATTAATGAATTACTTTGTATGCAGGAAACACAGCAGCAGGCTAGAGAAGTAAAGCAGGCTGATGAGGAAATGGGTGCATCTTCAGGGTTTCAGGTAAGGTCCTAATTATGAAATATAGTGTGGAATTACAGGGAGGCATCAGCATTAAAGTTAGTCTTAGGGTGTTCAGCAAATATAACCTTTGAAAGTCAACTTATCTGGTCATGAGTTTATTTTGAAAAAAAAATTCTTACATCAGAACAAGTTGGTTTCATAAGATCCTATTTCCTTCACTCCAACCCTTCAGATGTGGGCTGAAGACATCTTTTCAGACTCTACCTGGACTGACACCCTTGCCATTTTGACCTTGTAAATCTAAGATTTTTGGCTTGTACTTGTTGCTCTGTCTCTTACCTTGTATTTGTAGCACGTTTTTGCCTAGGTAGTATAGCGGTACCTCATTGTCCCAGTGACTGTATTCGATATATGTAACCTTAGATCAGATTAGCTCTGGCTCGCTACACTGACCTTGTGCTCAGCTTCAGCACTATCTGCATTGTATGACCTGTACACATCTTGCCGTTGCGCCTGTTTGCACGCTATATGTACCTTTGTACGTCGCTTTGGATAAAAGCGCCTGCTGAATGAATAAATGTAAATGTAGATTTTACTAATTTTTTGTAATTTACTCAATATTTAAAATTGCCCTCAAAAATAGATTGGACCCCAAGTTTAACCAAGTTTTAACCCAAGTTTGTTTATATGTATCTTATTCATCAATGCATCATTTTATTACACATAGGAAACTCAGAAATCAAGTAAAGATTCCGTAGGGCAGGTTGAGGGAGAAGCAGCTGGACCTTCAGGGCTTCAAGTGAGGTCTTAAAATGATAAGACCTAAATGTAAATGTAAATACTGCGATTAAAAATATGCTATTATGGATTAAATGTAAATGACCAATTTACATGTAATATAACCATGGGGGTGGGGGTGGGGGTGGATGTGGGGGGTAAGGGGTGGGTTGTTGTGTCCCTACCAATGTTGATACCAAACCTACGCCCTTGTGTGATACACCAACTTTGTTAAGTACCGGGCATGACATGGTGACCACCTCTGAGTGTTTACTGATATTCACAGATCATGTGCAAGTCCACTTCATATTTCGGGACATTCTAAAATGATTAACGTGGCTTAATGTTCCAAAACAGCAATCATTGATCACCAAATTTCTCTCGGCCATCTCTTGTCATAAACACTTCCACCTGTCAAAAAATCAAAACCGAAATCCTATGAGTATGGATGTTATCATACATTAAGCGTTTTCCTCTCCATTGACGCCCATTATAAGGAAAAAGCTTAACATAAGATAACGACCATATTCCTTGGATTTCGGTTTTGATTTTTTGATATGTGAAATTTAGTCTTCTTTGATCGATATTTAGGTACATTAAGCCACGTTAAGCTTTTTATGGCAGAAAAGCCTTAATGTTCCTTAATGCAACAGTAGGCCTACACATTTCTGATCACCACCCCAGTATAGGCTGTAGCTGAAGTGATGTCGTAAGAGGTTAAACATGAATATTTCCGTTAAGCTATTCCCAATAGGCCAACTGTAGGCCAGCTGCAAGCAGTGTCTTTATAATGGGTTCCTATGGGGGAAACTTCAATGAAAATGTCAGTGTTTATATTAAACCCATGGTGTCGTCGTATTGGTTCTTGAACATGTTCATGATCAGATACGATCCTGATACGTCACTATTTTGGTCCATAATGCTATGTTAAGCTCTTTCCTTATAATGGGGGTCAATAGAGAAGAAACAGCTTAACGCAAGATAGCTACTCCTTTCATTGGATTTCAGTTTTGCTTTTTTGATAGGAGATAGTATTTATGACATGTGAGATGTCAGACAAATTTGGTGATGATTGATCGCTGTTTTGGGACATTAAGCCACGTTAAGCTGTTTCCTTATAATGCGCATCAATGGAGAGAAAAATGCTTAATGTGAGATAACAACCATACTCCTAGGAGTTTGGTTTTGATTTTTTTGACAGGAGGAAGTGTTTCTGACAAGAGATGTCTGAGAGAAATGTCCAGTACTGTGTCCAGATCTGGGTTTTCCTGCTGATGCTGCTGCTGCTGAAAAAGCTCCTCTGTCCTGATGTCCAGCAGGAAAGAACAAGTGGGACAGGATACTGGGAGGCTTGTGGAACATGCCTGGCTGTATCTTGTACCTTGTTCTGGTGTTTGTAGTTTGTTGCATGGGGTAACCTGTGAAGGGGAGAGGTGGCTGAAGAGTGACCCATTGTTGGGTCTGGTTAGAAGTGAGGGACCAAAGTTGTTCCAGGCATCTCAAATGGTACACAGTTAGAGGTAGTCGGTTTTTAAAATTGTATACATTACACTGTTGCCTATTATAAACAAACATAAATCATGATGTACTATTACATTATACATCAACACAATCCTTATTCAAGCATCACCCAAAGGAGTAACTATTTTACAATATATGTGTAGTTCTTACGATGAAGTATGCTGTCTGCTTTTACATACCAAGAATACCATTAACATTAACTTTTGCTTACTTTATGACTCTGTACTGCTGATAAATTGTACTTTGTCTATTCTACATTATGCACTTACTCAAAAACTTGTAAAATGATTACATTTCTAGCTATTATTTAGAATTTTATATACCAGTTTTATTATATATACTGTAGTAGATTTATACTAGTTCCAGCCAACAAAACCAGAATATACTGTTGTAAATCCACAGTGGTCCTGTTGATACAGAAGGTTTTCAGTTCAATGAAAAATCAACACAAAACAACCTTCCAAGATGCCTTGACTCTTATTTCAAGCGTATATCCTTGAAGCTAATACTTGGACTACCAGTGTCAGTTTCAACACATACAGCTTAGTGGCTTTTAAACAGGTACCTCTAAATGATGCTAACTGTTACTAAGATGTGAAGACCAAGTGTGCAATTAGAGCTAGCTTGTGAGGAAGCTTGCAGTCTGAGAGATGCACCATTGTGATGTGGGAGCTTGACTTTGGAATGTTACACAGTTTCCAGGGGATTTTCACACACATGCATGCTATGCATTCTCCATGCAGGCATATTGTGTGGTTTCATTTCTCTGGGTCCCTGAAGGTCAGACATGAAGGAATGGCGAGAACAATCTTATCATGATCTTTCATCTTACCACAATGAAAGCAGTGTTTAATTACACATTTGTGTGATGAGTGCTGACTGGAATCCAAACTGTAGGTACTAAAAAATGAACAAAGATGGGGATGTGATACAGACATAGCAAGAGTGAGACAATGGACCTCCTTGGATTTCACTCAAATTGCACCTATTTTAGGAATGGCATTTTAGCAGCTAAGGTCAAAAATTGTTGACTTCATATGTCTTCATATTACTGTGTCAGAAAATGAGGAAACATGAAACATGAAGCAGTATTTGCAAATTGGTGACCAGCCCAGATGTTGACAATTTAATTAGCAGAATAATTAGTGGTGTGACAGCAAACCTCAGTGTCTGTCTAGAAGCAAAGACAGTGGATACTGTGTTACTGTGACAATGGATACTGTGTGTGAGAACGTGAAGGAGGTGGATAGGTGGGTCAGAGCTACAGAGCAAAGAATCTGAGATAACGAAGATTAAACTTGTGCTCACCAAGAGCCAGCTGAGAGAGACTATGGATAGGTTGAGCAACAGACTGAGACAAAACAACATAAAAATAGTCAATTTTGCCAAGAGCTAATGAAAGTGGGAATCCGAGAGCACCAACTGCACTCAGTCCAAACTCTGTCCTTTATATCAGGATGTACAGTTCATAAGAATGAGGTCTTGTGTGATTGAAAAAGTTCTTGCACTATCTCTGAATCTTTCTTTGCTGAACTCTTGAGAGACTCTTTCCTGTACCTCTTTCTCAGTTATTGGTGGGGATTTTAACTGCGTGTTAGATCCACGTATAGATCAAAAACCACCCACTTATGATGTATCAAAGAAAACAAAAGTGATGCAGAAATTATGTAGAGATCTTAGCCTGTTTGATGCCTGGAGAACAGTACATCCTAGAGAGAAGGACTTAAAATTCTTCTCATCACGTCACAAATCCTTTTCTAGGATTGATTACTTTCTGATATCTCAACTGGCCCTGGAAAGAATGAATTTATATGATATTGATATAGTTAGTATTTCAGATCATGTTCATGTTAGTGTTAACTTTTGTCCTCCATAGCATAGCTTTACTTGGAGATGTCTCTACACTACATACACCGAAACATCTCAAATCATTCATATTAATATCACTAACCATCGCCAAAAAGACCATATTACTGAACTGGAAAGACAGAACCAAGATATCGCTCACTGACTCAATCTACTAATAGACAACATTAAATCCTATGAAGATAACTGGTCCCCTTTTCTACAATACCTTCAACACTGAATCCTCTCTCCACAAATGACCCTTAACATTACTATTATTTTAAATTTTTATTTATTTGAATATTTTTTCCTTTCTTATATATTTTTCTCTTTTCTTTCCGTTCCGACAAACCTACATGAAAACACAGTGTGCAATTTTTCCCACCAGTCTGGTCTTGTCTGTCCTGCCCCATCATGTCTTGTCAGTCTTGTTATGCTTTGTGCCTCAACCTTTAAACATAAATACATATATAGTTTATAGTATATAGTTTTTTTTTCTTCATTGCTTCCCTTTGTTCTTTGTTTTTTGTAGTAGTTGCTGTTGTTGTTAAATAAAAAAAAAAAACTTTTGTCCTCCATACAGAGATTTTGTTAATAGAAGGTGGCAGTTAAACTGCACTTTGCTTAATAATTCTGAATTTTTACAGTATGTTGAAAATCAATGGAATATTTATAATGAAACTAATAATACCCCAGAAATTAGCCCTGCAACCTTCTGGGAGGCAGGTAAAGCCTTTCTTAGGGGAACTATTATCTCATATGTATCTGCTAAGAAGAAGGCCACTCTAAGGAAACAATTGGATTTGGAGAAAAAAGTGATGACTAGAAAATGAGCTAAAAAACATACCCTCTAGAAATGTATTTAAAGAACTACATGCTGCTAGGTCAGCTCTAAACCAATTACTATCCGAGAAGGCTAAAGCCTCAACCCTTTTCGCCAGGCATAAATTGTATGAATCAGGCAATAAGCCAGGCCGTTTGCTTGCTAGACTGGTAAAAAATCGATCTGCCTCAAATTTAATTGTTTCACTAAGAATTGGTTCAGGTACAGTTTATAAAACTACTGAAGATATTAATAACATTATGTGAAATTATTACAGTTGTCTATATAGTTCAGATTCAAAAAAGCTTCTCATTATATGCAGGACTTTTTGGATAGGATTTCCCTTCCTAAATTGTCCAAAGCAGGTAAAGCTGCACTCTGTAAGATTATTACTAAAGAATAGGTGCTAGAGGTGATAAGATCTCTCAAGGATGGAAAGGCCCCAGGTCCTGATGGTTTTTGCTCTGAATTTTATAAGAAATGTAGCAATGTTATTGTGGAACCACTTTTGAATATGTTTTTGGAGTTTTTTGAGATGGGACGCCTCCCTACATCACTTACTCAGGCTCATATCTCTTTGATTTTAAAGAAATACAAGCCTGCAGAGGAACGCTCTTCATATAGACCAATATCTCTCATCAACTTGGATAGCAAAATTCTCTCCAAGATATTGGCTAGAAGGTTGGAGAAATTTTTACCAGATCTGATCAAAATAGATCAAACCAGTTTCATTCTTAAAAGAATCCTTCTCAAATATCAGACGCCTTCTCGGCATTATTCAGTATTGTACCCATACTCAGCATAGTGCAGTAGTTATATCATTAGATGCACAGAAGGCCTTTGATAGAGTTGAGTTTGATTACCTATTTAAAGTTCTTCACTGTTTTGGTTTAGGGGAAGAATTTATTAAATGGATACAAGTTATTTATTATGCACCACAAGCCTCGGTTCTTACTAATGGTATGCAATCTCCCCCATTTCATCTGGGGCAAGGGACTACGCAAGGTTGCCCCCTATCTCCTTTACTTTTTGCCTTAGCACTTGAACCGCTGGCGGAGACTATTCAAACACATGCAGGTATAGAGGGTATTACAGTTGCCAATGCTACTCATAAAATAGCTCTTTATGCAGATGATATTCCACTTTTTATATCCAACTCTGAATCTTCCATTCCTGTTCTTGTTGATCAAATAAATTTATTTAGGTCTTTCTCTGGGTATAGAGTAAATTATAACAAATCAGAAGGCATGCCACTGGGTAAATTGCGGGAGACCACTACATTAAAAGATTGCCGTTTCAGCTGGTCCAAGGACGGATTTGCCTATCTTGGTGTTAATGTCTCTCGTAAACTTCAAAATTTATATGAATTGAATTTTGTATCCACTTTACAGTCAGTTAAATATGACCTTTACAGATGAATGGATCTTCCTATCTCTTGGTTTGGAAGAATTAATCTTATTAAAATGAATATTTTGCCAAGACTCCTATACCCATTACAAATGCTCCCTCTATACGTAACTAAAAGGGCGGTTGATGAGCTTTATAAGCACTTCTCAAAGTTTATTAGGAAAAGACCTAGGATTAAAATACAGAAACTACAGCTACCGTATTCTAGGGGAGGAGCTGCTCTGCCCAATTTACTATATTACAACTGGGCCTGTCATGCTAAAATTATATCTGAATGGATTCGTGAAGATCCCTGTTGTACATGGATTGGTCTAGATTCATGGTATGCTGCACCTTATTCTATTATGAGTATACTTACAGGGGATAAAAAAGAAACATCACTGGTAATAAAACACAATCTTATTCTTGGGAGTACATTTAAGGTATGGAGAGATATTTGTAATTTTTTGGGAAGAAAATCTTTTTCTTTTTCATTTATACCTCTTATAAAGAACAGAGCATTCCCCGCAGGCTTGGATCATAGTTGTTTTCTTCTCTGGTATAAAAAAGGAGTGTGTTTTGTATCTGATCTATTCGATGAAAATGGTTTATTATCTTTCCGACAAATTCAGTTCAATATCCCGAATTTACATTTTTTCGCCTTTTTTGCATTTCATACAAAACAAAAGTATTTCAATTCAAACAAAAGTATATTCCCATCTGGGATGCCAGTTCAAACTGCTGTTGATGTTTTTTTTGTCTCAACCTTCCTGTCCCCAACACTTTATCTCCTTGTTTTTACAATCTTATTTACTGTAATCCAATTGAAAATACTAATGATGTGATGCAAGCCTGGAATGGTCTAGGTGGCAGTCCGGACCCTGATTCCTGGAAGAATGCTTTATTAGACTTTGGTAACATTCTTTTCTGTAACAGAGCAAGAGAAATACAGTATAAAATAATGTTGCGTCTCCACCGATCACCGGTGACTTAATAATAAAAAAATAGTAAGACAAACCCAAAGTTTTCTGCAATGTGCCCAAAATGTAAAATAGAGAAAGGTACACTGAAACTGGCTTTTTCTTTTTGGGATGACAGATGATGCCAGCAGCCTGGTTCCCAAACAGGTCACCCTTGTTAAAAAAATATTGTTTGTGGCTCGGAAATGTATCCTGTTAAACTGGATGAAAGACACTCCTCCAACTATAGATCACTGGTATAGTGAAATTTTTAAGATTCTCCCTTTAGAGAGACTAAGCGCTCAGATCAGGGAGGATACTGCCTCTTTCCAGAAAATCTGGGGTCCCCTTATCTCATCTCTACCCCGGCATATTAGGAAGGTACTAGATATTTAAGTGTCTGACTGACCCTCACCCCTTTTCTTATTTTTTTAATCATTATTTTTATTTTTCCCCACAGTTTTTAATTTTCCATTCAGTCTTATCTTATCCATCTCCCCTCCTTTTTTTCTCATCTTCACTTTGATTACGTGTCTGGTTGCTGCAGTACACCCACAAGAAAGTAAAGTTTTTCAGTGTCCTACAGTAAATTTTTAAACATTTTATGATATCATTTATTTTATGATATCATCTTTATAGAATGATCAGTTTTACATTGACAGTTGCATAGGAGTACTATAAGACTCCTATTAAGACAAGTATTACAGTGATATCTAAATAGTAATTGTTTATGACAATTTTGTGGTGTGTCTGCAGCCCATTTTCATATGGGATCACTATTATGTTTATAATTATGACTCCATTCCATCCTATAAATGTGTACACGCATATGTAATGTCTGTTGTTATGTTGTAGTGTTGTTATATGTAGTACTGTTGTCTGTGTTATAAAATAAACTAAAATTATAAAAAAAGGGGAAGAAGGAAGAAAGAAAAGTTCTTGAAAAAAAAGTAACAAAATGATGTTTGGGAAAGATATTTCCAAAACTATATAAAATTTGACCTTAAATATAACCTTCTTATAAAAATTATGTAATGTACATGTAACGGGTGGTATCTTGCGTTGTGTTTTAATGTGATGTTACGTGGGTCGGCGAGCGAGCGAGTTTCGAACCGAGGTTCTTACTGCTCGCTGCCAACCCCTTAAAGCCAGCGTTGTTGCCAGTTGAGCTAAAGGCAAATTGCCGTTAGCCTGTCGGCGACAACGCTACTTAACCAGGTCTCAGAGGGAGTGACGTAGCCGCTGCAACCACTCGGCTACCTGCTACCCGCTACCTAAGGCTTTACGCAGGACTCACACGAGCTAATCACTTCAGCTCTGCTACATACAGTCCTTGAAAAATTGATCTCTTTTGTTTTTGAGACTTTCTGCCTCAGTTTAAGTAACATGGCAAATACTGTAAGAAGACAAGTGCAACATGACTTATCTGAAGACATAGATGGCAACATATGGAGATCAATACCAGACCACTCTATATAACATTGTATATATACTCACAAGCATAGAGAATAGGGAAGACATTCTCCATAAAAAGATGCAATGAACACCATCTCCTTAAGGGTGTTAGTAAAAGTCCCGAACACCAAAACGTGTTTCGTTCCAACAAAGAAGCAAATTTGATGTTCGTAGGAAAAGACAGGAAGGTTTATTTGCACAGCCGGCTGTGGGAACATCAGCATTGAGCAGAAGTTTGACAGGTATAGCATTTAGTTCATTTTTATACAGTTAATAGCAGGCACATTTACATTTGAGTTATGATGACCAGCGGGGGTGCTGTTTCTGATTGGTTTTGTGGAGCTGTGCATAGCTAAACAGCTCCTTCTCTAATTGGGTATTTCCTGAGTCCTGTATCCTAATTGGCTTTGTAGGGTTCACAAGAGGCGCCATTTGGCTCCGGTTGGATGTAGCGACATCGCTTTGTATTCGAATACACATCACTTGTCTCCAGCATTTGTATTTGAATACACATCGCATCACATGCAGAAGGATATTGTGTGGTGTGTGGGTTTTTGTGTGGGTTTGCGTACCTGCTCAGCTGGGTCTGGGGAGGGGAGGACAGGACTGGGTAGCAGGGTGGGGGTAGGAGATCAGCTGCGGGTGGGAAATGTAACAGCGTCTCTAAATTTTTATGAAATTTTGTGTGTATATTTTTAATATATAGACACAAGTAAGTTAGTAAGTTGTGAAATACAGAGCGTGTTGTTCCTACTCACCTTGTCCTGGTGTCCTTGTGGCGGGCCGATCCCTATGATGTAGTCAACATGTAGTGTAGTGCACTAATGTAGTGCAACACTGTCGAACTTCTGTGGGCCGTGCTGGAGGAGCTGTTTGCCCGCCCCACGCCACTGCCCGTGGTCCGCCAGAACTTTTTCCAGTGTGTGAAGGAGTGGGGGGAGACTTTGGACGGGTACCTCCTTCAGCGACGGGAGGTGCACACCAAATGGCGGGCCCAGGAGCCAGCAGTGGATGGTGATGATCTAGTGTTGCGGGACCAGTTTCTGCTCAGCCTGCGGAGGGGCCCCCTTAAACAGGAACTGCAGAGGCAGGTAAGGTGGCAGCCTGCACTCACCTTCCAGCAGGTGAGTTGCAAGGCACGCAAGATTGAGCTGTAGTTCCGGGGGGACAAGGGCAATGAGCTGTGCCTCTAGTTCACAGGAGCCTCGGCTGCCAGTTGTTCCGCTCTGAGAAGGGGACCTGGAGCACTGGAAGGACTAGGTGTGGACTGAACTGCAGCAGGAGCGCCAAGAGCAAATAGCCGCGTTGGGCAAAGGGCTGATTGTGGAGCTTCGACAGCAGTGGCTGCAGACCCCAGCCGCCCCGCCCGCAGAGGAACGGGAGCCCCAGGCCCATGGCCCGGAGGGCCAACGCCCAGCCGGGCAGGGTCGGAGGCCGGCGCGGTTTCTGTGGGGCACTGTCAGCCAGCCCATTTGTGTTGCATGTGGGCAGGCCAGGCATATGCAGCGGCACTGTCCCCAGCCTGTGCCATTAACCCTCTGGAGTTCAGCTACAGTAATATCTAAGTAGTAGCCTATGTATTTCATGATTGTACTTTTTTAAAAAATAACTGGTAAATGAACCTTTTGTAAAAAGTAGTTTTAGAACTGTGCTGGAATGTGTGAAAAAACATTACCTTACCCATTGTGACGATCCGTTTTGATCACTTGAGGTGATTCTGTTAAGTCTTAGGTATGTAAGGCACAAACACTTTCGTTTGCTCCATTGATATGGACAATTAAATGGCTATCTAAAAATGTATGTCTTTATTGTTTTGGGATCAAGACTTGGCAGTGGGAGGGATAATGGCTTTTTACACTGAATATGCAGAAGGGACCGTGCACAGGTTAGCCCAGGTAAATGCCATAGGGGAGAGCCGGGACAAAAGTAACACTTTTCAGATAAACGTCATTGTAAAAGATAACGTTACAGACAGAAACTGATTTTCGTTGTGATCAAAAACTTACATGTGTGTTCTATCAATACCAGGTGCTATTTTGTACAAATGTGGAAAGATTTCAGTATAATTTGACTTTGAACAGAAGTTGCGCATTGTTACTTTTGACCCTGTCAGTCGGGACGAAAGTAACCCACGGTGTAGATCAAAAGCAGGGATGGGAGGGTTACTTTAAAAATGTATTCCGATACAATTACCTGTTAAAAAATGTAATCAGTAACCTAATCCAAGTATCACAATATTAAAGTAACGTAACATGATTACTTTCTGTTACTTTTGAATTGGATTGGATGTGCTAGTAAAATTGTTTAGCCTAATATAATGTTTTATGTTCCTTGTTAGGTTTATTAATTGTTTGTATTCCTTCCTTTGTTATGTGCGAATGTGCGTTTAGATTAATAGCAGTAACCAGGGTGCGAAATATGGGGGGGGGGGGGGGGGTTCCCCTGAAAGCCTCAACAGCACAAACTGTCACTTGCAATCTTGCCATTGTCACTAAACTGCGACTGTGTCCAAATTCACATCCCTTCTCGGTTGATGTTGCTAGTCACATATTAGTACATATCTAAGTAATCACGTTATGAAGACAGATAAAACTTCTGCAAAGTAATATCTTTACTAATTTCACACTCCTGTTTCTCGGTTGAATAAGTCACGAAGTCCCTATACGTACCGCACATCAAAATAAACAGCAGAACTTCCTCTTTCCGATGACACTAGTGTGTCGAAGCGTTGTCGAGTAATCCGGTTTTGAAATCACAGCACATTTCTGCATTGTCTTCAACATAGGGGTGATATTATTTTTCACACAAAGTGGGATGTAAACACAAAATAATGTATTTGCTTTTCATTGCAATGAGTCAAAAGCCATTTCCCAGCGCCCTCCTGTTTTGTTGTTTCTCCCGGGAAACTCCCGTAATTTCCATGGCAAACCTTATTATGATTAATCGTCATACACAGATCCATAAGTTTTGAATGTTTGTCTGACGTTACCCAAGTTTGCCAGATCGTCTATGAAACACAATCTACACACTACATACAATTATTTACTATCCAACGCTCACACTGAAAAAACCTCCCGTATTTTGAAACCTAAATGTTGGCAGTATGGGTAGGGGACCCCCCGATTGCCATCGGATATTTTGCACCCGAAACTATGCGAATACTTTTGCTTTAACTATGCGAATTTACTAACTATAATGTTAATTTGGTAGCTAGCTAACAGTGCTAAAGTTGTCAGAACAGGTTGCTTGCAGTGTCTGTAGTAAAATTAACTAGGTGTGGTGGAGAAATGTTTTTGAGCACTACTTCAGCACTATGTATGGTTTTTGAGCACTACTATTAACATGAGCACTACTGAAGTATGGTTTGAAACACAAGCACAAGTGGAATATGTTTTTGAGCACTACTAATGCAAGCACAACTACTGAAAAATATTAAGCACTATTATTTATATGCTGTGATTTTCTGTGTGTGGTTTAATATGATTCTATGAGTTTAAGCAAGGCTGGGGTGATTCAAGGTTACAGGCATTTGGAAGTTATTACAGGATGGTCGGTATCAGAGTATGTGACCTTGGAGAAGTTGGAGAAGTGCAGCATGGCCAAAGCAGCCCTTGAAGTTATTTAACCCTTTTTTAAAAAATCATCCAGGCGAAGGCCTGGAAATAATGGGAAACTCCAGACATGGGAATACGTAAAAGATAAGATGAACCTCTGTATTATTTAATTATTTTAAAAATCATCCAAGTGCAGACTTGGAAATAATGGGAATTTCCAGAAGTGATATGCTTTAAAATTAATATACGATCAATAGCCATGGGGTTTTTGGGACTTTCCAGGTAACAGATAATGGTGTATTACATGAGATGAGGTGATCTCGAAGGAGGAGCCTGGGAAGAGTTAGAGAATTAAGTCATGGTAAAGGAGGAGTTGGGAAAACAGCATAAAAAGAGGATGCAGGCCAAGTGGTGTCAGAGTGTGTTTGGGGTATGCTTGCGAATGCATTGTAACCTGTTGTTCCGCAGACCAGCCCGGTTTACTGTATGTGATTGATCACCATATGCAATAAACCAGAGCCTTAACTTACATCAGACTCTGTAAGATCTTGTTATTTCCAGGAGACATCAAAGTGTGGAGGAGCACCCTCGGTCCATCTGGCCCAGACCCGGGGGACATCCGCCACATAGGCCTCTTTGGTCAGAAGAGACGTGATGAGGCTGTATTAGTTTGATAGCTAGCCAGACAGCTATTAGTAATATGACAGTTGAGGAAAGTGCGTGAAAGCCAAATTAGCTAGCAAGCTATCTAGCTTTCTACGTTGTTCTTTTTATTATAGCTAGCTAAGCTAGCTATGTGTTTGTTTGCAAGGTGATATTTGTATTTGTCAGCGGAATGTGATAGTAGCTAGCTAGTTACTCTTATTTTTTTGTTTTTATTGTAGCTAGCTAGCTAGATTTGTCTTTGTAAGGTGGTATTTGTACTTTTCAGTTGAATGTGCAAATAGCTAGCTAGCTAATTTAGCTTTCAAGCCCTTTACTAACTATCAAACATTAACGTTAACTTTAGCTAACTGGATTTCTGTGTAGTTAACATTAGAGGTTGGTCTTACCTATATTTGTTTCTTAAAATTATATGTTGAGTCCTTGGATGATGACAGCATTTTCACAGCTGTGAGACCTAACTTGCACTGTACTGTGATGTTGTTCCCCTTTTCTGCTTTAAAGACAAGCTAATGGTGAAATTTCAACCCAGTGAGAGCATTTTAGTAGTATATTGTTCTTTATTTTAAAATGTATTTTAAAGTTGTAATCCTGCTAATAATCCCCATTTTTACTAATTGTATCGGTAATCTGATTACGTCTTTTTTTTCTGTAACTGTAACAGAATACAGTTACCTTTTTTGTATCCTAATTACGTAACGCTGTTACATGTATTCCATTACTCCCCAAGCCTGGTCAAAAGTAACGCAATGGTATAAACTTGAATTGTTTATATTATGCTTGTTTTTATTAAAAATGTCTGACAATGTCCTTGTTAATGTGTAATTGCAAACATATTATGTCCTTTATCTTAATAAAAAATATTAAATTTCATTTTTAGAACATAAGGCCTATCAATCAATGATGTATTAGTTACAGTATCTTCACTATTCAAATGACAGTGTTTGCATCCTCATCCCTTGACCTTACCCCGATGGCACCCCTTGGCGACCGTGTCCCATCTTGACCCCTCGCAGATTCAGGGTGAGTGCGATGTGGTGCTGCGGAGCCCCCGCCCTGGGGAGGTGGAGGTGGCCGTGGGACCGTCCAGGTGCTGTTGAGGGTGGGGAGACCACTGCCCCCGCCGGAGCTGGAGGGATGCGGCCCATGAGGAGGACTTCAGGTGTACGGATCCTGTGTATCACTGCATCCCGACCGGTAATGCTCCACCCAGCCGTGAAAGGTACCGCCCTCTTCCTCCTGGCCTTTATTCCGAGTTGCGTGCCCTGTTGCAGGGGATGCTGGAGAGTGGGGTGATCGCCGAGAGCTCCAGTCCCTGGGCTGCCCCCGTGGTCCTTGTGAAAAAGAAGGATGGTGCGTGGTGGTTCTGTGTTGATTACCGGCTCCTGAATTCCGTTACCCACAAGTACGCTCACCCTCTGCCCCGCATTGAGGAGTCGTCGGCGGGGATGAATGTGGTAGGGCGATATTCCACCCTTGACCTGGTCAGTGGGTATTGGCTCCACGGGACCATGAGAAGACCATGTTTGCTACCCCCATGGGCCTATACCAGTTTGAGCGCATGGTGTTTGGGCTGTGCAATGCTCCGGCCACCTTCCAGCGCCTCATGCAGCGGTGTCTGGGCAACCTGCTGCATGACTCTTTACTGGTATATCTTGACAATGTGGTCATTTTTTCCTGAGATTTTTCACCCACCTGAGGCACTTGGAGGTGGTGTTTGAGCGCCTGGGGCATTTTGGGCTCAAGCTCCAGCCTCAGAAATGCAAGTTGCTGAGGAAGGAGGTACGTTATCTGGGGCACATTGTCAGCTGGGCGGGGGTAAAAATGAAAAAATGACAGCGGTGCGGGACTGGCCAGCCTCCGCGACTGTGCAGCAGAGGAGGGCATTTCTCGGGTTCGCCAGTTACTGTTGGCGGTTTATCCCCTCTTTCGCCAAGATCGCTGCTCCCCTGCACCAGTTGTTGGTGGGTACTGTGTGACGGTCATGGAGAGAGACCGAACATGTTTGCTGCCTTCCTTGGGCACGAGTTGCCTTTGTGTGAACTCCACTACACTCGTAAACGCACACACGCTGACGGACGCCGACAAGAGCCATCAAGCTCGAGTAAACGTGATGCCGCTGTTGACGTACTTAATGTTGTTGCCCACGAAATGGACGTTTCACAATGATAAATGAAAATGCTAGACAATCTTGTGATTATGCTCTAAAACATCTTTATTGTGCTTAAGTAGGCTCGCAAACTTGAGTGCATAAAAAAAAGAACAACGTAGCATAGTCATACCGTGTTGAATGCTGCTCCTCGGTGTTGGCAAATGTCTCTCCGATGGCAAAGGGATGCCGTGGGGAAACAGGGTAGCATTTATTTCATTCCAGCCACGATTGGCCCAGTTTACCCTGCTTGTTGCCATGGGGGGTGACAGAGACGGCCCTGATCAAGCCGCCTCTGTTTTAATCCTCACGTGTCATTTGGTTGAATTGTATTTTTGCTAAAATCTGCTGTTTAAATGTTGTAGGGTGTTATGATGCTGCATCAGGGTTTGTCATGTTGTTGTTTGTGTTGATTGATTGTTTTATGTTCCCCCCCTTTTACGTGAATGGTGCTGGTCACCTGGGATATGTCTGTCTGTCTAGTCTCATGGTGGGAGTCTAGTGTTGGATGTTGGACTGTGAGTACCGCTGCTGTAGTATTGTTCTCTGCTTTTCAAAAGAGACCTAGCAGATTTTGTACTTTGTTTCATAGTTTGTTTGCATTTAGAGATTGCTATTTTTTTTCTTTTTTTTCTTTTTCTACTTAAAATCATTTTTGTGTTATTTGAACTTTGGATATGGACTCTTATTGCTTAGTTTTAACATTAAGCCAGAAATAAAAATCCTTTTTGTCCATCTTATTCACTCTGAATTTTTGGCCTGACCCAAGAGCCCTCAGTGGCGCCCTCTCATCCATTCCTTTACATACTGCAGCTGCACACAGTGGGTAGAGTGGGGCCCCGAGTGCCAGCGCACCTTCGAGGAGTTTAAGGCTGCCCTGCTCTCCGACCCAGACCTATGCTGACTTCTCGTTGCCTTTTAGGATGTATACAGATGCCAGCATGAATGGGCGGGGGGCTGTGTTGTCGCAGGTCCAGGAGGGTAAGGAGAGGGTGATTGCTTATGCCAGCCGGAGCCTGCACCCCGCCTAGAGGAATGACCAGAACTACAGCGCCCTCAAGCTGGAGCTGCTGCCGCTGAAGTGGGCCGTGACTGAGAACTTTAAGGACTATCTCTGGGGTGCTAAGGTCACGGTCTTCACTGACCACAACCCCCTAGTGCACCTGGGGATAGCGCACCTTGGGGTGACCGTGCAGCGGTGGGTAGCGCTGCTCAGGAGCTACGACCTGGAGGTAAAGTATCGCCCCGGGTCCTGCAATGCCAATGTGGACACCCTGTCTCGGTTGCCTGGGGAGGAGGGGGTTGTGGCACAGCTGGCTTTGGATGCTGCAGCTGAGGGTGCATGGGACTGGGCATCCTTGCAGCGGAGGGATGAACATCTGCGGGCTCTGGCGGCATGGCTTGAGAATGGGGGGTTCCCTTGGTGGGAGGAGTGGAGGAAGGCCTCGTCTGAGGAAGGTAGGTGGTGGAGGAAATGGGAGCGGCTCCATTTAAGAGGGAGGGTCCTTTACCGCTGGGTGCACAACGAGGCTGGTGGTGAGCCATTGTGGCAGGTACTGGTGCCCCGGGGCAAGGCCCGGGGTGTTTGGCAGTGGTACCACCAGGCCCTGGATCAGGCATTTGTGTGCCAACAAGCTGGAGGCCTCCTTACGCCGGCGGTTTTACTGGCCGGGTCTGGGGGCGGACGTGCGGCGTTGGACGGCAGATTGTGGCCAGTGTGTGGTGGCCAATGCCGGCCCGGAGGTAAGGGCCCCCCTTGTCCCTCTTTCCACTTTCTACCCCTTAGAGCTAGTGGCCATGGACCACCTTGCGCTGTGGCATCCGGGCGACATGTACCCCTACCTGCTCATGCTGATAATTTATTTTCAAGGTACGGGTGGGCGGTGCCTGTCAAAGACCAGGTGGTGACGACTACAGTCAAGGGTGTGGTGGTGCAGCACTGGGGCTGCCCTGAGCGACTTCTCTCTGACTGAATAGCAGCATTCGAGTCCTCCATGGCCACAGCTTTCTGTGTGCTTTATGGATGCACGAAAATCTGCACTCCCCCCTACCATCCCAGTTACTTCACAGAACATATACTCAGGGCAGATTGCTGAAGACTCAACTTCATTTCAAACAAAATATATAGTCCTCAACAGGAAATAACTATGGAAGTATGTAGTTAGTATATGCACTTAGACATTAGTTGCCACATAACATTTACCAGTTGTGTGTATTTTCACTGCTTGAGTCACTATACAAAAAGAAACCCAGATTAATTTTGAATGTCAAAATTATATATGTAGCATGCAATCAAGGTGTGGGTGTCAATCATAATTACCTGGTGTTCCCCGTCCCTTTTCTTTTCCTGTATATACACCTGGATTGGGGTAGGCCTAAGAGCGAACTATTATGAGGCTGGGTGCTTGCAAGTTTTCAGGTTCACTTGGGTGGTTTGTTTGTAGCATGTAGCGGTGTTAAGACAGTCAATAGCCCCTATCAAGGATGGGTCTGATATGCTGAGCAGTTTGTCTTATTTATCTTTTTCCTCTGTATTCTGCCTCTGTACTCTGAAAATAACAAAGCAGGTAACAAGCTACACAATGATTAGTGGGCTGACAGTGACATGTTTCCATCCATTCTAAACTTTTAGCTAGTTTGGCTTTTCTTCTTTCTGTTTGGTGTGATTGTCTCAGAGAGTATGTGTCTTATGCTTAGGTGCAAATGCACCTAATTTTCCTTGCTTGGGCAATTGGACTAATGTGATTTAACTAGTTAGGCTAGCTAGTCTGCCTTAACTTGCTAATTAGCCTAGCCTAGGATACATGTTATCCATAGTAATATGTAGATCTTGTTTATACTTACATATTTATGAATCAAACATAAACATAACATACATTGTGTTACCTGAATAGCTATCTAAATTGTAGGCAGGTTGGGGGACTTGTTTGCTCAGAGTCCATGGCAGTGAACAGTTGGCCCCTGCTGCATTGCTTGGGTACATGGTAAAACTTACTGGGTACTTGGGGAGGGAGCTTAATTTTTGACTCAGTAGAAAAAGTGGAGATGTGGGCAGGGCAACCAGGGCCTAAGGAGGGGTAGGATGGGTGGACAAGTGAGATAGCAGGGGAACTGGGGGATCAGGGTACAGACAGGGCAGCTACATCTGGTTGTTTGGTTGATTTTGATGTTGCTATAAGAGTGCAGTTAAAGCCAATGAGGAGATAAACTCAACATTTTAGTCATTTTAGCAAAATCTACAGTTCCTACCATTATTCAGTTACGATAAAGTACTACTACTATTCACATCACAAATCATCAATTTTAAGAGTGATGTAATGGTCAGGGCATAAGGAAGTAGGAGCCCTTCCTCTTAGTCATCTGGTTTACCTTAGACAAAGGGATCTACATCATCCTTACCTGTGATAAGCCTACATCATTGCTACAGGTGCTAAGCCTTGTGTTTGTGCAGATGGCAGAAAGCCAAGAATGCAAAAATAAAACCACATTCATCACCCTGTCTCTGCTGTCTTTGTGTACAGTGGAAATAAGGCATTCTTCTGACCTTTTTAAAGTAGGTTGTTTTATGGTTTAGATCGATCAGTTAAAACAGGTTGTAGGTCATAGTTCTCTTTGTTCTCCGTTTCATGCACAGCATGGATTAGATGGTGATTCCATGTGAACAGAGACAATTTTTAGATTGAAAAGATTTAGATCTGTCCCTTCACTTTTATTCTTCATAAGCGGGCCATCTGGGGTGGGTTTGTTTGTGCGTTGAGATGAGTGTCTTATCGCCTGTGGGTTTTATTTTTATTTTTACATGATTACTTTTAGCTTTTGTTTGCGATTCAAGTTGCACTCGAGTCAGGATTTGCATAGCAGTAGGGAAGTGAGGTAATAACATCCAAATTCCTTATTCCTTGCATGCTTATGTGTTCTCCTGTTTATGGCAATGTAAGGCCTTCCTCTTTGTTTATTTCACAGGAGCAATCAACAGCACATTCTTAGTCACGGTTTTTCCCTGGTTAGAATTTTTGTATTTTATTAGTGTAGCAAGGTAAAGTGCCTTTCCACCACTTGGGGTTAATATTCAGAAGTGTGCAATATCCACGGACCCACCAAAGGGTCATGTGTCAACATGGATGGATTATGAAATCCCCCCCCCTCCCCCCAACCCCCAGGCATGCTTGTACGAACAGCAAGAAGCGACTCACAGTCTAACTTGAATTGCCGACAAATATCACATTAACGGACAAAATAAAAAGACACCTGTACAGCCCATCATACAGGATTTACGAGACTAATACCACGGGCAGTAGCATTAGCCTAATCACTAACGACCCACATTGTTAATTTAATACACCTAGGCTATGCCAACAGATAACACAAAAATGTGATCTCATACCAAATTAATAAAAACCATCATTGTTGTTTCAAGCAAACATCTTACCAAGATCATAAAAAATAACGAGACTACAGGCCTATAAGACCCATACATGTCAACCCCTTCGGGTGCCCACCTGGAAGCATCACCCTCTGGAAACATCCATGGAATCCATAGAAAATCCTTAGGATCTATAAATCGCAACAAAATGAGTTAGATATTAACTTTTTTAACAAATCAACAATGTTTCCATGTTAGTGTCAGGAGTGACACAATGCCAGTTCGCCCTCCTAGGGATCTGCCCGCCACAAGAACGCCAGGACAAGGTGAGTAGGAAGCAACTCTATTAGGCTAAAAAAAACACAATTGTAACAAAACAATTCATAAAATTTGAGATGCCGCTATCCCTCTCCCAGCGAAGCCCCTCCCCCTATCCTTCTGTCCACCCCTGTCTGCCCTCCCCGGCTACAAACAGGCGGGAACGCTACCCAACCGCACACACAAAAAAAAGAGAAAAAAGGAATCCCCACACACACACACTTAGCCTCACTGCAAACACCCCGTGATCTGGCGTCCCCGCCCACCTGGACACAGAGAGAGAGAGGACTGCTCAATTTCACCACCGGGGGGGGGGGGGGGGGGGAGGGGGAGTGCTGCCGCTGCGGGGGAGGCTCCTCACACGCACACACACGCACACCACACAAGACGAACGAAACGAAAACGAAAGTATAAGGGGGGACGTAGCTCAGCCCGCGCCACGATGCCGGGCTTCGCCTACGTCCCAAAAAAACAAAAAAAAATTAAATTAACTCCAGACAAGGCCCCCGCGTCACTCCTGCGGGGGCTGGCGGCTCCGGCGGCGACCCACGTCTTCTCCCCGGTAGTAACTCTGCCGGCTCCGCGGGACCACACTGAGGGAGACACAGAGCAGCAGCCGGTCAGCCCTCCCTCTCCACCCCGTGCTGGTGACTCACGCACTCTCTTGAGGTTCCGCGGTGCCACCTCCCTTCCAGCTAGGGGATCCACCTCCCCAGCACGCGCTTCCACGGGGTGGGGGCTCTCTGCGACCCCGGCTGCGTCCAGAACCAAGTGATGTTTTCCCCGCTCCCTCAGGGATTCGCCGCTGGAGCCCCTTCGGTCGCCGCTCTTCTGAGACCGCCTAAGACACACAAACACACTCGGCCCAGCACACCAAAGCAAACTCAAAACCCGCTCTGGGTCGCGACTCCCAGAGCTCAAACTAAACGCAAAGAAAAAAACGACAAACCAAAAAAACAAACCCTAAACTCGGCCGTGCCGGCACGTTCAAAGGAAAAAAAGAAAAATCAAAAAAACCTAACTCCATGCTAAAACCCCGTGTGACAACCTCTGTCAGCGTCTCTCTCGTGCTACTCCCACTCACCTGCCTAAATAGTCCTGGCAAAATCACTACGGACAGGCAACAGGTGAGGAGCACACACCAGGCAGCGAACACCGTCATTAGCCAATTAATCAATCAATAATTCAGCCCTGCTGCACGCCCGAGCCCCCTCGCTCTCCCAGGGAGTGCAGCGCGATCATGTCAGGAGAAACTCCTGACATAAACTTATAAGTAGCACTACATTAAATAACTGACTTCACTCAGCTATTGCTTGAAGTTGTCTACTACACTAGGATCATGTCATACCATAGGTCATCTCTGCAGTCTCTAGTCTGCAGTCACTGCAGCAGTATCTGAATGTCCTTGATTAGTCAAGATAGATCATGGGTGCTCCTGATTGTACTCATAGACAACCCTTTTTGCCGTCTGGAGCTGCCTGTCTGTGCAATTACACAGCAAGTGTCTGTATTTATCTTGCATTGCAATAGGCTGTTAGAGTGTCAGTGTTAAGATTTTTTCTGCAGTCTGTGAATCTTCCTAACTTGGGAAAAGACTTTCACAGTCAGCATTGCTGTGTGGAAGGGACAGCACAGCTTTCATGGTTGTTCATATGTTTACAAACACTGCAGCGCGTGAGCAGTAGCTGGTGACAGAAAGCCACCAGGCAGTAACCAGTACCAGCAGAAAACTGACCATTCTCGGCAGTGTCTTCTATTGTGTTATCATCATGAAATCTTACATTTTATCATTTTTACATGATCTATCAGATGTATATTAAATGATCTCTGTCTACAGTAACGATTCTGTGCGCCTACAATTTAAAAAAAATTGTAAAGGTAACATGTCCGATTCGGGGAAAACCATATGATTTTACGGGGAAACAGCAGGCTAGTAATGTTACCTAGCATTAGCAGCTAGGTAGCAGTTTAATCACATATCAACAGATCCCCAGTAATATTAATAGCGACAAGTTGTGCTGTCTGGTGTAATATTAATAAGAAACGAAATTGCATCGTGCAAGTTTTGCTTTATCTAAGGCTAGAGGCAGTCAATAAATTAATTTACCTCAAAACTAGCCAAGACGGTCGGTGACTGTTAAAGTGCTGGCTGACACATGCATTCGGTCAGCTATCTTTATGGACGAAAGCCCATGTTAAAATAAATCTCTAATGTGATCATGTTGGTGGGAATATATTTTGTAGTATGTGACTGCTACAATGCAAAAAAATTATACCAACATTATAGAAACATGGTAAAGTTATTTAATAACATTGAGAAAGTCGTGAATTTTGCATGTAAGTCTACGGGAGCCAAAGCCACTTTCTGCCACCAGCCCCCTGTGTGACAAAACGAAGTATTGGTCTGTTGTGCGAGACTTCAGGAAACAAGCATCCGGTTGTTGTTCTTTGTTTACTGTAGTGTGTGTTCGTGTGTTCATGCATTATTTTATCTTTCTCAAAATGAATAGCGTGCAATAACTTTTGAACCAAGTTTTTTTTTATAATCAGTATGATTTTATGTATATATCCGTAAGCAATTTAAATGGGGGAAAAATCGTATAATTACGGACATTCCATATAATTTGACATGTATGAAGACAAAACAAAGCAGAAATTTAAAAATATATGTGAGGGGTTTCTTTCTTGTCTTCTTTTTTGTGAAATTGTCCACCAAGTCGTCAAAGTCCAACTGCTTGGTCAGTTCGCTTTCAATTGCCATGAGGGAAAGTGAATTGATGCATTTTTGAGTCATCTTTGTTCTCAATTCATTTTTAATCCTTGACAGAAGGGAAAATGATCATTTCCCCTCGCAGTTTCTGACTGGTAGTGTCAGGAGTAGTCTCAAAGTGACTGTATTTGGAAAGGTAGGCTGCACGACATAATCCAATATTATTTTAAGCAGTCCTGATGGGGTTACGTCCTGTTTGGGCCTAATGAAAGACCTCAGCTGAATCAGCTCATCGCCAAGGCTCTCGTCTAGGTCAGAGGGATACGCAGAAGACAGAATTTTGGCCCTGTCAATGACTGAAGCATTCGACTCTGATTCCGAGCAGAAAAGCACGCCAAACAAATTGTTCAAATATCTGTAGGCATCCAAACGGTGTTCAAAGCTGTGACATAACATATCAATAGCAACATTAAATCTTTATTTTAAGTCTTAAGTCTTTATTTGAAACTTTCGTCTCCCATCAAGCATCACATCACATCTGACTCTGTGGTTTCGTCTGCACATTTTTTACGTTTCCGTGTCCGGTGGAGATCTTGCTTGTATGACACAGTAACACCTGGTACATTTAGAGCTTGTAGCTCAAAGTTGTTGAACAGGCCTCTCTGTGCAGACACAAAGTCGCGCAAAGATTCTCACTGCTGTTGCGAGGTCAATATCAGTTTTCTTTAAAAGGATACTTGTCGCTTGAAATCAAGATAGAATAGTGTCCCAAAAGTTTGCCATGAAGGCCATCTCTAACATATCCAAGTGCGCACAGAGCACAGCAGCTCCACAGCGTGTCGTGCTTCTCAGTCTCATGTGCGGTCTCTAAGGCCTCTCTTACTTTACTATAATTTTGCCACAGTGCTTTTGTAGAATCTGTGCGACAGCTCCAAAGTGTACCAGAGAGAGATTTTAGAGTGAGGTCTATGTGTAAATTGGTATTGCCAAATACTCTACCCCATCGATGCGTGGAGGCATAGGTAAAATTGTGAAGAGACTGGAGCAAATCGAAATAGAGACTACAATGTTACACGCTTCCATACTGTTGACACCGACTAAATTTAAAGAATGTGCCGCACAAGAGATATAGTGAATCAATGGATTTCTTCTCTTTAGATGTGCCTGTAATCCATTGTATTTCCCCAACATATTGCTTGCATTGTCGTACGCTTGTCCACGGCAATTCACTAAATCTAACCCAAGATTTTACCCATAGACACCACACAGTTGGCTAATCGTTCACCTGTGTTGCTAGTAATTGGCTCAACTCCAACAAAACGTTCCACCACCTTCCCTTCTTTGCTCACAAATCAAAATATAAAAGTGAGTTGGTCCACATGCGATAGATCTGGGGTCGAATCTACAACTACAGAAAAGTATTTAGCTTCTCGCAATTCCTCTGCAATTGCCTGTTTGGTTTTTTCACCCATAAGTTCAATAAATTCCTCACATGTGAAAGAGGATAAATATGAAACACTACCACGATCCATCTGCCCAAACTTCCTAATATGATCCAATGGGTTAAATTGTGATAGGTGCTCTAAAATACCCAGATAGTTTCTGTTGTGTGGAGACCCCAACAATTTATTGTCCCCTCTAAAAGTAAGTTCCCATTCCCCAAGGAATTTGATAACAGCCAGTACTCTTCTTAACACCTGCCTCCAATATTTATTTTCTGTATCAGTTTGTTTGACTAAATCTGAGTCTACTGTGGCACCTGTAGCTCGGTTCAACAGAGCAAGCATGCATGTCATATGCTCGCCACTTTTCTCATGTTCACTGATTCTCTCTGGATGTTTCCAATCACTGTAACCAGTTATGAAAGAGTGGTGTTTTGATGAGAACAACTTACACGCAAAACAATAAACATTACCCATGGAGGGGGAGTACATCAACTATTCTCTTTGTTCCATTTGGCAAGCGGGAAGTAAGTTGTTTGTTTGTTAAATATTGGGTCTTGCCACCAAGCCCACTGTCCCTCACTGAGGCCGCGTAGTAAGCACGCCGGTTATGAAAGGCCTGTGCACCTCTCTTGATGAGGATTGTTTTCACTGCGTCAGTCTGTGTGTTTCCTCAATTGGCCGGGTCCATGGTGCTCTCAATCCTAGAAGATGGTGGTGGTGGTGGTGGTGGAGGAGTCGCATTCAGTGTGTCTTTTTGTCCGTTGTCTGTTACTGAAATCGACTCTGCCCAGTCTGAGGCAACAGCATCGCTGGTCCCAGTCACTGTGGCGCTAGCTAGTGCTTCCACCACATTGTTGTTCTTGTCATTAGTTGTAGCAGAGCTAGCCAGTTCACCGCTAATGTTATCTTTGTCTGGATTAGCATTTTTGCTGAAGAAGTTTGAAATGCTTGGCACACTTTCTAATAATGCTAGTTCTTTCTTTTTCTTTTCTTCCTTAATCTTACGCTTGGCACACCCCCTTAAACGCCAATCCATGTTTGTAGACTAGCTCCCTCTGTTTGTCTGTATGTCTGTTCATCTTGTTCCTGCCCAGCATGCCTTGCCACTGACCCAGCCTGACCTTTCACAACCAATCAAACAAGGCAGGCTTGCTTAACGTATCATTATTTAAATCTCATTTATTTTATTTACTATTTGTAAAATGAAAAATATGCATGAGATCAAAAATTATGATTTTTGTTTCTTTAGTTCAATTTCCAGGCATGATTTAGGCAAGATTATTGAGACTGCATAATCTGCTTAATTATACCATCAAGAACATATCCAGTCTGATATTTATTTATTTTTTTTAATGCAATTTCCTTAGATGGATATTCAAGGAATAACCACAATACAACTAAGTAGGCTATAAAATGTTCATTAACCAGACTTTTATTGGGAAAAGGGTATTTCAAATCTGAACATCGCCGATTACATTTAGAGGCCCTTAGAAACCCTTATAATCTGAATTAGAAATTGAATTCCTTCATTTCCCAAGCACAAGAGAGGTAGGTCTACAAGGAATTTGACTTGGTACGATTGCTTAGACACACATTAACACATAACATTGTGACACACAGTACTCACTGACCATGGGTGCCGTAAAGGCATGAAAGGTGAGTATGATTCCTAGGGCCCTGGCTGGAAGGGTCCCTAAAATCTAGCTGGGGGAGCCTAACTGAAAATTCTGTCAGAGGGCCTAGAATTCCTAGCAGTGCCCCTGTCACTGACACACACACTAGACATTCAAGGACATATAGGACCTCACATATGGTGCAAAACATACATTTAAATCAGTACATGTCTATAATGATCAGACTTGCTATAGACCACTTGCATTCAGGTTGGGGGCCCATGTAGCCCTTTGTGTATTGCTACGGGCCTTTTAGGGTCTCTCAAGAGTCAACCCTGGAGCAGCAGGGTTTAGTTGGTGCAGGTTTTTAGGACCCCTGTGACCTCTGGGCCCCTGGGCCTGTGCCCGATAGGCCCGTGTGGTAATCCAGGCCTGTGCATCAAGATAGAGAGTGTCTCAAACTTTATTTAATTGCTTATTTGTCTATACTTGTAATTGCCTTTTTATATTTTACTTAGGTTTACATTAATTAAATATTTCGGGCTGGTCCTTTCAGCAAAGTGTGATATATATTTGGACAACCTGTGGTTTCCTATGGCTTCCTACGGTTTGCAGTGCAACACGTATTGAAGTGGTTGATCGTGTATTCTATGTTGTTGGTTAGCGTGTGTGTGTGTTTATTTCATGCATTATCTTTTCACTGTGATCCTTGTGTGTGGGTAAAGTTGATAAAATGCTATGCCTATTTATGCTTTGTAATTAGAATAATGGTGTTGGCCCAGTTTGGATTGTAACGTGGCCCAAGCCCTGGCCTACAGTTTTGCAGTTTGTGCATTCTACTCATAGCTCTAAGAGCCATTGTCGCCTCTCTTGATTTATTGCTCATCCTGTTTATTTTTATTAATTGTATCAATAAACAGACACAATTGTAGGTTTCTAAGCATCAGCGTCCATCTGTTTCATTTAATTGAATAAGGCTTGAGTGGGGCTTTTTAGTGAGCTTGTCAATCGGGTTCCCTCACCCCTTATTGTGAGGGTGGTGTAGTACTCCATAACCCACTGAAGGCCACAGTGAGATTCAATAAATTGTGTGGTATTTGACAGCAACATTTGCACTGAGGAAAATTCTAACGTATTTGTATTGTCTTATTCACAAAAACTACTGCACAGATTTTTGCAACTGTGGTCACAATTTGCTGCTAGTCATGGCCAGAGGTGATGTGCAATATTTCAGCAAAAATAGAACTATAGCACAACTACTGTAACACCAGTAGCCAGCTTCGCTGTCAATGTTGGACCTACCCACAGGTCTGGGTTAGAGGTGGTATGTTAGGATCAGTTGTATTAGTCAATGGAATCCCACAAGACATTGTGACTAATCTAGTGTTCTTTAATGTCATGATTTATGATATGTTTTGTAATATTGGCTAAGGTTTCACTTTCAATGGCAGTGACACTTTCAATGACAGGATTCACCAATGACAGTGTGTTGTGGAAGATGGGGAGGAGTGTGCAGTATGTTACAAGGTTACAGGGTGTGCTGAGGGTGAGTGAGCAATTGTCTCATAAATGGGTTTTTAAAATCTCTGCAGCCAAAACTCAGTTTGTGGTGTTTGTGAGGAAGAGATAATTAAGGAGCGCTGGAGAGGCCCCTCTCAAAGTTATGTCACTGCAGCTTGCCTGTGGTACTGCTGTCAACTGAAGAGTTAATATTATGTTAATAATATTTAATTTATTTAATATTTAATTTAGTTAATATTATGTACACAGCTATGTAGGTTTACCATCTGACTTGTATGCTTTTAGCTGGTCGACATGGAACCATTTCCTCACAGGCTGTCTGGTCTTGGCCTTCTAGCACACTTCATAAATGGAGTCTCCACATTTGTCGAACACAGTATATGGTCCCTTCCAGTTAGCGGACCATGGGCCATCAAGATGATAGTTCGTTACCATGACTTCATCACTAAGCTCGAACTTGTGATCATTTACATGTTAGTCATAATACACCTTGTTGTATTTCTGAGTGGAACCAATTTGCTGAGCAGCTTGATGATACATAGCAAGCAAAGAAGAAGATTCTGAAGCAGATTCTTCAGAAATGTTTCAGTTGTCCAACCTTCCATCATTGGTCTGGGGACCTCAAGTAAAAGGTGTTCTGGCAATCTCATTTTCCTTCCTGTCATTAACTCGTGAGGACTGTACCCTGTGCTTTTGTGTACAATTCCCAACATTCACCAACATTAAAATGCTAGGAAGGTTCTGAGCCCAATTAGAACCATTATCTAGCACCATTTTCTTTAGTGCTGTCTTGAGTGTCATGTTTGTTCTTTCTACACCTCCTGAGGACTGAGGGTGGTGTGCTATGTGAAGCTGATGTTTTATTCCAAGCAGTTTTGCCAAATCTGAATGAATTGCGTCCTTCTGTCACTCTCCATACTCAGAGGGAGACCAAATCTACAGTAGATTTATTCCAAAAGTACTTGCGCTGTGGCAGAAGCTGTATCGGCCTTGATTGGAAATGCCTCTATCCATTAACTAAATGTGTCCACTATAACCAGAATATATTTGTATCTTCCTTTTGCTGCAGGTAGTGGATCTACGTAATCAATCTGGAGATTTGTCCATGGACCTTCAGCTAGGCATGTACAGTAGGTGTCAGACACCTTGTCTTTTTGGCGTTTGATGGATTCATTTGGACACACGTCAAACAATTTGTACAGTAATCATTTATGTCTTTGTCAACATCTGGCCACCAAAACATGTTTTCCAGTCTGTTGTTGACTTTTGCCATGCCTAAATGCCCCCCCACCCCACCCGTGGATATGGTACAAAATATCATTCCGCAATCCTGTTGGTGGAATCCATACTGGAATATTGTCAATTCTGTAAAGCAACACATTGTTATGTATTATTAGTCGTGCATCATACTGGGCGAGTGGACCATCTGACACTGCTTCACCATTTTGCTTAAGTCTAATCGCTTCCTTTATAAGTGGATCACTGTGTTGGGCACTTTTCAGGTCTATCAGCTCTCTAATGTTCATAGCTGCAACTGAGACATCTGGAAGTGGCTCCCCTTCCACAGCAGCTTTCTTTGCTAAGTCATCAACTCTCAGATTACCATCACCATGTTTACATGTCCCTTTCTTCTGGTGAGCTTTCACTCTCAATAAAGCTATTCTGTGTGTGCTACACTTAGCAGCTGACCACAGAGTCTGTATGGGACCACAATGAACTAAGGGTTCACCATCTGCACTGGTAAAACCCCCTTTCTGCCAAATGGGTAAGTACTCTGTGAGAGAATTAACCAAAAATGCAGAGTCTGAATAAATACTCAAGTCTGAATTTGGAAAAGCTGTAGTCTGTAGCACTGCTGTGATTTCTGCTTTCTCTGCTGAAAAATGTGATGGAAGTTTGTACAAGAAGTCACCTCTGTCTGAATGAATAGCAAAGTAGTACTAAAATAGTAAAATTTGCAGATGATACAGAACTAGGGGGTCTAGCCAACAGTATAGAATCAACTCAGGTAATACAGGAAGACCTAAACAGCATCCAAAAGTGGGCAGATACCTGGCAGATGACATTCAATTTAGATAAATGTAGTCTTGCATGTGGGAAATAAGAACCTTAGACAAGACTACTTCATGGGTGGAAAAAACTAGAATGTGCTCAATTTGAAAAAGACTTGGGAGTAATAGTTGACCCAAGCTTAACAGGATCTAGGCAGTGTGCTGTAGCAGTCAAAAAGGCCAACAGGATGCTGGGATATATAGCCAAAAGTATTGAGTATAAATCTAAAGAGGTTATATTGAAATTATACAATGCCTTAGTCAGACCTCACTTGGAATACTGTGTGCAGTTCTGGGCACCGCACTATAAAAAAGATATCGAAGTTCTTGAAAAGGTTCAAAGAAGGGCAACTAAATTAGTTCCTGGCATGAAATATAAAAGCTATGAGGAAAGACTCAAGTTACGTAACCTATTTAGACTAAGCGAGAGGAGGCTTAGGGGTGATTTAATTGAAGTATTTAAATCTATAAAAGGAATCAATAAGGTTAACTATAATAGATTCTTTAGGGTGAGTTCAGTCTGTAAAACAAGAGGACATAAATGGAAACTAGTTAAGAGTAAGTTCCGCACTGATATAAGGAAATATTATTTTACACAAAGAGTTATCAATACATGGAATACGTTGCCACAGGCCCGGCCCAAACCAATTTGGCGCCCTAGGCGAAAATTTAGGTGGCGCCCCCCTTGCATCGGAGTAAATTCGACTGCTGGTGTACATACTCACAAGAAACTGAATAGCTTTATCTTCGACATTCTTTTATTTGCGATTGCAAAATCAAAACACTTGGAACAAATTAGAAAGAAATACAATAAAAATATGAAATGAATTTTTGAAATACAATATGAATAGCTTAAATAAAGTATAAGATTTAAATAGCCACAAAATAAAAAAAGTGTAAACCAGTGGCATAAAATAAATTATAAATACAATATAAATAAGGCACTGCACACAATAAGATATTAAAAAACAACAGTATCGGCAAAAAAAATTACAAGAATATCAAGGGGGGGGGGGGGGGGGGGGCTCTTATAAAGACATCTACTGGTGCTTTTTGGTACTGCATCAAAACTACACAACCACCTACTCAACCTCATATCACCTGCTGCTACAGCGTAACTCTCCTGCTCTTTCTTGCAGCAAAGTCATCTATAACATGATAGCTTACTTGAGACCACATGATTTATACTAATGATGGCAAGTCCACTTAGACGTTCCTGCATCATTGTAGCTCTCAAGTAGGTTTTTATCAGTTTAAGCTTTGAGAAGCTTCTTTCTGCAGTACCCACTGTGACAGAAAGAGTGGCAAAGATTCTCAGAGCAACCCACATGTTGGAGTAAATTTCTGCCAGCTTCTTCTCATGCAGGAAGGTCAAGAGTTCCATGTCACATTCTTTGATGGCAATGGTGGAAAATTCTGCATTTCCTTTGCAAGTTCTGTGCCATCAATGTCTGGCTGGCTTTCATGGGTCAGAGCAGCACTTAGGGTTTGGCACTGCTGCAGCAGGTCTTCTTCCTCCAAGTTGGGGAAATTGAGAAGTACACCAAACTTGTTATTCACCTCTCCAAGATTCTTAAATCTCTCATCAAGTGAAGAGATGGCAGTATCCACAACCACATTAAAAAATGTGGTTTCCATTTTTTGCAGTGCATCTTGTATGGGCTCATCTGGAGCCTCATAGCCAAAGTGCCTTTTTGTGGTTCTCAATCGCTTTTGTTTGAGTTCAGCCTCCACATTCATCTCGTCACACATCTTCTTTGCCGTTTTCTGTGCATCAGAAAATCCAGTGTTTCTGTAACTGGTCAGGGAATCTTTGGTTTTCTTCAGCAAGTCGACAGCCACATCGAGCTGCATTGAGGGTGACTGCATCAGTTTACTGATGTACTGGATTTTGCTGAGAATTTCGTACCATATTGCCGTACAAATGCAGAAACGATAGGATCCAATTTCCTCAGCCAAAGACTGGGCTTCAACTCTCACCACAGGGTCAGCAGTTGTTTCCCTCACCTCCAGAAGAGCCTCTCTGACTTGCCCAGCCTGGTATCTTACTGCCTCAATGCTTTTTATTCGGCTTTCCCATCTGGTCTCAGCCCATGATTTTAGAGTGATTCTGGCGTATTTCAGGAGGACATCCCACCTTTGGGGGGAGGCTGAGAACAGCTTAAATAACTTTGTTAAATGCCCGAAGTAGCCAAGAGCATCTGGTGAGCTTTTTGCAGCATCAGCTACAACCAGATTTAAAGTGTGGGCACCACATGGTACAAAAAAAGCTCTTGGATTTAGCTTAAGCAATCTTGCCTGGACGCCTTTATTTTTGCCTTTCATGTTGGCACCATTGTCATAGGACTGGCCTCTGCAGTCCTCAAATGGGATGTTAAGTTCCTCCAGCCTTTTTAGGATCAGAGATGATAAATGTTCTCCTGTTGACTCGTCTACTTTAAGAAAGCCCAAGAAGTGCTCTTTAATTTGAGGTACGTCTTCGTGTGACACTATCCTGACTATAACAGAGAGCTGTTCCTTATGACTCACATCAGGGGTGCAATCTAAAATGATGGAAAAGTACTTGGATGTTTTAATCTCTTCCACGTTTTCTGTTATTTTAGAACTGATGGAGTCAATAAGTTCATTTTGGATTGTCTTGCCTAGATAATGTGTATGACTGCTAGCTCCACTTTCCACCCTACTGACATGCTGCTTCATGACTGGGTCAAATTTGGCCATAAGTTCCACCTCTTTAAGAAAATTTCCATTGTCTGGCTTATTTAATGTATCTGTGGATCCCCTTAACGCCATGTTTCTTTCAGCCAAGGACTGAATTATTGCTACCAATCGATGAAGAACATCACACCACCTTTTTCTTTCTGCCTCAGCAAGTGCCATCTCTTGTTTGTCTATTGTGAGGTTTTTTGCAAGACGGACTTCCAAGTCCTTCCATGTTGCCATGTGAGTATTATGCTCCTGGCTGTCCTCATGGACTTTGAGCAAGTGTCTTGCATTTTTCCAGTCCTTTAGTCCTTCCCTATTAAGTTTATAGTCTTTTTTTGAAAAGATTTTGCAGCAAAAGCAGTGCAAGTTGTCATCTTTTATGGAGTACATAAGCCAGCTTCTTCTGACTTTTTCTCCATTGACTAAGATTCTTTTAAAATAGTCATGTTGACACCTTCGTCCATCCTTTTGTTTAGGGAATGTGAAGCTGTTTTGAATTTGAAATGGACCTCTGTGAACCAACTCTGTTCTTACCTTATCAGTAAGAGGAGATGGCCAGTCAGCAGGGTCTATTGGAGCAGCAGGAGGAGCGCTTGAAGCTGCTGCATCACTGCTGGGTTGTGCTGTTGAGGTGGAGGAAACAGGAGGAGCGCTTGATGCTGTAGATGACCCAGGATTTGCAGGGGTGGGACTGAGAAACCTCAACAGCGCATCTGAAGAGAGAAGAGGAATATATTACACCAATCTAATAATAAATATGATATGATACATAATATGATTTTAAGAATAAACTGAAATATGACAAATTAAAAATCTAAGGGATATGTGCATGATGACTACGCTGTACATGTTTAATACTTTTCTGATATGCAAATGATATAAGATTCAATTTTTGTCATTACAAGGAAATGCTGATTAGCAGAATGCAAAGAAGTAGTAAACTGCACTATAATATAGAATGTAGGAATGCTAAGGTATGCTATAACAGGAATGATGTGCACTGTGCAGGCTTAAAACTATAGGAAAAGGAATAACACGTTAGCTTTTTTATTAAGGCTAATATTGCAAGCTAAAAAAACGTGAGCTAACCAGTTTTCAATAAAAATGTACACAAGTTTTATTTTAATTTTAACTCTTGCTGACCCTATAATATTTACATATTTGGAAGCTGGGTGGGAGTGCCATTTTTCATAACAGCTTTGGTCCTTCGTAACATGCCATTAGCCTAACTGAAGTTAAAACAGTTCACGCTAGCTATTTATTGATTAGCAAACCATGTTTGGTTAACAACGTGTCGTTGTTCTCCTATGTACAAATAATGTCATGACATCACCTTTATTGTAACTTTACCTCTGTCTTTCTCTCTTTTTTCCTCCTCTTCTTTTCTTTTTTTCCTCCCCTGGGCACCAGACAGTTTGAGACGTTTTGACATGTTGTTGTTGTCCTGCCGTCTTGTTGTCGAGCTTGCTTTTGGGGTCATGTCAATGCGTGCCCCCCTCCCCCCTCCCCCCTCCCCCCTCCGCCAGCAGGTAGAGTCTAATTAGTCCGGGGGGAAGGGGGAGCATCTCAGGAAAGTAAAGTGTGATCATCATTTTTATTATTATTTTTATTCATATTTAATAGGGTTTGCTATGCAGTTAGATATTTTTGGCTCATTATCTTCCTATTAAGATATATAATACCAACTAGTTTTAAGAAGAGTAATTTTTTTTCTCCCCCGTTTTTGGCGCCCCCTGGATGGTCGGCACCCTTAGCATTTGCCTATACTGCCTATGCCGCGGGCCGGCCCTGCGTTGCCAGGTCATGTAGTTGAGACAGAGACCCTTTCTGTGTTCAAGTCTAGACTTGATGCAGTTTTGGATACTCTTTAATTAAGAAATGGCGAGCTTAGTTGGGCCGAATGGCTTGTTCTCGTCATCATATGTTCTTATGTGTTGTATTTCTACAAATAAATCTTAGTAGACTATTGTGGGAGTAAAGATTTACGATATCATGAATCAAGGGGACATTCTAAAATGCTTAACGTGGCTTAATGTCCCAAAACAGCAATCAATGATCACCAAATTTGTCTGACATCCCACATGTCATAAACACTATCTCCTATCAAAAAAGCCTCCATAGGCATCGCTGTTTTGGAACATTAAGCCATGTTAAGCCATTTCACGTTAAGTGATTTAGAATGTCCCTTCTTCCATAACAAGAGTGCTTCAGTTTTAGAAAAGTAATTCACAGATGTATTGTCCTCCCACTCGATCACTTTTCACCCCAGAGCCGCAATACCTCACATGTTGCCTCGGGACAAATCCCCCAACACTCCCCCAAGACCATCTTGACTGGCACTCATCTTTTTGTCATTTTTCTCATCAGTTTTTTACATTCATCCCTCCATCCTGCCATTGACCTCATAGCTTCACATCGCAGTAACACTAATAAATAGCCTATATTAAATGAAAATAGGTTTATGTTGGTAACACTTTCTGATAAGGTAATTCAGACTATCAGAACATTCTATAGTTATATCCTGATTGTCTTTTCTGATAAGGTTTAGAATATCAAAATATGCTACTTAAAGTTTTACATTGGTATTGATTAGAGTGTGTTGATGGACAAACTAGACTACAAATTTACACGTCAGCATGTAAACTAGACTGTCGAAATACATACAGTTTATGTGATGGATAAATTGTAAGTAGGTTATGCCTATTATTAAAATTTACTTGACTGCATTTTTGAAATTGCTTTTGGATGCATTAATGAAAACAATAATGTAATTAGCTTAGAACAATTTTCTGATAAAAAAGAGGTAAAAAAAAGTATTACCGGCCTTTTTTGGCTTCTAAGGTAGCACAACCTACTTGCGGTAGTATTTCCTGATAGGGTAGCAAAGATCGATAGATATGACTATCAATCTGCGCTGTGGTAGGACATTTCGATAAGGTAGGACAAATTGACAGAGCACTGGGTTTGCACGCAGACGCAGAGGGAGAGTGGGGACAGTGTTGCACGGAGAGTGTGAGAGAGGAGAGATGCAAACACTGGCACAGCTTTACGGAAGAAACAAGTCATGTAACGCAACATTGAACTATAACAATGTTTTTTTGGACAGAATGACACAAGAGCTTCAGAGATGCTTTAAAGGAGGGGATAATTCCACATAGGAAATTGTGAATGCCTTCCATTGCCTGACAGGCCCAGACAACTGGAAAGCAGCAAGAATTCCAACAGAGGCACTCCAAGCTACAAAGAAGCTCTGCAAATTCTATAACATTGAAAATGAGGGCCAATTGCAGACGAAACTGTTTTTCATACCTTATACTCATGTCCTCCACCAGTCAGTGTGACATGTATACTTTCAGTGGTCAAAGCAAACAATGCACATTTGGTGTTCCCTAACATGTTTGAAGTGCTTAAGGTATATGGCACGCTTCCAGTGTCCACAGCAGCTGTGGAACATTCTTACTCAAAGTTAAAGCTGGTAAAAAACTGACTTCACAGTCTTTGCAAAGAGGAGAGGCTGTCAGAACTTCTTTTATTGGCAATTGAGAAAGATGTTCCAATCAACCACAATAATGTCATAGACATTTTACGGGACATGGCCAACAGCAAGATTCTGCTGTGAATGCAACCAGGAGGAGAGGATCTACAGATCAGTAAGTGTGTGTGCTCTGTTTTGCATCTATTGAACATCATATGGTAACACACAGTAACACTGCATGTGTGGCTGTTTTGAGTGGGCACCAAAGATTTTATTTGTTATTAGTATTATTATGTATTTTGTTGTTTTGTGTCTATTTCAATAATGAACTACAGCTAAAATACATTATTTTGTATTTACTTCATTATATATTACATATACAGTACAGATTCATAACTGAACAGCCTTACACATTCCCAGCCTTACCTAACTTATCTGGGACTGCTCTGTGCACAACAGTGCTTTCTGGTATGTATTCTTGTCTGCTTACAGCCCCAGCAGACACTGACAACAAGCAGTCTGCAACTGAGTAATCTTCAAATAATAATAACAATAATACATTCTGATAAATGCCAAACTCTTCTAAGGTGTAATCATAAACTATGATGCGGTTTGTTATAAGATTCCATTTTACATTCTCTTTGACAGCTTACGATGTAGTTGGTGTTCTAACATCTTGATCCATGTGCCCCTTTTTAAATTTGAGCACCTGCCCCTCTAAAGGTCCGTGCACAGCCCTGATAACATATAAATAAATATAAAATATAATGTATATTTATAATATTTATTACTATATACTTTTTTTTTTTTTTTTTTTTAGAAATTTGATGCATCTCCTGTCAATACATTTGTAGCCCACTTCGTCAAAACTTCATTAGCAACACCCACAAGGTGGGTGGCGACATACAACGACAAAGTCGCTGCCAGTGGAGGGCAGGGTTTTACCCTACAGTCACACAGGAGCCCTTGTTGCTTGTCGCTTGTGGGTGTTCCTGGTTCGTGATTGCTAGGTTACAGAATTAATCAAAATGTTGCATCATTTGTTTCAGCAACGTGTGTCACGCTGCTTTCACTCCCATCGGTAGTTGCCGTGTCGCATCCCTCAGTATTAGCATAAAATAAACCGCTAGTCTATTTCAGCCCTGCCTTGTTCGGATTTACAATGGCCGTTTGTCTCTTCTCGCTGTCAATTGCCAACTCTCATTGAAAATGAATGGCAGCCGGTCGCTTTGTCTCCGTCGTCCGTGTGACGGTAGGGTTTTTATTTTTTTAAATGCTTTATTTTCAACAACAACATTTTGAACCAATTGTTTTTTGAACCAATTACTTTTTAAATTGTCTAACACATCTACAACATGATTAATACCCCTTTCATACCAGTTTTGACAAAAAATTGACTTATTCTGGCTAACAATATTACAGCTATTCCAAAGAAAAGTAGAGTGTGGGGAGAAATTATGAAGGTAACAGATTTTCCAAGCCAGAAGTGCTTGTTGGTGAAATTTGGACAACCGGAAGTTTAGTTAAAGAATAATCACAAAGCAGTAAAAATTGTATACCACCAACTTTACTAAAGATATTATATGGAATGAAGTTCCAAATCGTGTGAGGACTAAGTAAAAGTCTCTTAAGCCAATTCATTTTAAAGGTGTTATTGAGATAAAAAAAATTCACTGCCTCAAGTCCACCTTCCGCTGTACAGTTTGTAATAACCCCTTTTTTGAGTTCAGAAAAAATTCTTCCAAATGAAATTAAAAAATAAGTTATTTATTTCCTTACAGATATAGTCATTAATAAAAAGATAAAGCGTGAGAGTCCTTCTGCTTTGGATAAAAGGACTCGCCCAAAAATGGATACATCCCTTAACAGCCAACTGTTCATTTTTATTTTAGTATTTTTAAGCCTAGATGAAAAGTTAAGATGTTGTCTTTCAGTAATGTCTTTGGTGATGTGTATACCTTGGTATTTAACTGATGTTCGCACATTAATGTTACAAATAGAGGTCTCTTCAATGGTATGTAAAGTTAACAGTTCACACTTGTTTATATTAATAGTTAAACCAGAGGCCTTTGAAAAATTATCTTAGGTTACCACGTTAGGGATGTCTTCTTTACTTTTAAAAAATAAAGTAGTATCATCAGTCAATTGAGAAATTTTAGGGCGTTTACCAAAAATTTCTATTCCTTGAATCCTTTCCTCCTCACGACTATTTATAGAGAGCAATTCAACAACCATTAAAAACAAAAGGGGGGAGAAGGGGCATCCCTGTCGAACTCCTCAATTAATTTTGAATCTTTGTGAAGTATTATTTCCAAGAATAACTGAACTATTTATATTGCCATAAAACATTTTTACCACATCAATAAAACTCTCACCAAAACCAAAAACTTTAAGAGTTTCAAAAAGTAAATAATGTTCAACAGTGTCAAACGCTTTATAAAAATCCAGGAAAATAATTAGACTCTCTTTTCCCACTAAATGGGCGTAGTCCACTAAATCAAGAATTAGCCTGATATTGTTACTAATGTGTCTGTTTTTCATGAATCCAGTTTGGGTTTCATATATAATATGGTCAAGTCCTTGTTTTAGTCTACTGGCATAAGCACTTGCAAATATCTTGTACTCAATTGTTAGAAGACTAATTGGTCTCCAATTGTCAATCAGTAAAATGTCTTTGCCTGGTTTAGGTATTAGCATTATGACACCTTGTTTCATAGAATTTGTCATCTCTCCATCAAATATACATTGATTAATCAAAGCAAACAGTGGCTCTTCCAACACATCCCAGAAATGTACATAAAACTCAGTGGTCAGTCCATCTATACCAGACGACTTCCCTTTTTTCACATTTAGATAAGGGAGAGTCACACATATGTTGGAAATCATTATTTATGACTGGTGCTTTCTCACGAATCAGCTGAAGGAAGCCATCAACATCAGTATTGCCAGACTGATAGAGTTTAGTATAGAACTGAGTGACATATCCTCTTCAGTCATTTGTTGTTTCTGATGTAGTGTGTTAAGTTTATCCATGAGATCCATTTCAGTTTGAATTCTGATTTTCTTTAGTTCTTTACTTCTTTTAATAGCTGCAAGTCTCACCTTGTATTTAAAGAATTCCCATTGGCTTTTAATGGATGAATAAGAGTAGTCATCAAAATTTTCTTCCACCAAGTTATGAATTTGAGTATTCAATAACTTATCTGTGAGAAGTGTATTATTAAATTTCCAGTAACCTCTTTTATTATGCAATTTTGTATCCTCTAGTTTTAAATACATGAGTTTATGGTCTGATAAAGGTGAAGGTCTATGTGATATGTCTTTAATATATTGCAAAGCAGAAGTAGAAATTAACTACTATATACATACACTACATGGACAAAAGTATTTGGACGCCTGACCATTACACCAACAGGGACTGTAATGATATTGTATTCAAATACATATTCTTTAATATGGAATTGGTCCCCCTTTTGCAGCTATAACAGCTTCCACTCTTCTTGGAAGGCTTTCCACAAGATTTTGGAGTGTTTCTGTGGGAATTTGTGCCCATTCATTCTGTAGAGCATTTATGAGGTCAGGCACTGATGTTGGGCGAGAAGACCTGGCTCGCAATCTCCGTTCCAGTTCATCCCAAAGGTGCTCGATGGGGTTGAGGTCAAGGCTCTATGCGGGCTAGTCAAGTTCTTCCACACCGAACTCATCAAACCATGTCTTTATAGTCCTTGCTTTGTGCACTGGGGCACAGTCATTTGAAATTGAAAAGGGCCTTCCCCAAATGTCCAAAATGTCTTGGTATGCTGAAACATTAAGATTGCCCTTCACTGGAGATAAGGGGCCTAGCCCAAACCCTGAAAAACAGGTGTGGCCAAATACTTTTGTCCATATAGTGTATCAATTCTAGAACGTAGTGTAGTTGCCTTATTTGACCATGTGAAATCCACTTTTCCAGGATTAAGAAAGCGCCATGGATCAGTTACGGATATGTTAGTACATAGATCTGTGATACTATTATTACTATTAAGATTTAACTTGGAGCGACATGGATATCTATCAATTGAGTCATCAAGACACTCATTGAAATCTCCTGAGATAATAATATATGGGTCATTATATTTTGAGGAGTTCTCTTGAACCATCATTGTAATTTCCAAAAATAGGAAATTATTATTTTTGGCCTAACCCCGTGAACGATGTCAATCACTTCATCAAGTTTACCCTGAGTACTCGGTGCCACATGGTGCAGAACTTCAATAGTGCGCGCTTTAACATCTTCTCGATCAGCCTCGTTCAGGCCGTGAAGTTTCAGCATCGTACCTGTTACGGCCCGGTCTAGGGTCAGACCGTAACAGGGAAAAAGAGGGGAGACCACGGTCGCGAACACTGGGGAAAGTGTAACAGAATTTATTACACTTAACATTTAAAGACAAATAAAACATATAACATAAATCAAGTGGGTAACCGGGAAACAAACTCAGGAGTCGACAAGCCAAAATAACACACAAACACAATCTAACTAACGAGAGAGGGAAACTAACTGACCTAACAAAATAAATCTCAAAACAAAAGATACAGTAAAACTTCCCTTTCTCCCTTCCTAACGAAACCAACGTGAAAAAGAGATGGAAAAGAAAATGGCATCGACTCCCTACTTCCCACACCCAACCACAGTGTCACGAAGACCAAAAACAATACTCACAGAAACATAAGGACGAGAACCTAAGCATACGCACAACGATGAACAATCAATAATAACAAAATGCAGAAACGACAGGTGGTCTGTTCCCTTGCGCGGACTGAGCCTCTTTGAAGGGAGCGGGCCGGCCAGGAAATGAGGGAAGGCTCCAATCACGGGCGAGGGGAGGAGACACCCAGCGAAGGACACAGCTCGGGGAAGGGATGAGACGGACCTGGGGAAAACGTAAAACGACGCACGCACGCAGCCGGAGCAAAACACATACATCGGGGAAAACGAACAAACACAAACAGTAACGACCATGGTCGTAACAGTACCATTGAACCTCTGACTCCTTAGGAGCACCCACGTTGTTATCGTTGTTTGGCATGGCTTTAGTAGATCGAGTCTTCTTCCCTTTCCCTCTGCCCATCAATCAATACAGTAGCTTATTGCATAAGATTATTACTTTAAGCAGCCACTATGTTATATATTTAAAGAAACATTGGCAAATACTGCCATTACTCCCAAAACCTGAAGAGCGTTGAGAAACACGCCCGACTAGAAAGACGCCATCTTGGCCCCCCGACGCTAGGGTTAGTGTTCACTCATCTCAGAGTTCTCCCAACGTCATGCTCTGAGACAGTGAGTGCATGCTCTCCCCCCGCAGCAGGGCGAAATTCCCAGGCGCCAGTCTCTATGCTAACATTAGCGTCATTAGCACCAAACCGCGCAAAGAAAGAGCTAAGGTTTTTAGCAAGAGACGAGTAGGCACTCACCATAGAGGAAATATTGCCTTTATAGTCTGATATTGTCCGTAGTCCTTGCCACATGCGTCGGAGACATGGCTAACTGCGCTAACTCCAGACACGAATGCTGCATTGGATGGTTTTCAGATGTTGCAGGCAGACAGGAAAAAGGAGAGTGGTAATAGGAGGGGAGGTGGGCTGGTAGTATTTGTTAATGATAGATGGTGTAACTCTGGACACATCACTACTAAAAAACAACTCTGCAGTAAGGACATTGAGCTGTTGGTTGTTAGCATGAGGCCATTCTATCTACCAAGGGAATTCTCGCATGTTATCGCGATGGTGGTGTATATCCCCCCCTCTGCTAACGCTGATGTGGCCGGTGATGTCATCCACTCAGTTACAAGCAGGCCTGCAGATACAACACCCGAATGTCCTCCTTCTTTTTTCACTTGTACCGAGTGGTCCCCCTACCTCAATACTGCTGATTCTCTCAGGATTATTACACAGAACCAGATCTAGGATTGTGTTCTCTCTCGTGGGTTGAGTAACAGACTGTATCAAAAAACAATCATTTACAACATCCAAAAACTTCCTCATACCTTGACCTGACACAGCTTCCCACTTAATTGAAGGGTAATTGAAGTCCCCCATTACTCCCCCTCCTGACATGCTAGTTTAATGTTATCAAAGAGCATACTGTTGACACTGCTGTCTGAGGCTAGTGGCCTATAGCATACTCCAACATTCAGACCTTTTTCATTTTCCCCCAATATTTTAATCCATATGTCTTCACTAACACCAAGGGGCTCCATTCCTGGTATTTCCTGAATATTAAGATTATCTTTTACATAGAGAGCTACGCCTCCTCCTCTTCTATTGATTCTATCTTTTCTTAGCAGCTTCTTAGGATATATGGCGGCTTCTCCTCCATCTTCGATATTTGAATATCCCGGTAATATGTGATGTAGTGGTAGGTAGCACACACTTTGCTAGCAAGCCAATGAGATAATGTTAGTGGTTAGCTGGTCAGCTAGCTCAAAAGTTAGAGTGTTTAAATGATGATCTACAGGGGTCTACTTGTCTCAGCTTAGTTAATGTAACATATAAATTAGTGTTGATGTAGACAATAAGGTCACCCAGACATCGTAAAATCATATAAATGTATTCATGCCAACTTTAGCCTGGCTATCCTAGTAATCTGCGTAGTGTACATGTGGTGTCCGAACCCGTTAGCAGTTAGCCTGTCACCTAACTTAGAGTGTTTAAATGAAGATCTACAGGGGTCTATTTGTCTCAGCTAAGTTAATATAACATAGAAACAACAACCCGTATTGATGTAGACACAAATGGTTGCCCATACATCTTTTAAGCATATACATGTTTTCATGCTACATGTAGCCTTTAGCCTCCGCCATCTTGGTCAGACTTTTTTTGTTACTTCCGCCTTTCTTTTTAACGTCACGTACCAAACACATCACATGCTGAACTGATTGGATCTCACGTGGTTCTCATTTGCATGAAGTTGGGATTTCGCCATCTCAATTTCGATTTCCTCTGCGAATTTGCCCCGATTTTGCCCAACCAGAGCGAATTTCGCCCCCATACAAACTGAATGAGAGTGAAGTGAAATTCGCTGCAGTGGAAGCGTACTGTTAACGCGAGCACTTTCTGGCATCCCATTCTCCAAGGGCCTCCTACCTGGCTCTCCCCACTCCCCTTTGTGATGGACTTTACTGCTGTGGGGCCCTACTGACTATCACTCTAACACTCCACTGTTATCACCCCTCAAATTAAAGATAGTTGCTGTTGGATGCTTGTGATATTGTCACCCTGTCCTGATTGAAATTTATTTTTATTTAATTTATTGATTTATTGTTTTTAAGATTTTTTTTACTTCATACATTATCAAAGACAAATGTGATCATACATCAACACAGTGCTTAAACGATACAAATTTATTGACACACACAAGTTTACCTAATTACACCATATCCCATCTATGAGCCAGAGAATGCAATCTATTCATTGCAGTTATTGTTTATTTGATTAGATTACATTAGAGTCAATTGTGCAGAGTACAAGTACACAGCCAATGAAATGCAATTTGCATATAATATTATTTAGTAGTATAGTATTATTTAGGATCAGACATATTTGTTGTACAGCATACACATACAGCTAATTTGACTACCAATACCAACCAATACCAACCGATAAAGCAACGTAAAAAATCCTGCATGCGTGGAACAGATTGGGCTGTGTCGTAAAACAGGTTAAATTCTACGCATGCGCTGACTTTTGTGCATGTACACAGAGTATCGGGCAGCAGGCACGGATCGGGTAATGACAACGCAGATTGATAAACAGCCAAGCTTAGTGATGAAGCATGTCACTACTTCCGCATATTCGTTGATGTCATCAGAGGTGGAGTGGAACATGTCCCACATCCGCCAACGCATCTTGTAGCATGTCTTCTGATTGGGCAGTCCAGTGCCTGACCTCTCTCGTCAATGGAGCCTCCTGTACCAGTCTTTGTTTATATTCCCGTATCAGGAAAATGGCGGCATGGTCAGACTTTCATTTGGTACATTTGATAGTTTAATCTGTCCAGTCAAACACAAAATAGACAAAATTGGATACAAACACCAAATATTAAAATTAGAACTATGTAGTTATGTTGTGAAACAATGGTTCATAAATGTATTCAGTTCAATTCAATGGTGCTCAATGATGCTCTAGTGTCACCAAAGTGATAATGGTAAACAAAATAAAGAAAATATATACACATAAGTTAAATTGATCAGTAACAAATGATAATTAAGCAATGGATTTTGTGTAACAGTAATTCATAAGTTAATAAATTAATATGTGTGTTAAATTAAAATGTCAGCACATGTTGCAGCACAGGGTACTCACTACTGTCCCTGAGGCTGTGACATGTGGCCACATACTGAGCTGCTAGTGGGGCTGTAGACCCCTCTTCTAGTATGACTAAAATTTTCTCAGTATAAGTCAGCTTTATAAATTTGGGGATGGCAGTTGATATTTTTAATGAATATTTGCATTGCTTCAGAATATTTAGTGCATTTCACAACAGTCTCAACATACTCACTAAGCACTTTATTAGGAACACTATTCTAATACTGGGTAGGGCCTCCCTTGTCAGGACTCAGGCACGGACTCAGACGCGGACCACAAGAGCTCCAATTACAGGCGTTTATAAGCAGAATCGTCAAACAAGCCGGCAGTCCAAAAACAGGCAGGGTCAAAAATACCAGGTAGACAGTCCAAGGGGAAAAACAAGGATCAAAACCAGAAACAGGCAGGGTCAAACCTTGAAGGCAGGCAGATCAGGAAATCAGGACAGGAGGGCAGGCAAAAACGTAGTCAAGGAACAGGCAAGGCAAAAACCAGCAAAATCCAAACAGGAAAACAGGCGGGAAACGAGACAGGCAGAAAACACTGAAACGATCTGGCAAACAACACAGAGACAAGCAGGGTAGATATAGGGCTGGGCTGATTAGGTGATGGGAAGCAGGTGTGCAGGCAGGCGGGTGGAGACAATCAGGTGGGCGGAGACAGGGCGGAGAGCGGGGCAGGGCTAGAACACAAGGAAAACAAAGGCACATGGACAGGGAAAAAACAAAAACACAACAGCTAGGGGGCGGGAGCCCTGACATCCCTTTGCTCTCAAAACAGCCTCAATTCTTTGTGGCATGGATTCCACAAGATGATGGAAACATTCCTTTGAGATTCTGGTCCATGTTGACATGATTGCATCACGCAATTTCTGCAGATTTGTCAGCAGCACATTCATGCTGCACATTCAATCTCCTGTTCTACCACATCCCAAAGGTGTTTTATTGGATTCAGATCTGGTGACTGAGAAGGCCACTGAAGAACATTGAACTCATTGTCATGTTCATGAAAGCAGTTTGAGACGACTTTTGCTTTGTGACATGGTGCATTATCATGCTGGAAGTAGCCATTAGAAGATGGGTAAATTATGGCCATGAAGGGATGCACATGGTCAGCAACAATACTCAAATAGGCTGTGGCATTCAAGCGATGATTGATTGGTATTAACGGGCCCAAAATGTGCCAAGAAAACATTCCCCACACCATTACACCACCACCACCAGCCTGGACTGTTGACACAAGGCAGGTTGGGTCCATGGATTCATGCTGCTGGCACCAAATTCTGACCCTACCATCTGTGAGCCTCAGCAGAAATCGAGATTCATCAGACCGGGCTACGTTTTTCCAGTCTTCATCTGTCCAGTTTTGGTGAGCCTGTGCTCACTGCAGCCTCAGCTTTCTGTTCTTGGCTGACAGAAGTGGACCCCGACATGGTCTTCTGCTGTTGTAGCCCATCTGCCTCAAGGTTTGACGTGTTGTGCATTCAATTGTATCAATCGCCACAATTGTACAGAGTGGTTATCTGAGTTACTGTAGCCTTTCTGTCAGCTCGAACTAGACCATTCTCCGTTGACCTCTCTCATAAACAAGGTGTTTCCGTCCGCAGAACTGCCTGTCAGGGCTCCCGCCCCCTAGCTGTTGTGTTTTTGTTTTTCCCTGTCCATGTGCCTTTGTTTTCCTTGTGTTCTAGCCCTGCCCCGCTCTCCGCCCTGCCTCCGCCCACCTGATTGTCTCCACCCGCCTGCCTGCACACCTGCTTCCCATCTCCTAATCAGCCCAGCCCTATATCTACCCTGCTTGTCTCTGTGTTGTTTGCCAGATCGTTTCAGTGTTTCTGCCTGTCTCGTTTCCCGCCTGTTTACCCTGTTTGGATTTTGCTGGTTTTTGCCTCGCCTGTTCCTCGACTTCGTTTTTTGCCTGCCCTTCTGTCCTGATTGCCTGATCTGCCTGCCTTCAAGGTTTGACCCTGCCTGTTTCGGTTTTTGATCCCTGTTTTGCCCTTGGACTGCTTACCTGGTATTTTGACCCTGCCTGTTTTTGGACTGCCTGCTTGTTTGAGGATTTGGCTTATAAACGCCTGTAATTGGAGCACTCGTGGTCCGCGTCTGAGTCCGTGCCTGAGTCCTGACAGTACGATCTGGCCATTGATTTCCGCACCCTGGCCGCCACTAGTGGGTGGAATATGGAGGCGCAATACGACGCTTTCCTCCACAGTCTTTCGGAGCCCATCAAGGATGAGCTGGCCACCCGGGAACTGCCAGCTAGCTTTGACGCCTTGGTGGACCTGGCCATCCGAGTTGATCAGCGCCTGTCGCAGCGACGCCGGGAGAGAGGGGCCAGTGGACCGCTCAGCCTCACCCGAGAACATCCGCCCGCGCTGGCCGCACGGAACCCTGCACGTCCGCCACCTGCCTCCCCAGAGCCGATGCGGGTTGTCCGCACTTGTCTGTCTTCCGCCGAGCGTCAGAGGAGGATCAGCACCCGATCCTGCCTGTACTGCGGACAGCCTGGTCACTTCATCGCAACCTGCCCGGCAAAAGACCAGAACTCACCCACAGCCAGAGGGTTACAGGTGAGCGTCACCCCCTTACACCAGTCCCTTGAAGTCCGTCCTCTGTTCTCGGCCACGCTGCTCATCGGGGGTCAGCCTCACGCAGTCTCCGTCCTGATTGACTCAGGAGCCGACGGGAGCTTCATCGATGCCAACCTGGCGGCCTAGCTGAAACTGCCCCGTGTCCCGCTGCACTCGCCACTGGAAGCCCACGCCATCACTGAGGCCCCGCTGGTCCGGATCACCCACGCCACTCCTCCGGTGAGTTTCCTCGTCTCTGGTAACCATCGCGAGGAGATCATGTTGCATATTATTAACACCCCACAAGCCTCCGTGGTCCTGGGTCACCCCTGGCTAGCCCAGCACAACCCCCACATTGATTGGGTGGGCAATATGATCCTGGGCTGGAGCCCGTACTGCCACTCCCACTGCCTTCGGGATGCCTTGGTTCCTGTATCGCCGGTCTCTCCTGCCCCCGAGGACTTCTCAGACCTGTCGGCGGTGCCTCCTGAATACCTGGACCTGAAACCTGCGTTCAGCAAGTCCCGTGCCACGTCACTACCTCCGCACCGTCCATACGACTGTGCCATCGACCTCCTGCCCGGCTCGTCACCTCCGAGGGGGCGTCTGTACTCCCTGTCACCCCCGGAGACCGAGGCCATGAACCGGTACATCCGGGAGTCCCTTGCTGCAGGCATCATCCATCCATCCTCCTCACCCGCAGGGGCTGGGTTCTTCTTCGTGGGTAAGAAGGATGGCTCCCTCCGTCCCTGTATTGATTATCGGGGCCTCAACACCATAACAGTTAAGAACCGCTACCCCCTGCCGTTTCTGTCCTCTGCGTTTGAGTCGTTACAGGGGGCCACCGTCTTCACCAAACTGGACCTCCGCAACGCTTACCACCTGGTCCGGATTCGTGAGGGAGATGAGTGGAAGACGGCCTTCAACACTCCATCTGGGCACTATGAATATCTGGTCATGCCGTTCGGTTTGACTAATGCCCCGGCTGTCTTCCAGGCCCTGGTCAACGACATCCTCCGAGACCTGCTCAACCGGTTTGTGTTTGTCTATCTGGATGACATCCTCATCTTCTCACGCTCCCTGCCTGAACACATCCAGCACGTCCGTCGCGTTCTCCAGCGCCTGCTGGAGAACCACCTGTACGTCAAGGCGGAGAAGTGCGAATTCCATCAAAGCACTATCTCCTTCCTGGGCTTTGTTGTCACGGCAGGGAGCATCCAGATGGACCGGCAGAAAGTCCGAGCAGTGGAGGAGTGGTCTCGTCCCACCTCCCGCCGGGAGTTGCAGCGCTTCCTTGGATTCGCCAACTTCTACCGCCGCTTCATCCGGGATTACAGCACGGTAGCAGCTCCCCTCACCGCTCTGACATCGGTCAACAAGGCCTTCTCCTGGTCCCCGGCAGCTGAAGAGGCCTTCCGTGACCTGAAAACCCGCTTCACCTCTGCGCCTATCCTGACTCAGCCAGACCCTGCCCGGCAGTTTGTTGTGGAGGTGGACGCCTCGGACGTGGGAGTGGGGGCCGTCCTGTCACAGCGCTCGGCCACCGACAGCAAACTCCACCCCTGCGCTTACTTTTCCCATCGCCTTTCGCCTACTGAGCGCAATTATGACATCGGCGACCGGGAGCTGCTAGCTGTCAAGCTGGCACTGGAGGAGTGGAGGCACTGGCTGGAGGGGGCGAGCATGCCGTTCCTGGTGTGGACCGACCATAAGAACTTGGAATACCTCAGGTCGGCCAAACGTCTGAACCCTAGACAAGCCCGCTGGTCCTTGTTCTTCTCCCGGTTTAATTTCACCTTGTCCTACCGCCCGGGAACCAAGAACGGTAAGCCGGATGCCCTCTCTCGCCAGTTCGTACCCGCCGGGGACACCCAGGAGCCCAGCACCATCCTGCCCACTCGATGCGTTGTCGCAGCGGCGCGCTGGGACATCGAGACGACCGTCCGCACCGCCCTCCAGGCCGAGCCGGGCCCGAGCTCCTGCCCCCCTAACCGTCTTTTTGTTCCCCAGTCTGTTCGTTCCCAGGTCCTGCAGTGGGGGCACTCATCCAGATTCTCCTGCCATCCCGGTGCCCGTCGCACAGTGGCGTTCATCCGCCAGCGGTTCTGGTGGCCCACCATGGAGGACTATGTCCGGAACTTCGTCACCGCCTGCTCGGTCTGTGCCCAGAACAAGACGTCCAACCAACCGCCCGCCGGCCTGCTGCAACCCCTGCCTGTTCCCAGACGACCCTGGTCCCACATAGCCCTGGACTTTGTCACCGGCCTGCCCCTGTCTGATGGTAACACCACCATCCTTACCATTGTGGATCGGTTTTCGAAGTCAGTACATTTCATACCGCTGCCCAAGTTACCCTCCACCAAGGAGACTGCCCAGCTACTCATACATCATGTGTTCCAGCTGCATGGTCTGCCCATGGACGTGGTGTCCGACCGGGGGCCGCAGTTTACCTCTCATTTCTGGAGGGCGTTTTGCAGGCTACTGGGTGCCACTGTCAACCTGTCGTCCGGTTTCCATCCCCAGTCCAACGGCCAGACCGAGCGGGCGAACCAGCAGTTGGAGACGGTGCTGCGATGCCTGACGTCCCAGGAACCGTCAGCGTGGAGCCAGCACCTTCCCTGGGTGGAGTATGCCGTTAACTCCTTGCCCTCTGCATCTACAGGGCTTTCCCCGTTCCAGTGTTGTGTGGGTTACCAACCTCCCCTGTTCCCGGCCCAGGAGGAGGAAGTCGGCGTACCCTCAGCGGCGGCATTTATCCGACGCTGCCGCCGCACCTGGAGACGCGCTCGGCACACGCTGCTGCGCTCTGTGGCTCAGGCTAAACGGTTTGCCGACCGCCACCGCTCCAAGGCCCCTCGCTATCGCCAGGGTCAGCGAGTGTGGCTCTCCACCCGCGACCTGCCCCTTAAGGTGGACTCCCGCAAGCTGGCTCCCCGCTTCATAGGTCCCTTTCCCATCGCTAAGGTGATCAGCCCCGCAGCGGTCCGGCTGAAACTCCCGCTCTCTCTTCGCCGCATCCACCCGACCTTCCACATCTCCAGGATCAAGCCCGTCGTCCGCAGCCCTCTCTGCCCAGCTCCCCGGACTCCTCCGCCTCCCCGCCTGATCGGTGGAGCCCAAGCCTACACTGTTCGCCGTCTGCTGGGGGTTCGGCGTCGAGGGTGCGGTCTCCAGTACCTGGTGGACTGGGAGGGCTACGGACCCGAGGAGAGATGCTGGGTCCCAGCCAGGGACATCCTGGACCCCGCCTTGATCCGGGACTTCCACCGCCGGAACCCAGGCTCGCCTGCTGTGACGCCTGGTGGCGTCCGTAGGGGGGGGGGTACTGTCAGGGCTCCCGCCCCCTAGCTGTTGTGTTTTTGTTTTTCCCTGTCCATGTGCCTTTGTTTTCCTTGTGTTCTAGCCCTGCCCCGCTCTCCGCCCTGCCTCCGCCCACCTGATTGTCTCCACCCGCCTGCCTGCACACCTGCTTCCCATCTCCTAATCAGCCCAGCCCTATATCTACCCTGCTTGTCTCTGTGTTGTTTGCCAGATCGTTTCAGTGTTTCTGCCTGTCTCGTTTCCCGCCTGTTTACCCTGTTTGGATTTTGCTGGTTTTTGCCTCGCCTGTTCCTCGACTTCGTTTTTTGCCTGCCCTTCTGTCCTGATTGCCTGATCTGCCTGCCTTCAAGGTTTGACCCTGCCTGTTTCGGTTTTTGATCCCTGTTTTGCCCTTGGACTGCTTACCTGGTATTTTGACCCTGCCTGTTTTTGGACTGCCTGCTTGTTTGAGGATTTGGCTTATAAACGCCTGTAATTGGAGCACTCGTGGTCCGCGTCTGAGTCCGTGCCTGAGTCCTGACACTGCCGCTCACTGGATGTTTTTTGTTGTTGGCACCAATCTGAGTAAACTCTAAAGACTGTTGTGCATGAAAATCCCAGGAGATCAGCAGTTACAGAAATACTCAAACCAGCCCATCTGGCACCAAGAATCATGCCACGGTCGAAATCACTGAGATCACATTTTTTCCCCATTCTGATGGTTAATGTGAACATTAACTGAAGCTCCTGACCTGTATCTGCATGATTTTATGCATTGCACTGCTGCCTGATTAGATAATTGCATGAATAAGTAGGTGTACAGGTGTTCCTAATAAAGTGCTCAGTGAGTGTATTTTCTATTGCAGCGTGTTGTGTATTGACCACCTAAGTTTGCCCCCCCCCCATGTTACCTTCAGTTATTGTCATGCTGATTTCTGGGTTCTGGACATAATACATCAGCTCACGTGAAATACTCTGCAGTTTCATGTCTCGTCATTATACTAAATGGAGTATACAACAAAACTGAACAAAACAGCGGTCACAGAGCCTGTCTGCCCTGGCTTGCCTGGTTTGCTTGTGTTGTTACTTTTGAATGGCCAGGCTGAACTCTGCATGTGCTTTACATTTTTGACTGGGTCAGATATTCTGCCAGAGTATAATACCTTTTTAGAGAGTTTAACACATTCCACTTTGTTTTGTGTGTAGCTGGTTGAGCCCCGGTAGTGATCAAATTGATTAGGTTCACCTGGTGCGACGGCACGTAATGTGCACGTAACCTCCTCTGGTATTTAGAAGTGCCTCGGGATTGTTTGAAACTCATGCGGGCGTCCCTGAAAAAGAGCTGTTTGTTGCGGGTAGCTGTGCCGTTTGTCCATGGAAGCTTGTGGGGTTTATTCCAGCCGAGTGTGTGAGCGCACCGAGAGCTCCGGGCTTCTTTTTCTTCCCTGGGTCATCAGTAGCATTTACCCCTGAGAGTAAAGATTTTGTTGTGGCTGTGGACCTGGATTTGATCACTGTTTTCCCCGTTTTTCTTTTATTGTTGTTTTGGCTTAGCGTCACAGCCAGCTTTATGTTCTACAGTCTTGTGTTTTTTTTCGTATTGTGTGCGTGAGTGTGTTTGGTGCGTGTACGCGTTGTACTGACTGAGGCTGTGTACGCAGTGGTTAGCGTAGTCCAATCAATGCCGGTCGAGTAGCGTCAGTGTTTGTTTGACCGAGTCTACCGGCTGCAGAGTATAGCCCCTCATTAGTTTGCCCCCCTTCCCTCCCCTTCTTAGCTTTCCCTGTCGCCACGGGTTCGCCCGTGTCGATTCAGCGGCTCGCCTGTGTGCGGCTGCTGCGTATCTGATTCTCTGTTCTGTTCTGTTTTTTTTTTTTTTTTTGTTTTTTTGAACGATTTTTTTCTTTATTGATTTATTTTGTTTTCTTGCCCCTTTACTGCCCTCTTCTCTATGATCTGTGGCCTGACTGTAACTGATCCTGTTGGCCGAAGTTTACATAGCAGTATTGTGTGGACACGCCCTAGTGGCAAGAGTGTGGGTTGCACTTTTTGTGTGCTTGCTGTGCAGTGTAGCGTGATGCTTGATAGCTCTTAACTATTGTGTGTACACATAATATAATCTGTCACGGAGTTTTTTTAATACTGCTTAGCTCAGGGCCCAACTGTGCTTCAATTAAGTGGGCACAGGCTCTCAGTGAGGGAATTCTTGGTGTCAGCATCTTTGTCCGTGTGCCACTTGTTGGTTTAGCGTGTTCCCTTTGTCATTTCTGAATGTATACTGCTGTGCTTGTTTTTAACTGAAGACTGAGAGAACACAAATATACATGAAATGGAACAATAATAAATTATTGATTATTTATTGACTGTAACAGCCTCCCTTCTCCATTTATTTGGACAGCCTGGGTTTAGGTCATTATCCATCCAATAGCCTAAAAAAAACTACCTAGGGCATTCTTGTAATTTGGGGTGTATATTCCTGTTACATGTGTTTTAATGTGTCTCCCTATATTACACATAATCATGATTCAGGTTTACAATTTGTTAATGCAGTACAGCCTAGAAACTTTTTTCTTGCAGGTAATTCCGAGACAGACACAAAGAGGTTGATACGGCCTTTTTATAATTCACTTGTCACAAAATTATCTGATTGCACTTCCCCATTTTACTTCCAGAACAAATACAGTAAGTAAAACATAATGGTCTTTCCCACGTTGTTTCACCTCTGAAAATAGATATACTGTCAGATGTTTTGATTAGTCTTTCAATTTGTTTTTGTGCAAGTCAGCTGTTTGTAGAAGGTAATTCTGTTGAAGTTGGTTGTCTAATGTAATGGCCCCACTGTTTATTACATGCTGGTTCATATCATAAATTATTTTTAAATTTGGTTTTTATTTATTTTTAATAAAAAGTTTGCATATAAATTTCACCTTTCCATAGAGCTCACCATAAAGCTATGATGTTATTTAGAAGTTACTACTGATAATTAAAAAGTACTATTGATAATTGATTGACTGAATCTAGTGACACTAGGACACCTGGATAGAGATTGAAGTCACAGTTTTAAATCCCTGCAGTTCATGTGGTCCAAAAAAGGGGCCCTATTGATAATCCATGGCTACAGGCATAATTTAGTCCTGCATGCATTGCCTATTCTTTGTATATTTTAAGCTAACTTCCTGTTCCTCTGGGCTCTACTAATCACCACAAAGTATGACAACATCTTCCACAGACAACCACAAAGTACCACAAAGAACAAAAAGTATAACCAGAAACAACTACAAAGCACTTTCTCAAGTCATAGCTTTTCAACCAATCTGTCCCTTAAGGGGTGCTATAGCTGCTCTTGCTACCACCATTGTAAAACACCTCAAAAAAAATTCATCCAGTTTGCCAGACTGTCCTCATCATATTATTGTGGTATTGTGATATGAACATAGGTGTGGCGGAAGGCAAGTTTTTTTTAATAGCCCCCCCCCCCCCCCCCCCCCCAAAAAAAAAAAAGCGGGGGTGCCCCAGTACTTCAGAAAATAGCACCACATCTCTGGATATGAAATGGTTGCTTTTATACTACTTACACTCTAAGTCACACACTTACATATACAAATTCATGTGCACACACAAACTTACTCTGAAACTTCCCTACAGGTTCTGGCCCCCTACAAGCTAAACACTTAAGCTAAACAGTTACATGTACACATTCATTGACAGAGCACATCCATAAACACAAAAAATATACAAGTGTGGAGGGAAGAAGGTGCAGTGTTGTGCAATGTGAAAAAAAAAAAATGTTCAAGAACAGAGTTCAGCAGGCCAACAGCTGAGGGAAAGAAGCTGTTCTTGAGACTGCTGGTGCGGCAGCGGAGGCTCCTGTAGTGCTTCCTGGATGGAAGGAGGGTCAACAGTCCGTGGTTCGGGTGAGAGGTGTCCTTGACGATGCCTCTCACCCTCTGTAGACAACACTTGTGCTGGATGTCCTCGATGGTAGGCAGCTGGTCACTGGTGATGTGCTCGGCGGTTTCACCACCCTCGGGAGGGCCTTCCAGTCGGAGACTGTACGGTACAGTACCACACTGAGATGCAGTTTGTCAGAATACTCTCAATGGTACCTCTGTAGAAGTTCACCTAGTCAGCGCGTTGTACATTTTATAGAGCTGATGGTGCTGTGGGAGGACACAGTGGATGAAGCTTATGAGAGGAAGAAGCTTAAATACATGCATTTAGCAGCAGAGGTACAGCAGCGAGGATGGAGGGCAAGTGTGCATTCCATTGAGGTAGGTTGTAGAGGTTTTGTAGTGCGATCAACTACAGCGCTGTTTAGAGAGCTGGGAGTATGGGGGCCGGGTTTAGGGCAGGTAGCGAAGGAGATGGCAGAGGCTGCAGAGCAAGGAAGTAGGTGGATTTGGTGTAGAAGGAACAGTGTTAGCTGGGGTCAGAGAGAAGGAGTATAACATGTGGTGTGTGCTTTTCTTTATCTTTTCATGTGAGAAACATGTTAGCACTGGGGTGTCCAAACTTTTTTCAACCGGTGCCAGATTAGATCTTATGAAAAGGGCCAGCTCCTTGATTTTACATATGCGTTCTAAAAGCTTTCAGTGTAATAATAAATCAACAATTAAATGGGCTGTAATCAATAACATAGCAAGCCATGCCTGCATATCTTCTGACACTGACTTCTTGGTAAAACTCGAAATGCACTGTGCAGTTTTTTTTTAATGAATTATGAAACAGTAAGATAGCAATGAAACTTCAAAATACAAATCAATTAAGTTTTATTCAAGTCTATTAACATATACACTATATGGACAAAAGTATTCGGATGCCTGGCCATTACACCAACAGGGACTGTAATGACATTGTATTCAAATACATATACTTTAATATGGAGTTGGTCCCCCTTTTGCAGCTATAACAGCTTCCACTCTTCTTGGAAGGCTTTCCACAAGATTTTGGAGTGTTTCTGTGGGAATTTGTGCCCATTCATTCTGTAGAGCATTTATGAGGTCAGGCACTGATGTTGGACGAGAAGGCCTGGCTCGCAATCTCCGTTCCAGTTCATCCCAAAGGTGCTTGATGGGGTTGAGGTCAGGGCTCTGTGCGGGCCAGTCAAGTTCTTCTACACCGAACTCATCAAACTCATCTTTATAGTCCTTGCTTTGTGCACTGGGGCACAGTCATGTTGGAATAGAAAAGGGCCTTCCCCAAACTGTTGCCACAAAGTTGAAAGTATAGCATTGTCCAAAATGTCTTGGTATGCTAAAGCATTAAGATTGCCCTTCACTGGAGATAAGGGGCCTAGCCCAAACCCTGAAAAACAGCCCCATACCATTATCCCTCCCCCACCAAACTTCACAGTTGGCACAATGCAGTCAGACGGGTAACGTTCTCCCGGCATTCGCCAAACCCAGACTCGCCCATCTGACTGCAAAACAGAGAAGCATGATTTGTCACTCCACAGAACACGTTTCCACTGCTCCACAGTCCAGTGTCGGTGTGCTTTACACCACTCCATCTGACGCTTGGCATTGGACTTGGTGATGTGAGGCTTGCATGCAGCTGCTCGGCCATGGAAACCCATTCCATGAAGCTCCCGCTGCACAGTTTTTGTGCTTACATTAATGCCAGTGGAAGTTCGGAACTCTTCAGTTATGGAATCAGCTGAGCGTTGGCGACTTTTACGCACCATGCACCTTAGCAGTCATTGACCCCGCTCTGTGATTTTACGTGGTCTTCCGCTTCCTGGCTGAGTTGCTGTTGTTCCTAAACGCTTTCACTTTCTAATAATATCACTTACAGTTGACTGTGAAATATCCAGCAGGGATAAAATTTCACAAACCGTCTTATTGCAAAGGTGGCATCCTATCACAGTACCACCCTTGAAGTCACTGAGCTCTTCAGAACGACCCATTTTGTATCACAAATGTTTGCAAATGGAGACTGCATGGCTAGGTGCTTGATTTTATACACCTGTGGCAACGGGTCTGATTGAAACACCTGAATTCAATAATTAACAGGTGTGGCCAAATACTTTTGTCCATATAGTGTAGTAGTGTATGTAGGAGCCTACTATACTTAAACTCTTAGTCTTTAAGACATTTTCTTTATTTATAGTGCCTTTAGTTTTAAGTTAATTCTGGACTAGTATAAATGAAATATGAATATAAAACAGACCTAATAAGACATCATTGTAATACAATGCATTTCAAAATACAAATAAATTTGGCTGATGATTCACCAACTATAGATGTGTTTGCAGGCTAGACCTACTGTTGCCACACACAGGTGTTTAATAAGGTATTGTATGTATTATTTGTAGACTTATTATGTATTTGGTTTATTTATGTATTATTCATTTTATTCTCATGAGTAACACAATCTTTTCCAATCACTCAGACACTTGCTGCTATGAATCCAGTTTCAAAGTAGGCTGCTATCCATTTGACACCTAAGAGACAAGCCCATAGCTAATGAGATGGATGAAATTGGGATCTAGATTCCAGTATATACGTCAAGTCTGGGGTGAAAGCTGTGGTACTGATACATAGAACATCACGTAGGTGGGAATCTGTCAATCTGGACCTCAAGCGGTTCTTGTTCATGTTCATAACAGAGAAAGTTTGTTTACATATGTACGTCAACCCAAACAAGCTAGGCATCCTCCTCGCAAGTGTCCGCATTACAGGAAACCTGGCTTTATCCAGCTGCTGATAAAAGTTCGTCAGAGAGAGTTCATGTTTGCTGCGCAATGCATCATCACACTGAAGGTCGGAATCCTGGAAGAGTGTGTTGAAATGAGCTGAGAGACCTGCAATCGCTGTTGCATATGTTTCTACTAGTCCACCAAAGTTCTCCCTGGGAAAACTGTCCATGACCTCCCGCAGTGTTGAGAAATGTGAGGTGTTGGGCTCACTTTGTGACAGATGTTTCTCAAACAGCATGAGTTTCGTAGCAAAGGACTTTATGTGCAAACACAGTTGACTGATCACTGCGTCTTTGCCTTGCAGGCTGGTGTTTAACATGTTCAAATGCTTTGTGATGTCAATCAAAAATGCAAAATCTGCCAGCCAGCCAGGATCTGACAGTTCTTGCATTTTCTGTCCTATTTTCTCCAAAACATTGACAACTTTAGACACGGACTGAAAAAATCCTCCCCCCTAGTATTCGCCTTTTTAACCTGCATTGCCATATTGATTTCAAAACAAGGCTTGGGTGGGTAAATGAATCTCTGTCCAGATGTCCCGAGCCCTAGCCTTCACATTACAGCTATCCCTCTTGCTCCTCCTGACTTAAAAGCAATGTCATTCACAAAACAAAGCCTACATTAAGACCTATCATTGATAATCTGTCATTCTCATGTTTCTTTATTTAGCCTAGTTAAGACAGCTAGTGGACACTCAACACTACAAATCTACTTTCTACTCAGTTATTTAGCGTTATCAGAGCGTTTAAGGTTGGGCTTAGCTACCTGCTTAGCGTCATTCATATTTCAACCCTGTTTAGCAATTTAAAACAAAGCTAGCTAGCTGATGACTGTCATGTGAGATGCGAGAACGAGGTAGCTAGCTAGATAACAGTATCGAAACACAATTAACCTATGAATGGACAGCATTTCAATATGAATTAACATCACACTAACAAATACAGGCTACACAAACTGTTATCCAGATGATGGACACTTGGACTGTTTGGACTGAATGCGGCAGCCCTCGCTATCAACTTTGCGCTTCTTCGCAGCCATAGCGAATGACTGGTAGGCTACTGACTGTATAACCAATCAGTTTGTTATTAAGGGACAAGTATAATTTCTTCTTCAATATTGTGCAGGTCTACAAACTGTAGTTGGTTCTGCCATCGTGTGGTGGGCCACTTGAATAGCACATTTCACGTCTTTACCACATAGCCTAATATTGTATTGTAGCGCTGGCACCACTCGCAGTATATTTTGGGAGAGAGGCCACGGGCCATTTAAAATCTGCCCCCGGGGCCACATTTGGCCCGCAGGCCAGACTTTGGACACCCCTGTGTTAGCAGAATGACTATTTTTCCATCATAGGATAATTGTAAGGTCAGTTGTGAAGACACAAGTGTTTGCCTGTTGGCATGGAATTGGTGAGCTGTAGTAGTAGAGTATTTATTATAATAAGTGTAAAGGACATTTGTGTGTATGTGGATGTACTTCAGCAGTGGAAAAGTTTGTCAATGTTTTCTTGAGTTTGTTTTGTTGTCGAAATTAGCATAATTAGATTTGGATTAAATTAAATAACTGGTTCTTTATTAGCGTGCTTTATTAGTGGTGGGTCTTTCAGTGCAGTAGATGACAGATGAGTACATGGCGAGCCGCTTAGTTAATTAATCATTTTTCATTTAATGGTTATTTGTTTGGTAGGGTAGGTGGTTAGCATAAGTGGTGAGAGTGGGTAAGCAGGGGGTGGTTCTGGGATGCCAGAACTAACTGTTGAGGCTGAAGGAAGGTGCCTACTTGACAGCCCCAATGATGTTCCGACATCTACCTGCCTAATTGCATATTACCCAGTAGATATTACAGTAGCATTGGGCTTGGTGTTATAATATTAAGTCACAATATTAGAAGTGCCGCATGACCAAATTTCAATAGTTGGCCAGACAAGATACAAGCTTGCTCGTAGAGGGTATTAAACCATTAAATTTGAGGGGGTCTTTAAAGGAAAAACAGAGTTTAGGGCATAAGAAATTCCTTTAGGTGGTAGTGGTTCAGGTGATCATTTTTCTTAACTCAGCAAGCTCTGGAAGAAGACTCCTCGACCACTGATGCATCCTGAACTCATCTTCAGCTGTGGACGGCTGTCATTTCCAACATTCTACTTTATGAATCCACAGCCAGGGTGTCCTGTCGATCTGTCCTACCTATCGAGCGGTCCTACCAATGCTAACTGCGCATGCGCACATCACAATTATATCATGTTTCTCGGGTTTAGCGGGAAACCCATCAATTTATCCTACTTGGCGGAAGGCTAGTTGCCAGAAGGTTGGTGTTGCATGTTTTTCATCATTAGTGTGGTGTTGATGTTTATTCAGCCTTTCTTCAGGCCTATTATAGAAAGCCAGCTTATTGTTATTTTTGTTATTCAGTTATGTTGTTGTTCAGTTTAATTTTGTTTGTGTTATCTAAATGGACAAAGGTTGATTGTAGTTTCAGGTAGTGATAACACACCGATAACTAACTATCGCTAGCTACTTGCACGCATTTTAACAAATTCATACTTATCTAATTAGTCATTTTCATTCACACAATCAGTGGCAACTTTATTTAGGCTACTAGGGATGCACCGAATGATCGGGCACCGATATCAGCCAGTATTTGTTAATCGGAGAACGGTCTATTCCTATTCATTTTCACAATCGTCGATTGCCTGACATGAAAAATATGTGAGGTGATATTGCTAAGTTGTCTTCATAGCCCATTTCTACTGTCATTATTTGACAACTTAAGCTTGCTAATTTAGACTGTTGTGTTAGCAAAGTTTCAACACAATGTTAGTTGCATCATGCAACTCCAGTCTTAGTTTAGCCTATGCTGTCAGCGTAATCGCTGGCTAGCTAGCTAAGGTTAGCTACAGCAGAGTTAATAATTGGTATTTTGTTCAGTTTATCTGTCTTGTACCACTTTTTCCTTCTGAAATTTATCGTGAAAATGACCTCAGATCTGGCTGTCCCCAGAATATAGAATTTGTTTCTATGGTTGTTTTTTTTCGACAGAGTATTTTGTCTTTATTAATTTCTTTTATGTGCTATTGCCTTGTTATTGTTGATTCTGTAATAAAATATTGTGTGCTAAATTGATGAATAAAATTGATTTGAGTTTAAAACAAAGCTTTATGTCTGCTTATTGACACTATTGAAATGCGCTACCTGTAGGGTATGTTGGTAACATTTTCTGATAAGGTATCAGAACATTCTATAATTATATCCTAGTAGTCTTTTCTGATAAGGTTTAGAATATCAAAATATGCTACTTAAAGTTTTACGTTGGTATTGATTAGAGTGTGTAGATGGACAAACTAGACTACAAGTTTACATTTCAGCATGTAAACTAGACTGTCAAAATACATACAGTTTATATGATGGATAAATTGTAAGTAGGCTATGCCTGTTAAAATTTACTTGACAGCATTAATGAAAACAATGTAATTAGCTTAGAACCATTTTCTGATAAGGTTAAAAAAAATTACTGACCTTTTTTGGCTTCTAAGGTAGCACAACCTACTTGCAGTAGCATTTCCAAATAGGGTAGCAAAGATCGATAGATGCGAACTGTCGATCTACACTACTGTAGGACATTTTGATAAAGTAGGACAAATTGACAGAACACCGGCTCTGGAAGCAAGTCACTGGACAATAAACAATGCACTCTTAGTGACCAAAATGCCCCAGCATGCAGTTGGAGACTGTAAGGACAGAAGACTGCATCTCTTCATCTTTCCCCATGTGTCAACAACATTTCCACCTGGAAAGTTTACCAGAAGACCTAGCTGTGGGTAATATGTAGCGTTTTCCCTTACGCACGAGTGTGACCTGACACAAAGTTGGAGGCTGTCAGTGAAGACAATCTTTATGGATGCAAAGACGACCAGATCTCTTCAACATCCCCATGTCAACAATGTTTGCTTGGCAAGGAAGCCAGAAGAAGTGGACCTCCAGTGATGGACCTGGACACTGTGTTTGTTTTCCCACTTACGGTCGGAAAATGGACTTCCCCTGCGCATCTCCTTCTCTCTGTCTTCTGTGACAAATAGGGTTGCCACCTGTCCCAGTTTTGCCGGGTTTGTCCTTTTTTTTGAGCGACCGTCCTGGAAAATTAATAATCTTTCCTGGGACATGAATTGTCCCGTTTTTTTGTGAAAATGTACTTCTAATTTAGAATTTCATAGTTTCAAATAAAACCTCATTTGGTTTCCTTCTACTGATATTCTGTTTTCTTCCTGGTTATGTTTATACATCCGATCCTGTGCCCGTAAACGGGTAAAACACAGCGGCGATTGGCCATGTCTATACTTTATTATTATTATTATTTGATTGGTAGTGTAAATACGAAAGCTTACCTTATTGCCTAGCAACTGCCCGGGCTGTCGATCTGCCGTGCGCATCCACATCCACGACCCCACTGTGAGTTCAGTTGCTAGCTAGAGGTAATGTTATTATTATTTTTCTTTCTATTATATTCTATATTTCTTTCTAACTTTCTATTTATTTTGTTGGTTTTGTGAAATGGTGGGGAGAGACGGACGAGGAGGACAACAAAACAAAATCGGAGGAGCCACCAGCATCAAAGAAAAAACAATTTACAATGTACAACTCAGACTGGTCGAAAAGAGAAAACTTTTCTGAATGGGTAAGGCCCACCCAAGGAGACCCGTTGTCCACCACATGTGTTTTGTGTCCAGCCAAAATGTCAGTTAAATATGAAGGAAAAACAGCCCTGTAAATTATGCAATAAAGAAGCATCAGAGTTTTGTATTAAGCAAACACAAAAAACTAGTCATTTTAACTTTTATGACAAAAAAAAAAGGTTCACCAGAGGAAGACAGGATAGCAATAGCGGAGTTTAGCAGTATGTGCCACGGAGTGCTTCACGGCCAGAGCTACTTATCTACGGAAGTTAAATAAGCCTAGTTGTTTATAATCTATTATAATACATCTAATCATGTTTTCATTTCTAAAGGGAGTATACCTTTGGACATATGATTAGATTTTATAGTAGATTATAAGTAGACAGTATATGTTTACACATTAAAGTAAAACATCTCTTTAATGTAGAAAGGGACAACAGCAGACAAAGGAATTCAGAGTGAGTGCAACTGCGTCAGGACAAACATAGGTCCAAGTTTCCCGATTTTTCACAAACCAAAGGTGGCAACCCTAGTGACAAACCCAGAAACCCTCTGGTAGAAAACGGAGCTGCCATCCCGTCAAATCCAATGGACTGGCCCTCCTCAATAACTCCATGAGTGTTATTGTTTAATACTGGCATCCTTTGTAGCTTAGCTGATTTGATCTTGTGTGAGACCTTATGACACTGATTAGAGTAACTTACATATAGTTAAGTTAAACTTATGTCAAAATAAGTTCACGTATGGTTAGACTCATGTCCAATTAATTTTTTTGCCTGTGTAAACTATGGTTATCAGTTCATGATTTCAGTTCATAGTTTGACTCAGCTGCTGAAAGCCTAGTCCAACACACGCAACAGCATTATATTTACATTCCCTTTTTGTGGTTTTTTCTGGCAATAACCTTTTCCATCATTTATTCATTAATTCATTTTTTGTTCATTGTTGTCTGTCTGTTTAGATGTTCTAGTTTATTTTGTTTCATTCCATCAGTGATTTTCTGCATTGTTTTGTTAAATGTGTGATTGCCTTTTCTATATTTTGTATTGACAAACCGGGCTCTAACAGGTTTTAAAGACCTCATTTTATTCATTTTTATATTTGTTGAGGAATGTTAACTATCCTTATCAAATACCTAGTGCCTCTATGGGCAATAGCCACATAACCTACAAAATTGGTGCCCTGTGTAAAGAAGTCTAACACCCCCACACTGCTGTGTATGTTTATAATACCTAATAATGAAGCAGTTGAGCTCACATTCATGGAAGATAATGATGCTCTCTTTTTTAAAAAAACTTTTTCTTTTTGTGTTTTACCTCCCTATTTCAACCAACTTTTGTGACAACCTCTTGTAAGGAAAATGCAAAACCTGCTTTAGTGTTCTTGGATGGTCACCTAATACAATACAATAAAACTAACTCAATTATCAAGGAGGGGGGTTAGAGACAAAGGGAATTGTTTGGCATACCTTGATGTTAACAACAACCATTTGGTTGCCTTCCACATCACACCCTTTGTTCCTGTATGAGGTGCGATACCTCTGTCCTTTCCTGTGAGCAGGGTGAAGGAGGAGACTCTGTGGAGCCTCAAAAACCTTACAAATGTAAATGTACATTTGTTTCTCTGCCACCCAATCAGGAACAGGAACCTGCATTTTATTTCAACATTTTATTTCAGGTTTTGAGTATAAAGGCTTGTACCCAAACAACACCACTTTGTAAATGACCTGCCTTGCTTTTACCCGGTATGTTTCATACTGTAATTCAACACTAGTTTTGCTTTGTTATTAAATTGTTTTCAACCTAAACTTTGGAACTACGAGCCTTACTTTACAAGAAGGAAAAATCCCTACACTCTGCATGTGCATGGGAACACAGGCCATGCTGAGTGCATTCTTCTGAAACGCCCAAACCCTAGTGTGACTATTTTTTACACTACAAGTCCCAGAGTGTACAAGGAAGCAACCCAAAAGATAGATGCATCTCCCTGATGTCATGTTAAATGTAAAGTTAAATGTACAGACACCCGGTACATCACTCTGGGTAAGAGCATCTGCTAAGTTACAAAATGTACATGTAATCTAAATGTCACCTGAGCAACTTCCATGCATGTGTGTAAGTCACAAAATGCCAAGAGTGGTGTGACAAGGGAACAGGGCTGAAATAGCTACCCCTACACCCAACAGAATTCAAATTGTTCTGCTACTGCAGGCTCATGGACATTGCATCTGGCCGATAGAGTTCAGTCTATAACGGGAATTAGAGCCTTAACAGACTGAGCCACTTTGGCCTCTGCAAGAAAGACAAAATCTGCTGACTATGAAAAAAGTGATAAACAGGATTTTGGCAGACATAATAAAGATAGTGTTCCCTCCACGCCACCTACAAAACAGGAAGAACACTTCTCTCAACACTGACAAAAAAGTCACATTTTTATTATGCAACAAAAATACAAAGATAAATGTTCCAAACAGGAGCACATGATTTGTTGGCAAAATTCTGATCCATATTCTTTAAGCTAGCAGCCTGAAAATGGTGAAGAAACCAGCAAGGGCTTCTCTCTCTCGAGTCCTGTAAAATGGAGGGCTGTAAACCCATTGGTAAACATGCAGCTTTGATGGTGTTAATGCGTGGGGAACATTGGCATCGACTTGTAAATATGCTAGGTTACACAGGAGAGGTGGTCCTGAGTGCGGGAGGAAGTGACATGTTTCAGGACTTCAGAGTGGAAAACTTCACTCTCACTATGTCTGCCATGTTGGGCTCAGCTTCAGAAAGCAGGGATACCATATACTGTACCTGGGGGAGACACACAGGCATGGGATCATAGCAGGCCTTGCCACTGTCTCTAGTCTAATGTCTCAAGCTTCCACTGAATTCACATTTATATCGGTATAACTGTAGCCTTCCTTCATTCATGACTGCAGCATAAATGTGAAACCTCAAAACTGCCTTCTAGTAACAAGTACTAATTTTAGGGCAAACTGTCAGAATGCACATAATAAAATAATAAAAAATGAACAAAAAAAGCAGAACGCAGAACCACTTCACTGTTCGACTCATATTGGCCTATTATTGCAATGCTATACATATGTATATATATGACCTTCCAAATACCCCTCAATGTAAGAATTAATATATGAATATAAAACACACACAACACGGAGCTTCTTCACAGCCATCACAAACTGTACTTTAGTAGATTAACAGAAGAAATGCAAATGTGCAACTTGACACCTATAGGTATCTAAACTAAAATGATGGAAAGAAGATGCTGAGCTGTAAGTTGTGCAGTATAAAAGAACAAAAAAACAAAAAGCTGAACTTACCTTGCACTGTTCAACTGCAATGTCAGTCAATACAGAGCAATACAGTGTTCCCTTTTCTGTATTCTCTATTCCCACTAGAGTATTCCATTTAATGTATTACCCAAACAGTATTCTATTTGAGGTATTCTCCCTACAGTATTCCAATTAAAGTATTCCCCCTATAGTACTCCATTTAAAGCATTCCCCCAGGGTAATGGATTTAAAACATTTTCCCTACATTATTCCACCTAAACTATTACCTCTGCAGCATTACATATTGCCACTCCAGTACTCCATGTTCTCTCTGCAGCATTCCATAATCCCCTACAGTATTCCATATTCCCTCTACAGTATTCCATTTAATGTATTCCCTCTATAGTACTCCATATTCCCTCTACAGTATTCCATTTAAAGTGTTCTCTCTGCAGTATTCCATGTCCCCTCTACAGTACTCCTTATTCCTTCTGCAATATTCCAAATACCCTCTGCCGTATGTCATATTCCCCACTTTAAAGTAAGATTGAATATATGAAAGCATATGTGCATGAAGAAGAAACAGGTAAGTACAAAGAGGTAGAGGGGATGTAGGTGCTAACCGCAGTGCTGTGCTGTGGCAGTAAACACTTCACTGCAGACATACAGGTGTCCTTGGTCAAGTAGCCCCTCTTCAACAGCTCTGATAACACATCCTGATGAAAACGCACACAAACACACATCACAGAACAGCTGGTATGCTCATACACACTCCACAGTACAGTTGGTATACTCTTTCTCTCTCTCTCTCTCTCTCTCACACACACACACACACACAAACACAGAGTAGGCTACAACTGGTATAGTAACACACAAACATGCACACGTACAAACACACAGTACAGCTGATATAGTGACACACATACCATAGTAAAGCCAGGTATGCTCTTTCTCTCTGTCTCTCTCTCTCTCTCTCTCTCTCTCTCACACACACACACACACACACACACAATAGTCTCTCTCACACACACCACAGTACAGTACAGATGATATACCCACTTGTTGATTATTTGTTGTTAATATGCCTTATAACAAATAATATGATATGGTTTGACTGAGCTATGTTACATTTCTTCAGTATTCCTTCAGAGAGAAGGTCCTAGTTAGCCTGCCTTGCCTTGTTAAGGTTGGTGAGCATGTGGGCCAGGAACTCTGTAGCTGTCTCCCTCACGGCCAGCAACTGTACGTCATCCTCTCTTGGTCCCTTGCCTGAGCTGTCCTCGCCCTCTTTCACCCTTTGCTGACACTCACTCAGGTACTGTAGCACTCGCAGCAGGCTCCCAAGCAGAGGCAAGTCTGAAACACATATATTCATGTGATCATCTTATATACACTTATATACGCTACCGGTCAAAATTTTTAGAACACCTCCATTTTTCCAATTTATGGAAATTTAAACAGCTCAAGTCCAGTGAATGACCTGAAATGGAACAAAAGGAAGCGGTAAACTGCCAGAGGTTAAAAAAAATGTAGGTTACCAAAAACTGAAAAATAATGTAAACTTCAGTTATAAAAATCCTTTTTCAGGGAACAAGTAACGAGTTAACAACTTACAGCTTTTCTGCAGCAATGGAAGTAAATTAAACCTTGAAAGTTGATGCAAACAATTCCTACAGGTGCCCCAACTTTTGTTGATTACTTACAAACCCTCCGTCTGTATAAAAGCAGCGTTAGAACAGACTGGGTTACTACACCCTCTGAAGCATTATTTGGACAGTATTTCACTGCAGGAAGTAGTATATTGCTTATCATCATGGGAAGAGAAAGACAATTAACAAAGGAAGACAGACAGAACATTATAACCCTTAAGTGTAGGTCTTTCCTTTACAGAAATTGAGGGTGTTCTAAAACTTTTGACCAGTAGTGTACCTTATCTTTGTAAGTCACAACGGATAGGAGTCAAATGAAATGTAATACATGTAATTGTGAATTTACAGGCAAAATTTATTCAAAGATGGTCATAGAGGAATTTAATCCCTTGTATTCATACAACATGTGGGGGAAACACTACTTGCATAAACCTACCTAAAAGGTAAACATACAAATATAAACTGGCTGTGTCCACTCAGAGCCCTCTAGAACAATAAAAATGAACAAACAATTGTAATATTTGCCAATAACTTCTGTTTAACCAGGAGTAACATTGGGCAAAGGAAGAAATAGTTACAACCATTAAAACTGGTTTGTAGTCATCAGTGTGAAATTGTTTCGCTTAATTTGCTTTTATTTTAGTGAAGGGTGAGTTTCTCCCTCTACCTCCCCATCCTTTCCCTATCCAGTACCCCCCACCCCCCAACCCCACCCCAAATGTGCCCCAGGTCCTACTGCATTCCAGCTGGCAGTACTGCTGATCCTGGCAGACAGAGAGGCTGGACAGCACAGCCAGAGTGGAGGCCAGCAGGCCCTTCTGCTCCTGCAGAATAATGGGGGGGTCATCCAGCTGGCACAGGTCCTCACAAATCACCTCACACAGCAGGGTCCAGGCCTGCTCCCTAACCCCATCATGCTCCACTAGGACACAAACATTTTTGCAAATTAATATACTGCAGGCTGTGTAAACATCCATATCAGCAACAAGTAAAATACCAATGTAATACTGAACCACATTACTGCAATGAATTCACAAGTAATCCAATCATAAGGGATGCTAATGTACTATATTGACTTTTTATCTTGTGTCAGATCCTTTGCTTGTCTGGCAAATATATAACAAGCTATAAATGTGACTCTACCTTTGTGTGTGCCCAGCAGCTCATTACACTTAAATACTGCAGTTTGTGCAAGTAATCTCATATCAAGTAATATCTTTGTGTATGCCTATTACACAACTATGTTGATATATCTCCACATGGAAGATTCAAAGCAGACCCTGGGGAGAACAGGGTGAAGAACCTGCCCCAAGAGGTCACTACCTAGTGTAACATACAAGAATCAGTGCTAGTGAATGAAAAAGAACAACAGACAATTCTGTCAAAATATCTTAAATGAAACAATGGTACACAAGGAAGGATAAACTGACACGGTCCAACCAGTGGGGACCAGTGGCAGTCCTTACCAGATTTACACACTGAAATTAGAAAATTTAATTAGAAATTACACCTGAAAAAGCCTTGTACAGACAAACTATGGCATTGTAAAGATGGTTCACCTGGCATCCTATATACAACTAATTTGGAAATGGAAGTGTTTTCTGTGTCCACAGCACAATCCTGTCTTGTGCACTCACAAGAGCAGAATAAGCCTCAGCCAGTGCCTCACGCAGACATTCATGCAAAACCTCATGCATAGCCCCATGTACAGCCCTATGTAGGGCTGGGTGGTGTAGCTGCTGCAATATATGGTACAGCTATTTTTAGCGCAATAATAGCTATCCCCAGTATGCGGCGTTTGGTTTCTTCCCGTATTGTTTTCGCTTTAGTCATGCCTGATGCAGGAGCACACCTTCAAAGTTCAGTGAAATGCTTCCGGGGCAGAAAAATATCACTTGTATCTATTGGTTGGTTAATTTACCTATTAGCTTTGAAAAACACATAGCATATGTTTTCAGTCTTTATCTTAGCCATGTGTTTCTATCAACCACATGGAAGCAGTATAGTGCTGTTGCTGTGATATCAACATTGAATATTGAATAGATACGAGCAGTGGCGGTGGGTGAGCTAGAAACGGGAAGCCTGAACTCTACCTTTAAATCTATCATTACTTTCAACCTGTTCCCCTTTATCCTCCTTGATTAACAATAAAACAAATAATTCACAGAATAATCGACACCAATTACAATAAATGATTATGCTTGCGAAACACAGCAGATTGTCTGAAATTTGTGTGCTAATGTGAAAGCTATAGGATGAGATTGAACAGATTGAGATTGAACAAGGATGGCAATTTGAATAATTAAGTGGCAACTAATCCCAAAGCTTTCTCTTAAATGTTTCACATTACAGCTTTCTTGTGTTACAAAATTCAAATTACAAAACAGAGCTAAATTTAATTAAATTGATTTAAATTACTGAGAATAAACTTTTAGGTTAGGTTAAGTGCAATGAACAATAACATTTAGAACACAGACCTCACAAAAGCTGCGATGTGTCATGAGCATTTAATGTAATTTAAATCCATAAATGCCATCCTTGTTAATCAAACAATTTCATGTAGATTTCGCAAGCACACAAATTTCAGACAATCTGCAGTGCTTCACGGGCATAATCATTTATTCTAATTACGCGACTGGTGTAGATTATTCTGTGAATTATTTGTTTTATTGTACTCAAGGAGGATAAAGGGGAACAGGTTGAAAGTAATGATAGATTTAAAGGAAGTGTTCGGGCTTCCCCTGTTTCCAGCTCACCTGCCATCACTGGATACGAGTAGCGTGTTTTCCCCCACAAGCATTTCACATGGCCTCAGAAAACTGGAGGTGCGCTCCCGCATCAGGTATGACTAAAGCGAAAACAATGTGGGAAGAAACCTAATGCCACATACCTGGGATAGCTGTTATTGTGCTAAAAATAGCTATACGATAAACCGCAATGGCTATACTGCCCAGCCCTAGTGCTATGTAGAGATTCATCCAGAGCCTCATGAAGATCCTCACCCAGAGCCTGGATTCCTTCCTCCACGGTGGTGAGAAGTTGCACGGCATGCAGGTAAACCTCTAGACCTTCTGGGCTCTCAGCTCTGTTCACAAGGCACACAAACATTATACACTGCATTAACACAGAGATATTATGCACATCACTATTATTACAGATATTATACACACTGCTAGCATACAAACATTGCATACACCATTAGCACACATATTATACACACAGCTAGCATACAGTCATTACACACAGTGGGTTAAAAGACATTACACACAAGTGTCCCAGTTCTAATACACAGTATGAGCATGCAGCTGAGGCATTGCAACAATGTAACAGCAATGCTTGTGCTTTTCAGCCTGCTGGCTAATACCCAGAGTAACATAAAAACAGATCTTCTAAACACTGCATTACAAGGCACACAAGAACACATTCAGGGACTTAAATGTAAGAGACACACCTTGGTACACATTCACAAATACAACATTTTAGACTGAAAGATTCACAAAGAAATTCAAACATTCACAACTCTGGGCTATTTGTCCACCTGAGCTGTTTGGCAGCCTCTAGCAGGGAGGGAGCAAGCAGCAGATGACTGCCAGTATCGGCTTCGCTTGGCCGAGCAGTGATCCAGCTCTTCATCAGCTTCTCATCCAGGTCAAACAGCTTGTCTACCAACTCTCCAACCTTAACCAGCAAATCCACTGTATCCAAAGACACAGACCAACCACTGTGAGAACAGGCAGACGAAGACCACAAAAGAATGTGAAAGAAAAATTTAAACACAAATTTTGGTATGTAAACTTGACTGTACCATTGGTGGAACTGCACATAATGAAGCAGAGTCTGGAGCAAACTGGCTCCTGCTGCCGAAACCTTTCCAGCCACTGGGGGGCAACACTGGGCTGGGCAAGGCAGGTGAGAAGCAGCCTAGACACATGCACACACAGAGAATAAACTTTAAGATTTTTTTCATTTGGTAGATTTACAGTGGGGGGTTGATGTAATATGAATTGTACACCTGCACATCTTCGGGCTCCCGAGTCAGGGATTAAGGCACTCTCTTTGGAAGCTGAGCTCTATATCCCAGGGTAAATACCAGCTGTGTTGCCAAATGACTGCATTGTGATGCCATAGTATTCTTTACACCTTGTACTCCTGAATGTCCACTGAATGTTGCATTGAGCAACAACAATGTCCAAATTCTGATTCCAAAAAATGGGAATGAAAGTGGGAAAAAGACCTACAGATGTCCGCCTCTGAAATGAAGGGTTTGTTTTACAAGCTGATAAGAAAGAAATATGGGAGAGGTTTACCAACACAGTTTGCATATTCTGAAAAGCAAAGTGTAGAGAAATGAGAAAATAATAAGTTGTGCAGTACAAATCTCACCTGCTTGTCTCCAGTAGTGTTGGGGGGTCTGAATCTCCCAGAAGAAGCAGAAGCACCTCCCTGTGGGGAAAAAACCACATAAATATCAATCTTATACTGTACTCTTTATTCAGACTGTATATTGCTGACTCAAGGAAAAATGTATCCAGTATCAATATCAATCACCAATGCAAGTGCTATGAAATAAGAGAAATCAGGGTGCTTTCCTTGCAAGTTATTTAACTAAGCTACACTGAATACATTTTATAGGCCCATACACCCCAAAGATCATAACAGGACCATTATGTAAATCAAACAATCAAAATTATTAGTTCAATTTTTCAATAGAACGTCACAAATTGCTGTACATGTAGCATAATGAAAAAATGGAAAATTATTTTCTGACTCAAATAACAGGAGGTTGAGAAACAGCTAAAATGACAGCAGTGGGATAACAAATGTAGTACCCCTGGGAAATTCATTGCTTTTATTTTTGAATAAAATTATTTACAAATAGAGAACAAGGTAAAGGTGTATTTGCAATGGGCTAGTTGCCATGTTTACAAGTGGTTCCGTTTCATATGTGTTCATTACGATGTCAGTACGATGTGGGGAAAAAATATGATTGGTTAAGTACTAGCCAATCGGATTACTGTTGCTATGTACGTTGGGATTGTGCCTGGTTAACGAGGGTAGAGAGAGTTCGAGTTGTGTGGAAAAAAAGAAAAGTTTTATTGGGGTTAAGCAGAAGATTCTGGGGGAAATACAACTTACGAACTGTTTGTGTGTGTCATTATTTTTATTTGTGGGTTACACTTTGCTGTGGATTTTGAGGTGTACTCAGTAGTGGCGAAGAGTAAGAATTCCTGTGCTTGATCGCCATTTTGTGGATTAGCCGTTAGCTGCACGGGACATTTAGCCGTTTCAGACCGTTGCGAGTGAGTCAACGGAGGGCAGCGACGAGTCCTTTTTTTCGCGATTGCTGCGAGGAGACGGTGAGGGAAAAAGGACTGTTCATCAGAGCCTGAGGTGATTGTGTGAGGACAACGCATTGGATACCATCTCACGGAGTAGGCCGCTTTGTTCTTCAGATCGTGGATGTCCGTGAAGTTTTCCTTGGTCTGCAGACGAATGGTTCCGTGAGTAAGAAAACCACGTCTTTGTCCGGCATTATGAGCTCCACCATGCGCGCCAACTAAAGGGTACCCCAGACTGTGTGTGTGTGTGTGTGTGTGTATACAACACGAGTGTTTTTTTTATTATTTATTTTATTTGACGCTGTCTGTATTTTGCTGTGCACTTATCTGGGTACATGTCTGTTCATTTCTCAAACCGTAATTGCACTTCTTGGATAAATAAATATCATCTGCAGCTAAAGTAATTGATGCATAAGAGTTTTGATGGTAATGAGCATTCAGCTATCATTTAGAGAGTCCGCTATTTTAGTGGTGTTGCAGTCCAATTATTTGTAATTCGTGGGATACATTGTTTACAATTCAATCTTTGAAGATTAACTCAAAGTGGGGGCTCACACTGTTATTAGTAGTTAATGCAAGGGAGGTCAGTTATCCAGCATCTAACTATAGCCATTCCCATAGGCTATCTCAGGCCTCTTAGACACCCTGTGTGAGACAGTAACCCTAGACCTATATCCTGCCTGGTGCATTCCACTTAAGCTCCTCCCTTGTTGTGTATTATTCACGTGTTCATGGTAGTGGGGCACAATAATACATGTATGTAAAAGTCAGCTTAGTGGGAGGGTTACACAAATACTGTTGCAAATGAAAAGAATCATGCTGGACAGAGAACAGTGCCATGGTTGAGCTCACACAATTGTCCCAGATCAGCGGAAAAGTATGTAAGATCACTTTTAAAGCCAGCTAGATAGCGGTCTGCAGAGGTTGTGTTAGACTTTCTCGTTGTCCGTCATTTTGACGGACAGGGTCGTAAAACTTCCGTCATAATCTATTATTACCCATCAATTTTCATTTTTTAATGATAATAAGACATATTTAATAGCATTTAATTTTCATTCATTCATTTTCATTTTAATTTTTTAATAATTAATATACAGAACAAGCTTATACATTATGCATTTATAAGGGCATGGACAGAAAAGATGAACAGAGACACCGACCGTGTGGTCACTTTTCATGTCCACACCACACGGGTTAGGTACCGAAACCATACAACCGGTATATATTGAACTGAATTGCAACGCAGATTTCGGTGCCACTTAAATGCCTGAGCGCTGTCGATTAAAATATTTGCCCTCTGGTGCTCCAAAATGGATGTTACTGTACTGTAACTATTTAGTGTTAAATTATTGTAGTTGGGTTAGGTTTTATTTATTATGTAAATTTGTAATGTAAATGTGTTAAGTGTTTTGTATTTATTTGTATCTATATCTTTAAGTATACTTTAAACTGTTACCAGTTAATATATTGTTCAATTTCAAGTTCAAATTTGCCTTAGCAATAAAAAAGCTGTTCTTTAATGTCATCGACCATCGTTTTGTGCCTTTTCTTAGCCCTTTCACATGCAACTTATTTAATGCCATGTAGCGCGTGTGTTACGTTACATAGTTAGTTATGTTTTCATTAGTGTTATTAAGCTGCTCATAGTTTTCACCGCCACATTTGCTATATTTTTTATGTTAAATTGCAGTTTCCTCAAAGCTAAAATTAGAATTTTTCCAATGTCGTGTTCTAGTCGCACCAGTTTTAGCATAGGCACTAAACAGCTGATCACACAGGTGTGACCGTACAGGCACCGTTTAGGCACCGGCAGGGCTGGCCCAAGCCTTAATTACCCCTTTTCCACCAACGCGAACTATGTGCTAGTTCTGGGCTTGTGCTAGTTCCAGTTCGGAGTTGTTTCAACTTGCAAACCTTCTAAGAATCGGTTTGCTTTTCCACGGGCAGAGAGCCACCATAGAGCCACGTTGTTATGTCACTGTATTATGTCGTCTGTATACGTCTCTGTTTTCCCGCTAGCGCCAAGCTAGCAGTGGTGGCTGGTGAGCTGGAAACAGGGCAAGCCTGAACACTACCTTTAAATCTATCATTACTTTCAACCTGTTCCCCTTTATCGTCCTTAACAATAAAACAAATAATTCACAGAATAATCAACACCAATTGCGTAAACAGAGTAAATGAATATGCTCGTGAAACTGCGAAGATTGTCTGTAGTTTGTGTGCTTACGAAAGCTACAATGTGAGATTAATTAACAAGGATGGCATTTATCGATTTTAAATTACGATAAATGCTCATGACACAGCACAGTTTTTGTGAGGCCTGTGTTCTAAATGTTATTGTTCATTGCACTCAACATAACCTAAAAGTTTATTCTCAGTAATTTAAATCAATTTAACTAAATTTAGCTCCGTTTTGTAATTTGAATTTTGTAACACAAGAAAGCTGTAATGTGAGACATTTAAGGGAAAGCTTTGGGATTAGTTGCCACTTAATTATTCAAATTGCAATCCTTGTTAAACAATCTCATGCTGCAGCTTTCGCAACAGCACACAAATTTTAGACAATCTGCGGTGCTTCGCGAGCATAGTGTTTAGCGAGCATAGCGTTTCGCTAGCTTGCAGCCGCCACTGCAAGCTAGCGGGAACAAACAACAATAAAAACAAGAGAACAGTGCTTTAAAAAACAAACTTGTTCACTACACTTTATAAAATTTTAGCCTTTTGTGAAATCAAATGTTAAGTGACATTGGTAGGTGAGTCAATGGCAATGTCAGAAAGTAGCATGCTAATGTTAGCTATTGTTACCAAGGTTACGGTAGCTGGCTAGCTAGCTGTTGGTCAGCTAACATTACCCAAGCAAGCATAGCTACTAATTTCTCACATCAATGATAACAAACGTCAAACGTAACATTGATGTGAGAAATTAGTAGCTATGCTTGCTTGGCTACTGTTAGTTGACCAACAGCTAGCTAGCTAGCCATCAATGTTACGTTCGTAACATCGATGTGAGAAATTTGTAACTTGCTACACAGCTAAGAAATACACAGCTGGCTGGCAACAAGGCGAAACGTTTGAAAAATAAAACTTTGGTTTTTTCTTCTTCTTTTTAGGCAGACTAGGCGCTACACTAGCTCTGGTTTTTTAAAAATGGCAGTCACAAAGTTTTAGTTGGTCATGATAATCCCGCCCCCAGCGGTTCTTTGTTCTAGACCAGCAAAGAGTTGGTGCCGCTCTCGAACCAGTTTTCCTGGCCGAGAGCTGGTTCTTTGGCTGTCGAAATGCGAAGAACTAGTTGAAGATTAGGCACCAGCTCCGAACTGGCCCTCGAAATGCATTGGTGGAAAAGGGGCAACAGGGCCCTAAGCAGAATTTGATTTGGGGGCCCCCCACCACCTCAGCGCCGCCAATACTATTGACTATTGTTAACATAATATTGCGTTTTTGTGTGATTACCCTTGACATAATATAATTATGGCTGTCAAGCGATTTAAAAAAATCGAATTAATTACATGCTTTGTGATTAATTAATCTAAATTTATTGCATATATCAATATTTGCCGTTAGAAGCATTTATAAATATTTCAATTCAAATGGACTTAGGTAGATGACTGCATCAATGATAATAGACAGTATAAACTTCATTTCAGTTCAACATCTGTTTTATTTTCCATACATTCAGAACATGTTTTTCTCTGTTCATGTGCAATAATGGCCATAACAATCAAAAATATGACCTAATCAATTGAGGAAATAAAAAAAATCAGAAATGTTTCAGCAAGAACAATGATGGAAATAAGTCCATAAGTTTGTCATTTTATCCTTGACATTGAAATGATTGTCAATGTGTCATATTTTAGATGCCAAAAAAAACTAAACTAAAATTAGTTAGGCAACATAGACCAACAGTAATATATGATGGATATATACAGCATATAATAGGGATGGTAAGATTCACCGATTCGCATCGGTGCACTGGCAAAAAAGTTCATGATGCGATTGCTGCGATTAAAAAAGTGTGCACCAGATACAATTTGGGATGAACTCGGGATTCATTGTTTCTAACATCTTTGCTTCGGTAAAATCTGATTTATTTGTATATAATTATTAGTAGAGGTCCTATGCCTTTATTATATAGAAATGTGACCAATAATTTTATATTTAGATTGATTCCTCCTCTCTAAACTGTTTCTCAAGAGCATTCTCTCATCTCCACTGCTGTATGTGCCGAATTTTTGTAAAGTCTCTTGGCCAAGTCTTGCTCCAGTTGGAGGTATGTCCAGCCGAGTCACAGATTATCGAGGAGGAGGAAGAGCTGCACGTTCCACCGAAGCACTACAAATCAAATGTTTGGCGACACTTCAGATTTTTCAAGAGAGACTGACAATTTGACAAGACGCATGCAATTTGCAAAATATGCCGTGCTGCTATAAAGTACACAGGCAGCATCAAACAAATATGTTTAGTAAAAATGGCACTTTTTTAGTCAATTTATGATTTTCCGTCTGCTTAAGGAGAACCCAAGCAATAAAAATCAAACTATATTGAATTGCATAGCATCATATTCTTTTGCATCACACCATATCGCGTTTAATTCCACTGCATCACAATAGGGGTGAATCATATCGTATCGCATTAGTAGTTGTTTCATATGTATCTTTAATGTATTGGATCACTGGCATTGCATCGAGATGTGTATCGCATCTGCCTCAATGATGAAGATGCACATCCCTAGTATATAATGTGGATAAGTTTCTGTGTATGATATAAAAAAACCTAGCTAGCCTGCAGTTGGGTATGATAAACAATAGCTAGATAACAAGCCTACCATATATCTAGCCTGGCCATGTATGCTAAAAAGTAGCTCGCAAGCATGTAATGGGCTTTGATTAAAAATGGCTTGCTTGCCTACTGTATAGCTAGCCTTTATGTGTTTGATAAAAAGCAGCTAGCGAGCCTGCTGTTGGGTATGAAAGACAGTAGCTAGCTAGCCTTTTCATGTATGATAAAAAGCAGGAAGCTAGCTAACTAACCTGCAGTCAAGAAACTTTATGTGCTGCTTGCTTAAATATAATACTGAAGGAACTAGTTTTGTCGGCAGAGCCAAATAAATGACAAAAAACATAATTTGTCTCAAATTATCGTTACTTGATAAACACCCTTATTTGTAGAACTGTTGCAGAAAAAGCAATATCACACTCAAGGTCGTGCTGTTATACTGAATATCAGCATGGCTGTGACTTGGTCGTAGGTACGAGGCTGCAAGCCAAGCGCTGAAAATATTCAGTATAACAGCACTCCTTCTCATGTGATATGCACAGTGACGTATAGGGTCAAAGGGGCATCATAGAGCGCGATTAACCTGCTTAGTTTTTTTGACGCATTATTTTTTCTATAATTAATTAATCAAAATTAACGTATTATTTTGACAAACCTAAATATATCACAAAAAAACACTTCAAGCTCTCTTGTGGGACATTTCAAGCACTCTTGGGGACCCCCTGGTGGCCACGGGGGCCCTAAGTAGCTGCTTAGTTTGCTTATGCGTCAGGCTGGCCCTGGGTACCGGTACCGTTTTAAATGTATCGCTTTAGCACCAGCATCGGAAAAAACCCAAACGATGCCCAACCCTAATGTTCCCTCCTCAGCCACGTGAACTTCCACTAAACCCAGTACTCCCTCTTGACCTTCTGCCACTTGCTTGCCCCGTAACATAAGCTGCCGCTGGATGATAAACGTTATCAGTATTATTTGCTTGTCCTTCATCCTCCACCGCAACAATCCCTCTTTTTTCACCTCATTTATCAACGTCATCACAATTATTGGGCTTTTTAAAGAAACACTCAGCTCCCGTGACATTTTGCAACGGTATGTAATGATATAGCTTACCAATGCAATGGCTAAAGCCAGCTAGACAACGAGGTCATGCACGTGAGATCAAAGACAAGACTAGACATTAGCTAATTAATATGCACAATCTCCACCAATTGGACAGGGGTGTGAATTACTTAAAGTTACGGTACATTGCCCTCAGTGTTCTAATCTGTCAAAATGACAGTTGGCCTTCAGATTTTTATAATAGAATAAAAAGAAAAATCAAAACCTCAGGTTGCGGAAATCATTTGTGCAAAAAAAGGGTTGGGGGCTGAATACTTTTTCAAGGCAATGTATATTATTGGCTTAAACAGCAAATCAGCAAGATAAAATTACAGGTAAAGCTGATATCTAAACCACATTAATTGTATGCTACTACAAATAGCTTAGTAGCTATCTAGCCAGACACGTGTCCAAGCATAAATATTTATCTGCCATCTGTTCACGAAGTGTAGCTAGAGTCTCTACATTTTTATATCAACAATAGAGCCAGCTATTAAACTATGTGACATGACATGTGTGGTAACTACCTCTCAGTCATAAATGTCAGTTATAAATGTCAAAATACAAACATATTTTTTTTACTTAACTACAGTCCATCAAGAACTTCACAGAGAACGATACTATAGTCATTTATGCAGTACATAAACTTACTACACCCCATACTACACATATTTGAGAGTACAGTAATAGAACACAGGCAATGGTCTACTGAGTAGTGAACAAAAGTCATTTCATCCCTCACCCTTTTACCTGTTGTTTATTCCAACTACACACCAATAAATTTTTTCAAGGAAAAATAAAAACCTAAAACACTGAACCCTAACAATACAACAGGCTAATTACTACAAAACAACTTTCTGAAACTGCCACATACCCAAGATCCTTGTTATCACTGAGGGAGAGACAGATTTCAGGGAAGCAGGCCATGTTTCCCAAGATCCCCACACAAATCTCCTGGAGACAGAAAAGATCCTATACTCAAAAAACACTAAGCATATAACAGAACATATGAGTCATTAATACAAGTACAATCAACACCATAACTACCCCCCCCCCCCCATCTTCACTGTGCAGAAACAAAATAACCATGGTGGGAGATTGACACTTGTCACTTGCAAGTGACGGTGCAAATGCGGTTATTTTCTTTTTTATTTACAGGTCAATCTTTCAATGCTAACTTGACATGAAACACCAACATTAAATTATATTAGCTAGCTAGCTAATGGTAGTTGTAAACTGCCCCTTTGCTCTGACTGAGTTTTAAAAATAAATGATTTAAAATACTCTTAACTACAATATTGAAAGAAATATGTACAAGAATGTGACTGGTCTTGAAAGTCTTTGCCAGTAAAAGTGTTTGTTGTCAAAAGTACAAAGTTGAGTGCTATGGCCCAGGCCCAACGTCAGCCAATGATGACTGGGATCCCACAGTAGCGGAACTGGGTCCTTCCACTAGGGACATAAGGAAGGAAAAGGCACCCTGGGGCTTGCCTGATAGCTAAATAGTGATTCCTGGTTGTTGGTCCTGGTAGCTGTGTTAGACATCACAACTCTCAGAGGAGAGAATGCTAGTGTAAGCCCCCAACTGACAGCAGGAGTCACAGCTGGGGAACATGGACTATACAACTGGGGAGAAAAACTGTTAAATGTTAAATAATAATAATAATAATTAAATAATTATAAAAAAGACAATTTTTTAAAAAAGTGCAATTTTACTATACAAACACAGACACAGACATACGCACTATATCTACCTGTCTATATATATGATATATATATATATGATATAGTATATAATCTAGGATAAGTCATATTAATATTAATATTACTGTTAACAATAATAATCATTTTAATTATTATATTATCATTCATCAGCCACTGTGTCCAGTAGACCAGCAAGGTTATTTCCCACTCTAAACATAATGTTTTAATGTATCTGCTGGGAATAATATGTCCATAATACGAAAAAAAAATTTAAACAGAGGTAAGTAGTAAGTAACTCGTATTAGGTAAAAATGTAACACTAAGTGAACTGGAACAGTCCACACTAAACAAAAGTGAAACACTGAATAACTGATATACAATTTAGATATATAACACAAGAACATAGTGGAACAATTTGGGAAAAAATGTCTACTGTTTCTTTTCAAATTTGGCATGAATAAGGTTTAACATTTGTTATACCATGGTACAGCTGATATGAATTGCAGGTCTTTATTATCTATATTACAGATCACAGACAGCCACATAGTTATTTTGCAAGCTACTGAAAGCTCCCATTCATTAATAAAGACTTCATGCTGATTAGCTAACAAACTACCTTCAGTAATAATACTCCTTGCATTTATGTCTCCCTTTAGTCATCATGAATGATATTTTTAAATGCCCTGATGAATTTTGATAATCAGTTCCTTTGTTTGTATGTTTTACAGGTTAATTTAAGAGCATACAAACATTTAATGATAAAAACAACCTATTTGGCTCAGCTAGACTTGTAGTTTTATCTTGAAGTTACATTCTGTAATCCACTGTATTATCCCCTATTATGTTTTTCAAAACCTAATTCTAATCACCTCTGAGTCTTGTTTTACAGAGATTAAAGGGAGTCCGTATAGACTTCATATACTTGACTTGAATTTGGCTGGATTAATTTCAAATTTTGCTGAAATTACATTTCCTTGATTAAAATATGACTAACAGAGGGTTTTCATTGACTAAAATCAATGAACACTGAACAGTGAAATGTAACTTAGTATAAAAAGAATTTTAGTCACCCATATTGAAACTATGACTAAATCAGCAGTGGTGGCATATTTAACACTGTGCATTCTGTATAGAGTTAGTTTTCTACAAGTCAGACCATAATCTCATTCAGTCTTACTCATGTCTATGTATGTCCAGAGCAAGATGACTCACCGTAAGCCGCGGACAGTGAGACTTAGCAATGGCTCCTAGCAGGATATCTGTGGCTTTGAACTCTTGTAAGAAGCCAGCCACATCCTGGATACACAGAGGACAAGGAAACACAGACAAAAATAAGCACACATAGATATTCATTACATTACATGCATTTAGCAGATGTTTTTATCCAGAGCAACTTCCATCGCAACAGAACATAAGTGTATCCATTCAATACAAACAAGCAACAGTGTCAGACCAGGTATTCGACAGAAAGCCATACAGGGCAGAAGAGAACAGGTCAGACTCATATGAAAACACATAATATTCAAACCAGCTACTCAAACTCTGTAGCCACTGAAGTTCACATTTCCTCAGTGAAAATCTTCCCAAGGGAGAAAAAAAATGTAAAATGCTTACACTTTGAAATTACTATGACAGTGTATATGGGTAGTGCCCTTATGGTCATATTAAAGAAAGTGCTTTCTCCTCTACTTTTTTTCTACAGTTGGCATTTGTAGATGTGAGTTGAATGAAAAATACTGACCTCATCCATTGCCATGTCCCACATTTTACACAGCCTACCCTCCTCTTCCTCTGGCAGCTCCACCTGGATACCTGGGTCCATAGCATCGTGCTTGACCACAGTCTGGGAGAAGACATACTCACTGACACTGAGTCTCAATGCTTGAGTCACTGATACACTGAGTTGCCATGCTTGTGTCACTGACTGTTCTTCTTTTTGGTGACGCTTCAGATTTGCATAAAACATTTCATGCACAGTCTGCATAAATTTAATTTGTCAACATTTTTTTGTGATTTTTGCAGTGTCAAATATTTGTGCAGTTTAAGCCATTGCATACATATCCACTTCACTAGAAACACAGGATTATCACACCTATGTGTTGAGCTCATGAGAAAACAGACCATTTTTCACGCATTACTCCCTTCCACGAACCACTTTATTTGAAGATACCTACAGCACTGTGTTCCCCGTATTCACTTTGTGGTAAACAGTGGGACAGGACTCCTTCACAACACTGCCATGCCCACAGGTATACCACATAAACAGGCTCCATCTTAGCCCATCTGCTTGCTGGATATGGCTACCTGGATTAGGCAGGTCAAGGTGCTGAAGAGCCAGTGCTTGCTATACAACGTTTCCCCAATGGATTCCCTCTCCAGATGGGATTTGTCCTCCTCCTGGTTAGATGGGGGCGAGGGGTTACGGTGGAGCATTGAGTCCAGGTCAGCCTTGGGAGAAGGAGACCTAGCATTCAGTTCTTCTTGGCTTTCCTCAGTCTCACCACCGCGCTCTGGGAGGCACAAGGGGAGAGTGACCTTAGCTGGAAGTCCAGAATTAACATCTGTGCATGTCCAGTAATGTAATATTGATATTATGGGTTCAATACAATAGCTAGGTAATTAGCTCAGCTCACAAGTACAATCTTACTGATAAAACTACTAAATGCACTCCCCTTGGAATGAGATATGAATACAAATGAGAACAGCTAACTACTAAAGGTCACACAGTTATAAGTTTTATCTGCATTGCATCTAGGAAGATCATCTGATTATAGATTGTATGTGAATCTACTAACTGGTGCTGAGTGAGAAAGCCGAAATCCATGGACAGATCTGTACTAGTTAAACAGTGACCACAGATCTGTCTAATGGATGAAGTCCATCTCTTCAGCCTGTTTCTAAGCAACTTTAGTAACCATAGTTTATCCCTGCAAAGATCCACTGACCATAGCTGGAGAGCTGGATGTTAAGAGCCATCAGATTAATGTCATTTTAGACCATACAACTTCAAAAATGCTCACACTAAGTAAGCAAATCAGAAGACTTGTAGCTTCAATAATAGAAGACACAGATTTTTCAATGACTGTATAAAGAATGCCTACAACTAGTTAATAACATATTTACTGTTACCACCTTACCTTTTGTATAGCACTTATAGCCTTTGTAGCACAGGCTTTTGCTGTGTGATACACTGAAACGTGTTCAGATGTGATATATTTGTACTGTTATTTGAGTTGTCTTATGTACCATTACTTGTATGTACTGACTGACTGAGAGACACAGAATATTTCCCATATTTTCCATCATTATAATGGAAGACAAAAAAACTTCAAATTAAGCAGCACTTATTAGAAGTTGTCAACATAGGCAAGCAAATACACAAATACACAAAAATGCAAGTGTCAAGTTTCAGTCTCCTTGACAGAAATTTGGTTTAAACTACATGAGTAGTAAAATATTTTAAATAACAATGCTTGTAAGGAATATAATAACTGATACTTAGTACTAAGCTAGCTGGATAGTTAGATTAGGTTTTCATAATCAGCAGACTGCAACTGCAGATAACCCACCTGTGATATATTCAGGGTTTGGTTAAAAAGGAATGTATGTAATGTTTGTTTTTTGCAAGTAATTCAATACATGCCACCACCAAAGAGAATGTATACCCTGGGTTTTAGGCGCTGTTCACAGTCCAGTGATTGATACCCAGCAATTGTTGCTATTGGCAATGCACGAAAATGATCGTTGGCTGCAGTGATATTTGGTTTAGTGTGTTGGTTAGCACTGCAGCTAATAGCATATTTGTTACCATTTATTATTTGTTAGCCTATAATTCAGGTGTTTGTTTTGTCCTTGGTTAAGCACATTTCATTACTAATTAGTCAATGGTTTTGTTTCCCCCTTTCAACTGGCCACTCTTCAGCTCAGTATCTGAGCAAGATACTCTACGGGTATATCTGTGTTGAAATGGCAGCCTTGTCATAAGAGGACTAGGTAGTACAAAGGGAGTCTCTCTGGGGAAACCACCGAGTAATATTTTTACCAGTTGTCACATTATCATACCATTACACTAACAATAATCCAGGGAGGCCCTGGGTATGTGTTGATATTGGAATGGTACACTCCTGTCAGGTATATTGTGTTGCACTTGTGTGCTGGGCCTCATTAGTGGTCTCAGCCTTATGTGTTTGACAATGACTCGTTCACGTGTAGCTGACGGATTTTCTGCTTGCCTTCTGGAGTTACTCTGGATAAGAGTGTCTGCTGGATGTCAATAATGTAAATGTAATATTACATGTAGCGTACTCATCTTGTATGTTGCCATGGATAAGAGTGTCTACTTGATGTTAACAATGTAATTGTATTGTTAAATGTGCTTATCTTATATGTCAGTCTGGATAACAGCTTCCCCTGAGTTACAATATATAATGCAATATGACGTAATGACTGATTACAATTTAAAAGTAACCTACCCAAACCCCGGATGTGGCTAACGTTATACTTAACTGTAATGCATACCCATAGCACCTGATACCAAACTACAACTTATAATCATTACATTTTTAGTACTTAGTATCTGACTTGAATGCTATACGGTGGCTAATTGGCTTAATCATGGTTAATACAATGCCTGCTTGCATAGGTTTAATGAATAATAAAATGAAGGATTTTTTTTAAGTTATAAGGGTCTAACCAACATTGCATAAGTCTGAGACAAACATTTTACACACTTAAATGCTAAGTGCAATTACCCATATGGATAATACTGTAATCATACGTTAAAGAACATTTACTAATTCACACTCTGCATATCTTAATTTCCATCTGCATTTGTCAAATGAGAGTAATTATGTTGCACTAGGAAAGAAAATCATATGGCCAACTAACCAATACTATGGCCAATTTCACCTGTACAGTGCAGTCATCGCATGATAACGTTATATGAACATTCCTGTAATTCGCACTCATCCTCTGCTGTATAGCCTAAACTGCTGAAGCTGGTGACACATTCTGTAGGAAAAATGAAATTGTGAGGACACCTGGATGAATTATGCCTCGGTATATCCGATTTTGTTGTTTTCATTTGTTTCAACACAGGGCTCAGACATGTTTCACTATCACCCTTCTCAAAATGTGAGTCTAGCTAACTGATATTTTAATGCTTCGGGGTTTTCCATATTCCGGAAGATGTAACTTCTTATTTTCGAATTATTTCAATTCAAAGACATCTCTGTTTTATTAGCTGTCGACATTGGTAATGCAATGTATTCTCATTGCTGGTACGCAACGTAGACATGTAGCTACTCAACAATATGTTGTTAGCAAAATGGATAGCTATATTTTAGTTTTCCCTTGCTTTAACTGCATGAAAGTGAATCTGACTAGGGACAGTCATAGGTAATTTCGTAGCGAAACCTTCACGTATTCGTTCTTACCCATAATCATCGAGCGCTTGGATCGCTAGCCTAGTGGAACGGAAAACTCCTTTCAGTGTTCACGCTTCTTACAGAGCCGCCAACTTCGTTTGCTACCCACCGATAAATACGACAGCACAGACAGATGCTCGAATGAACTCACATTACAGCATTGCGCATGTGTAAACACTCATTTTAAGGCAGGAATAGGATATGTTCATTCGGACGACTGTCTCACAGGTGCTGCGGATGACTGAGTGTACGTTCGTCCGCGTAGGTAAAATGCAGGGGCCGCAGACATTCAGGCGGAATCTTTTCATTCATTCATTCATTACATTTATCCTTCCCTCTTCGATTGGAAACTATGACGGATTAAAAAGGAACACCTCTGTGTGCAATAAATGCTTGGTTTTATTTCTAAATTGTGATACAGGTGATGTAATTTTAACTGATTTATTTACTTGGCAAATACCAGGCATAAGTTTGGCATATTGGTAAGCAGCAGGACTGTAACCAAAATGTCGCTGATTTGTTTCCCTGCTGGGGTACTGCTGTTGTTCCCTTGAGCAAGGTAGTTAACCCACAATTGTCTCAGTAATTATCCAGCTGTGCAAATAGATAAAATTGTAAATTGCTTTGGATTAATAGCATCCGTTGAAGACAATAATGTAATGTAATTTCATAGCAATAAAGCCAGTATTTTCTAATTGTGAAATGACTGCCACACAGGCAAAAAAAAAACAAAACAAAACATGCAGGACATCCATGCAAGCAAAACTAACGTGACAGTGGCATGGAAAAACTCTCCACTGATGAGAAAAGAGGACAGTAACACATGCCTTGACTCTTCATGAACACATTTACATAATCATTCATTTAGCAGACGCTTTTATCCAAAGCGACGTACAAAAGTGCATATAGTGGGCAAACAGGCACAAGGGCAAGATGTGTACAGGTGCACAATGCAGATAGTGCTGAAGCTGAGCACAAGGTCGGTGTACCGAGCCAGAACTAATCTGATTTAAGATTACATATATCGAATACAATCACTGGGACAATAAAGTACTGCCATACTACCTAGGCAAAAACATGCTATAAATACAAGGTAAGAGATAAAGCTACAAGTACAAGCCAAGAATCTTAGATTTACAAGGTCAAAATGGCAAGGGTGTCAGTCCAGATAGGGTTGGAGTGAATCAGAATGCCTTTATTGTCATTGCACATTGTTGTACAACGAAATTTGCTGTGCAGCCCCTGAGATGGTACATTAACATTCCACACATGTACACACACACAAACACACCAGATAATAAATATAAAAATAATAAAAAAAGAAGAGGCATATCAAGAGCTACTGTTGTGTATTGTACCTATGCCATTGCACTGTGCCAAAATGTACCACTGTACCAATATTATTGCACCTTATAAAACATTATTGCATGTTATATACAGATTATTTACAGATGTTATTGCACATGGGGGGTGGGTTGCGGTGGTAGGGGCGGGGGTCAGTGTTCTGTGGAGTTCAGTTCAGTAATGGCTCTGGGGTAAAAGCTGTTTTTGAGCCTGGAACACAGCTGATTCAAATGATCAGTTTTTTTATTAAGCAGCTTCAGGAGTTCATAACAAGTTGATCATTTGAATCAGCTGTGTTGGAGCAGGGAGAGATCTAAAACATGCAGGGCAAGGGGCCCTCCAGGAGAGGGTTGAGAAACACTGGTCTACATAGAAAACCTTCAGTTACAATAGGTCCTATAGTCACACACTGAATTTTCTATAGCCTTGGCTATAGTCTGTGTGCAAATTATTAATAGCATGTTCATGTGAATGTGCACAAGCGTGTAGTAGACTTGTCGTAGTTGCTTCTACTCCGTCCCTTTCTCTGTCTTTGTGAGCTATCCATCATGCTAAGCAATTTCATCCAATCGGAGCCGTGTGTTTGAGACTACCAGACTTAGATCGTCCAGACTTCGTTATGGAGTCCAGACAAAAGACTCACAAAGCCATATTTTACTTACTATGAATACAATCACGATGGAAATACAAAATATGAACGTGATGGTATTGAAGAAAACGATATGAGTTTCTCCATTACGATGAATTCGAGATTAGCAAATTCCAGCGCACTTGTCACCATATTGATTTCTGCCACTTCGATCACATGATATAGCCTAAGTTCCATTCTCTTTTGCGCAATTCACTGGTTGTTATGCAGGCCAACATGTGGCCCGCTTTGCTCGTAATATTGTAAATTGTAATTATCAAACAACTACGTTAAATTATCATTACAGAAACACCCAGAAAATGTTTCCATTGTCCCTTATGCACTTTCTTCTGACTTCAGAAACCTCCTTCCCACAAACGCATCCCGGACATGATTACTTGACCGTGTGGGTTGGGGGCGCTGTTTAATATTAGATATCAAACATTCTTAGTTATGAAACAGACTCCATTTTGACTCCTGTGGGTTGGTTAGTATTTGGAAAGCAGAGCCAAAATGTTCAAAAGTTCAAGCTAACGTTACTTTGGGCGGCATTCCTACCAAAGCAACGGCATATTAAGATGCTGCGTTCCATTTGCCTCGGAAGTCGGTGCTGGGATTAACGTCACACCCGAGTTGATCGCGTTCCAGTACAACAAGTCGGCAAACCAAGATAGAGACAGAGCGCAACGCGTCATCGGAAGGAAAACCACGCCCCCCGTGGGGGAAAAGATTCCGTGAAGTTGAACGGGAATGGATGGGAAATTGCGGGACACCGTGTCTTGAAACAATTTTAACAAAAAAAAAAAAAAATGTCAAAGCCAGCCTATTTCAATACCCTTCTGTACGAAGAAAGGGCAAGATATGTAGAGAAACTAAGTCTGATTGGACTCCCTCAGTGTCCCTTTTCTATCCCAAAATCAGTGTTATATGCAAAAGGTAATATGTTTGTATGTATGTTTTTTTAGTTAAAATATAAATTGCAGTTACACTTGAGGCATAAAGACTTTGGCTGGTGAAAATGATGGCTGGCGACCAGTGGTGTACTGGCCATCGGGCAGACTGTCGAAAAATCAATAAAGTTTTTACCTGCCCCCCTCGGTGTGCCTAATTGGGGACGTCATCACTGGTTCTTCGCTGGTGTTGGAAGTAAATTCCCTATGGGAAATTACAATGGGCTTCGCACACTATTCATCTTTTCTCAAGTTCGGATTCATTTCAGGAGCTGGGAATTTCCTGAATTAACCTGTTCGGTGTGAGGATATATTTGGACTCATCAAATGTTTCGATATTTTCCGACAATGTTAAGATTTAAGACTTGTAGTCCACTTTTCGACCGACATATCCAATAGAGCAATGCGGGGGAACGTCCTGACAAATCAGATACCACCATCTCATCCGGGCATCCTGGGATGTTCAGTTTAGAAAACCGTTGGCTCTGAACCTAGTTAGGTTTACTAGTAGACGACAACACATACATCTGCAACAAAATTTGAATGTTTAATATAAGCAAAACTGGTTTTACACTATGGAAATCGTGAAGGTTATCTCTGTAAGCACACCGTCACAGAGACGTCTATCAAATGTAGCTAACTGAATGTGCATTTTCACTCAAGTCGTGTGCCCAAAACTACACATGTATGAAGAATTATCTTTTTGCTTAAACGTCAAAGTGTTTCTGACTCTGTAGATATGTCTCAAAGGCTTCAGGCCTTTTTCATCATTCAAAATCGTGGGTTACAATCAGTCCACTTTGCAAGCTCGATGGGGGATGATTTGGTAACCTGACTTTGCTAGCTAGCTATGCTACCTAACGTTACACTGGCCTACACTCACTGACATCCTGTAGGTCTTATTCCTCGTGCTCGCCCTGACCATACCGGTGATATAGCCCTCAAAACAACTGAATTCCTCCACATGCCTTTATTTACAATGGTTCTCGCCCCGCTGAAAACTTCGGGTCTCATCCTTAAAGAAGAGGAGAATATGGCTAAGCGACTCCATTGCTGCTAACGATGAGCTTGCTATTGCTGATAGCGATGACTGCTAAAGACGAGCTTGCAAGTTAGCTTCGATGATTAGGCACACTAGCAAGGCCGGAGAGCGGGAATGAGAAAGCTCCGTGGTGTCATGGGAAGTGTAGTTTTTAGCCCGTGGTTAAGCCATAAATGACTAGAAGTACTTTAAAAGTGCATTTAAAAAAATGTCTACGACTAAAATGAATGGGGAATTCACGTTCACCAGTGTGACGTGGCCACCTCGTTACTCTATTGTTTGTGCGGCACGATTTTTTTTTTTTTTTTACTGAGGAGTGGCTAAAGGGAAGTCGTGCGATCAGCTGACCAGGAAAGAAAGCGCCTGCGTGACAGTCAGATTCGCTCGATTTTCCTGACACAAGCGTCCAACTTTTGTATTGTTTTCCATTTCAGCTGACCTTAAGCGCCCAACGAGACATGGCCACAACGATTAGCACGCAGCGGGGTCAGGTAAATTAAAGAAAGTGGCTCGTTTGCGATCTACAGCATTCTGTCATCATTGTTTGTTCGCTAGTCTGCTTAGCCATGTCACTGGCTAACTAACGTTAGCGTTCTAGCTCAAGGCTGGACTGGTTTGTCTCTAGTATTTTGTTCACTTAGAAATGTTTTGGGGTGCCAATGGTATAATGTATTCGTTAATTAGCTAGTAAATTAATCCTTGTCATGCTCAAGCCTATCTACTGGCTGCTGCCGTTAGTTTGTCAGCTGTAGTTGAACTAAATAGCTAACTAATCTGACTTAACTAACCAGACATAGTTTATCGACCAGGACTACCCACTTTGAAATTCCACCAACGAAGACATTGCAACAATCTCTAATTTAATAAATCCCTAATTTACGTAATCGATTTAACGTCTTTAGACGTCTTACCAGTCTAACGTCAGCGAAATTATGTTGGTCACTTCAGTAGTTCATTTTGGAACACATTCGGTAGGTACCTTGCTATCTGGCTGTAAATTTACAAGTCTCTAACAAAATCTGCGGTTAGTTTTGGTGTCGTTAGAGTTGCTGTGCAGCTAATAGGTTAAAGCTTAGCACAGCCAGATTGGTTTAGTAAACAACCTTGTTCGTGTAACCGTAAATGGCTATCTAGGTAGGGAGCTGTTATATTTGTCTCTATGTTGTGAGCATGTAGCTAACGCCGATTAAATTTGTTGTCACATTAGGCATTCCGTTTTAGGTATGTAGCAAGGACGACTGGTTTTGTAAGATCTACAAAATCAGCGTCTTAATATCATTTAGATAATGTTTTAATACAAAGCGTATGCCACAACTGTAAACGTTACAACGTTACTTTGTGTAGCTTGCTAATCACATTTTATATATACATGGAGAGAGGCTGACGCAAAAAATGTATCAAACTAATACGTGTTTTAGGAGTTTAAGTAGAATAACTAGCACAGCATAAATATAATACGTAATTGTACGCGTCGTATAGTCAGAATCCGGAGGAATCGGTTAGAGTAGACCCTTCTGCAGTGTTTTTGGCCGTGTGTGGTCTGCGATATAATTGCGCTGGGGAATGCGCGACTGGGCCTCCCTTGTCACATTATTTACACCATAAAATTGTTCACGGCAACACAGATGGGCGGGGTCGTGTTTGCAAGACTGGTGAAAAACAGTTTAACAAGACCCACACACGTTGTTGCTGTTCGTTTAAAAGAAAAAATACACGCGATTTTCTGGACTCAGTCACTGTTACCTCTTGGAATAAAAGAAGAGTCAGACTTGGTATTTTTAGTGGAGTTTAATTATAATATTTCTGTTTATTTCTATGTTTTGTTATTGGGGTTGGAAATGTCTTCATTTGACATTATTTTTATTCATAATACATTGAACGTTGTTATGTTTAATTATTTACTATTATGCATAGCATGCAAGCAGTAATGTTTTCTGCTCGATTGATCATAGCTACAGTGGTGACAACCACTCAGGGGCCTCAGCTTAGCTTTTCTTTGAGAACCAAAGCTACACCAAAGGGTTCCTTTAGTTATAAGTTCATATAGTTACCAAATTGAGAACAGATGTACAGGCATTAAAGTGAAATTTGAATGTTGTGATTAATTCAAGTTAGCATGGTCTCTTTGCTCTTTTTTCCCCCCACAAAATCTGATAAGGACTGGATGGACTTAAGTTCAGAGTTCAGGTTAAACCTTGGGTATTTATATCTAAACTGAACACAAAAGAAAGCTATCCATGCATGTTGGAACATCTTTTCTGCATTATTCAACTGTAATTGTAAGTAACGCAAATTAACCAACACAGCTTTTTTCTAGAGAGATGGGCTGCTTTTAATATCAAAGACTGTTTGTGTCTTTGATATCATTTAGCTAACAGGTGACAGTTACCTTCTTGGAGGGGTCATTTTATATAGAAATCCAAGGATGACGTTAATGTGGTATAGAAAAATTGTAGGTGGAAAGCAGGTGCAGTCCCTATGATTGATTGAACCTGCCCCTCCCCGATCTAGGTGTTACGAGTGAAGGTCGGTGAAACTTAATGTAGCACTGTAGAATTGTACACACCCTTTTTCACTGTTTCTTCAGGCAGTATTTTCGTAATACTGAAGTAACTACCACAGCTCAAAGAGTGCAGTTGCTGTCATAAACCTGTTTGGCCTCAGCCTGTACTCAGAAATTTTGCCAAAGGTTTTGTTCTGGTTTGCGTTTTACTCAGACATGACATGCTACATGTACTTTTTATTAGGGCAGTTACCGTACGTTCACACCAGGAGCGGTGAGAGCGTCAAAATTCACTGTGGCTGCCCTGCCAACAATGCTCTTGAAGTGGACGTTCTGACATAGATGAAATGGGTGGCTAGAAGTTTGTTTGGAAGTCTTGGTCTTGCAAACATTATTTAAAGGGGCTGCATTCCAATTGGTTGCCACCGAACTGCGTCATAGCTCATTTCCATGAAGTTGCCCGGACTTCAACTTTATTCTGATGCCCACACTGCCCAAGAAGCGCCGCCAACGGTCATGCTGCTGCTCGCTGCCAAGAGACACTGGCTTAGGGGTGGGTGATATATCGAATATACTCGATGTATCACGGCTTGTTCTACGTGGGATGTAGTAAATGACTATATCGCGAACATCGAGTACAAATTGTTAGGTAATTTTTTTAAGCCACTGGCATGAGACTCGCTTTGGTGTTAAGCTTCTCTCGCTCTCTCCTATGGCTCTCTCCCTCTCACAGACACAAAAAGAGAAAACTCCAACGTCACACAAACTCGCCCGCCCGTCCAGACCACTCTCCTGTGCAGAATTAGCCATGGTTTGTTTCCACGGTTAGCAGTTTATTGTAAGTAAATACTTGGCACAGTGGTGTTTTAGTGCTTTTTCCAAAGCGAACCTTGTCGGGAATCGGTTTTGATAGCGTGTAACACAATTTCAGCTTTTTATGTGACGTCACTTGAAATCAGACTGGCAACCCTGTCCAAAAGGCCGACTGTAGTTTATCACAAAGACATGCTTCTTTAGTGCATTTTATTTCCTATTCAACCAGTGTTCGCTACACTCCTGCCCCGTTCCGCCCATTGGTGGAACATAAGTTTTAAGGGGCGCATCATCTTACCCGGAAGAACGTGACGGCGGGAGCGCATAGCTCATGGCGGTGCAAAACAAAGGGAGCGAAATTGGGCGGCCCTGTGATAGGTCCAATGTTCGCATGCTGAGTGTGAATGCATGGCGCGTGTAAATAAAATGATTTTTCTTATTCATTGTGTTTCAGGCAGTCTTTTGCGATGTGTTTATCGTGCATGTTCATATCGTGATGACGATGAAAATGCGATTTATCGGCCAGCACTAGTTTTAATGCAGACATATGTTGCAGGGACTATTAGAATCATCATACTGGTGTGAGTGTATGCATCAAAGGGTTAAATTGAGCATTTATGAAGTGCTTTAGAGGAGATTTCAAAATATCGAGATATATATATTGTGTATCTCGATATAGCCTAAAAATATTGCAATATTATTTATAGGCCATATCTCCCAGCCCTACGCTGGCTCATAGAATATGAATGACTTCCGTTTGCTTTGACACTCTTGCCGCTCCCGGTGTGAATGCAGGGTTAGGCAACCTTTCACAGTTTATGGAACAGAGGGTGTGTTTTGTAGTTGTGGAAGACGGTGTGTTTTGCAGTGTGACCACAACATAATCATAATGTCAGTCTGAAGCTCACTTAACAGCCTAACATGAAGGAATGAGGAGTTATTTTAGTGTAGTGTTGAATTTCAGTGGCACCCAAAAACATATAGATCAAAGATTTTATGAATTGCCTCATACTTCAGTCATATTTTGTAATCATTGTTTTCATATACAGTATTTCATGTAAAATCTTTATTAATAATTATATAATAATTTAGTAAGGCTAATAATAACTAGCTATATTTAGTCAGTTGTATTCAGTTCAATTAGTTTTGTTTTGTTATAGCACAATTTTGCAGTTTAATGGTCACAAAGCGCTAAACATATTGTATATTCCTTAACTATAAAACCCAAAGATAATTGGGAAAGACGGGAAAATTATTCCCTGACAGCAGGAAGAGGTACCTGGAAAACAGAGGACTGTTAACAGTCAGGAATTGCATGACATATCCATCAGTCCATTGCTACAGTGCATCCCCAGAGACCGTTAGGTGTTTGTAGGGATGGCATGGTGGGCTTGGGGGAGACCCTTCCAGTATTGACCAGAGCAAGAGGATCATGGATTTCCTGCTGCAATGGTGGCCCAGGTGTTTTGTTCATTGACACAGGTAAATGGTAATTAGCCAGTGGCTGGTCTAACAAGAACTTGTTTGTCAATGGCAGGAGAGACAGTGAAAGAAAGGAGGGAGAGGACAGAGATAAGTACCTACCTACCTGAACTCAATACAAACCTGTGTTCCCTCCTGACTAAGGCTGGGCAGTATATCGACTTTTTAAGGTATATCGATATATTTTCAAACGAGATATAGGATGAGACAATACCATTTATATCGATATAGTTTGATGTTGCGTTACATAACCTGTTTCTTCTGTAAAGCCGTGCCAATGTTTGCATCTCTCCTCTCTCACACTCTCCATGCAACTCCGCCCCCACACTCCCTCTGCGCCTGCGCGCAAACCCGGTGTTCTGTCGATTTGTCCTACCCTATTGAAATGTCCTACCATAGCGTAGATTGATAGTCATATCTATTGATCTTTACTACCCTATCTGGAAATACTACCGCAAGTAGGTTGTGCTACTTTAGAAGCCAAAAAAGGTCGGTAATTCTTTTTTACCTTATCAGAAAATGGCTCTAAGCGAATTACATTATTGTTTTCGTTAGTTCATCCAACAGCAGTTTTGAAAATGCTGTCAAGTAAATTTTAATAATAGGCATGGCCTACTTACACTTTATCCATCACATAAACTGTATTTCGACAGTCTAGTTTACATGCTAACATTTGTTTTCTAGTTTGTCAATCAGCGCACTCTAATCAATACCAACGTAAAACTTCAAGTACCATATTTTGATATTCTAAACCTTATCAGAAAAGACTATCAAGACATGAATGTTAAGAATATAAGAATAAACCGACATAAACCTACAGGTAGAGTATTTCGATAGTCTGAGATGGCTTATCAGAAAGTGCTGCCAACATAAACCTATTTTTGTTTAATTTTTTTTTTCATTTACATGTTGATACATATTGTGCAGCTGTATATTTTCAGGGTAGGCCTGTTATTTTTGTTTACATTTTTTCATTATTTGCACAGCTGTGTGTTTTGTTAAGCAGGAGAGGAAAACCTCTAATTCTACTCTATTTTAATCAGTCTGTTATTGTTGTTGAAAACAACTGAAGGAGGCTTAATATAGGCTATTTATTTTATATAATTTTTCATTTACATGTTTTGCAACTGTATATTTTCAAACAGGGAAAGGAACCCTGTCTTTGCATTTTATTTTGATCACAGTCTGTTTTAATAAAAGTGCTTGTGACATCTCACATGTGGCTTTGACTTACAACTGATCATTTAGCCCACTTCGTAGAAAATACTGAGATATATAGTGTATCGCCATTCAGCCTAAAAATACCGAGATATGATTTTTCGTCCATATAGCCCAGCCCTACTCCTGACCACTACGCTCTGATAACAAACGGCCTCTAGTGGTCCCGCAGCACAAGATAACAATCCAGAACTTTCTCCGCAATTGTCACTGATGGTGCAGTGAATCTCTACCAGCTAGCTGGTACCTTGTCTTGTCAACTATTGAAACTTGGCCACGCAGTGCTTCTAATATTGATGACTCCTTATGTGGCTTTTTGCTTGTTTTGTTCTCTGCCTCACTTGTAAATCACCAAAGCATCTGCCAAATGAATGAATGTAAATGTAATGTCAATGTAAGGATGCCCACGGAATCTGTGCTGTATACAATGGGTAGTGCAGAACTTTGTAGCTCAGCAAGGATGACCTATGGCAGTATGCAAAAGGAGGTTATCCAAGACTGTCCCACTGTTTAAAAAAAAAAAAAAACGGGCAACTGCGCTATAAATGAGGCAACATTAAGGAAAGTTCTTAGCACTGAAGTTTTTGTGTAGCTAATGCTCCTATACATGACTGTAAGACTCTGTGTCCCAGACAAATTTTCATTAAATTCAGATTTAGTTGTATGTATCAGTTTTAGTTGTACTTATTTTACAACAGTCACAGCCAGCCTCTTATGAACAAAGCAAGGCTGATGGAATTGTGGGGAATTAAGACATCTTTTAAATAGGCAGGCACATGCCTGTTTTACTGGTAGACAGTGGATTGATGCTAGAACCTGTGTAATTGTGGTAAAATGATTTTGTTCACTCAGAAGTCTGGCAGCAGTGTTTTGTGAAAGTTGCAGTGGATTTATAGGGGCATTTGAGAATCCAGATAAAAGGGCACATTATTGGTCCAGTCCAGATGTAATATCTTGAAAATGCCTAATTTGGAATGATTGGGAGATGCCAGCGTTGAAATGTTATGTATGAGTTGAAAAAGAAAGAGATCTGGGTCAATTCCAATCCCAAGGCCTTTGATGTAAATGTTTGGAGTCAATAAGTGACAGTCTTGGTTGAGGGTAAATGTTTGTTTTGCTGTTTTAAATAGTTCTGATTTGGAGATACTTGCAAAATATGATTGTGGGTATCTATACTCAGATGACATTGATTTAAATTAAACATGTTTATATAATCTCAGAATAGGTTTTTTAATTCTCTTGATGTCCAGGTTTTTAAGATATTATGCATTGTTTGGTTTGGAGTCTGTGTCTCATAGCATTTTTCAAAGGATCAGCACTTCCTTATTTATTCTTTGATTTTTACAAATACATTTCCATTTCATGTACATGTTACGTACCTCTGGATGTTTTTTAATTGTCCCTTGAGTCCCTTTTTGAGATTGTTCTTATTGTCAATAAAGGGTAATGTTTTTATTGATATGCCCACTCCATTGAACACCATTTTGCTAGATATGTGTCATTGGCCCATGTGATTATGGTACCAACCAGAGGTGCCACACACATGGCAAAGATCAGGGGGGAGAGTGGGTCTCCTTGCTTCATCTGCTTAAGGCAAGACACGGTAGGCAAAAATGACGTTTTTGCTTCCACTCATCAATTTTCAGATTTTTTGTTATTTTGCTTCTATAACATGTCTTCTACAACACTATTGTCATAAAATGTACAAACTACACACAAATATGTTTATTTTACTACATTTTGTCTATTTAAGTCCTCAAATTTTTCGAACTATAGCCAATGTTAGCATTTTTGAGCGCAATATAACTGCGCGATCTTTCATAAAACCATAGAGTGTAATGCCTCGTTGTAAAGCTCGTGTTCTGTAGCACAATGCTGGCTGCTCCATATATGGCCATTTTCCTTCTAGAGACGACAAACAGTGAACAAACCGAGTGATGAAATGGTTGCTTCTCGAAATCTCATTGGCTAATGAAGTTTGTAGACCATTTCTGGCTACGTGATTGGCTGAAATCCATCACGTGACATTATCAGAACTTCCTCCTTTGCATTCGGCACCAAGTTTGAAACCAGGAAGCAGCATGGGCAAAACACACAGAATTTGTGTTAAACCTTGTAAAAACAGACCTGATCAGTTATCAATTGCCAGAAGAAGAGTAACTGCCAGGCTAAGTAAGCCTGATCCTAAAATTGACGACGAGTCTGCCAGAGACTCACGAGGGGTTAGTGCATGAAGGCGCAAAATTCAACAAATGGGGAAAGGTCAGGGGGATGATAATGACCGACCAGCCACACAACAGTGGCTTATAATGCACATATCCCGTTTAAATGAGCAATTAAAAAGCTCAAAAGACACCAGAGGGAATTAAAAGAATGTTTGTTTACATATGGGGATGGATAGAACAAAGATAACGCAGTTAACCCTGAGAACATGTGATAGGTAGGGCACAAAAGGGCTGCGCTGTAATTTGAAGGTCCTGTGCCTATGATCCTTAGTTGTAGTTAATAATAATAAAGTATATATACAATTTAGATATATTTAGTTTTTTGATGGGCAATTGGGGGTATCATTGAATGGGTTGTTGTTGCTATAATCATTAAATACTACTTATTGAATATATGAACTCACAGTATATGTCTTTAACGGCCATTTTCTCAAAATTAGTTTTTTTCCATACTCTGAACCAAAAATCTCAACTTTTAGAGCACTTATATGAACCAAACTTTTCATATTCATTCATAATAGTATTCTTGAGCATATTACAGAAGAATTTGTTTATACCTTTCTTATTTTCTTGATTTATTAGATATTTTGTTCTTAAAAATGTGCCAAAAATGCATTTTTAGTACATAGTATTTTCTGATTTATAAAATGAAAAAAGGATGTATCCAAAAGCTGTTCTGTAAAAACTTTGGTCTACACCATGTTGTCAAAATGAAATAAATATTTTAAGTCTAGCTTTATCCATTATCTAGATTTCTGGTTTTTAAATATATGTAAATTATCACATATTTAATGACATATTGCCTAATGTGCATATTTAAATGTGAATTTCTGGAAAACTTGCAATACAAAAACAATTTATAGTAATGAAAGTAATCAACTGACAAAGTTTCATGGTGATACCTTTTTAGTTAAAAATTTTCCCCTATTCACCTGTAGTGTCTCACCTTAAAGATGACTTAATGTTACTGATTCTCAATCCTGTTCCTGGGGCCCCCCTGCTCTGCACGTTTTCCATCTTTCCCTGCTCTACCTACCTGACTGAACTCATCAGTGGTACTTTTGATTAGCTGGGCAAACCTGATTTAATCAAGAGCTCACATTAATTTCAATCAGGTGTGTTTGGAGCAAGAATGGATAGAAGATATGCAGGACAGGGGGGCTCCAGGAGTAGGATTGAGAAACACTGTTTTAAAGGTAATATGAAGCTTCAATGTTAAAATTGAGGTGATGTTAATATTAAAATATGTTGAATATCAACACTTTAATATTAAAGTATGCATGTTGATTGTCTGGATTTGTTCTCTAGATAGAGAGATGGATGACAAGACTTACTGTCTCATTACTGTGTTTTTCACAGTTCTGTGTTGCAACATTTCATTCTCATGGAATTCACTGGTTCTCCTGTGCAGCTTCTCTAGTGTTTTCACTTTATCCACATTCTGCAGTAATTCTTTTGTCTGGAGCACAATTTCTTTCACATCTTGCTTTGATTCTACATAAAAGTCTTTAAATTCAGCTCTAAATTCTTGAAGTTCTTTTGTGAAAAGGAAATTCAGGCACTTTTATAAAGATTAGAAAGTTAAGAAAGTGGTCGGATAGAAATTCATTGGGAAGAGTTTTTTCATTGTTTGCTTCAGTACAAAGTGCAATTAACTGTCATGCACATGCTCAGCTACAGGCTGGATGAAGCCAACAGAGTCTTTCATTGATTGTCATGTAACTCAACTATGACTTCAGAGTTTATTATTCAGTGACTTGGCATAGAAAATCTGTGCAGGCTTGAACATGTGCCCTGAAGCATTACTTTGACATGTCAGATTGCAAAATTGATTTTTTGTTGATAAGTTTGCCTTAAATAAATGAAGTAGTACAGCTGATAGGCTAAGTAAAATAGTTTTCTTCATCTCCTCAGGTGTATGTCGGGGAGCTTCCCCAGGACTTTCTGCGCATCATGCCCACCCAGCAGCAGCAGCAGGTCCAGCTGGATGCACAGACCGCCCAGCAGCTGCAGTATGGAGGCAATGTGGGCACAGTAGGCCGCCTCAGCATCACTGTGGTGCAGGTAGGTGCATGCATGTCATGCCTCGCCATGAAGCTAGGCTAAAATAAAGACTGTTGTTGCCCTTAGGTCCAAGCCACTCTATTGAGTCAGAAATAAATTGCTATATTACATTACATTACATTACATACATTTAGCAGAGACTCTTCTCCAGAGAAATTCCATCACATTAGGACATAAGTGCATCCCTTCAGTTTAAATGAACAACAGTGTCAGATCAGGCTACCAACAGTCCTAGACCGGTGAGTGTGAGCTTAACACTATTCAAGCCCTACCACAAGTTAACCTGTGCAATATAACAGAAGCCGGCAGTGTTGCATAGTGGTTAAGGAGCAGGACTTGTGACCGAAAGGTTGCCGGATCAATTCCCCACTGGGGTACTGCTGTTGTACCTTTGGGCAAGGTACTTAACCCACAACTTCCTCAGTAAATATCCAGCTGTATGAATGGATGATATTGTTAAAAAAAAAATAATAATAATTGTAACCGATGTAAGTCGCTCTGGATAAGAGTGTCTGCTAAATAATGTAATGTAAACCAAAGTAAGAGCCTGTAAACTGTTTTAATTTTTTGTATTGTACCTCACTTGGAAGTCGCTTTGGATAAAAGCATCTGCCAAATGAATGAATGTAAATGTAAATGTAGAAGCCAAGTATACTATGATACAACAGTCCCTAGAACAGTGCTTCTCAACCGGTGTGTGGAATTTTGAGGAGCCTGATGCGTTTTATATAGGTATGTGTGTGTGTGTGTGTGTGTGTGCACTTATACTGACTGATGTTTTATATTGTGCTATTAACCCTTTCACACGTAACTTATTTTATGCTGTGTAGCGGGCGTGTTACATTACATGTTTTCATTAGCGTTATTAAGCTTCTCATAGTTTTCAGTTAGCATTTGCTATTTTTTTTATGTTAAATTGCTGTTTCCTCAAAGCAAAGAGTTTTTCCCATGTAGTGTTCTAATCACACCAATTTTAGCATTTTATTTATTTCATTTTAGTATGTTGCTGTTCATGATGCCGCACTATGTCGGACAAGTTCTTGCTTCGATGCACTTCAGTGCATTTTTAATAAGTTATAGGATTGCCTGTCTGATTTAACTATCTGTTTGATAATTATTTGACAGTCTGCTGTAGTGCAGTATGGGTCAAATCTCGCTAATGACGTTATAACCTATCATAATGTGTATGACATTCTTCATTATTGATAACCAGCTTTACGTTGGTGTGCCTTGAAGTTCTGGTTTGACCTTTGATGTGCCTTAGCCCCACAAAGGTTGAAAACCTCTGCGCTAGAACATAGAACCACAATACATTACAATATTACACAAAGTAAGCATCAAATACTACAGGTATTAGGGTGCGGGGATTTAAGTGGGACTGAGATGCAGTCTGAAGAGGTGGGTATTCTGTCTGTGTCGGAAGATGTCCACTGATTCTGTTGTCCTAACCCCTGTAGGGAGTTTGTTCCACCACTAAGGGACCAATACAGACAGGGATTGTGTCTGAAAAGAGTGATCCCTTTGGGTTGGGACAGTTAGTTCCCCTGCAGATGCGATGTTGAGGGAACATAGGGTGTAAGAGCCAAAAAAAAAAAAAAAAAAAAAAAAATATATATATATATATATATATATATATATATATATATATATATATATATATATATATTTTTTTTTTTTTTATATATATTATATATATATATATATAAATTGATTCATCAGCTTGGGCTTTTCATTTTTTTGGGCCCCATTAGTCAGTCTAAAAAGTAAGTAAAATTTGTTTACACAAATTGGGTTTTTTTTTGGTAATACATGGAGCAACAGTTGTTTGATGAGAAAGCTAGTGAAAATGATAAGAAACAAGAATGAGAATTTGAATCAAGCAGTTATTTTTTCACAAAATGAAACAAACCGCCTCCCAAGTTTTTTTTTTTTTTTGAGTTGACACTACACTTAGTCAAACAACTGCTCCCTATGGAAAACGGAGGAAAAATTGATGTGCGCGTATGAATGGTGAAAAGTTGATTTGTAGCGGAATATAAATGCCAAACAGGATCATTATTAATATGAAGTAAGTGGACTTTATATTGTTCATCAGAAAAGTGAGCTAGCGTGTTTGTAAGGAGGCTGACAATTTTAACTGCACTCGTAAGCTTGGCCTTGTTTACCTCAGAGTGGCTGATTTTATGCTAATTTGACTAAAGGGCTTATTTGAAATAGCGGTCCTGCTGCGTCATTTTATTTATTGCAATTACGCTATCGTTGCATTGGAATTATGGAAAGAAAGGAATGGAAGAAGGAATGGACGTTCGCCCAAAAAGGGTAACAAGGCTTACTGCTAAAGGCCATGAGGAAAGGCTTTACCAGCTAATAGGAGCTAGAAAGGCTACGTTTGGGCAATTAAGCAGGAAAATTAAGGAGATTAATGCCTTAATGGGGAACAATGACGATGCAGAAATTGTGACAGCCCAAATAGCCACTGAATTCACGTGTGTGCACAGGGAATTCTGTGACTTAAACGATGCAATAAAAGCGTGTATGTCTGAAGAGGGAATTATTCAAGACCAAGCTGAATGGTTTGAGCCAAAGTCAGATGTACTTAGGCTCTTTCTAGAAAATGTAAAGGATTGGATAAAGAGGGTGCATCAAGCTGAAGAGGCAAGAAAATGTGATGCTGAAGTTCAGCCAGCAGACAGTGTTTCAATGGTTATGTCTTCCACTCACACAAAGGGGGAAAGGAAGCCTCCTGCTAGCCATTCTTCAGTTGTATCCTCCACTACCTCATCTGCTAGGTTAAAAGTAGAAGCTGAGAGGGCAGCACTGTTGGCACGTGCTAACATTTTGAAACAAAAACAGGAGATTGAGAGGGAGGAAACTCAGCTTAGAGCAAGGAAAGAGGAGTTAGAGTTGCAAACTGCCATTGATGCTGTAAATGCCAAGCTTCATGTATTGACTGTGTATGAGTCTGCCCAGGCTGCACCTGCTGATCTCAGTGATGACATGAATGCATACCTGGCTGCAGCAAAATATGCTAACAGCAGCAGCATCAGATTGGAAACTGAGCAAGAAGAAGGGGTGTATTCAGTATTTCAGCAGACTGCTCAACAGAGATGATCACACGCATACGGACAAAGAACCAGAGGTAGTGACATTGCTGTCAAAGTGGCTGTAAAACCTCCTCAACAGAGTGCAAGGTCAACCCAAGCAAATACTCAACCCAGTCCAGGTCAGGACAGTGGTGATATTGGACACTTGCTTAGCATTATGCAACGCCAGAATGATATTACTGAGCTTCTGGTAATGCAACAGAAATTGTCTACTTTACCACCACTGAATATTCCAGTATTTAATGGAGACCCGCTTGAATTCAGGTTCTTCATGGAGGCGTTTGAACATGGGATTGAGGATAGGACTGAAAACAATAAAGATCGATTGTATTTCTTAGAAAAGTTCACCAGTGGACAGCCCAAGGTGTTCGTTCGTTCGTAGTTGCCAGCACATGCATCCTGACAGGGGCTATAGGGAAGCTAACAGGCTGCTGCACAAACACTTTGGGAATGAGTATACAATTGCCAGTGCCTATATTGGAAAGGCTTTGAAATGGCCCACCATTAAGACAGAGGATCGAAAAGCCCTCATGGCATTTGCTGTATTCTTCACTGGTTGTTGTAATACTGTGGACAGTGTGGAGTATATTGAGGAAATGGATAGCCCAACCAACATGCGAACAATCATTTCAAAGCTTCCCTTCAAGCTTAAGGAAAAGTGGAGAGTAGTAGCATTCGAGCTACAGGAAAAAAGTGGCCATAGAGCTAGGTTCACAGATCTAGTCAGTTTTGTGGATAAGCAGGCTAAGATTGCCTTGCAGCTGCTGTTTGGAAACCTTTAAGAGCAAGGGATGGTAGCAAGTTTAATGCAAGCTGAGTGCCACAAGCTCCAAAGTAAAGAAATCAAGCTTTGCCACAAGTGTGAAACCTGTTCTTGATTCCAAAGAGCAGCTAAAAAGGGAAAAGGAAATTGTAGGCAATGTTGCTATTACAAAGTGGTGTCACTTCTGCCGCAAAGAGCATAGCTTGGAGTTGTGCAATCTCATCAAGCTGAAATCACATAAAGAGAGGCTTGATTTCCTGAAATTGAAGGGTTTTTGTTTTGAATGTTTGTCACAGGGACACTTAAGCAAAGGCTGCCAGAAAAAACAGACTTGTCTAATATGCTCACTGAAGCACCCCACCATTCTGCACTTAACTAAGAAGGACTTGGGTCCAGGTAGCGGTGAAAGTGGTGACAACAAGCAACCCGTCTGTAGTGCTGCTTTGATAACAAATAGTGAAACCTGTGGTTGCACAGGGGCTGGCAGTGAGGAGTGTGCTCTTGCCATTTTTCCAGTCAGAGTTAAGTCTAAGAATAGCCATCAGGCATTTGAAACATATGCCTTCTTGGATCCAGGCAGTTCAGCAACATTTTGTACAGAGGAACTTATGAAGAATCTAAAGGTAGTAGGAAGAAAAACCAACATATTGCTCAGAACCATGGGACAAGAAAGGTTGGTCAGCACACATGTTGTCACAGGGCTGGAGATCAGTGGCCTGGATGAGAGCAACTATGTGGAGCCCCCACACGTCTTCTCACAAAAGGAAATACCAGTCAAGAAAGGAAATATCCCACAACAGAGGGATGTGGACAGATGGCCATATTTAAATGGCATACATCTCTCCCAGATTGATGCATCTGTTGGATTGTTAATAGGAACAGGTATAGGTACCCAAGGCATTGGAACCATGGGAAGTCAACAATAGTAGAGGAGAGGGACCATATGCAGTGAAGACAGTCTTGGGCTGGATCACAAATGGACCTCTGCATAGAGATGACAGCACTGAAAGGGGAGATGCTGAGTGGCCTCAGATAACAGTGAACAGGATCTCTGTGGTGAAATTAGAGGATCTTATCCAACAGCAAATGAAGCACGACTTCCCTGAGAGCCAAAAGGCTGAGAAGGTGGAGATGTCTACAGAGGATAGGAAATTCATGGACGATGTATCTCAGTCCGTGAAACTCGTCAATGGACACTACAGTATCGGTCTTCCCCTAAGAAATAGGGAAGTCGTATTTCCAAACAACCGTTCTGTCGCAGTGCAGCGAGCTCAGAACCTGAAACGGAAGTTCATCAAGAACCCAGGATTCCATAAGGACTACTGCAAGTTCATGAAGGAAATGCTAGAGAAAAAGCATGCAGAGGAAATTCCAAAGGAGGACATGCACAGGGACTATGAAAGAATTTGGTACATACCTCATCATGGGGTTTACCACCCAAAGAAGCATAAGATTAGAGTGGTGTTTGATTGTGCAGCCAAATACCAGGGAACATCACTAAATTCACAGCTTCTGCAAGGACCCGACCTGACTAATTCCCTTATTGGAGTGCTAACAAGATTCAGACAGGAACCAGCTGCCTTTATGGCTGATGTGGAAGGCATGTTCCACCAAGTAAGGGTGACTCCTGAAGACACTGACTTGCTGAGATTTCTGTGGTGGCCAGAGGGGGAAATCAGGCTGGAACTACAGGAATACAGAATGGTTGTACACTTGTGTGACGGAGTGCCGTCACTACGGTTGAGTATGCGCTCTGACTGCCATACCAACGAGCCTGGCATTTTGGCGTCACGGTCAAAGTTGCATGATTGGTACCCCGTAGACCCGGGTTCAAGGCCGGGTGGGGTAACTGCTCTCGCCCTTCGCTACAACTTGTTTGGTGCCACCTCATCACTGAGTTGTGCAAGTTATTCACACAGAAAGTGTGCCGAAGACAACCAAAAAGACTTTCAGTTCAGAAGCTGTAAACACTGTTCTGAGAAACTTTTATGTTGATGACTGCTTAAAATCAGTTGCAACAGAAAACCAGGCAGTAACTTTGATTCAAGACCTTAGGGCATTGTGTGCCACTGGAGGGTTTAAAGTAACAAAGTGGATATCCAATACCTGTGCCGTGCTTGCGACTGTACCTGAGGAGGACAAGGCCACAGAGGTCAAAGACTTGGACCTTGAAAAGGACACACTTCCAGTTGAGAGAGCGTTAGGAGTGCAGTGGTGCGTGGAATCTGGTAAGCTACGGCACAGTCACCTATCTGGTTGCAAGGAATCGCCAAGGCAAGGTGCACAGGTGGGAAAAGCAAGAGTTGCACCATTGAAACCAGTCACAATACCTCGGCTTGAACTCACGGCTGCTGTGGTAGCCGTACCACAACCAAAGTTAGAGAAAACGTTATTCGTTGTCCAGTGTCATGTAGGTGTACAAACACAAAAATTACACGGTGTGAGTTTGAGTTCGAGTCCCAAAGCAGGAACTAGGCGATTGCGGGTTGTCTTGTTTTATTTCCCATTGCAGTCTCTGCTGCCGGAGCCGTGATATTAAACAATGGTTTCACGCCCCTCCGCAAGAAAATAGAAGCCTAGCAACACACAGCTAGCATCCTCGCTGGGTGAGAAACCTAGCTAGGGGTCGGTCGAAACCATTAGGCCCTCTATTCAAGTCCCAATAGCACAAGCTCTGTGATTGCGGGCTGTCTTGTTTCATTTGAAATCGCATTCTCTCCTTGCAGAGCCGCGTTATTTAAAAATGGTCTCACACCCCTTCAGAAGCAGAGAAAATCTTAGCAGCACACAGCTAGAATCCCAGAGTGAGAAACTTAGCTATATATTTTACCCCTCCTTGCATCACTGGTGCTTTACAAGCATTGCAAATAACAATTTTGTTATCTGTTTCAGATACTTCAAAATACTTCCATACAGCTGACATGTTGAAGCTTGTTGCTGGCACTCATAATAAACATTTAGCGTCACCTTATTGGCATCGGCACATCGGCAGAAAAGTTCATATCTGCTGATGCCGATAATTAACTTCTTAAGTTTTTATTGGCCAATACAGATGTCGTGCCTATATCATCGTGCATCCCTAACAAAACTAGAAGTTGCAGTTCCTCAAATGCTTCCAAGCCCCGAAGGTGTCATGCAATATATATAACAATTAAACAAACTGATAAGAATTAATTTATCTTGTTACCATATTAAATGAGGTACACTTTGTTTTAAAGTTTGAAAAGTAAATTCTATATACACAAATGTTTAAAATATTAGCAAGCTAGCTAGCAACCTACCTAGGAACCCATTCATATATGAAACTACAGTACTGAAGGTACGGCAGTACCAAAAGACCAAAGATTTTCCTAGTCGACTAGTAGCCGTTAGTTCAAGCCATTAGTTGACTAGTCGTTGCACATTTATGACATTAATTTAACTATTTAAATATATTTTTTTGGGGCATCAGAAAATGATTTGAGTTCCAGGACTGAGGAAGAATCTTATAAGTAACATTGTTAACACTGTGCTACGTTACAGAGAAATACAAAACCGTAATAATGAGCCTTTAAAATATAAATTTTACAAGCGCACGCACAAAGTGAGCCGCCTGTTAATGACAATGCTAATGGAAAAAGCGGTAATGATTCTGAATGTGTCGGAGCAACCAGCAAGGAGACTGAACATTTTGTCAATTTATTTCAACACAGTATAACGTAATACCACTTATGAACTTGTAACACTAACACAATAACTTACAAAACAAATGATAAATAAAAAACAGAACATGAAGTTAAACATGCAGTAAGCGACGTAATTTAGCTTCCCCAGTCCCCACGAACACTTGGATAAGTCTAACAGCGTATATGACAATATATTTATTTAGCTGCGTATAGCCTTAACTTTGCAATTCCTTAAACTTAATTAGGCCATTAATCATGTACCATAATGGAATAACCTTTTCGCATGTACGGTCACACCGGTGTGATTAGCCGTTTAGTGCATACGCTAAAACCTGTGCAATTAGACCACTAGATTGGAAAAATTCTAGATAATTTTAGCTTTGAGGAAAGTGATTTAACGTTAAAAAATATAGCAAATGCTAACAGAAAACTGTGAGAAGCTTAATAATGCTAATGAAAACATAATGAATCGTAACGTAACAGCGTGCTACATTTCATAAAAATGAGTTATGTGCGAAAGGGATAATAACGTTAGGCTACTTAGGGGAGAGGCGGGATGAAACTAACGCTTTTCAGATAAATGTCATTTTAAAAGATAACGTTACAGACAGAAACTAATTTTTGTTGTGAGCAACAACTCACGTGTGTGTTCTATCAATACCAGCTGTTTTTTTGTACAAATGTGTAACGACTTTGGTATAATGATATAATAAGTGTAGTTGTTATTGTGGAGGGATGAAAGAAACAACTGTTACAATCATCCTGACAATGACTCCTGACATATAAACCTGACTTGCTTCTAAACTGAGAAACTCTGACATAGCAAACTTCAGGATGTGTTAAAGTACTAATTAAACTGTCAAATGATCTTGACTATGACACATGAAACAATAGACACAACTTGTCATTCGAAAAAAAAAATTTACCGCTTGAGTGAATTTACTTTCTGTGATCCAAAACAGCTTCTCGGGTATAACTCTGCAAAAGCATAATGTATCCACGCGATTTTCGGGGTTCTGGTAAGTGTTGCATGCTGTACATGCTGACACAGTCTGGCATATCACACTTGTATGGGCTCGGAGAAAATCGCCGTGTTACTTTTGTCCCGTGTTACTTTCATACCGGCTCTCCCCTACATGTGTCAGATGATAAGTCATGTTTGAGGTTGATGAATGATAGGAGAATCTTTGCATGCAGAGTTTGCATGTCATCTTCTTGGGGTCGTCCTTTACACACTTGAAATGATCCCACACTTTGGATGATTTCCTGCCTGACATAGTCTAATAACTTTTTACCAACAGGGCACAGCTCCTGAATGGAGTTTGAGGGTTTTTTTCCCTGCAACTAACCGACCAGGGAAAACGTGGTCAACGAAGATTCTTCTCATCGACTAACATTTTGTCGACTATTAGGGGGCAGCCCTACACACCAGTTAGAGTGAATAAAGGAAAAAGAGTGGAACAACCTGCTTACGATATCATGAATATCATCTTACATAGACTCTTATTTCTGGACAGTTGGCTCCTTAGGTAATCCATGTAGTTGTTTCTTCAAATACGGTCTTCCGTAACAAGTGCACTGCGGTTTTAGAAAAGTAATTCATAAATATATTCACAATACTAGCAATACAGCAAACACAGTTTGATATAAACTACATTATGAAACATTTTCATTGCAGCGAATAATGTAAGAAACTTTGGAAACATAATATCTTGCTTAGCCTATTTAATTCAATCGTACTGGCAAAGTGCCAGACAAATATGGTGAAGTTCAAAATGTTCTAATCTTGCTTTTCTGTTTTTCTAATGATAAACAGAATTTAACACAAAATCAGCTGCAGCTGAGTTAATGGTATTTAATTGCAGTGATGAACGGAATCTAGCTTGCTGGTCAACTAGGTTTTCATTTACAGATACAAGACATTATTTTATAGTGATAGTCATAACAAGATTTGTTCGAACAGACCTAAACAAGCGCACTTCGGTTTTACAAAACTAATTCGTAAATGTATTCTTAATACTAGCAAACCAGCAAACACCCTTTGATATTAAACTAAGTTCTGAAACATTTTCATTGCAGTGACTATCATAAGAAACTTTGGAAATGTAATATCTTGCTTAGCTTATTTAATTCAATCATACTGGCAAGGTGCAAGCACTTTGGTTTTACAAAACTAGCTAGCTAGCAACCTAGCTAGCACACCATTCACTGCATGGTAATATTAAAAGGCTACATGACGAGTATTGCTAGCTAGCTAGCGTAGTGACACAGTAAAATATTAGCAACCTAGCTAGCACCGCATTCACTACACAACGAGTTGTGGATGTTAGCACGTTAGATGCATGCAGAATGGTAATACAATAATGAGATGATTGCAGACACAAGGATGACAACATTCACAGAATGTAATTGATTGTAAGTAGTTAGCTAGCGTGCATTAATATTTATTAGAAGAATGGTAATACAATAATCGTTCATTTCACCATCCTACCAAGATACAGTAATTAGAAGAATGTAATCGTTTATACATTAGTTAGCCGGCAAGGTAGCGCAATGAGTCACTACGCGGTGATTGAAAGACTTGCAACATGTATTGAGGAGAGGAATGTAATCATTTGTAAAGTACATGGACGTTAACTTTAGTACTTTCCTCAGTTGAAGACCGAACTTGAGATTCATAGCATAGTAACCCTAAATTTTATGCGGAGCCTGTGTTCGTGCACCGCCATGTTTTGTGTCTGCCAAGTCTTGTATGAGTTTCCTTTTCAAGACACGGATTGCGCCTCTCATGGAAGAATTCAGTACTGCAAGTATTTTCATAGACTCCCATTATATTTTTAGATTATATTTTATAGAATTTTTTATGGAGGGGGGCAACTCTGACAGAATTGCGTACACATGCGGCACAAACCTACCAGGATTGGTGTGAATAGCTCTTACTGTTTTGGAGAATAGCCATGGGAAAAATCTGTTGTGATGATTTTATGGCACAGGTAGGCTTTTGATCCAGGTAACCTCCAGATTATAGCAGATATCCATAAACCCTGTGCAATTTGATTAGTAGACCTCTTGGGCTACGTCCAGGACCAGATTTCACATTCCCTAGACTAACGATGTAGGAGGCTTATCGCGAAGAAATTTTTTGTAAATATTGGGGTAGGGGGTAAAAATAAACTAAAAAAAAAAAACAACGAAAACAATATGCTTCCTAGCCCATGGGTTTGGAAGCATAAAAAAACAGAACAAAAACAATATGTTTCCCAGCCTATGGTGGGCTTGGAAGCATAAGAAAGAAACAAACAAACAAAAAACATTGGTATCGGCTTCAGCCATCGGCCAAATTGTTATTTTAAAAATCGGTATTGGCGAAGGGAGCCAAGTAGAGCCTTGAGGGACACCAGTAGCCTTTGGGGTATAGACAACCCACCATTACAGGACACTCTGAAAGAAAGGCTGCGGAGAGGTCTAGAGGAATCAAGACTGAGGAGTGGGAGGAAGCTCTGCCTGATTGAAGAGCCTCAGTAATGGAGAATAGGGCAGTCTCTGTGGAATGACCAGCTCTGAAGCGAGACTGAAAAGAGTCGAAGGTTATTGCAGAAGAGAAAGGAGGATAGCTGGTTAGCCACAGCTCATTCATCAGATGTGTCTTGAGTCCTCTTCTTCAGTAGGGGTGTGACTTGTGCCTCCTTGAAGGCTGTTAGCACACTGCCTGTGGAGAGTGATAGATTCATCAGATCACTGATGAATGGAAGAAGACTGAGAGCAACAGTCTTCTGGAGAGGTGAAGGAATGGGATACAGGGCACAGGTAGTGGGTGGATGTGATGTAAGGAGATGAGCAACATCAGCATATAAAATAGGGGAAAGTTTAGAAAGAGAAAGGAAGAAAAAGGAAGAGGGTGGAAAAAGAGGAAGTGGTGAGAGATGAGGGCTGTGGGGATTGGAGGGAGTTATAAATGTTTACAATCTTTAGGTTGAAATGATCGGCAAAGTCATCCACAGAGGGGAGTGGGGAAGCGAAGAAAAAGTAGAAAATAAAGAAAAGTCTGCATGGATTAGGAAGTGAGCTTTGCATTTTCAATTCATAGCAGGAAGCCTTTGCTGACATCACACTTGCAGAGCAAGCAGAGAGAAGTGCTTGATATATATTCAGTAGATCGGTGGAGGAGCTGGATTTTCTCCACTTCCGTTCTGTAGCATGAAGCCCGGCTCTGTTCTCGTGAAGTGAATCCATTAACCAAGGACACAGTGGAGTGAGTCGTACAGGCCTGGAAGTGAGAGGACAGAGAAGAAAAAAGTGTGGATGTAGCAGAGTCAGTAGACAATTTAGAGAAAGCATCAAGGGGTGGGAGAGAAGAGAGAACTGTGGAAGAGAGGGCTGAAGATGAAAGCTTGTGTATACAATGGTCAGAGGTGACAGAGGTAATGACCAGGGTGGGTTGTGGAGGAGGATATAGAGAAAAAGAGACAGAGAAGTGATCAGAGAGCTGGAGGGGGTAACTTTCAGGTCTGAGGTGGCGCAGTCCCTGGGGAAGACCAGATCCAGCTGTCTGCCTGCTATGTGTGTTAGCAGCTACTGTATTAGTGTGAAGTCAAAGGAGTGGAGCAGTGGGTGGAATCCAGAAGCTTGAGAGTTCTCGAGGGAGATGTTGAAAACCCCCAGGAGATTAGGGGGGTTCAATCTTCTGGGAAGGAACTGAAAAATATCCAGCTCCTCAAGGAAGTCTCCCGGGGGCCAGGGGGACTGTAAAGAAAAACACACTCTAGAGGGGTCAGTAACTGTAACAGTGTGAAATTCAAAAGAGGATTTAGACACATGAGAATGGGAGAACAGAGAATTTCTAGGCCTGGGATATGAAGAGTCAGTCCCACCACACTGGAGATGATCACAGGGATCGGGTGATCCATGGCGTGTTGTTGTTCATCCTGATGTTCTCCCTCGATGGTCTCCCGCAGATAGACACCCTTGTCTTTGTCCGACCAAGCTTTAGCATTACTCTTACTTAAAATGCACCTGTTAATTAGTGTGGTTGCCCAAAGGGCAAGCACGCTGTTGTTTTTGTGTCCCTTACTACTATTTATTCTTCTAGCTCTAACTGCACCTAAACCATTTGTGCTACAGACACCAAAGCAACGCCAAACGGGCTGGTTCATTCACCATTTGTGTGCTGCACTTTCATAATTTCATATTATAGTTTTAACGTTATTTAAAAAAAACATTCTAATTTTACCCCCATTCAGAAATATAGGTGCAAACAGCGAGAAGACTTCACTCCTGAACAATGAACAATATGTTTATTTTTAACTTAAGTTATATAACTAATATAACTTATTTTTAGTTTATTTTCAGTGTTATGTTTATGTTTATGTTTATGTTATTTAAACCGCTAAATCGCGGTAATTTGTTGCTTTATTACCGCGGGAAGAAAAAATAATTACTGTCACAGCCCTAGTTTCAGTCTGCACAACACCTACTCAGTAGTTTTCATTAGCTACTCTCAGTATACTCAGCCATGACAGTCCTATCTTGCAGTTGCTTCAGTTCATAAATGTGTATGAAGATTTCATGCATTTATTCAAAATATACTTGATCTCACAATGAGACTGCCAAAAATAAACATGTGCAAAGGCTAACCAGCAGTGGTTGTCTGCTTTATTACATTTAAGACATGGTAGTGCTGTTGTGCCAGTTTACTTAATACACTCAAGCACCTGATGGTTGTGTGGCTCTTAAACCTTTGCAAAACATTAGCAGATGTGCTAATGTTAGCACACCATTAGCAGATTAAAATGTTTGAGTGATGTCTGGATCATAACGGAAAGATAATGGATAAGTGGGCCAAATATTGTGTGTTTGGCTACCTGTACTGGTGCCAGTGTATAATGTCCATATGTTGGGTTATTCGGCAGATTTGTGAGTGAATTGCTGTCACCCATTCCAGGCCAAGCTGGCAAAGAACTACGGAATGACTCGGATGGACCCGTACTGCCGGGTCCGACTGGGCTATGCTGTTTATGAAACCCCTACCGCTCACAATGGTGCCAAGAATCCACGCTGGAACAAGGTGATCCAGTGCACTGTCCCGCCTGGAGTGGACTCATTCTACCTGGAGATCTTTGACGAGGTGAGAGAGGATTAGGTGCTAGATATAGACTGATTTCCTCCTTGAAATCTTAGGCTGTTTTCACACTTGGTCTGTTTTACTGGTACAAACTTCGCTGGTCTCCTTTCACATTACATTTTTTGTTGCGAACCCTGGTCCGTTTACGTCATCAACACGTAAGAAATGTGCAGCTTTTATTTACCAATGTCGCTAGGCAACAACGCAAAAAGGAGGCAAAATAGCGTTTACTTCCTGGTTTTAGATTGAATAGCTTTCACACCAGATGCAAACTGCAATGGAGTTCAAGTGAACCGGACCCCAGACCCCCATTTTCTGGAGGACTTGGGTGAGGTCCCTTGGTGCGCACCCGAGTTCAGAAAACAGCTTTCACATCAACAAAACAAACCAAACTAACGGCTCAAGCGGACTCGGGTCTGCACCAAAGGCTCTAGTGTGAAAGCACCCTTAATGTGCTTTTAGGGTACTTCCTGATCTTGATCTAATAACTGTAACAAGGTCAGCAGGTGTAGGCACAGGGTCATACTGGAGTAGGGTTTATAAAAATTTAGATATGTTTTAATATTTATCAATAGAAAGAGTAAAGGTGATTTTTTTTTTTTTTTTGCAAGTTGGGATCAAATTATTGATATACCAGCCCTAGCCACATTATGTAGTCGGGTCAGTTTGACAGAACTTTTTCTATTCTTCATTATTTCTTCAAATTCACTCCCCTTTATTAGTAGTTTGGTTAGTCTGTTGTGATAGCTGGATCTCGTAGTGGAGTCATGAGGCTAGTTTAAGACAGGGAGTCTTTCTGTGCCTCCCCTTCCAGAGAGCATTCTCCATGGATGACCGAATCGCCTGGACGCACATCACCATCCCAGAAAGCCTGAAGGAGGGCAGTGTGGTGGACGAATGGTACAGCCTGAGCGGCAGGCAGGGTGATGACAAAGAGGGAATGATCAACCTGGTCATGTCCTTTACTGTGAGTCAGTACACGTTCTCACCACTTTTTATCTGCATGGAATATGAGTCCTGCTGGGTTGAATATCAAAAATTCCCTTTTACATGTTGCATACTACAGCAGTGGTTTGGATGGATCAGTCAAGGCAAAAGATATACCACTGTTGACTCCTTCAGTAATATGTGGCCAGAGGTTTGAAGGTAGAATCTTTAATTGATAAGGCTTGCAGGCTAAGCAGTGCAAATAGAGAAGAGGAAGTCACGCGAACCATTCCTAGACGACCAGTGTCGTCTTAACTGATATTAAGTTGAAATGAAAAAACTAGAACACATTTTGGGTATTTTTTGTATTAACACATCCAAATTTGTTAAAATTGTTAACAAATAGGTAACAATATATACAGTTCACACAGTTTATGTGAATCACTTCTGTAAAGGACAATTAAATTCTAGGTAGTTGATTCTTAAAGCAGAGTTCCAGAGGAAAGGGTCAAATGAGCATTTGTTTTTGAACACAGTTTTTCTTTCAATTCAAAAAGGTCATTGGCTAATGCCTTAAAACATGGAACAAAACAATTGTGTATGGCAGTGCCTCTTAATGGTTTTTGGGTTTTAGGCCCCTCTGAAAATCTGATGAAAGCTATGGATTCTCTCTGCAGAAAAATGCGTTTAAACAAATACTCTCAAACACTGTTTGATTTGTATGGACAGCAGTAATTAATGCACAAAAATGAAATGAATAAGCTTAGGCCAGCTAGTTGTCATTAAATCTGCAGGTATGTGATGATCGCATGACCAATGGATATTATGGTTGCAAATTACTAGGACTGCAAAAATCATTACCCCTTATTTCATAGTTTATTACATTTTTCAATCATTTACTGCTTTTGAGCAAAGAGAGACTTGATTAATATGTCAAAAACGTAGAGAAGGAAGAAGTATCACCCATTGCACCAATTAATAAGCATATGAAAACAATCATCCACAGGGAGACAAAAATCTTTATTGCTAACCCCCTGTCTGCAGTGCCAATCAAAACTCGTTCAAAACTATTTTGAACATACAGTATGTATGATTTTAAGTTTTATAAATGGAGAATATTTATGAAACACTCTGTGGAAATCGAGCGAGCTCACTGCATCTATTCCAGAGACAGGAATGCCTTTGCTGATAAGTGCAGACAATGACTTTCAAAGTCCTCTGGTACAATTTCCACCAAGGCACCCTACATGGAGCCAGATCAGCGAAGCTAATCCACCAAGCAGGCAAGATACTGCGGTTCTTCCCTGATTACAGCATCACCACCTCTCAGTGTCGGAAAGCCTACAATGAGACCTTGGTCAAGTTCAGGCAGAGGGGCTTTGCGTCCTTCCTAATATGTCCAGCGACACTTTGAGTTACCCACAATGTAGAATACCTGACCTTCCAGACCACCCAGCAGGCTGAGAGCTTTCATTAGATGAGGACAATGGCCACAAATGGCACATTGTTCCAAAAGTGAGGAGGAAGCACTCTCATCACCAGGACGAACCAAGCAACAAAGATTCCATGGACTAGCTTTCTAGCTAACCAGCTGACTAGTTTGCTAGCTAACCTTGGTCAGCAGTTGTGATTTTTAATCTGAGTTAAGTGACAGTAGTGACATGTGAGTATGGTTTGTTTATCCATGGATAGAGTTCTGAGTTTATTAATTGGATTTATCTGATGTCAGGCATATAACTCGATAGCTGGATTGCCAGCTTACATTGGCTGGCTTGAGGGGTTTGAATGAACCAAATAAGCATGATAAGTATCTTGACTTGCTGTATAGGAGCAAGACTAACACTGCCTTAATCATAAATGTAAACTTGTGGTTACAACTGAAATCAATGTCAGTGACAGATATGATAGACTTGTTTATGTACATTTTACATAATGTGGAAGGAAATTTGCATTTATTTCACTCTACACTGCCAACACTCATGATTTTCTACCGTCTGTCACTAGTACCCTAATTAACCATTGCTGACCATGCCTTGACAATTGGAGCTGAAATGAATGCCATTATTGACCCCAAAATAATTTGATCTGGACCTTTTTATTATAACTCTTCACTTTGGATTGGAATACATAACCCCACAACTACAGATTATACAGGTTTCTCTGCCAAATTATAGACTGTCTCTGGAATTGATTATATTTTGTCCTCAAATGATTTATCTGGTAACATGGAGCTGATGAAAACCCTGTCAGCCATTCTGTCAAAGCACAGTGTGCCTATTTACAAATTTCAAATCTATCCAAAGACCAAAGCCAATTATGGTGGAGATTTACTAATAGTCTTTTGCAAAACCTTTCACCTTACACTTTAGAACCAACCTGAGAATTTTTAGCCATCAATTGCAATTAGGTAGAGCACCCAACTATGGTATGGTTGGCTGTCAAAGGCTTCATATGGGGCAGTACTACACTTTTCCCATCTTCATGAATCATAAGTCAAGAAAACTGATGAATTGGAAAATCATTGTCATTTATTTGAACAATCACTGAAAGGAAATTTCTCAACTAAGAAGGAGACCGAGCTGAAAACATTTAGACCGGAACTCAGTGGTCTCCTATGACATATAGCAGAATTTATAATGCAAAGAGAACGACAAAAATACTGTAGTCAGGGGAGTACCCCAAGCCATTTATTGGCATTGCAGCTTAAACATGTTGAAGCAAAATCAACAATTTTGGTGATGAAGTCCCCAACCACTTTGGATTTTATAGAAAAAATACCATTCAGCCAGTTTTATTCTGATGTATATAGTTCTACTCATGGCCTAGAGATATCTGCATGCCATCAGCTTTTAAAAATTCAGTTTGCCAATACTGAGAAAACATGGATATTAGGTGAACCATTGTCCCTATCAGAAGTTAAATCTGTATTTTTAGATATTAAGAAAGTGAAAGCACCAGCCATTGATTGAATTCATTTCATTCATCCTGAATTCATTCATTTCATTCATCTTGAATTCATTTTACAGTTTTGGGATATGCTTGGACAAGTAATTCTTGAATCCAGTTAACACTGCTGTTGACAGTTCTGCCAGGATAATTCCAACATGACCTCCTCAATTTGTGCCACTTACAGAGCTATTGGTTTAGCTGGAACAAAAATGAAAATGTTTGCTAAATTCGAAAAAGTACTTGAAAAGCTCATACACCCAGACCAAACAGTGTGTATAAGGGGTGGCTGGCACCAGATAATATGCATTGCTTGTGTCGTGTCATTGCCAAAGCTTCACATCTGAATCCTCCATGTGCTGTTTCATCCCTAGATTCAGAGCAAGCTTCTGACCGCTTGGAGTGGGACTATTAGTTTGTTCTTGAGCACTTTGGTTTTGGAAACAAATTCATACATATGATTCAGACCATGTATTTGAACCTCTTTGCAGCTGTGTCTGCTGGTGTACCTCATTCTACTCCTGTTACATCTGCTTTTGCAAAATTCAGCTCTTGGTCTGGCTACAATATCAATTGGTCCGACTCAATTCAGTCCAATTCTGGGACTGACTCACCTTACTTACACATAGTCGGTAGAGCTCAGTCATACTGTGGGGTCGCAATACATCGAAACATAGTGCTTGCAAGTGTAGCAGTGAGCAGCAATGAGCCGCAAATGGGGCAGTGCCTCTTGTTGTCAGGAACACTGACAAAAACTGACAAAAAGACTTTTTTCACAGAAAGGCAGTCCAAGACAATATTATTTTTGTGCATGGCTCATGGGCCCCTGATGCCCACCCGTTATGGGTCCATGGATCCATGGATGGGTCCAAGTTAAATAAATAAAGGACTATTGCAGTCAGTATTCTTAGCTAAGTTAAAGCATAATTTAACTCTTTGATTGTTTGCCAGTGTCTCTGTGATAATTGCACTGTTGTTTTTTGCATGTTCACATTACTTCCCTAACTTAACAGAATCTAAGACAACCATGTAGTGCTGAATTTCTCACCTGCTTTTCTTTCCCTGATATTAACACATGTGGAAGAAGGCAGTGTTTTCCACTGTAGAAAGTGACGTTATTAGTCTACTGGCATCCAGAAACTTCACTAAACCTTTTCTTCAGTAGATATAATGTACAGGCTAGGGGCTGTATTCTCCCATTCGTGCTTAAGTCCTTTTTTGCGCGCCTCCAGTTACGCGCATTTCAGTTACGCGTATTCTCCCCTACGTGATCCGATCACGCCCACAGCGCTTAACTTCAGAATGAAGGTGGGCTCATGAAAGAGGCGTGATTTATTTAGAATAGAAGTAGACTGAGTCACAGCCTCGTTTATTTTGGCTGTCGGGAAAACATGGAATGTGGACTTATGCATTTACCATGTGAATGTCATTGAAATCCATTCAAACCATAAACCAGACTCTGATTTTGAAAATAAATGCAAAGGGAGAGCTATATTACGAATCGCCTCAAAGGAAAGCATTTGTTTCTATGTATGACATAAACCCAAAAATAAAGTAAATATACCAGATGACACATGTGATAGGCCTATGTATAAAGGCATGTTTGACTTTATTAATGGAGATTCATTAATAAAAACGCACTATTGAGGAAACGATACAACAAAATGCATGTTCCAATGTCCACGTTTGAACTTATGCTGAGTAGCCTATTATTAAAAATTCAGCCACCCTCTGAAACGACCCAGATGCAAGAACAGACAGAGCACTGGTGATTTTGATGAGGACCGGTAGGGAATGTGGGCGATTACTGTGGCTGTTAAGCTGTTCGTCCAGGAGTCTGCACAGGTGGATGACGGCTTCATGGTCGAGACGAAATCGCTGGATGCACTGCGCATCAGTGAGCCCCAGTATATCCAAACGAGGTCAGAATACTCGTGACCATCTTCTTTGTGTTTGGCGAGCTCTTCTCCGTCTTTCCCACTCTCTCAGGAGCACAAGCAAATGCAGAGCAGGCATTTTGGGTTAGGATTGTTAAGGCATACTAGAAGATTGGTCCTATTTATACTCATCTTAATTGATATTTCTGTTTAATTCTAATTGAACTAATTATTTACCAGGCTTGTTCACAAGACCATGTGATGTTAGGATTTTTTTCTGTTTAACAATGTAATATAAGGTTACAAGAAATATTATTGTAGTTTAAAAATAATGGCACACAAATATCGTAAATTTTGAACTTTATTTGTATAATAATGTTAAAAGTAGGACTGACTTAAAAGGCAATATGGTGTTTCGCTGTGTTGTGGCGCTTGACTTACTACAGCCCTCAGAAGCGCATAGCTGAAAAGCACGTAAGTCAAGGGCAGAATATGCGTAAACTGTGCTTACATAAGAAATGCCCAGATTTTGGGGTTGCTCCACCCGAAGCGTGTAACTGCCTTCATGGCGCACCAATCATAAACTTAAGTCAAGGGGAGAATACACATAGGCTGAAAAGTGCATAGCTGTGCGCTTTTTTGACTTACGCGCATGGGAAAATACACAGCCCTAGGTGCTTTGATAATTAACATTAGGAGATTTTCTTTGTTGAAATCATAACAGCTGAATGCCTTATTGACATGTGTGAGAGCAAATTGATGGATTGTTTGATTCTTACAAGCTGAATTTTCAAACTGTTAGTGTAAGAATGGTTTTGTTCCAGAGATCTGGGTCATTTTATGCAGTTGACTATATAAAGTTTTCTTATATGCCGAGTGTAATTTTGTAAACATTACTTAAAAACATTATCATTTTCTATTGCATACCTGAGGGCTGAACAGATTCCTCTTGCACACAGCATCAATGCTGACCTGGCACTTGATAAAACTTACACTGGCCAACCAACCTGAATGTCTTAATTTCTGAATTACAATATTTCACATAACATTACACATATTTCGCAGATCATTAATGTATAGTCTCATTTTATGAGTTTTCCCAGTGTCTTTTGGTGCCTGCTTGCCCAATCTGCCATGGCTCCAAATTGGCTCCACCATATCTCTAAATTGTTTTGCCTTCTGTGTATCAAAATGGCCACCATTGTTATTCTGACTTCTCTTCATGAACAATGATGTCAATTGATTTTTGGAGGAAGAAAGGATCTTTTTCTCATCAGCTGTGGGCTTTTTGGGTAGCTGGTTATCCACAGAGGAAGCATGGTACTTGAAGGCAGTTTCCCTGGCTCTGATTGTGCATTTCTCTGGTTTCAGTCGATGCCTGCAGGTATGATGATACAACCGCAGCCTGTGGTCCTCATGCCCACAGTCTACCAGCAGGGAGTCGGATACGTGCCCATTGCAGGTGTGTGAACTTCTATGTACTGATGCAGACATTGCATACGTGTGCATGCTGATGGGTAACTCAACATACCAGTATATTCCAAAAACACAGGCACTGTAGTAATGCATGGTCAATATCTTACTAACATCCTGATCCCACTATCTGTCACTCTCTGGAACCCCATCAAGTTCATGCTCTGTCTAAATGAAGATGCTGTCACAGTGGATGTAGGACTTCTTGAAGTCCAGTCTGGAGAGCATGTGGAAAAGTAGGCAGTAGATCCTGTTTAGGTGCTATGCCAGCAATCTTTGTCACACCTCATAAGTAGGAAGTGAATTACCCAGTAAAGGAAACCAGGACAGCACCTTCTACCTACTCCCGCAAACTCGCTGCTCCTTCTTTTTTTTCCTTGACACAAAATACGACTGGATTACTGTGATGACAGGACTGAATACTCGTAACCTTCCTGCACCCCCAAATTTGAAGTGTTTGATGATTTAGAAAGCCTCCAGTTAAGACACTGATGGAATTCTGTTAAAGGCTCTTTATGTATGTTTTATCCTCTAATGACTAAGAATGAATTTGGAAGCCTTCCAGTTGCTAGAGTCCTTGACATAGCTGTAGCTACAGTAACTGAAATTATATTCCTTCCATAATTATTCATGAAGGTACAAATGGCACCCTGCTAAGGAAATCTGAAACTCTAAAAAAGCATCTTTATTTCGTGAGAAATTTAGAAGTGATTGTTCTTATTCTTGGAGATTGCAGCATTCATGATGTGCTTGCCGTGTTGCCTCATTCGGCTTTGAGCAGCATGATTCATGGAGGATATTTAATTTTACTGTTTCTTGGTTTTGTCTTTGATCTTCTGCTTCCTGTCTCATGCTTCTCCCATCCATTTTCGAACAGCTACTGCAAACCAAAGAATTAGTGAGCAGTTTATGTGATGCTGTTCTACTTTGACTGTGTTTGCATCATTTAATATTAAGTCAAATTAGATTCTCAAATTTAAACACTTCTTTTTGTGCTTTGCCTTCAGAATATATTTGGCCATGAAGGCCAGCATCATGCAGGTGACTTTGGATAGTACTCTTTCACTTTGCATCCTGGAGATGGGAGGGTTGATATGGAGATCTCCAGCTATAAATGTTTTCTCTTACAGCAGTTTTGGTCCTGTTGAATCTGGGCATGAGTAAATATGAATGGAACTATAATGTAATTCCCCTTACCTGAATGTGGCAGTTATAATCATTTGATCCTGTAATGGTCATTCTAAATTTGAATCAGAACTGCTCAGTTCTGATCTTGAGTCTCAAATTCCAAATGGAAAGAATGTTTAATGTTATTTTAATGTTCTGTTTGACCCCAATATTTGATTAATAACAGCAGAAGTTGAGAAGTTGACACAGAGTTGCAGTTTATCAGCTTCAGAACATTTCTAGACTCAGATCATTTCTGTCTTAAGTAAGAGTTATTTATGCTTTCATAGCAGTATGTCTTTATTGTTTTAATTCTCTCTACTAATAATGATGGTCTTTCTCACTTTCCAGCTGGTACAAAATTCTCCGGCTGGGCTCCTTACTAAAATAAAGAAGAGGTCACATATTACTGTGGTCTTGGTCACTGTACATTGGCTGACTGTGGTGTCTAGAGTAGATTTAAAGATTTTAAATATTTAAAATCTTTTAAAACACAATTATATCCTTGCTAAAGACAAAGCAGATGGAACTGTTACAGAATCAGAATCAGAATAGACTTAACTGTCATTGCACGGTGGGGGTACAACGAAATTGTGGGTGGTCTGCAACAACAGCGCACTGTGGAACATTTATGTAAACACAATACAAATAAGGCACACGACATAGAAAAAAAATATACAAAATATACAATAAAATACAATAAAATACAAATTTAAAAAGAAGACACACTGTAAATAAAAAGAAATATAAAGAAAAACTTGTGCAATAATATGGCCTTTTAAAAACTACTTAAAGTGCACAGTGGAATTGCACAGTTGTATTGAGGCAGAGGGCTGGGGGGGGGGGGGGGGGGGGGGGGTGTCAGTGTTTGTTAGCAGTCCGTATTGGCCCAGGGGAAGAAGCTATTGGTTAGTCTGGTGGTGTGGGACTTGATTGACCTGAAGCGCCGTCCGGAGGGCAACAGGTCAAACAGGTGATAGGCGGGATGTGAGGGGTCTCCTGTGATGGCCTTAATTTTACTGAGGCAGCGGGATCTGGATATGTCGTCCAGGGAGGGCAGAGGGCAGCCGATAATTTTTTGGGCGGTATTAATAACCCTCTGCACAGCCTTCCTGTCCTCAGCTGTGGAGCCTGCGTACCACACCCCCAGAGAGTATGTTAATATGCTCTCCACACAGGAGTGATAGAAGGCCAGCAGCAGCTTCTTGTCCAGGTTGTTCTTCCTGAGGACACGCAGGAAGTGCAGCCGCTGCTGAGCCTTCTTCACTAAGGCCTTGGTGTTGGATGTCCAGGAGAGATCTGCAGAGATGTGGGTGCCCAGAAACCTGAAGGTGGTGACAGTTTCCACACGTTCTCTGTTGATGAGGAGAGGGGCATGGACTTGTCTGTGTTTCCTGAAGTCCATGATAAGTTCTTTTGTTTTAAGGATGTTCAGTGACAGGTTATTTTCTGAGCACCACACAGACAGTTTCTCTATCTCAGCCTTGTATGCCATCTCATCCCCATTGGAGATGAGCCCAACCACGGTGGTGTCGTCCGCAAACTTAATGGTGGCGTTGGTTGGGTGGGACGGAGCGCAGTCATAAGTGTACAGGGCGTACAGTAGGGGGCTCAGCACGCAGCCCTGAGGAGAACCAGTGCTGAGTGTAAGCGTGGAGGAGAGGTGGGGGCCAACTCTGACAGATTGTGGGCGGTTTGTGAGAAAATGTTTGATCCAGGTGCAGGTGGGGAGGGGGATCTGCAGTTTGAACAGTTTGGTAACTAATATGTCCGGGATGATTGTGTTAAACGCTGAGCTGTAATCCACGAAGAGCATCCTCACATAGCTCTTCCGGTTCTCCAGATGACTCGGCGCTCTGTGAAGTGTTGTGGTGATGGCGTCCTCCGTAGATCGGTTCACTCTATAAGGAACTGGTGGGGGTCGAAGGAGGGAGGGAGGCAGTCTCTGATGTGCTGAGAGACTAGCCGCTCAAAACACTTCATGACTACAGACGTGAGGGCTATGGGTCTGTAGTCACTGAGGCTGTCTATGGCAGGTTTTTTAGGAATGGGGATGATGGTGGCGGCCTTCAGACATGAAGGGACGGTGGCATGCGTCAGGGAGAGGTTGAACAGCTTGGTGAGGATCCCTGCCAGCTGGTCTGCGCATGCCTTGACCACAGTCCCCGGGATGCCATTAGGTCCAGCAGCTTTCCTGGGGTTCACTGCTCTCAGTGTCCTTCTCACCTTATGCTCCTGGAGAGAGAGGGGGGGGGGGGGTGCTGGAGTTGTGGGGAGGCAGTGTGTGCAGGTGTGTGGTGGCCTCAAAGCGGGCAAAGAAGCTGTTCAGCTCCTCTGCCAGCGTGCTGCTGCTGCCGGTGGTCGTTGGGCTCTGGCCTTTGTAGTTGCTTATAGCCTGGATACCCCTCCACATCTGCCGAGGGTTGTTGTCTATGAGGTAGCCCTCCACTGTACTGTATACAATCAAAGGTTTGGTGCACACTGCAAGTGATATTAGAAAGGACAAATCTTTACTTAGTTTTAAATAATTTTCCTTTTTATACATACTTTAATTTTATTGACACCTGGTTTAACTTGATATTATTATTGTTATTGTGAGTAGGGGTCCAAGCATGTAGTGCTGGAACCCTATTGTGTTTGCTCTAATTTTTATTATTAGGGGTCCAAGCACGTAGTGCTGGAACCCTATTGTGTTTGTTCTGATTTTTATTAGGGGTCCAAGCACATAGTGCGATTGGCCAGATGGTGGTGCTGTAGCGAGCCACAACACGTTTTGGCTTATAACTCTTGAACCGTTTGGGCTAGAATCAAAATTCTTTTTTTCACCTCAAATGTTGAATGCTGTGTCTTGGTCAAAGACACAGTCTTTAAGGACAAGTTGATAGCGCAAACAAGATGGCCGCCATCAGCCAATCAAATTTCAGGAGCCCTTAAACTGACTTAACTATGACCTATCATCATGAAACTTTGCAGGATTGTTTTTGATGTGTCAAATAGCAATCTGTATGAAAATTACATGGCAAACTCACTTTCCACCTCTCCCCCAGTCAAAAACTACACTTTGCTACATTCCAGACGGCTATACCCAGATCAACATTCATCGACCCAGAAACCTAGACTCAGGTCAACTTTCACTGAACTGAGATGGCAGAAATCATTGGCTTCTTCTAATGGCAAACATTCTTGCATATAATACATGTATTTCACAATTGCAAAAATTGACCTATTTAACATTTACTGGCCATATCTCCTAAACCAATTCTCTAATAAAGTTAGAATTTTGTATAATGCATCTTGGTCAAAGGTCCTGATAAAGTCTTCAAGGACAGATGACTCAGAAACAATGGCAGCCATCACCCATTCAAACTTCCGCTGATGTGCTTGGACCCTGTAATCGCCGCTTGCGGCTATATTCATTATGTTTTTTTCTGTGGTATTTGCTTTTTGTTTACTCTTTTTATTTTGAAGGCATTTGGAAAATTATGTATGAATAAGGTTGTTATTTTGCAAGTATGCACCAAAATGCTCAGTAGTGGGTTTAACTCTGGAGTTCTGACTTGGGGATTGTGGGTTCACATCCAGTGTGGCACACTGTTGTGTTCATGTGCAAAATACTTGATTTAAATCATTTAGATAAGAAGTCATGCATAGTCAGATGGCATTATGTGAAATGTTAGTCTTACTATGTGAAATAATACAGTGATGTTATACAGTTATACCATCCAGCTTTGGCTGCTGGTCATCTATCTTGACCTGTAGTGGAAACAGGACTTGGTTTGGCTGACTGCTTTCTCTGTGTACCCATTACAGGTGTTCCCACAGTGTACAACCAAGGCATGGTGCCCATTGGTCTGCCTGCTGCTCCTGCCCCTGCTGTGCGTGGGAACCTCTGCAGTGAAGAGGACCTCAAGGCCCTGCAGGATATGTTTCCCAATTTGGACAGAGAGGTGATACGTACCGTGATGGAGGCTCAGCAAGGGAACAAGGATGCTGCCATCAATTCACTCCTGCAGATGACTGAGGAGTTGTAATGCATGCCAATTGTAACCCCAGAAACCATAACCATAACAACATATTGTAAATATCTATATTGTATATGTGCATCATTGTGTACTTGTGTCCTAGTTTTTGGCATACATCTATATTAAGTTAGTAATAAATATTTAAATGGTTAAATCTAAAATATGATTGGGGAGATTTTGGTACAAAGGGGGTTGGAGGGTTGGAGGGTTGGAACAAAAGAATATATAGAGATGGGGTACATAAGGATACTGTATGAAGAAACTACAAATACATAATATATAGCTCTTACAGGGAAGTTCAAACCCACTCATTTTGCCATTATATTGTGCTGTTATTGTTATAATGCTTTCCATATGTAATTGGATTTTGGCTAATTCCAAGCAAACATTTGCCTCTAAGCACTATACAATTAGAGCACTCACAAGTACACAGACAGGCACACCTGTTGTGGTCTGCCAAAGGTGATGAACAATTTTTTCCATTTATTTTGTTATTTCACAAATGTGTTTTAAAATACAGAACTATCCAGCATTCCTTGTATTTATGATATTATTGCCCTCATGGTTCTGAACAGATTCATTAATAGCCAATCTTAAAGCTTATGCATAAAGGTTTTCACTATTCAATTTACTTTGGTCAAGTATGGCAAGCAAGCAGTTCAGTAACATTTGGAAGCCTGCGCAACCCATCATAAACAGTGTCCAACGAAGCTTATTTCATTGTCTGTTGAAAACATCCTCTGGATAAATCAAAATCACACTTCTGCATTTTCAAATGACAGGACTGTGCAGCATGCTTTCTTTTTATAATAAGTGGCAGCGCTTAAACCCCAGTCAATGTTTCAGTTCATGCCATCTGTATCACCTATGTGCTACCAGTGTTAAATGCAGAAATACCCCAACTTGAGCATTGTTGTATGATTTTAAATATTATTGTACTGCTACTGCTCTGTGATTGAAGCCAAAGAATGTCTATTTATTGCTACCCTGCAAATTTCAACCAACTTCTAATCCAGATGATCTAGTATATTTTTATTATGTTTCATTTTGTATAAATGGAATGCTCATGAAAAAGTTGTTTGTCTGTTTGTGCGTGCATACACAGTGCAGAAGAAAGATGCTGCCTTGCACGTTGCATTCTGCTTTGATTATACTGGATCAGAAACTCCTGGATCTTGCATTTTGTTCTATGTTCTCTTTCAGTTAAAAGGTAGCTTCTGGGTCATGCCAGATTTTCATCCTAGCCTGACACACAAACATCAACTCATCACTCTACACTGTGTAACCTAGTAAGTGGTGACTCAAATTGTGTGTAATGCCTCCCCAATCACCTGTTAAGATGAGAAATTATTCAAATGCTACTGCAACATAATGACTAAACTTGATAACTTGGTGTCAAAATGCTTCACATTTTTAATAATCTAATTTGTTCTTTCTGGTTGTTAATTGTGTGCTAAACAAACTGAAAAGCTTTTTGCAATCAACTTTATTAGTTTTCAGATAAATCAACACAACAAAATGCAAAGCTGAAAATTCTTGGCACTCAAACTCTCTCTGAAGTGTTGTTTTCCTTTCCTTTATGAGTTTTAAATGCAGGCAATAATAAGGAATCTTTGTGAAAAGGTTGTGGCTATATTTGTGTGATCAGCAGCCAGTATTTTGCTGCCACACATCTTCATTGTTTTGAAATGTCTGAAAATATTAGGGCTTTAGGGTCTGGTCTAGTTCCTGGAGAACTAGATTGTCATGTGGTGTGTCAATAGACAATGCACATCAACAAACATGCATGGTCATATATTCCATTTGCCCCCAAAATGCACCTAATTATTACAAAAGTAGGGCAAAGGGCTCTCAAGACTGCTTTCAGTGAGAATGTTACTAAAAGCACACGTCACATTTCTGAATTCCCGATTTCAGAAATGGCTAAAAAGCTTAATTTTAACATGCTGACAAGTTGTGTAGCTGGAATTTTTTCGAAGCAGTTGGGGATAAGTTGTACCCTGCCTACTAGAAATCATAAACCAGAGGAAAATACACCTCTTAATGAGGCCACCACTGGTGCGTATTCCATTGTCCAGGAACCTCATTTAGGTGGCTTTAATAAATTCTTAAGACTAGAACACTGCAGAAGCTCAAGTGGAGATCAAAAGGGAATTCAAAGTCCTCAGTGAATTCCCAAATGTGATAAGACAACCGATTGCACCATTGGCAAACAAGACAGCTACACAATAGCTGTCACAGCAATAGCAACTACACAATAGTTCAAAGTTGGCTGTCTAATAGAAAGCAGACTGTAACTGTGGGAGGAATTGTATCAGAGCAGGGTCCTGTACGAAGTGGAGCCCCGCAGGGATCGGTGTTGGGGCCTTTGCTATTTCTTATATACATAAATGATCTTGATGCAGAGGTTAGAAGTAAAATAGTAAAATTTGCAGATGACACAAAACTAGGGGGTCTAGCCAACAGTATAGAATCAACTCAGGTAATACAGGAAGACCTAAACAGCATCCAAAAGTGGGCAGATACCTGGCAGATGACTTTCAATTTAGATAAATGTAAAATCTTGCATGTAGGAAATAAGAACCTTAAACAAGACTACTTCATGGGTGGAAAAAAACTAGAATGTGCTCAAAAGGAAAAGGACTTGGGAGTAATGGTTGACCCAAGCTTAACAGGATCTAGGCAGTGTGCTGTAGCAGTAAAAAAGGCCAACAGGATGCTGGGATATATAGCCAAAAGTATTGAGTATAAATCTAAAGAGGTTATATTGAAATTATACAATGCCTTAGTCAGACCGCACCTGGAATACTCTGTGCAGTTCTGCGCACCGCACTATAAAAAAGATACTGAAGCTTTAGAAAAGGTTCAAAGAAGGGCAACTAAATTAGTTCCTGGCATGAAATATAAATGCTATGAGGAAAGACTCAAGTTACTTAACCTATTTAGATTAAGCGAGAGGAGGCTTAGGGGTGATTTAATTGAGGTATTTAAATTTATAAAAGGAATCAATAAGGTTAACTATAATAGATTCTTTAGGGTGAGTTCAGTCTGTAAAACAAGAGGACATAAATGGAAACTAGTTAAGAGTAAGTTCCGCACTGATGTAAGGAAATATTATTTTACACAAAGAGTTATCAATACATGGAATAGGTTGCCAGGTCATGTATTTGAGGCAGAGACCCTTGCTGTGTTCAAGTCTAGACTTGATGCAGTTTTGGATACTCTTTAATTAAGAAATGGCGAGCTTAGTTGGACCGAATGACCTGTTCTCGTCATCATATGTTCTTATGTTCTTATTAGTTTGATAGCTAGCGAGATAGCTATTAGAAATATGACAGTTGAGGAAAGTGCGTGAAAGCCAAATTAGCTAGCAAGCTATCTAGCTTTCTACGTTGGTTTTTATTGTAGTTAGCTAAGCTAGCTACGTGTTTGTTTGCAAGGTGATATTTGTATTTGTCAGCGGAATGTGATAGTAGCTAGCTAGTTACGTTTATTGTTTTGTAGCTAGCTAGCTATATTTGTCTTTGTAAGGTGGTATTTGTACTTTTCAGTTGAATGCACAAGTACCTAGCTAACTAATTTAGCTTTCAAGCACTTTACTAACTATGAAACGTTAACTTTAGCTAACTGGATTTCTGTGTAGTTAACATTTGGGGTTGCCACCTTTGGTTTGTGAAAAACCGGGAAACTTGGACCTACATTTGTCCTGACGCACTTGCACTCACTCTGGACTCCTGTGTCTGCTGCTGTCCCTTTCTACATTAAAGAGATTTTTTACCTTAATGTGTAAACATATACTGTCTAATTATAATCTACTATAAAATCTAATCATATGTCCAAAGGTATACTCCCTTTAGAAATGAAAACATTAGATGTATTATAATAATTATAAACAACTAGGCTTATTTAACTTAATGAATTTGGGCAACCTATCAACCTATCACCATTTCTTACCATTTCTTACCATTTTAAAATTGTAATCCTGTTAATAATCCCCATTTCTACTAAACGTATCGGTAATCTGATTACGTCTTTTTTTCTGTAACTGTAACGGAATACAGTTACCTTTTTTGTGTCATAATTACATAATGCCGTTACATGTATTCCGTTACTCCCCAAGTCTGGTTATAGTCATGGACACTGACAGTAGGCTATGTAACATTTTAAGTTATCAAGTCTACCAGGAATTAATTGCCTCTGACCTGTTATTTATGTGTCATTACACTGTCTCAATTTTCATTTGAAGACTGTAAAAAAAAAAATGGAAAAACCTCAGAAACTCATACCGATGAGAATTTCAGAAAAGTAAAGACAGGCAGAGAAGTGGTGCAGGAGTGGAGTATGTCCGCACATGGAAATATAGTGGCATCATGGGTTTCCTAGCCCCCTATATTGAGAATAGGCCCACCAGTGGCAACATGCCTCAGGGAGTTAGGGTGCTCATGATGCTACCAGAAGGTGAGCCCCAGAGTCCAGCCACTTGCACCTTCACTTGGGTGGAGGGGGCATGTGGTCAGAGATCAAAAAGGCCCAGGAGTGGAACGTTAAGCCGTTTGAGATGAGGCTAGTGACTGCCATTGAACGTACCGAGGCCACACCCCCTCCTCCAAGTGATGACCCTGATGAGCTGTTTTTGCGGAGCCCATTGCCTCAGCTGAAGTCTCTGGCAGTTTCAAGGAGGGAGGCTATGAAATTTAACATACACAGATTAATTTATGAGGCCAAGTGCAGGCAGGTAAAAGATGAGGGTGGGGCACAGCTGACAAGGTCGTGAGGGTGTTAGTAAGCTCATTTACCCTCACGGTCTTGTCAGCGGTGCCTTGCAGTCTAGAACTTCTTTGGATGGCTGACTTCAAATGTTCATTACCCATGATTTTAAAATATTATTAAAAGTTTAAAAACTATCACAAAAGTTCATCACTTCACAACAAATCAATAGTGTGGTAGCTTTTACCCAATAAAAATGTTCTAATATGTTAATGGTGTTGTAGTATTCAAAGTTATTTCATAGAGACAAGTTAAGCTAAGAGGTATTTGTTAATACCCATTTCTTCTATAATTCTGTCATTGATATGTTAATTCTTTGTGGTTGTAGTTTAAAGGTTTGTTGAAGTTGTAGTTTGTAAAACAATACACAGGCAGTTCATGTAAACCTACTCATTCATTTACACACAAGTGTAAAGTAGTGGAACAGTGGACAGCTGAATGACTTACTATGGGATAAGGATGTTATTGCATGTATTTATTTTATGAGTAGGAGTGGGTCATGAGGTGAGACAAGGAATATTGGATTTTTATTCAAACATGGGTGGCTCTTAAAAGAGCATTTGTTTCTAAATTATGCTGTTGGTTGCCAAGGCACTGCACCCTCAGCACAGAAGTATACGGCGAAGGTCACCCTCACACGTATTGCCTCCTGTGCAGCATGGTTGCTCCCTGCTCTTCTGATGTTATGCAGAGCAACAGCTTCCACATCACCAAGTTGGTCCTGCGCAGCCCTTGAAGTTTTGCGGATGCAGGACACAGGTGGCTGTCACACAGGCCTCCACATTGGCAGGACTAATGCCAATGACACAACGGTACATGCGCCATTGGGCTGCAAGTATACCAAATGTACATTTAACAATTAGCCTTGCCCGCGAAAGCCTGTAGTTAAACACCCTCTGCTTGCTGGGGAGGTTAGTGCCAGGAAAGGGCCTCATCAGGTCTCTCTGGAGTGGAAAGGCCTCATCATCAATGAAGACATGAGGCTGGGGCCCAAGGTGCTCTGCTCCAGGCAGTGGTTTGTTCCCAAGTAAGCCAAGTGTGCCATCCCGCAGGGCCTGGCCAAAGACACTGTTGGCCAGAGTCCAACCATCACTGGTCCTCCCGTCCTCCTGCCAACATCTATGACAAAAAGCAGTACTGTGCATTAACAACTGCTAAGAGAATAATGAAATATATGCCCTTGTAGTTGTCATACAGTGAGCCAGAGTTTCTGGGGGCCTGGATCTGCACATGCTTTCCATCAATTGACCCTAAGCAGTTGAGAAAGTTCCAACGATGGTAGAACTCCTCCTCAATGGCTTTCCAGTCCTCTGTGGTGGGATCAGGCATGTAGTCACCCCACCAGGGCGTCCCAGATGGCCCTGGAAACCTCTGCCACAATGCCAGAAACAGTGTTGTGCCCAACATGGTAGCTGAAGTCAATGCTGTGGTATGAGTCCCCTGTAGTGAGGTACCAGGGTATTAAAAATTGAACTTACTTTAACATTTGACTTTAAAAGAATCAAGCTGTATAGGAATGCACCACTTACAATAACATGCCTAGCTAGCTTAGACAGTAAGCCTACTTACATACTTCTGAAATGTCAGCAAAGTAGAATTTCAGTTAATTCTTAAAAGAAAAAAAAATATTTTGAACTTATTGAAAGGAAATTAAACTTAGAGCTGAATATAAGTGGAGGCATTGTTCACAACAGTGTAAAATAATGGGTAAAGATATCGCGGCATTAAAATTGAAATCAATCATAAATAGGGCTGGGAACCGAAACTCAGTTCCAAATTAGAAACGAATCCAAAATGCAAAGTACTGGGTACCCGTAAAAAAAATTACATTTCTGCTTATCGGTTCCCTTTATTATTGCAAACAAAGGCTACTTACCTGCAAGGACCTGTCTATGTGACTACGTCACGCATCAACGCAACAATGTGCCCATTTGTTTAGCCCTTTCGTGTGTACGGTGTGATTAGCTGTTTAGCACGTATGCTAAAACCAATAGATAGGAAAAAAAATTCTAGCTAATTTTAGCTTTGAGGAAACAGCAATTTAACATTAAAAAACATAATGAACCATGTAACGTAACACGCGCGCTACATAGCATAAAAATAAGTTACATGCGAAAGGGTTAAATACGAGCATCATACATGATGATCATACATGGCCAACATCACAACAGTGTGGCTTCACTTTAGAAAAGAAAACGACGACAAGGCAAAGTGCAGTGCATGTGGGAAGCTAATTAGTTGCAAGTCAGGTTGCACATCAAATCTGACCAAACGCAGGTGTTGATCTGAAAGACTGTACAGTGTTTGATGTCTTGCGATAAGCAAGAATAAGCAGAATAGGAATCAGAATTGATAAGCAGAATCGGAATCGATAAAATTCAGACAATACCCAACCCTAACTATAAACACTCACCGCAAGCAAATCGCAAGCCGTTCAACTGGCCTGATGGCTACACGCCAGATCGTGTCCAGTTTAGTGATGCGGGGTCCCACCTTTGACAGAAGCTCATCGAACTGGGCTTTGCTCAGCCCCGAAATATTGCTGGAACCGATCCTCATCCAGTTGCAGCTTATAGACAAGCCGACTGTATTCTCCTTGCTGACCGCAGGCCTGGAGAGTCCTATGGACTTAGATGGAGTGGCACAGCCGACGTTTTTGAAGCAAATAAATTGCCACAAGAGTCAAGAGCAAACTTCTCCTACTAAGTAGGCAATGATAGTTTTTGCAAAGAATACACTGCATTTTTATAGATAGGATATTCACGCCCCAGAGTAGCCATTTTTAGTGACAATGTAGGCCTCATTTGTTAACAGCAGACATTGTTTTCTATACTTTCAATCCAGCCATATTTACAACAAATGGGATTGAAAGACAAGTTCTCATGTGGTGTCATTGGCTCTTACAAATTTCCATAGAGCCTATGATAGCTGACATAATATTTTACAGTAAAGACAGTGGGGACATATTTTAAGGTAGCAATCATGTCTAGCCTACTTGTTTAGTTCTGTAACCTAGTAACTACAAGCCAGGAACGCCCATAAGTGACAAGCGAAGTGACAAGCTCCTGTGTCGTCCGTGTGACCGTAGAGTTACCCTGCTACCCCCACCCTGAGCATGACATAAGAGCAAAATGGCTGCCACGTGAATAAGGCTAATTATAGTAGCCTACCACCTATTGGATCTTCTCCAAATCTGCAGCTGGGTAGGCTAGTGTTGTCCGAGCCACACCGCAAATAACCAACATTTAGCCAGCGCAAAATTGATGCGACACAACAGATAAACATCGGCCACTGCCATCGGTGAATAGGCCGTTGGCAGTTAACAAGGTGAATATCGGCCGATACCAATGTATGGCTGATAAATCGGTGCATCTTTACCAAATACCTATTGCGGGGTCCCTACTCCTCCACCCGCCAACTATCCAGATTATAAGCTTTCCTCACTGGTTTAACTTTCTTGCATTCAATCTAGCTTGCTGTAGCTAATATTCATTTTGGAGGCTAATTCATCAGTTAGTGTGAGAGGGAATGTACAATATACTATATTATAGCAACATACGAATATTCCCATAGATCTAAATTTAACATTCTCATGAATGCAAAATATTAGCTGGTGAGTAAGGCTGTGTTCACACGTAGCGTCTTTTTTGAAGCTGTCAGCGTCTGTTTTACATAATAATCCTATGGAGTAGACCGTGTTTTCAAAAACGTCCTGAGCGTTTTAATGCCATCACCAGCGTTTTTTTTTCTGCAGCTCAGGGCGTTTTTTTCCGTTGAAAAAAGTTCAGACTTCTCAGAAAAAACGCAAAACGGCCTATGCCAAGCGCTTTTTTTGACAGCTGACCAGCAGTGGCGGATTAAGGTGGTCATGGGCCCCTAGGCTACTCTTTGTGTGTGTGTGTGTGTGTGTATATGTGTGTGTGTGTGTGTGGGGGGGGGGGGGGGCTTACTCATCATGCTTTACCAGAAAAGAAGTCACTGAGGCCAATGCGATACACATCTCCATGCATTGCCAATGATACATTAAAGATACATATGAGGCAACTACTAATGCGATACGATATGATTCACCCCTATTGCGATGTAGTGTGATTCCACACGATTTGATTCAACACAATGCGATTCAACACGATACAATGCGATGCAAAAGAATGTGAATGTTCAATATGGTATATATAGTTTGATTTTATTTCTTTGGTTTGATTTTATTTATATAGTTTGATTTTATTTCTTTGGTTTTTCTTAAGCAGACAGCAAATCCCAAATTAACTAAAGTGCCATTTTTACTTAACATATTTGTTTCGCTAGCTTCAGGTGAGTACTTGAGTTAGTCGTGCTGCTTGTGTACTTTATAGCGGCATGTCATATTTGGCAAATTGCATGCCTCTTGTCAAATTGTCCGTCTGTCTTGAAAAATCCGAAGTGTCACCAAACATTTGATTTGTAGCAATTTGGTGGAACGTGTACCTCTTCCTCCTCCATGATAATCTGGCTCGGCCGGACACACCTCCAACTCACGCGAGACTTCGCCGAGAGACTTGACATGAATTGGCCACCGAAAGCAGTGGAGAGAGAGAGAGCGTGCTTGAGAAACAGTTTAGAGAGGAGGAATCAATGTAAATATAAAATTGTTGGTCACATTTCTAAATAATAAAGACATTGGGCCTCTACTAATAATTATATATACATAAATCGGATTTTACCGATGGAAAGATGTTAGAAATGATGCACCTCAAGTGCATGTTAGAAATGATGCACTTTTTTAATTGGGGCAAGCGCATCATGAAATTTTATGCCGGTGCACCAATGCGAATCGGTGAATCTTACCATCCCTAGTGTGAAAGCGTGTTAGGCATATTACACGGCCCACACGCACGCACACACACACTCACACTTACTCTGAGACAGCCTTTACTATAAACAGCAATGCTACAAAGAAAAGGCATTCACAGTGCATATGCAAGCTGGTAACAGCTTTTAGCTTTCAAAATCAACACGTACAACATCTGCAGCGATACAGAACACCCTGTTTTACTGAGGCAAAATCACAACATCCTTAGAGACACAAATTGAACCGCTGTGCAATACTCAAATAAAACAAGGCCATAAAAATACAATAAACACAGCAGCAGCATATAACAGCAATAATGCAACAGCAGCACAATCATAAATACATAGTCCTTCCTTTGAAGTTTTTCTTCCTTGTTTTTCTGACAGAGAGGTCCTTAATAAGGCTGGTAAAATCCAATTGGCGCAGAATATTTAGGGATTTTCTTTAGTAGATCTTGGCCACGGTGTTCTTTCAGCCGTTCTTTGCAATGCTTTTCGTTTTTGTGCCCCGCCATCATATTTTCTTTCTGACATTTTGCTACCATGCTTTCCAGTAGCAGTGACGTATTATTTGAAAACCAAATTGACCTTATGAACCTGGCCACATCTACCCAATCAACTACTTACTTTTTTAAATGTTTCTTATGGGCCAATAGACCTCAAGTTTTTTTTTTCCTCTGAAGTAAAATTTAAATAATTAACCCTTTCGCGCGTACGGTCACACCGGTTTTGATTTGCTAAAACCGGTGCGATTAGAACACTATCTTGGAAAAAATTCTAGCTAATTTTACCTTTGAGGAAACAGTGATTTAATGTTAAAAATATAACGAATGCTAACTGAAAACTATGAGAAGCTTAACACTAATGAAAACATAACAAACCATGTAACACAACATGCGCTACATAGCATAAAAAAAGGTTTGAAAACTGCGAAAGGGTTAAAAATAGTCTGGCCAATCCGGGGCCCTCGGGGCCCTGGCACCTGCTTAAATCCCTCCACTGGCTTCCTGTCGCTGCCAGGATCAGATTCAAGACCCTGACCCTCGCCTTCTCTGCAATCAACAGGACAGCCCCTACCTACCTCCAAGAACTCATCCAGCCCTACACACCAGCCCGACCCCTGCGCTCAGCAGCAACTGGACACCTTGCTCCTTGCATGGTCAAGGCAGGAGGTGCTCGTTCTGCTAGACATCGGCGTTTCACCTACATCACTCCCCAGTGGTGTCCCACTATGGACAGCTCCTTCACCCCATTCCCTCAGACGGGGCCTGAAGACACACCTCTTCAGACTCTACCTGGACTGACCCAGCACAAAATTGCTGCCCCCAAAATTGGTGTCGTAAATTGCTGTGCTTTTTGAATTGTTTCTTGTTGCCGCCTTTACCCTGACACTCATTGTGCTGTTTGAAGTTGTTGAAGTTTGCTGTTTGAAGGTGTATCGTATTGTTGTACTAACGCTGTAGTTGTACAAATATGATAGTACTGTGTCCTCAAACAGACCTTGCTCTCAGCTGAGAACTGTCTCATTGTGGAACTGTACACATCCTGTCCCCGTATTGTCGCTATACTTACTGTATGCACTTTTGTACGTCGCTTTGGATAAAAGCGTCTGCTAAATAAATAAATGTAAATGTAAATGTGGGGCCCCTAGGCTGCAGCCTAGGCCAGCCTGTGCGTTAATCTGCATCTGCTGACCAATCACAAGCGGAGTAGTGAGACCCAATCGTTTCACATAAAAGCCACCAAAAATGGAGAAGGTAGCAGTGGAGAAGTTAGATCGCTAGATGTTGCAGTAGCTGTTGTTATGACAACAAAAGATGCTCTCAACTGCTTTCTGGAACAAACACTGCCAGAGTTTTTTTCTACCTGAAAAAATGCTCTGGCCAGCATTTTTCATCAAAAAAGACGCTATGTGTTCAGCCTAATTGCTCTCAAGGTATAATTTAAGTTGAACTGATTGGTGTTGAATTGTACATAATCGATGAGCTTCTAAATTAGAATATTAACTGATATGTCCTCTCTATTTTTTCCTGCATTCATAATTTTTTAACAGCTGTTGTTAGATTGCCTTAAATGAAATTGTGTTGTCATTGGGAGATACAGTGACCTCTGAACCCCCATTATGGACATAAAAAGGAGTGTTGCAGTACTGACTGAGTCCAGGCATATTTCATGTATTGAGTACACTGTTTATGTTTTATGCCTTATATGCCTATATGTTATATGCCTTAACAGTTTATCTGTGTTCATTAACATCTTACAAGTTCCCATATTAGATATATGGAAGTAGCCTACTAGCTCATCTGATTCAACTTGTCTACTAATAAGCAAGACCTTTATTAGTTTAAAAATCATTCCTGATGGTTAGGATAGAATCTCACAATAGCTGTTTTGTTTGCTTAGCAAATAAAGATATATGATGGGAATGTTGTGTTAGTACATCTGAGAATACTCAATGAAAGGTTCATTTTTGTAATGATGTAATAAAAAAAGACTAAAATGAAATAAAATAATACTAAAAACAGACTAAACCATTCAGAGTTTTGTCCACGAAAACTGAATTAATACTGAAAAGGGAAAAATGGCTAAAATGTGAAATAACAAAATGTGAGAAGACCAATTTGTATTTTAGTCAAACAATTAAAACTGAATACAAAGATACCAAAAGTGTCAGTACTCCGGCCCCCTAGCTACTGTTTTGGTGTTTCTCCCTGTCTACCGTGTGGTCCATGTGCTTTCATTTACTGTTTTGCCTTGTGTTCCAGCCCTGCCCCGTTCTCCACCCTGTCCCCGCCCACCTGATTACCTGATCTCCTCCACCTGCCAGTCTGCCTACCTGCATCCAATCACCTCATCAGCAAAGCCCTATATCCACCCTGCTTGTCTCTATCCTGTTGCCAGATCGTTGCAGTGTTTTTGCCTGTCTCATTTTTTTTTTTTTTTTTTTAAATATTACATGTAAGACATGAAACGACAGCAACAGAGCAAACATAAGTCAAACAAACAACAATAACCACATCAAAAGTAAAAAAAAAAAAATTAAGAAACATCTAAGACAAAACAGGAGTATTACAAAAGAAGCCCTTCCTCTTCCTTGTAGACAGGGTGGAAAGGACAAGCTATGTCTGGATCAACAAATGGGTAAAATAAATGTATGTATAAGTACATGTGGAGGAGGAAAACTTCTTGTTCTGTCTTCTCCGTTATTATACAATATATTTCATTATTCTTTACCTTCTTTCTTTAAATATATTACCAATTCCATCCTTCAGCCTCTAACTTTATCCCATCTTTTGGCATAAGCTAAAGCTCCTTTTTCATGTGCCATAAGACACTCGGTTCTACAATAACAGTTGACAAAGTTCTTGAATCTCACAATTCTTAGAGTCTCCAATGATGTCAACCCAAAAATAAAAACTTTTCCCAGCAATATAATTATGTTGTGTATTGTGTGAGAGTGTTTTAATATATCGCCCAGTATCACTGTAAACAAGTTTAATTGAAAACAAACTGTGACGGAGTGCCGTCACTATGGTTGAGTATGTGCTCTGACTGCCATACCAACGAGCCTGGCTCTTTGGCGTCGCGGTCAAAGCTGCAGTTTGGTACCCCGTACACCTGGGTTTGAGGCTGGGTGGGGCTACTGCTCTCGCCCTTTGTTACAAATGGTGTCAGCAGTGGGATGGCTGCCTGCGAGGAGGCATTGGAGGCGTGCCCGATGTGTGAGCCGTATGAGGGACCCCCAGGTTAGGTTGACCCCGGTGTGAAGGACCCCAGAGATGGGTGAAGCACGGTGTGAGGGACCCCAGAGATGGGTGAAGCACTGGTGAGTGGGGCACCCTGGGATGGGAGAAGTATGGCAAGACAATGCGTGAGGGATGCCATGGTGCGTGAAGCGCATGGGCACGCTTCCTGAAGGGGAGGGCAGTGTGATGCAGTGCCGTCACTATGGTTGAGTATGCGCTCTGACTGCCATACCAACAAGCCTGGCTCTTTGGCGTCGCGGTCAAAGCTGCAGTTTGGTACCCCGTAGACCTGGGTTCGAGGCTGGGTGGGGCTACTGCTCTCGCCCTTCGCTACACAAACATTCTGCACTGATAACCATTCCTGAACCTTTTTCCAAAATAAGGCCACAATCGGGCAATACCAAAACAAATGCTCTACAGATTCCACCTCTTCTTGGCAGAATCGGCATATGGGGCATGGGTCAATTCCCCAGATATTTAACATCTTTTTCATTACAAGGAACTTATATATTAGTTTGTATTGGAAATATCTTATTTTTGAATCTAGTGTTGTTTTATAAAGGATATTGAAGATCTGATTCCATGGGATTGGTGTATCTAACATCTTTTCCCAGTTATCTAAAATCTTGTATGGTATGTCAACTAAGTTATTTGTTCTTAAATAAAATTTGTAGATATCTTTATTAATTTTTGTTTTTTTAGCCAAGTTGCCATTTTCATATGTGGCCTACAGACTAACTGGTATCCAGTACCATTTCTAATTTTCCTTTTCCAAGTTTGTGGTAAAGATCCAATAAGTTGATTGTATTGCTGTAATGTGCAAACAGTTCCATAAATATGAATTAGTTGTGTATATGACATGAGTTTACCTTCTTCATCAACTATATCCTTTATAAAAATTATGCCTTTGTCAAACATTTGTTTCCAAAAAATCATTGTTCTATCCATCATAACGTGGGAGTTCAGCCAGATGATTTGTTGTAAGACTTGTTCTGTATTTTCTGGTGGATGAAATTGGTATTGTAACCAACTTTGTAGAGCTTCTTTCAAAAACGTGGAGACATTAGAGAATATGTAATTAATTACTGAATAATGCATAGGCTTGACTTGTAGGAAAGGCCTTTTTTAAACATGGGGTGAACACTCTTAAGTAATCTACTGGAAAACCATTGTGAGTTGAAATAGAATTTAGGAATAAGGGAGGCTTTAAGTGAGAGAATCAATGCTTTTAAATTTAGTATTTTTAAACCACCAGATACGTAGTCATTATAGAGATATGTCCGCTTAATTTTATCTTGTTTGTCGTTCCATATAAATTGGAACACCTTCTGTTCATATGTTTTGAAAAATGATTCTTTAGGAGTTGGTAATGCCATGAATAAATAGGTAAACTGGGATACAATTAATTAATTAATTAAAGTTGTTTTGCCATAAATAGTCAAATGTTTTCCTTTCCAAGGCCGCAAGATCTTTGTGATTTTACTGAGTTTATTATTAAAATTAAGTGTTGATATTTCATTCATGTTCTCTGGGGTGTGAATACCAAGTACATTAACCGATCCATCTGTCCATTTGATTGGTAAATCATGTGGTAGGGAGAAATCTGTATTTTTCAGTGGTCCGAGCCTCAATATGTGACACTTATTATAGTTTGGCTTTATTCCAGATAGGTTTGCGAAGTCATCTAGGTCTTTTATAAGGTTTTGAAGGCATTTATTGTCAGGGCTCAGCAAGAAACTTGAGTCATCAGCATACATTGAAATTTTTGTATTTAGCCCTTGCAATTCCAAACCTTTGATGTTATTATTTGATCTTATTTTAACAGCAAGAATTTCAATTGCTATGATGAATAAATATGGGTATAAAAGGCAACCTTGTTTTACCCCCCGTGAGAGTGTGATAGGTTTTGATAGATATCCATTATTTATAACTTTGCTAGAGTCATTATATAGAACTTTAACCCATTTTATTAAAGAATCTCCAAAATTAAAGAATTTCAAATATTTATATATAAAATCCCATCTTATTTTATCAAAAGCTTTCTCAAAATCTGCTATAAAAATTAATCCTGGTTTCTTTGTTCTATCATAGTGTTCTATAATATCAAGGAACTGTCTTATGTTATTTGCAATATTTCGTCCTTGCATAAAACCAGACTGGTCGTGATGTATGATATCAGGTAAGACATGTTTAATACGAAAAGCTATGCATTTGGCTAATATTTTGGTGTCATAGCACTGAAGTGTAAGGGGTCTCCAGTTTTTCAGGTAGACTGGATCCTTATATTGGCCACTAGGCTCTTGCTTTAACAACAGAGAGATTATACTTTCTTGCTGAGTACCTGTGAGCATACCTTTTCCATAAGAAAAATTAAAACATGTAAGGAGGGGTTTTTTGATTTGTTCATAAAATGTTTGGTACACTTCAATTGGAATACCATCAAGGCCAGGTGTTTTTCCCCGCTGATAACATAATAGATTGGTAAAGCTCATTTTCTGTAATTAGGCCTTCATATGATTCTTTCTGTTCGTCAGATATTTTAACATGAGTATGAGGAAAGAATAATTTGCAATTGTCTTTATTTAATTGTACGGGTGAGGACTTAAATGAAAATATCTCTGTAAAATATTTCTCTACTTCATTCAAAATATCAATTGGTGTAGTGAGGATTTTTGAATCATTCCTATTTAATTTTAGTATATTTTTCTTTGCATTATTTCTCTGTTGAAGGTTTAAAAAGAATTTATTGCATTTTCCCCCTTCTCCATCCATTTTGCTTTATTTTTGTAATATATAATACTTGACCTGTCATATGTTAGTTGTTCAAATTCTCTTTGTTTCTGGTCCAATTTGTCAAACACCTCCTGAGTTGCTTTTGAGCTGTCCACAAATGATGTAAGCATTTCAATCTCCTTTTTAATTTCTAGTTCGTTTAACCTAAACTGTTTCTGTCTTTGTGAGGCAAATTTAATTGAGTGTCCTCTAAAAGCGCATTTAAATGTGTCCCAAACAGTAAGAGGGTCTGTTGATCCTATGTTATGTGAGAAAAAGTCTGTGATAAATTCCTTTGTTCTTTCTACAAATGTCCAATCCTCTAGTAATTTTTGATTGAATTTCCAATACCCACGACCGCAGGGATATTCAGTCATTTCTAAATGGAGTGATACAAGTTCATGATCAGATCTTACTTTGTCTTCAATTAAAATCTTTTTTACTTTGGATATCAAGGAGAATGAAATAAGGAAATAATCTATACGATTTGCCTGGTTTTGTCTTCTCCATGTATACCTATGTGATTTTGGGTTTTTTAATCTCCAAATGTCTATCAGGTCCATTGTGTCCATTATAGATGTAATTTCTGTAGAAGCATGCGGGTGGTAATTGATTGAGTTACTACCTTTAAGATCCATAAGAGTATTCTGAACTATGTTATAATCTCTAACCATTATATAATAATCACTTGTAAATTTTGCAGCCTTTATGTTATTATAAATTAACTTAAAGAAGTTTGGATCATCATTATTTGGTCCATATAAGTTAATCAAACAGACTTGCTTGTCTTCAATAGTTATGTTTAAAATGATCCATCTTCCTTGAGAATCTATTTCTGAAGCTTGAGAAGTGATTTTGAAGTTATTTTTGAATAAGATCACTCCCCTTGAGTTTTTTAAACTGTGGGAAAACAATATTTGACCACCTCATTCCTCCTTCCAAACAGTTTCATCTGAAGGTACCAAGTGTATTTCTTTCAAACAGATAAACGGGTATTCTTTATGTTGTAACCAGGTAAATACTTGTTGTCTTTTTTTATCTGCTAGGCCAATACAATTATAGCTTGCGATAATAACTTCCTCACTTTCCATTATTTAAAGGCTTTCAGTTATGGCTTCAGTCGCTTGGTCCTCCGACATTTTGAGTTCTTTTTTCATGAATTATTTCACAAGGTTTTCCGTCTCTGTGTAATTTTCAGAGTCTTCCTCCTTTATTCCCATGATCACGATGTTATTTCTCATGCTTCGACATTTCAGGTCAATTATTTCGGCTTTCATTTGTTTATTTTTGTTAGAGAGCTCCGCCTCGTTTTGTAAGGTACTCACTGTTTTTTTAAGGATTGCGTTTTCCTCCTTTAAGTCTTCCATTAACTTGTTTGTGAAGTCAACCGCCGACTTGAGTTCAGCTATATCTTTTATCATTTCTTGCAAGAGATCTAGTTTCTTCAGTTGTTTTATTTGTTCGTGCACGGCTTCCAGCATTGCGCGATCTGTTTTTGTTAACACGGTAGTCCTCTCAATTTCTGGTTCGCTTGCACTTGACAATTCTTCTCTTCTCTCGATCTCTTGTTGTCTGGTTTGGCAGACATATCGAAATAGTATTTGTCAATAAACGACTCAAGATTCTCAATTTCGTTAGCCAGGGTGCTTTTAAGTTCCGTATTGTATGGGGTTATAAGCTGTATTTGTCAGTACAGCGGCTTTGTGGCCGGCTTTGTTTTCGCTCTCCACGTGCTCATGTTTACTGTTTTCCCCTGTGTTCCAGCCCTGCCCTGTTCTCCGCCCTGTCTCCGCCCACCCATGCCTGATCACCTGCCTGCCTGCACACCTGCATCTCATCCCCTCATCAGTCCAGTCTCACCCTTTATATGCCCTGTTTGTTGTGTGATCATTGCTAGTTTGTCTCAGTTCGCCTGTTTCGCTACCAAGTCGTTCATTGTTCTGTTTAGCCTGCCCATTTTGCGACTCTGCTTGTTCTTGTTTACCTCGATTTTGTTTTTCGGAATTGTTCGCCGTGGGCAGCAGTGTAGCATAGTGGTTAAGGAGCAGGACTTGTAACCGAAAGGTTGCCGGTTCGATCCCCGCTGGGACACTGCTGCTGTACCCTTGGGCAAGGTACTTAACCCACAGTTGCCTCAGTAAGTATCCAGCTGTGTAAATGGATAACATTGTAAAGAACTGTAACCTATGTAAGTCGCTTTGGATAAAAGCGTCTGCCAAATGAATAAATGTAATGTAAATGTGTTTCCCTGGTTTTGGACTGTGCCTGTTCTGACTGTTTTTTGGATTACGATTTGGATTCATGAAACTTGTTGTTTCATCGTGCCTTCCTGTTTGCACCTGAGTCCTTGCTTGAGCCCCGTGACAGTATTTAAATCAATATTAATGGGAAGCTAGCTAGCTTCCCACTAAGCTAGCTAGCTGTGCTAGTCACTCTGCATGTTCCGCCATCTTTGATGTGCTTTCCCAGCAGCCTCTGCCTGTCTCATTCCCGCCTGTGGTTTTCGTTTAGATTTTTCCAACCTGAGTTTGCCTGTGCTTCGACCTTGTTCCTGCCTGCCGCCTTGTCTTGTTTGCCTGATCTGCCTGCCTACCTGGTCTTCGATCCTGCCTGTCCCTGTTACCGATCCCCATTTGTTTTCGTACTACCTGCCTGGTTTTCGCCTGTTCAGTCATGTGTCTTTGCCCTGCGATTCTTAAAGCCGCCTGGAACCTGAAGCTCTCGTGGTCTGCGTTTTGAGTCTGTGCCTGAGCCCTGACAAAATTCTCCAGTGTTCCAAAAGAGTGAAGTGTTCAGTGTGGGATAGCAAATGATTTAGTGTTACTTTAGGCTAATTGCCATAGTTTCTGGGTTGTTTCCTGTACTTTGCAGTTGCGTTACTTTGCTGGAGGGAGATGTTTGCAATACTGTACTTGTTTGTGATACTTTGTGGTTTATGGTAGTTTTGAGTTGTTTGTAGCACTTTGCAGATGTTTGGTAGTTTGTAGGTCATTTGTGGTAGCTTGTAGAATTTTGTAGTATTTTGTGGTTGTTTGTGATAGCTCTTTGTAGTTTGTAGTACTCTTGGCTGTGGTACTTTGGGATTGTTTTGGTAGCCGTTTGTGGTTGCTTGTGTCAGGAGTGACACAATGCCCAAACAGTTCGCCCTCCTAGGGATCCGCCCGCCACAAGAATGCCAGGACAAGGTGAGTAGGATAGCAACTCTTTATTTTTCTAATTAAAAAACACAAACAAAACAATTCATAAAATTTGAGACGCCGCTATCCCTCTCCCAGCGAAGCCCTTCCCCCAATCCTTCTGTCCACCCCTGTCTGCCCTCCCCAGCTACAAACAGGCGGGAATGCTACCCAACCGCACACACCAAAAAAAGGAATCCCGACACACACACTTAGCCTCACTGCAAACACCCCGTGATCTGGCGTCCCCGCCCACCTGGACACCGGGAGAGAGAGGACTGCTCAATTTCACCACCGGGGGGGGGCGGGAAGTGCTGCCGCTGCGGGGGAGGCTCCTCACACGCACGCACACCACACAAGACGTACAAAACGAAACGAAAATATAAGTGGGGACGTAGCTCAGCCCGCGCCACACTGCCGGGCTTCGCCTACGTCCCAAAAAAATAAAAATTAAATAAACTCCAGACAAGGCCCCCGCGTCACTCCTGCGGGGGCTGGCGGCTCTGGTGGCGACCCACGTCTTCTCCCCGGTAGTAACTCCGCCGGCTCCGCGGGATCACACTGAGGGAGACACAGAACAGCAGCCGGTCAGCCCTCCCTCTCCACCCCGTGCTGGTGACCCACGCACTCTCTTGAGGTTCCGCGGTGCCACCTCCCTTCCAGCTAGGGGATCCACCTCCCCAGCACGCGCTTCCACGGGGTGGGGGCTCTCTTCGACCCCGGCTGCGTCCAGAACCAAGCGATGTTTTCCCCGCTTCCTCAGGGATTCACCGCTGGAGCCCCTTCGGTCGCCGCTCTTCTGAGGCCGCCTAAGACACTCAAACACACTCGCACGTCCAACACACCAAAGCAAAAACAGAAAAAAAAAATTAACAAAGCAAACTCAAAAATCGAGCTCTGGGTCGTGACTCCCAGAGCTCGAAGAAAAAAACAGCAAACCAAAATAACAAACCCTAAACTCGGCTGTGCCGGCACGTTCAAAAGAAAAAAAGAAATCAAAAAAGCCTAGCTTCACGCTAAAACCCCGTGTGGCAACCTCCGTCAGTGTCTCTGTCGTGCTACTCCCACTCACCTGCCTAAATAGTCCCGGCGAAATCACTTACAGACAGGCAACAGGTGCGGAGCACACACCAGGCAGCGAACACCGTCAATTGCCAATTATTCAATCCCGAGCCCCCTCGCTCTCCCAGGGAGTGCAGCGCGATCATGTCAGGAGGAACTCCTGACACTTGTGGTAGCCAGTTGTTGTACTTTGCAATAATTAGGACTAATTTCTTTTCCCTCTTATTCTTCCATCTTCTAGCACAGCGATCTTCAACAGGGTGTCCGCGACCCCTAGGAGGTCTTCAGAGTTACTGCACAGGGTCCACCAAATTACTTTTTAAAATTTTTTGAAGAAAAAAAGTCTGAAAATACACTAACATAAATGCAACCTGTCAGGGGTGGTTTGTTTCTTAGGGCTGTCAGGTGACACACCATGTTTGTATGACAATCGTATGACCATCGATTTTCGAGGAGCTGGTATGAGCGGAAAACATGGCTAGCAGGCTGCGAAATAGCTAATGCTTTGTTTGCAATGTGACAATGTCGAGTTAGCTAGCCGTTAATTTACCCATTGAACGGGTCACCTTAGCCATCATTGCAACAATAGCCATGAAAACCACATACATGTCTGCATTAGATGGTCTCAAATTGAGTGTCACTACAGTCAGCTGACCAAAGTTGGCAAATCTGGTAACTGCTAGTCTGTTTCAAGACAAGCTAAAGTCTGCAGAATTCTGCATGAAGTGTTTCAGTAGGGTGTTTATCCCAATTTGTGTGACCTTGTTTTGTGATGGGACTCAATTACTCACTACCATAAAGGACTTTTTTTTTTCTTTTTTTTTTTTGCATTTTTTTATTGGTGGGTTTAAATGGCAGAGCCTCCTCTATATGGGATAAAAGCCCTGCATACCTTCTCCTGTAATTTATTCATTGCCAGATCTTTGGCGGACAGAGTCAGACAGAGAGACAGGTGTTTTACAGCTGGTTACTGAATTGGAAACAGACAGAAAAGTGTATTACAGCATTGGGTTACAGTGTGACATGTTTTTTTTACATGCTTCAGCTCCTCATGGGTACTGTAGCAGTATTTGTTACTGTAGTTAGATTAAATTTGTGTTTAATACATCCAGCTGCAGAGGTCACTTGTTGCAGAAGCAGTGGTGTGTTGAGGTGGTTAGGAAACATGGTCATTTTAGTCAGTGGTTAGAACATTGGAGTTGTACCTTTGAACAGTACACTTGACTTTTAGTAGTACACTTGAATTTTCCCAGCAAGTATCCCTTAATAGTGAATCCCTGAAACTAGGCAGGTGAAGGCATAGTGAAGCTGTAAGTGCGTATGAAATTAAGGATGGATAGGACTTCTCAATTGCTAAAATTTATTGACAGAAAATTACAGGAAAGAACAGAAATAGACTCTGTACTGTACTGTACATGCTATATAGATGTGGGTGTAACACATAGAGCAGATAACAATAGCAAAGATGATAACACTTAAGTTCCTTCATGTTTTTTCACCCATTCCATGCAAACATTCTGTGCCTTGCAGTGAACTAATCCAGTTGTGGTTTCAATGATGTTAAAAAATGAAAATATATTTTACTCTTTATATAGACATGCAAGCAAAAACATGCAATATTTTATATCTAATTCTAAGAGATTTGAAAATTGTCCATATTTCATGCTTTCAGCTAAGACCTGGAGAGTTTTGAATTTTCATTCATTTGCGCCTTCGTCTTTGCCCAAAGGCTTTTGAGGTGGGTGAAATCTGCATGCCACATTCTGTGATGTGGCAGGCACATGTTTCAATGTAGATGTAAGAGTGCTTGATTTTTGTCCCATCAGGGCAGGCCATCTCCACCTCCTTTCTACTGGTGGACATCTCCTGACAGCAGGAGCAGGAGTGTATCAGGGCATCTTCCTTAGCTGAGTACCTGAAATTGGTAGATAAAGGACCTCTTGGAAACATCTCCTCCAATATGGCTAAAGTCTTTCATTGACACAATAAAACACCTGTAAAATGCTACTGCACCTGCAAGTAAATATAGTGGTATATGTGTCCATATGCATATTCATGTTTGATATTTGTTTCCTTTGTTAGCAGGAAAAATTAGAAGCTGTTCAGACACTCACATGGAGGAGGTCCCACAGGTGCCTTGGCATGAAGTGATTTCCACTGGCACAGTGGAGTGGCAGCCATTGCTGATCAGGTGGGTGCTGTTCTTCTGAACATTACAGTTATGATGTGTAGTGCCTATTAAAGGATGTGATAAGGGTCAATAAAATATAATGATCATATCTGAGAGACTTTTTGCCAATTTATAATGCACATTTTGAGGTATCAAGGGGGCCTGACTGTAAGGCTATCCTCATTATAATGTGGTCCCTCTGTTCAAAGAATAGAATTTTAAATAACGACACTGCACTTTATCAAACCAAAAAGTAGTAAAATAATGAAGGGAGGTGGCAAAAAGGCACAAAAGTACTGTAGACTGTAGAGGTATATTTACAATAGGTGTAGGGACCCAGTAAAGTTCATCAAATCCTATACATCATTACATTGTAATTTGTGACAAATCATTGACATTAGTCTGTCAGCTAATGTTAATTCCAAAAATAGAAACAACAAGCTAACAATGATCACATGAATGGACAGGCAGAAAGGGTTTCAGGTGATTAGACACTCGTTCGGGCTGAGCTGTAGCATTGGCTGACATTGATCAGAAGCCTGTGGTGGAGGAACATAACTTGCTCCATTCTGCTGGAAGACATTATGAATGTGCCACCATCACTGCCAAAAGTCTGTACATGTAAATGCAAAGATTAATAGGGTAAGGTTCCCACGTGTGAAAAGCAAAAGAAGTGGAAAATGAATTGTATTCTAAATCAGATCAAATTTCATTTTGTTTTACAGTTTGTATTTGTGATATATTGGGACCACTGCCTATGAGTACAAAGCCGAACTTTTGAATGAAAACTTGTCTGAGGTGCATCTCATGGTGATTTGCGTACTCCTTACTAGATTGTGTGCATTTGAGCATAAAGTGAGCATTTTACCAAAAAGTGCCATTTATTCTTGCTTCAATTAAAGCGAATTTAGAATACAGCACAAAAATGATGAGAGTAACATTTTGTTTTCTTACAGGTTTGGCAGCAGCCATCTGAATCCGTTTTCTCAGTTCCCTGTTATAAAATAAAGACTTGATTATGAATGCTGTGCAGTGGTACATTTTCATAATAAACACATGCAACAGTTTAGCCCGTTTCACTAAATAAATGAACAGTTAACTTTCTGACACCACAATGAATAGCTACTTTAAAGGTCATTGTTATGCATTTCACAGGATTATTCAGCATTATTGAAATCATTTAATGCATGTACTTCTTACTCCTATAAAAGGACATGTGTACAGATAAACTTCTGATTTGTGATAAATGTTCTGTTATGTACCAGCTCACCCTGGGAGCATAAATGGCATTATGACATGGTGTCACTGGACAGACACTCACAGGGATGCATTCCTTTGGGTGGAACTCAGGGCAGACCGTTTTCACCTCCACAGGTACTAGCTGGTCCTCTATCTCCTCACATTTATATTTTACACACTTATCATCAGGAAGAGGCCAGATCTGACCAGGCTGCAACATTGAAAAGTGAAAATTACATTCAATTCATGCAAATGTCCTCCACTTTCCATGATTCTGTCGAGGTTATTTCAGTGTTTTAGTATAGGACAAAAGTATATGGACAAAAGTATTCGGACGCCTGACCATTACACCAACAGGGACTGTAATGACATTGTATTCAAATACATATACTTCAATATGGAGTTGGTCCCCCTTTTGCAGCTATAACAGCTTCCACTCTTCTTGGAAGGCTTTCCACAAGATTTTGGAGTGTTTCTGGGAATTTGTGCCCATTCATTCTGTAGAGCATTTATGAGGTCAGGCACTGATATTGGACAAGAAGGCCTGGCTCGCAATCTCCGTTCCAGTTCATCCCAAAGGTGCTCGATGGGGTTGAGGTCAGGGCTCTGTGCAGGCCAGTCAAGTTCTTCCACACCGATCTCATCAAACCATGTCTTTATAGTCCTTGCAGTCATGTTGGAATAGAAGTTAGTATAGTTGCCACAAAGTTGGAAGCATAGCATTGTCCAAAATGTCTTGGTATGCTGAAGCATTAAGATTGCCCTTCACTGGAGATAAGGGGCCTAGCCCAAACCATGAAAAACAGGTGTGGCCAAATACTTTTGTCCATATAGTGTATGTAATCAGTCGGGATAGAGGATCAGTCAATCACCTGGATGAGGTGTGTTGTGTTGTCTGGCAGTGCAATGACACAGCTCTTCTGCACACACTTTCCACAGCACTGCCCAGAAACCACCTGGTACTCAAAGCCCTGTACAACACATGAACACAACATTTCTCACTGAGTTTTAAAAAGAGCAGATTTTTCTGAAGTTTTACAGCTTAATATTAGTCTATTGGTGCATCTGATTCTTGTTCAAGGAGTGTGTTTAAGAAAAAGTATACTAAAACATTATTGTGTTCGGTCTGACACTGTAAATTCTGAAAATTCTGATAGACAACAAGAATACAAGATCTCTGAGATCTTTAGGAGACCTCAAAAGGAGGAACTGTCTGAACACTTACAGACTCACAAAAGTGTCAAAACTGCAGACTACATACAAGCATTGCGGCAATGCTAAACTTGATCTTCTGACCTCTACAGTGTGGACCCAGGGGATGCAGAAAAACTGCTGAATGCAGTTAAACTGTTGTTGCTTTCCCTGACTGTATCATATAAAGTAATATCACAGAACAAAACATTTACTCTGTACGAAAAGATTAGCAGCAGTGTATGCTGTTATGAAATGTCAAATTTGCCTTTTGTAGGTTTTGGATGGCACAAGTACTTACCAGTTGGCAGTGAGTATCACAGGGGGTTGGATGGCACTCAATGGCATGCAGTGGAGAGTCTGAGGCAGCGCTGTCTCCACACTGGCACTGCCTGCAGCCATCTGTGGAAATGCTAGCTCCTGGCTGGAAGAGGACACCACATTTGGAAACTGAACCCCCTCACACAGAGGAAGATATTAGAATAAGAACATAAGAACATATTATGATGAGAACAGGCCATTCCGCCCAACTAAGCTCGCCATTTCAGTTAAGGAGTATCCAAAACTGCATCAAGTCTGGCCTTGAACACAGCAAGGGTCTCTGCTTCAACTACATGACCTGGCAACCTATTCCATGTATTGATAACTCTTTGTGTAAAATAAAATTTCTTTATATCAGTGTGGAACTTAACTAGTTTTCATTTATGTCCCCTTGTTCTACAGACTGAACTCAACCTAAAAATGTACTGTAGTTAACCTTATTGCGTCCTTTTATATATTTAAAAACTTAAATGAAATCACCCCTAAGCCTCCTCTCGCCAAGTCTAAATAGTTAAGTAACTTGAGTCTTTCCTCGTAGCTTTTATATTTCATGCCAGGAACTAATTTAATTGCCCTTCTTTGAACCTTTTCAAGAACCTCAATATCTTTCTTATAGTGCAATACCCAGAACTGCACACAGTATTCCAAGTGAGGTCTGACTAAAGCATTGTATAATTTCATTATAACCTCCTTAGATTTATAATCAATACTTTTGGCTATATATCCCAGCATCCTGTTGGCCTTTTTGACTGCTACAGCACACCGCCTAGATCCTGTTAAGCTTGGGTCAACTATTACTCCCAAGTCTTTTTCAAATTGAGCACATTCTAGTTTTTTTCCCCTCATGAAGTAGTCTTGTTTAAGGTTCTTATTTCCCACATGCAAGACTTCACATTTATCTACATTGAATGTCATCTGCCAGGTATCTGCCCACTTTTGGATGCTGTTTAGGTCTTCCTGTATTACCTTAGTTGATTCTATACTGTTGGCCCCTAGTTTTGTATCATCTGCAAATTTTACTAATTTACTACTAACGTCTGCATCAAGATCATTTATGTATATAAGAAATAGCAAAGGCCCCAAAACCGATCCCTGCGGGACTCCACTTTGTTCAGGACCCTGCTGTGAAACAGTTCCTCCCACAGTTACAGTCTGCTTTCTACTAGACAACCAACTTCGAACCCACTCAGTGATAGCTCCTGTAATTCCTGCAGATTTCATTTTCAATATGAGTCTCTCATGCGGTACTTTGTCAAATGCCTTTTGAAAGTCCAAATAGATAATATCATAAGCTTGGTTTGAGTCCAAACATGCTGTAGCTTCCTCAAAGAAGTCCAGGAGGTTTGTTAAACATGACCTCCCTCTGCAAAAACCATGTTGGCTATCATTTAAGACACCATTTTGTTCAAGGAATAATTCCAAATTATCGCTAATGATGGATTCCAGTATTTTGCATGCGATACAAGTTAAGCTGATGGGCCTATAATTTCCTGGATCAGTCCGGTCTCCTTTCTTGTAGATAGGTACTACACTGCCATGTCTCCAGTCATCTGGTATTTCTCCAGTTTTAAGGGATTGCTTAAAAATAACTGTCAGAGGCTTGTAAACCACTTCCGCTAGTTCCCTGAGAACTCTTGGATATATTCCATCAGGGCATGCTGCCTTATTTGTTTTAATTTTTTGAAGTTTATCTAGTACTTCTGCATCATTTAAATCATTTTCCTTCATAAGACTGAGAATTGAATGCACCTGAAGGCATATGTGAAAACCACTAGTGAAACTCTCCCCAAAGTAACTATTTAGGGTATCAGCAATAGCTTTGTTATCATAAACCATAACTCCATCCTTATTGTTTCTACCTCTTATTTCATCCTTAACTATCCTTTTATGACTGTAGTATTGAAAAAAGCATTTAGAGTTGCTCTTTGCATCTGTGTTTCAAAACGCCTTTTAGCTTCCCTTATTTTTTTCTTAACTTGAGCTCGCATATTACTGTATTCAATCTTATTATTCTCTGTAACTCTCTGAGCTGTAACTGTAAGCTCCAACTTATATATTCTAAATAATTTCCTTTTTTGTTTCAAACTGTCCCGTAAGAACTTATTCATCCACTGTTCTTCTTTTTCAGCTTCCCTTTTCTCACTTGCAGAATGAATTTACGCTGTACATCCAGAATAATCGTTTTAAGTACGCACCACATTTCTTTCACAGTTTTACCATCTAGAAGAGGTACCCAGTTTATATTCCTTGTATAAAGTCTTATAAAATCTTAATAAAGTCAGCTCGTCTAAAGTTGAAAACTCTAGCATTGGAGAATGCAGACGTAACTTGCCAAAAAACATCAAATGTAACTGCACTATGGTCACTTGCTCCGAGTGGTTCCCTTACCTCAGTACTGCCGATTCTATCAGGATTATTACACAGAACCAGATCTAGAATTGTGTTCTCTCTTGTAGGGTGAGTAACAGACTGTAAAAAACAGTCATTTACAACATCTAAAAACTCTTCTTCAAATTTACCTTGACCTGACACAGCTCCCCAATGAATTGAAGGGTAATTGAAGTCCTCCATTACTATTGTCTCACCCTCCTGACATGCTAGTTTAATGTTATCAAGGCACATACTGTTAACACTGCTGTCTGAGGCTGGTGGCCTATAACATACTCCAACATTCAGACCGTTTTCATTTTCCCCCAATATTTTAATCTATATGTCTTCACTAACACCAAGGGGCTCCATTCCTGGAATTTCCTGAATATTAAGATTATTCTTTACATAGAGAGCTACGCCTCCTCCTCTTCTATTGATTCTATCTTTTCTTAGCAGCTTGTATCCCTCTACATTATACTCATCACCATCCCCTGCACCAAGCCACATCTCTGTAATCCCAGCAACATCATAATTACTGTTACTCATGACAATTTCTAGATCCAAAATTTCATTTTTTATGCTTCTAGCATTTAAACAGAGGAATTTCAGGGTACCACGTGTGTACTTCCTGTCCTTTCCCCCTATCCCCAGCTGCTCAAAACCACCTCTATTACAGTGCTGCTCTGACTGATTTACAATCATGGCTCCCTCACTACTGACAAAATATTTAGCCATGTTGTGTTCTATTCTGGCAGTCTGTCTATCCCTACCCATCCCACTGTATAACCTCCCTGCCCTCCCAAGCCCTAGTTTAAATAACCTTCTGCTACCCTAAGCATACGCTGTCCCAGTGCAGCTGTACCCCTCTGGTTCAGGTGTAACCCGTCCCACTTGTACAGGTCACCCCTGTTCCAAAAGGAGTCCCAGTGCCACATAAACCTGTACCCCTCTTTCCTACACCAGGTTTGTAGCCATGTGTTAAACCTCCATATAAAGGCTTGCTTCCCTTTGCTTGCACACGGTACTGGTAGAATTCCAGAGAAGACTAACAAACAACTCATGTAAAAATGCTTATTGTAAAAATATTCAAACATTAAATTTTCGCTTCAAGGTTGTCCTGGAAATTTCATAGAGTATCTTGTTGATTCTTACCTGATATTCTGTGTTATTGAAGACACAAACAGATTTGGGCTCTGTAGAGAAGCACAACAATGCAAAATAAGCTTATTGTACACTGGCGAATGGTGTGCGTACTGTGTGCATGCAGAATATCTGAAGAGCAGTGATAGCATTTCTTAATTCCATAAGCAGTACTGATGCTTGTATGTAGGACTGAGGTCATTGTCAAGGTCAATGCTTTTACTATAAAGTAATCACATTACAACTAACACATCACAGACAATGCAATATCAGTGACAAGGAAATTTTACTACACATTAGGTCCATTTTGTTGTTTAGCAAGTAGGAAATTCCCTGTTTTTGTACAGTACTTGCTATTTTCCTCAAACATTTTAAAATTTGTAAGTAGCAGCTAATGGCATATGAGATTGTAATGGATGATGTTGTTCCCACACACAGTAATATTAATCATGTATTCAGCGATGGACAGAGTGTAGTTTTGTCCATATTTCCCTGCCTTATGAAGCTTAGCTAGCTATGGGTACAGCAATGTAGCCAGAGAGGAAGGATATTTGTACTCCTACCAAGCTTTCACCTTCATCTTTTCACCATGCTTTTCACATTAAAACTTCACTTAGGCAGAAGGTGTTCCTACCTCTTTTGGAAAAGCATCAGTGTGCTGTCTGTTCATCAAAACAAATGAACTGTATTCATTAATAGCACCAATATGCCACAAGGTTGAGCTAATTTGGATGATGTTATCCCTTAACATATAATAATGGCTGTGGCTACCACTGATCAGACCACATCATGAATGGAGGCTTACGGCATTTGTAACCAGGGCAGCAGCTTCCTTCTTGAATGTGTATTTCTGGAGTAAATCCTACTGGGCAGGACATGTTTGACAGTGGGCAGAGTTTCACATCACACACTGTTTGAGAAAAAGTAAAAGAAATGAGGGGAAATCACACAGTATGTTTAAGCTTAATTTATACTTTACTCTTGACTGGTAATGCTGACTAGGAGATAAACTGAGTTTATGTTTACTTTCATAGGAAAGCTGAAATACTCTCTTTCAAGGATCCTTATACTTCTAACATGATGATTTTTTCTATTTTTATAGACTATCCCTGTACAGACCACAGGGCATGGACTAATGAGGAAAAAACACTTCATTCATTCAAGCTTTGATCATTGAGGAATCACTGACACCTTAAATCACTTACCACATTTGCTTTGCTGGCAGCAATCCACTGTCTCATTCAGCATCACTTGACCTTGTTTGTCACAGGTAATGTTTGTATGGATGGGACAGTCTACAGGCTTGCACTGGACACCGTTTGAGTCAGCATCACACTCACACTGCTGACAGTTACTCTGCCATGTTTCCCCAGCCTGCAGGGAAAACACAGCATGCCAGTGCATGCTTAAAACACATTTCCCTGCAATGACAGTGATCCAAGACAAACGAGCCAGCACAATAATGTATTACCATTTTGGGCTTCCCATCAGGTCCAGTGCAGTCTGAAAAGAAAAGAACAAGGGTGAGAATGGCAGTCAGTGTATGTTTTCAGATTAATCATATAAGCCCAATAAGTTGATCGCATATAGTGTGAATGGAATTAAGGAGGCAAAATATGAAAAGTAAATCTTTAAATCATTTATGAAAGTTAATCCATATAAATCAATGCTTACCACAGGAGGTGACACATGTGTCTATGTATGAGTTAAACAGGATTGTCCCAGAAGGACAGAAGCACCCCTCCTTCATTCCAATGCTGTTTATCTGCTGAGTCTGAAGGAGATTCATGTACTTCTCATTATACCTGTATTGTGATCACAGAAGTGTTATTATTTGTGTTTCGGTCAGATAATGAATATTACACAGAATAATAAAATAAATACATTATTAGATTTGATGGCCATACATTGTAATCATAGAGTTTGCTATTGATATCGGTGTGGTGGTACATGTATACTCAGTGACTACTTTATTAGGTACACCTCTCTAAGAGATGTTGATATGATAGCATCATGATAGCATCACTGTGGAGGCCATTGGAGTACATTGAACTCATTGTCATGTTCCTGGAACCAGTTTGTGATGACGTGTGCTTTGTGGCATGGCGCATTATCCTGCTGGAAGTAGCCATTGGAAGATGGATAGACCATGGTCATAAAGGGATGCACATGGTCAGCAGCAACATTCAGGTAGGCTGTGGTATTTAAACGATGCTCAATTGGTATTAAGGTGCCTAATGTGTGCCAAGAAAATGTTCCCCACACCATTACACCACCACCTCCAGCCTGAACCATTGACACAAGGGAGGATGGATCCATGGATTCATGTTGTTTACGCCAAATTCTGACCCTACCTTCTGCATGTCGCAGCAGAAATCGAGATTCATCAGACCAGGCAATGTTTTTCCAATCATCTACCATCCAGTTTTGGTGAGCCTGTGCCCACTGTAGCCTGAGTTTGCTGTTCCTGGCTGACGGGAGTGGTACCCGGATGGGTCTTCTGCTGCTGTAGCCCAATGTTCAACATGTATTCAGAAATGCTTTTCTGCATAGCACTGTTGTAATGTGTGGTTATTTGGGTTACTGTCACCTTCCAGTAAGTCTGGCCGTTCTCCTCTGACCTCTGTCGTTAACAAAGCGTTTTCACCCACGGAACTGCCGCTTGCTGGATGTTTTTTTTCGCACCATCTTCTATACACTCTAGAGACTGTTGTGTGTGAAAATCCCAGGAGATCAGCAGTTTCTGAGATACTCAAACCACCCCGCCTGGCACCATCAAATCATCCTATGGTCAAAGTCACTTAAATCAGATTTCCTACCCTTCTGATGTTTGGTCTGAACAGCAACTGAACCTCTTGACTATGTCTTCATGATTTTATGCATTGAGTTGCTGCCAGATGATTGGCTGATTAGATATTTGCATCAACGAGCAGGTGTACAGGTGTACCTAATGAAGTGGTCACTGAGTGTATGTGACTTGGAGTCTGATGAAAGGATTACACCTGGCCATGGGTCAAGGTTGGTGAGACCTGACTTAGGGAAAAGAAACAGGAGAGATGGCATGGAGGAGGGATGCTGTGAACTGCTGATGCAGAAAGGTTGTGGTAAGTGAGATTTTTATAGACATGGATGGGATCAGTTTGTCTAAGTTTGGTTAAATGCATAATGATTGCCTGAAGATATTTCTTGTAAATATGTGTGTGGAACTTCAATACAATCATCAACCTTATAGAACACGTAAAAATATGTTTGTATTTTGACATTTATGACGGGCATCCTTGCAGTTTTTTCTTTTTGAAAATGTGATTTCCACTCAAAATATCATCTTTGGTACAGTAATTTGTCACCAGTCTTTCTGGTAAAGAATACTTTTCAGGTTTCACAAGCTAATTTAAAAAAATCAGTCTAAATGGTACATTGCAGAACAAGACTAGGAAAGTAAAATAATACATTAATATCTGAAAATGATTAAGTGTTTTGACCCTTCATCTACTGTCATAGGTGGAGGTCTCCCACTCTGCCCAAGACCACCATGCTATCCCCTGTCTACTGCACTGGCTATAGAATGGAACTGTTGCGACTAACTGATGCCTTTTCTGTATTATCCCTATATTAACATTTCCACTAATTTCCAGGCGTCTCTTGACTGTCTCTTCTGGAGGTCAGGAAATAATTTCTCAGTTTGATTTGGGTTTTCTGTTTTTTTTTTTTTTTTATTCCTTCTCGAGAATCCATTATGCTATATGTACAGAGCTTAGCCTCAATTGCAAAAATGCACTATAACAAATTCAGTTTGGTTTCACTTCATTGTTACATTCATCAGATGAGATACAGATGATTGCAAAGGATTACAGACAGAGGAAGGTCAAAGGGAGGATGCTTAAAATCTTAGCCTTACCTGGTGTTGCAGGTGGGCTGCACTGGAGGGCCACATGACCTGTACACCTTAGTATCAGGGCATTTATACTCTAGATGAGAAAAGAAGTTAAGATGAAGTTAATACTGTTCTGCCAATGCATAGCCATGTAGACACCTGCGGATCATGTAGAGACAATCTTGCTTCTGAATCTTGAGGGAGGGCCACAGCGTGTACACTGCTGGACATGCCATCTCTACCAGAACCTGTTGTACCTAAATCTGCTGTACTTGAATCTGCTGATCACTGTTTAGGTTGAACCAATTTACCCACACATTTAAATGACATCTCTCCTTAACATTGACCCATAATTAAATGAGGGCTAACCTCCCTCCTCAATTCTGAAATTGGCAGTATGGAGAAATTTCACAGTTTTATTTTCATAAACATGTTTACCACATATTCCACTTGTCGAGTTTCTCCAGTCAATGCATATTCCAGCACTTGCACACTTGGACGCATAGGCTTCTAAACTGGAGCAGGAAATCTTATTTTGGCAATCATCAGAGTTACACGCAGCATAGAAGGCCTGAGGCGGGATGACCTTCCAGCACTTCTCAAAGACCCTATAACAGAGAAAACAGCAAACCACTTCAAATGAACAATCTGCATATTGCTATGTTTAACACATATAGAAGAAAATGTTTGTTTAATTCTACTATGCCTCATACAAATATAATACAGAAAATGCTTCTTGGAAATCCACTAAGCTATAAAAATGTAGCAAGAGATCAATTGTAGTGTAGTTGTTTTCAAACAGAAAAATATGAAGACAAACTGATATCTATAATATAATATTTATTTCCATAATTGTTTGGAATTATGACTCTTACTTGCTGTGCATGATTTCGCAGAGTGCTGACATGCAGGGAGTTGGAGTTGGAGTTGTTACAGGGGCCACCGATGTTGTATGAGGTGGAACTGTAGGTGGTGTTAAACAATGGGGATTCTTCTGGTCAGGAATGTACCAATGGGGGGCTGTGTGAGAGCATGAAGATTGAACCTGGCGATTTGGCAACTGGCAGTCATTTTCCTGTTTATTGTCACATGTACCTTCACAAGAATGACAGGGAAAAGGAAAAATATAGTTCAAACTGTTAGAATGAGTTCCTGTAATGGTTCAACAGATGGACATATTTGGCGGCAGCTTCAATGTAGCTACCTTGCTAAGTGTTACAGAAATATGATCCCGTGTGTAAATCTGGAACACCAAAGTACCTTATGCATTAAATTAGACTCAGTGTGTACAGGTAGGATATTCACCCAAATCACATGGGAAATCACATTTCTCATTACAAAAATCACATTTTTCACAACAGTCAACTGCATTGATATAGATTGCAGTTTAAACCTATATTTCCAAAGTTAGGAATTCTAACATACATGTACACATTGCATACATACAACTTATGAAATTATGAAGGAAGGTGCTTTATTTGGCAAAACCATCAGATATTCAGTTCAATAAATATTTATTTCAGATGTCCTACTGCATGAATACTTAAGTTCACAGTGAGAAAAAGTAGACAGAATAGTGGATAGTGGATAGTTTGCCTGCAACAGTTGTCTAATTGTGTTCCCTTGTGGATCTACTAACTGTGGTTACCCGGTAAGGTAGAAACTGGCTCACAAGGACAGAAGTTATAAAGAGCAAAGTGATAACATACAAGGGAAGAAATAGCATGGCAACAGTGGGTACATTAACTGTAATGGAATTTGACTTTTTTTTTTAATCCTGCAAAAATGGACTATGGTGAAGTTCTCACCACTTTTCAAAAAAACAGCCATCACCACTTGAGTTCAGCTTGAGCATTTGTACTACAAAAGCCATTAGTTACATACCAAAAAGTCAATTTAATATTTGCATGGACAGCTCACTTCCTAGCAAGCCATGGTTGGCACACAAATATCTTTACCTTATGCACTTGTTAATATTATCCTGCATGTATTTATTTACTTCACAAGATGGTAAGGCTGGTAGAGGTTAAAGGGAGGACCACAGCCCATTCACTAAGGATTTTTCACCATTTTAACAATTCATTTAGCTCCATTTTCAGTGCACAGTCTTTGACCCAAGCAGGATGTAGTATGGCCTGGTTTAATATGGCAAGTAGTTTTCCACCATATAGAGAGATTGTACCCTATGATAGTGGTTACCAGAGAAGCCATTGCTGTGTTTGAACCATGCCTTGATGTAAGTACTTTTCCAGACTATTATTACTTGAAGGTTTGCATGCAAATTTTATTAACCATACATTTTTTATGTGGATAGAAACTAATTAATTTGATAACTTGATATTGGTCCAACTTACTGAACACACTATTAATATTTTTTAAAAATCTTGAGACTTTTAAGAACAGTTGGTATGAGAGAGTTGAAAATGAAGAATGTTATTCTTAATTCCTAAAACAGTTTCAGATGAAAATGTTATTATCTTGCATCCATAGATTATCCTCACCACAGAGCCCCTCTGTGTTGTTGTAGAAGAGGGAATATGGCAGGTTGATGCTGAATGTTGTGCCTTTGAATGTCACTTGTGCCTGGATACCAGGGATTTCCAGGACTATTTCAGTTCCAGTACTGATGATGATGAGGTCACCATTAGAGTAGGCTGGGAAGATTTGCTTCTGGTTGATGTACACCTAATGAAATAAGACATATGCATTTAAATAACTTTTCTACATGTAATGTTATAAACAACATATTAGTGTTGTATATTCATAATTCATGATACTATATTATGTTTTATCTCCTTTATGTGATCCCATTTTGGAACCACCTATAGTCACTGCAGCAATAAATTAGGGAGCAATGCCAGATCGGTACTGTGATCTTTGTAAATGGTAGTTACCACATTTTCGGTTGCATTTGGAGTTATCTTCTGGGTAAGAACAATTTCATAAGCTTTGTAAGACACAATCAAAGCCTGGTGGCATCCTATGCTATAAGGGACATCACAGTAGGAGTTATCAGTGAGGATTCTGAAGTTGTCATGTTTGGAAATGATCTCTTGGACCAGAATGTAAGTGCAGTTTTCCTGAAAGGTGTAATATTTTCCATCGAAGGTCACATAGTGAGTGTGCCCCCATCCATCACATGAACCTGTACAATGACAGTAAAATAAAAATGTAACAATAAGTTATTGTATAATACAATAGTACATAGTATTATGATTGCATAATAATCTTGATGTACTGTAACTACAGTCATCCAAAGGTATACCTTAATGATGACTACATCATCAATACAGCACTAATAAACTTAAATTAAAGTTAAAACCACAGGGAGCTTTTATTTTCAAGACTTGTAGTAGCTGCTGTTTATTTTACATGTAGTATTGCTATGTATTTTGGATTCTGTGATCTAGTGATTGATATGGTAGTATGCGTGACTTGTCTAGTCACGTTGCACAGTTAACTTACGGTAGGGTTTGAATAGTGTTATACTCACACTCAATGGTCTGGGAGTGTTTTAGCCTGGTCTGACACTGTTACTCATTCAGCTTGAATGGATACACTTACATTCTATTGTGCTGGAAGTCACTCTTGATAAGATCATCTGCTAAATGTATATAATGTAATGTAAGACAGAATGAATGAAAAACTTACATTCGCATTCATAATGGAAGCAGCATCCAGTCTCATCATACACCTTAACTGGGGGACGGTCATTTTCACAGTCAGGCATGATCACAGGTTTGCACTGCACTGGCTTTATGGTAGTACTGCCATTACTGCATGATGCTATGGTACAATTCCCAAGCCTCCAAGACTCACCACTCTGCCATAATAATAATTTAGAAATTTAGAGCATTTACACACTTAACTCATGCCCCTTACAGTGTGTGCACAGAAGAGGGGAGGATTTGAAAAAGATTAGATTTTAGTTAATTATTGTTTTTATTTACCTTTCGTGGTGGATGTATGTTGTCACAGTCTGGGCCAGATGGTGTAGGTTGTGAGCTGGTTGTTGTAGTTGATGTTGTATTCACGGTGGATGGAGACTGTGTACTTGCTGTTGTGGGTGTTAGAATAGGACCTGATGTGGTCAGTTTCACATTGGTAATAGATGAAGACAGCGGTGGTAGTAATGTGGTATGGCAGGGTTTTGGCTGCTTCTCTATTTTACACTTGGCAGTGCAGTAAGCAGTGAAACACCAGCCATCACCATCTGTTTCATTATATATTAATGACCCTACAAAATAAACAGTAAATGTTATGAGAGATTGTTTTTCAAAAATAAGCAACACAAAGCCCTGACCAAGAGATGCCTATGTCCAATCAGAGATGCAGAAGAAATGAGAAAAGCAAATAAAATGAAAACAAGCCAAATTCTACCAATTAAATTAGCATGAGTTGTCTTTAAATGAAAAAGTGGAGCATGATAGGATATTAGAGAAAAATCATTAAGATACTGTAAAGTATAATTTAATATTGAAAGTATTACAACATATAACTGCTATAAAAGTGTGAAAATGTGCCTTACCCCGTGAAAAATCTTTACTTTGATACTTGCAAACACAATGTAAGGGACTTGTGCTCACAATAATCTCAGCAGTTGTGATTTCACCTGTAGTAGTTTTTGATGTTTCATAGGTTGAAGATGTTACTTCTCTTGCTGTCGATGGAATAAATGCTGTCTCAGTTGAAACAAAAGGTCTTGAAGATGTTACTGTTGGGAATACTCTAGGGGTCTGGATTGTGGATGCAGCAGTTGTTTTGAAAACCTGTGGACCTGTTGATTGTTTCGGTGATGTAGGTAGTACACCTGTCACTACAGGCAATGTTTGTGTGATTGGAGCAATGAAAGTTGAAAATAGTTTTGGTGTGAATGCTGTTGTGGAGGAAGTTGAAAGGGTAGAAGTAACTTCTATGGATGGTCTTGATGATTCTGTAAAAGTTGTCTCTGGTGTTATGATTTCAGTTGTTGTGGCTATTGATGTTTCTTGAGATCGTGAAGGCGTTAACTCTCTTGGAGTAATTGGCACAGCTGTTGTCTCCGTAGACACTGAGGATCGAGAAGAGGTTACTACTGGCGATACTGTTGTAGTTGTCACAATGGGAGTTGATGCTGATGGAAGTGCCTGTGATGTAGACATTGTGCTTTCTGTGATTACTGTTGTGGATGAAGTTCTTGGTCCAGTTGTAATGAACTTGGGTGATCTTGTTGATTCTGTCACAATTTTCTCTGGTGTTGTGATTTCAGCTGTGCTAAGTGTTGATGGTATTTCAAGTGCTGAAGATGTTTCCACCAGTTGAGTTGATGGCACAGCTGTTGTCTCAGTAGACATTGAAGGTTGGGAAGAGGTTACTACTGGTGATACTGTTGTAGTTGTCACTATGGGAGTTGATGCTGATGGAAGTGCCTGTGATGTAGACATTGTGCTTTCTGTGATTACTGTTGTGGATGAAGTTGTTGGGACAGTTGTAACTACCTTGGGTGATCTTGTTAATTCTGTCACAATTTTTTCTGGTGTTGTGATTTCAGCTGTGCTAAGTGTTGATGGTATTTCAAGTGTTGAAGATGTTTCCACCAGTTGAGTGGATGGCACAGCTGTTGTCTCAGTAGACACTGAAGGTTGGGAGGAGGTTACTACTGGTGATATTTTTGCAGTTGTCACAATGGGAGTTGATGCTGATAGAGGGGACTGGGACTGTGATGTAGATGCTGTGGTTTCTGTGATTACTGTTGTGGATGAAGTTGCAGGAGAAGAAGTTATCTCTTTGGGTGGTCTTCTTGTTTCAGTCATCATTTGTTTTGATGTTGTGATTTCAGCTGTCATGGCTATTGATGTTTCTTGAGTCGGTGCAGACGTTACCTCTCTTGGACTTACTGGCACAGCTGTTGTCTCAGTAGACACTGAGGGTCGGGAAGAGGTTACTACTGGAGATACTGTAGCAGTTGTCACCATGGGAGTTGATGCTGATGGAAGTGCCTGTGATGTAGACATTGTGCTTTCTGTGATTACTGTTGTGGATGAAGTTGTTGGGCCAGTTGTAACTACCTTGGAAGATCTGGTTGATTCTGTCACAATTTTTTCTGGTGTTGTAATTTCAGCTGTGCTAAGTGTTGATGGTTTTTCAAGTGCTGAAGATGTTTCCACCAGTTGAGTTGATGGCACAGCTGTTGTCTCAGTAGACATTGAAGGTTGGGAAGAGGTTACTACTGGTGATACTGTTGTAGTTGTCACTATGGGAGTTGATGCTGATGGAAGTGCCTGTGATGTAGACATTGTGCTTTCTGTGATTACTGTTGTGGATGAAGTTGTTGGGCCAGTTGTAACTACCTTGGGAGATCTGGTTGATTCTGTCACAATTTTTTCTGGTGTTGCGATTTCAGCTGTGCTAACTGTTGATGGTATTACAGGCGGTGTAGATGTTACCACTCCATGAGTTGATGGCACAGCTGTTGTCTCAGTAGACACTGAGGGTCGGGAAGAGGTTACTACTGCAGATATTTTTGCAGTTGTCACAATGGGAGTTGATGCTGATGGAACTGACTGTGATGTAGATGCTGTTGTTTCTATGATTAATGTTGTGGATGAAGTTGCAGTAGAAGAAGTAATCTCTTTTGGTGGTTCTGTTGATTCTGTCACCATTTTTTCTGATGTTGTGATTTCAGCTGTCATGGCTATTGATGTTTCTTGAGTCGGTGCAGACGTTTCCTCTCTTGGACTTATTGGCACAGCTGTTGTCTCAGTAGACATTGAAGGTCGGGAAGAGGTTATTACTGGAGATACTGTTGTAGTTGTCACAATGGGAGTTGATGCTGATGGAAGTGCCTGTGATGTAGACATTGTGCTTTCTGTGATTACTGTTGTGGATGAAGTTGTTGGGCCAGTTGTAAGGACCTTGGGTGATCTTGTTGATACTGTCACAATTTTTTCTGGTGTTGTGATTTCAGCTGTGCTAAGTGTTGATGGTATTTCAGGTTGTGTAGATGTTACCACTCCGTGAGTTGATGGCACAGCTGTTGTCTCAGTAGACACTGAGGGTCGGGAAGAAGTTACTGCTGGAGATAATTTTGCAATTGTCACAATGGGAGTTGATGCTGATGGAAGTGCCTGTGATGTAGACGTTTTGCTTTCTGTAATTACTGTTGTGGATGAAGTTGTTGGGCCAGTTGAAATGACCTTGGGAGATCTTGTTGATTCTGTCACACTTTTCTCTGGTGTTGTGATTTCTGCTGTACTAAGTGTTGATGGTATTTCAGGTGGTAAAGATGTTTCCACTAGTTGAGTGGATAGCACAGCTGTTGTCTCAGTAGACACTGAAGGTCGGGAAGAGGTTACTACTGGAGATATTTTTGCAGTTGTGACAATGGGAGTTGATGCTGATGGAAGTGCCTGTGATGTAGACATTGTGCTTTCTGTGATTACTGTTGTGGATGAAGTTGTTGGGCCAGTTGTAACTACCTTGGGTGATCTGGTTGATTCTGTCACAATTTTTTCTGGTGTTGTGATTTCAGCTGTGCTAAGTGTCGATGGTATTTCAAGTGCTGAAGATGTTTCCACCAGTGGAGTTATTGGCACAGCTGTTGTCTCAGTAGACATTGAAGGTTGGGAAGAGGTTACTACTGGTGATACTGTTGTAGTTGTCACTATGGGAGTTGATGCTGATGGAAGTGCCTGTGATGTAGACATTGTGCTTTCTGTGATTACTGTTGTGGATGAAGTTGTTGGGCCAGTTGTAACTACCTTGGGAGATCTGGTTGATTCTGTCACAATTTTTTCTGGTGTTGTAATTTCAGCTGTGCTAAGTGTTGATGGTATTTCAAGTGCTGAAGATGTTTCCACCAGTTGAGTTGATGGCACAGCTGTTGTCTCAGTAGACATTGAAGGTTGGGAAGAGGTTACTACTGGTGATACTGTTGTAGTTGTCACTATGGGAGTTGATGCTGATGGAAGTGCTTGTGATGTAGACATTGTGCTTTCTGTGATTACTGTTGTGGATGAAGTTGTTGGGCCAGTTGTAGCTACCTTGGGAGATCTGGTTGATTCTGTCACAATTTTTTCTGGTGTTGTGATTTCAGCTGTGCTAAGTGTTGATGGTATTACAGGCGGTGTAGATGTTACCACTCCATGAGTTGATGGCACAGCTGTTGTCTCAGTAGACACTGAAGGTTGGGAGGAGGTTACTACTGGAGATATTTTTGCAGTTGTCACAATGGGAGTTGATGCTGATAGAGGGGACTGGGACTGTGATGTAGATGCTGTGGTTTCTGTGATTACTGTTGTGGATGAAGTTGCAGGAGAAGAAGTTATCTCTTTGGGTGGTCTTCTTGTTTCAGTCATCATTTTTTTTGATGTTGTGATTTCAGCTGTCATGGCTATTGATGTTTCTTGAGTCAGTGCAGACGTTACCTCTCTTGGACTTACTGGCACAGCTGTTGTCTCAGTAGACACTGAGCGTCGGGAAGAGGTTACTACTGGAAATACTGTAGCATTTGTCACCATGGGAGTTGATGCTGATGGAAGTGCCTGTGATGTAGACATTGTGCTTTCTGTGATTACTGTTGTGGATGAAGTTGTTGGTCCAGTTGTAATGAACTTGGGTGATCTTGTTGATTCTGTCACAATTTTCTCTGATGTTGTGATTTCAGCTGTGCTAAGTGTTGATGATATTTCAAGTGCTGAAGATGTTTCCACCAGTTGAGTTGATGGCACAGCTGTTGTCTCAGTAGACATTGAAGGTTGGGAAGAGGTTACTACTGGTGATACTGTTGTAGTTGTCACTATGGGAGTTGATGCTGATAGAGGGGACTGGGACTGTGATGTAGATGCTGTGGTTTCTGTGATTACTGTTGTGGATGAAGTTGCAGGAGAAGAAGTTATCTCTTTGGGTGGTTTTCTTGTTTCAGTCATCATTTGTTTTGATGTTGTGATTTCAGCTGTCATGGCTATTGATGTTTCTTGAGTCGGTGCAGACGTTACCTCTCTTGGACTTACTGGCACAGCTATTGTCTCAGTAGACACTGAGGGTCGGGAAGAGGTTACTACTGGAGATACTGTAGCAGTTGTCACCATGGGAGTTGATGCTGATGGAAGTGCCTGTGATGTAGACATTGTGCTTTCTGTGATTACTGTTGTGGATGAAGTTGTTGGGCCAGTTGTAACTACCTTGGGAGATCTGGTTGATTCTGTCACAATTTTTTCTGGTGTTGTAATTTCAGCTGTGCTAAGTGTTGATGGTATTTCAAGTGCTGAAGATGTTTCCACCAGTTGAGTTGATGGCACAGCTGTTGTCTCAGTAGACATTGAAGGTTGGGAAGAGGTTACTACTGGTGATACTGTTGTAGTTGTCACTATGGGAGTTGATGCTGATGGAAGTGCCTGTGATGTAGACATTGTGCTTTCTGTGATTACTGTTGTGGATGAAGTTGTTGGGCCAGTTGTAACTACCTTGGGAGATCTGGTTGATTCTGTCACAATTTTTTCTGGTGTTGCGATTTCAGCTGTGCTAAGTGTTGATGGTATTACAGGCGGTGTAGATGTTACCACTCCATGAGTTGATGGCACAGCTGTTGTCTCAGTAGACACTGAGGGTCGGGAAGAGGTTACTACTGCAGATATTTTTGCAGTTGTCACAATGGGAGTTGATGCTGATGGAACTGACTGTGATGTAGATGCTGTTGTTTCTATGATTAATGTTGTGGATGAAGTTGCAGTAGAAGAAGTAATCTCTTTTGGTGGTTCTGTTGATTCTGTCACCATTTTTTCTGATGTTGTGATTTCAGCTGTCATGGCTATTGATGTTTCTTGAGTCGGTGCAGACGTTTCCTCTCTTGGACTTATTGGCACAGCTGTTGTCTCAGTAGACACTGAGGGTCGGGAAGAGGTTACTGCTGGAGATAATTTTGCAATTGTCACAATGGGAGTTGATGCTGATGGAAGTGCCTGTGATGTAGACATTGTGCTTTCTGTAATTACTGTTGTGGATGAAGTTGTTGGGCCAGTTGAAATGACCTTGGGAGATCTTGTTGATTCTGTCACAATTTTTTCTGGTGTTGTGATTTCTGCTGTACTAAGTGTTGATGGTATTTCAGGTGGTAAAGATGTTTCCACTAGTTGAGTGGATAGCACAGCTGTTGTCTCAGTAGACACTGAAGGTCGGGAAGAGGTTACTACTGGAGATATTTTTGCAGTTGTGACAATGGGAGTTGATGCTGATGGAAGTGCCTGTGATGTAGACATTGTGCTTTCTGTGATTACTGTTGTGGATGAAGTTGTTGGGCCAGTTGTAACTACCTTGGGTGATCTGGTTGATTCTGTCACAATTTTTTCTGGTGTTGTGATTTCAGCTGTGCTAAGTGTTGATGGTATTTCAAGTGCTGAAGATGTTTCCACCAGTGGAGTTATTGGCACAGCTGTTGTCTCAGTAGACATTGAAGGTTGGGAAGAGGTTACTACTGGTGATACTGTTGTAGTTGTCACTATGGGAGTTGATGCTGATGGAAGTGCCTGTGATGTAGACATTGTGCTTTCTGTGATTACTGTTGTGGATGAAGTTGTTGGGCCAGTTGTAACTACCTTGGGAGATCTGGTTGATTCTGTCACAATTTTTTCTGGTGTTGTGATTTCAGCTGTGCCAAGTGTTGATGGTATTACAGGCGGTGTAGATGTTACCACTCCATGAGTTGATGGCACAGCTGTTGTCTCAGTAGACACTGAGGGTCGGGAAGAGGTTACTACTGCAGATATTTTTGCAGTTGTCACAATGGGAGTTGATGCTGATGGAACTGACTGTGATGTAGATGCTGTTGTTTCTATGATTAATGTTGTGGATGAAGTTGCAGCAGAAGAAGTAATCTCTTTTGGTGGTTCTGTTGATTCTGTCACCATTTTTTCTGATGTTGTGATTTCAGCTGTCATGGCTATTGATGTTTCTTGAGTCGGTGCAGACGTTTCCTCTCTTGGACTTATTGGCACAGCTGTTGTCTCAGTAGACAATGAAGGTCGGGAAGAGATTATTACTGGAGATACTGTTGTAGTTGTCACAATGGGAGTTGATGCTGATGGAAGTGCCTGTGATGTAGACATTGTGCTTTCTGTGATTACTGTTGTGGATGAAGTCGTTAGACCAGTTGTAACTACCTTGGGTGATCTGGTTGATTCTGTCACAATTTTTTCTGGTGTTGTGATTTCAGCTGTACTAAGTGTTGATGGTATTTCAGGTGGTGAAGATGTTTCCACTCGTTGAGTTGATGGCACGGCTGTTGTCTCAGTAGACACTGAGGGTCGGGAAGAGGTTACTACTGGAGATATTTTTGCAGTTGTGACAATGGGAGTTGATGCTGATGGACGTGCCTGTGATGTAGATGCTCTGGTTTCTGTGACTGCTGTTGTGGATGAAGTTGTTGGACCAGTTGTAACTACCTTGGGTGATCTTGTTGATTCTGTTACAGTTTTTTCTGGTGTTGTGATTTCAGTTGTACTAAGTGTTGATGGTATTTCAAGTGCTGAAGATGTTTCCACCAGTGGAGTTGATGGCACAGCTGTTGTCTCAGTAGACATTGAAGGTTGGGAAGAGGTTACTACTGGTGATACTGTTGTAGTTGTCACTATGGGAGTTGATGCTGATGGAAGTGCCTGTGATGTAGACATTGTGCTTTCTGTGATTACTGTTGTGGATGAAGTTGTTGGGCCAGTTGTAACTACCTTGGAAGATCTGGTTGATTCTGTCACAATTTTTTCTGGTGTTGTGATTTCAGCTGTGCTAAGTGTTGATGGTATTACAGGCGGTGTAGATGTTACCACTCGTTGAGTTGATGGCACAGCTGTTGTCTCAGTAGACACTGAGGGTCGGGAAGAGGTTACTACTGGAGATATTTTTGCAGTTGTCACAATGGGAGTTGATGCTGATGGAAGTGCCTGTGATGTAGATGCTGTTGTTTCTATGATTAATGTTGTGGATGAAGTTGCAGCAGAAGAAGTAATCTCTTTGGTGGTTCGGTTGATTCTGTCATAATTTTTCCTGATGTTGTGATTTCAGGTGTAATGGCTATTGATGTTTCTTGAGACTGTGAAGACGTTACCTCTCTTGGACTTATTGGCACAGCTGTTGTCTCAGTAGACAATGAAAGTCGGGAAGAGGTTATCACTGGAAATACTGTTGTAGTTGTCACAATGGTAGTTGATGCTGATGGAAGTGCCTGTGATGTAGACATTGTGCTTTCTGTGATTACTGTTGTGGATGAAGTAGTTGGGACAGTTGTAACTACCTTGGGTGATCTTGTTGATTCTGTCACAATTTTTTCTGGTGTTGTGATTTCAGCTGTGATACGTTTTGATGGTATTTCAAGTGCTGAAGATGTTTTCACCAGTTGAGTTGATGGCACAGCTGTTGTCTCAGTAGACATTGAAGGTTGGGAGGAGGTTACTACTGGTGATACTGTTGTCGTTGTCACAATGGGAGTTGGTGCTGATGGAAGTGCCTGTGATGTAGACGTTGTGCTTTCTGTGATTACTGTTGTGGATGAAGTTGTTGGTCCAGTTGTACTGAACTTGGGTGATCTTGTTGATTCTATCGCAATTTTTTCTGGTGTTGTGATTTCAGCTGTGCTAACCGTTGGTGGTATTTCATACGGTGTAGATGTTACCACTCCGTGAGTTGATGGCACAGCTGTTGTCTCAGTAGACATTGAAGGTCGGGAAGAGGTTATTACTGGAGATACTGTTGTAGTTGTCACAATGGGAGTTGATGCTGATGGAAGTGCCTGTGATGTAGACATTGTGCTTTCTGTAATTACTGTTGTGGATGAAGTTGTTGGGCCAGTTGTAACTACCTTGGGAGATCTGGTTGATTCTGTCACAATTTTTTCTGGTGTTGTGATTTCAGCTGTGCTAAGTGTTGATGGTATTTCAAGTGCTGAAGATGTTTCCACTCGTTGAGTTGATGGCACAGCTGTTGTCTCAGTAGACACTGAGGGTCGGGAAGAGGTTACTACTGGAGATATTTTTTGCAGTTGTGACAATGGGAGTTGATGCTGATGGAAGTGCCTGTGATGTAGACATTGTGCTTTCTGTGATTACTGTTGTGGATGAAGTTGTTGGGCCAGTTGTAACTACCTTGGGAGATCTGGTTGATTCTGTCACAATTTTTTCTGGTGTTGTGATTTCAGCTGTGCTAAGTGTTGATGGTATTTCAAGTGCTGAAGATGTTTCCACCAGTGGAGTTGATGGCACAGCTGTTGTCTCAGTAGACATTGAAGGTTGGGAAGAGGTTACTACTGGTGATACTGTTGTAGTTGTCACTATGGGAGTTGATGCTGATGGAAGTGCCTGTGATGTAGACATTGTGCTTTCTGTGATTACTGTTGTGGATGAAGTTGTTGGGCCAGTTGTAACTACCTTGGGTGATCTGGTTGATTCTGTCACAATTTTTTCTGGTGTTGTGATTTCAGCTGTGCTAAGTGTTGATGGTATTTCAAGTGCTGAAGATGTTTCCACCAGTTGAGTTGATGGCACAGCTGTTGTCTCAGTAGACATTGAAGGTTGTGAAGAGGTTACTACTGGTGATACTGTTGTAGTTGTCACTATGGGAGTTGATGCTGATGGAAGTGCCTGTGATGTAGACATTGTGCTTTCTGTGATTACTGTTGTGGATGAAGTAGTTGGGACAGTTGTAACTACCTTGGGTGATCTTGTTGATTCTGTCACAATTTTTTCTGGTGTTGTGATTTCAGCTGTGATACGTTTTGATGGTATTTCAAGTGCTGAAGATGTTTTCACCAGTTGAGTTGATGGCACAGCTGTTGTCTCAGTAGACATTGAAGGTTGGGAGGAGGTTACTACTGGTGATACTGTTGTCGTTGTCACAATGGGAGTTGGTGCTGATGGAAGTGCCTGTGATGTAGACGTTGTGCTTTCTGTGATTACTGTTGTGGATGAAGTTGTTGGTCCAGTTGTACTGAACTTGGGTGATCTTGTTGATTCTATCGCAATTTTTTCTGGTGTTGTGATTTCAGCTGTGCTAACCGTTGGTGGTATTTCATACGGTGTAGATGTTACCACTCCGTGAGTTGATGGCACAGCTGTTGTCTCAGTAGACATTGAAGGTCGGGAAGAGGTTATTACTGGAGATACTGTTGTAGTTGTCACAATGGGAGTTGATGCTGATGGAAGTGCCTGTGATGTAGACATTGTGCTTTCTGTAATTACTGTTGTGGATGAAGTTGTTGGGCCAGTTGAAATGACCTTGGGAGATCTTGTTGATTCTGTCACAATTTTTTCTGGTGTTGTGATTTCAGCTGTGCTAAGTGTTGATGGTATTTCAAGTGCTGAAGATGTTTCCACCAGTGGAGTTGATGGCACAGCTGTTGTCTCAGTAGACACTGAAGGTTGGGAAGAGGTTACTACTGGAGATATTTTTGCAGTTGTGACAATGGGAGTTGATGCTGATGGAAGTGCCTGTGATGTAGACATTGTGCTTTCTGTGATTACTGTTGTGGATGAAGTTGTTGGGCCAGTTGTAACTACCTTGGGAGATCTGGTTGATTCTGTCACAATTTTTTCTGGTGTTGTGATTTCAGCTGTGCTAAGTGTTGATGGTATTTCAAGTGCTGAAGATGTTTCCACCAGTGGAGTTGATGGCACAGCTGTTGTCTCAGTAGACATTGAAGGTTGGGAAGAGGTTACTACTGGTGATACTGTTGTAGTTGTCACTATGGGAGTTGATGCTGATGGAAGTGCCTGTGATGTAGACATTGTGCTTTCTGTGATTACTGTTGTGGATGAAGTTGTTGGGCCAGTTGTAACTACCTTGGGTGATCTGGTTGATTCTGTCACAATTTTTTCTGGTGTTGTGATTTCAGCTGTGCTAAGTGTTGATGGTATTTCAAGTGCTGAAGATGTTTCCACCAGTTGAGTTGATGGCACAGCTGTTGTCTCAGTAGACATTGAAGGTTGTGAAGAGGTTACTACTGGTGATACTGTTGTAGTTGTCACTATGGGAGTTGATGCTGATGGAAGTGCCTGTGATGTAGACATTGTGCTTTCTGTGATTACTGTTGTGGATGAAGTTGTTGGGCCAGTTGTAACTACCTTGGGAGATCTGGTTGATTCTGTCACAATTTTTTCTGGTGTTGCGATTTCAGCTGTGCTAAGTGTTGATGGTATTACAGGCGGTGTAGATGTTACCACTCCATGAGTTGATGGCACAGCTGTTGTCTCAGTAGACACTGAGGGTGGGGAAGAGGTTACTACTGGAGATATTTTTGCAGTTGTCACAATGGGAGTTGATGCTGATGGAACTGACTGTGATGTAGATGCTTTTGTTTCTATGATTAATGTTGTGGATGAAGTTGCAGTAGAAGAAGTAATCTCTTTTGGTGGTTCTGTTGATTCTGTCACCATTTTTTCTGATGTTGTGATTTCAGCTGTCATGGCTATTGATGTTTCTTGAGTCGGTGCAGACGTTTCCTCTCTTGGACTTATTGGCACAGCTGTTGTCTCAGTAGACAATGAAGGTCGGGAAGAGATTATTACTGGAGATACTGTTGTAGTTGTCACCATGGGAGTTGATGCTGATGGAAGTGCCTGTGATGTAGACGTTGTGCTTTCTGTGATTACTGTTGTGGATGAAGTCGTTAGGCCAGTTGTAACTACCTTGGGTGATCTGGTTGATTCTGTCACAATTTTTTCTGGTGTTGTGATTTCTGCTGTACTAAGTGTTGATGGTATTTCAGGTGGTGAAGATGTTACCACTCGTTGAGTTGATGGCACAGCTGTTTTCTCAGTAGACACTGAGGGTCGGGAAGAGGTTACTACTGGCGATACTGTTGTAGTTGTCACAACGGGAGTTGATGCTGATGGAAGTGCCTGTGATGTAGACATTGTGCTTTCTGTAATTACTGTTGTGGATGAAGTTGTTGGGCCAGTTGTAACTACCTTGGGTGATCTTGTTGATTCTGTCACAATTTTTTCTGGTGTTGTGATTTCAGCTGTGCTACGTGTTGATGGTATTTCAGGTGGTGTAGATGTTACCACTCTGTGAGTTGATGGCACAGCTGTTGTCTCAGTAGACACTGAGGATCGGGAAGATGTTACTACTGGAGATATTTTTTCAGTTGTCACAATGGGAGTTGATGCTGATGGAGGTGACTGTGATGTAGACATTGTGCTTTCTGTAATTACTGTTGTGGATGAAGTTGCAGGAAAAGAAGTAATCTCTTTGGGTCGTGCTGTTGATTCTGTCACAATTCTTGCTGGTGTTGTGATTTCAGCTGTACGAACTGTTTGTGGTCTTTCACGCGGTGAAGATGTTTCTTGTCCTTGCGTTGATAGCTTAGCAGTTGTCTCAGTAGCCACTGATGGTCCGGAAGAGGTTAGTACTGGCGATACTTTTGCAGTTGTCACAATGGGTGTTGATGCTGATGGAACTACTTTTGATGTAGTTGTGGTTTCTGTGGTTTCAGTTGTCATGGCTATTGATGTTTCTTGAGACGGTGAAGACATTACCTCTCTTGGACTTATTGGCACAGCTGTTGTCACAGTAGACACTGAAGGTTGGTAGGAGGTTCCTACTGGTGATACTGTAGTAGTTGTACCGATGGTTGTTGACACTGATGGTAAAGGTTGTGATTTTGATGTTGTGGTTCCTGTGATTACTGCTGTTGATGAAGTTGTAGGGGCAGAAGTAACTTCTTTGGGTGGTCTTGTTGGTTCTGTCACAATTTTTTCTGGTCTTGTGAGTTCAGTTGTACGAACTGTTTGTGGTCTTTCACGCGGTGAAGATGTTTCTTGTCCTTGCGTTGATGGCTTAGCAGTTGTCTCAGTAGCCACTGATGGTCCGGAAGAGGTTAGTACTGGCGATACTTTTGCAGTTGTCACAATGGGAATTGATGCTGGTGGTAAAGGTTGTGATGTAGATGTTGTGGTTTTTGTGGTTACTTTTATGGACGATGGACCTGTAGTAATTTTCTTGGGTTGTCTTGTTGATGCTGTCATTCTTTTTTCTTGTGTTGTGATTTCAGCTGTAGTAAATGTTGATGTTTTTTCAGATGGTGAAGATGTTACCTGTTTTGGAGTTGATGGCATTGTTGTTGTCTCAGTAGAAACTGAAAAAGAGTTGATAAATTGTTGAGGAACTATTGTAATGTACTGAGTTCAATATTTCGTTAACAATTGGAGTGAAGTAGATTGAACTGTTGTATGTGAGCTTCTGTAAAGGTGTTTCTTGAAATTCTTTATTGTTGTAATTGTAGTTAACCATAGTTTGTCACAGAGAGTGCTGCTACAGATTTTGTATGGTACTTATGGCTACAGCTGCTACAGCTACTGAGGGACTTGTGACTAAGTTATTGACAGAGTGAAGAATTTTGTGATCGGTGACTGTGCTGCTGTATTGTAGACTTCACAGCCCCAAATATCATTGGAACACTAACATAATTGGTATATTTGAGATATACATAGATTTTCGAGTGGCAAAATAACTGTAAGTTTTAAAATCACTGTGGAACTTACCAGATGTTGAGAAGACAAAGACTGATGTTTGTTGTGCTGTGGGTAAACTCTGTGTGGTGCTGCCAGATGTTTTGGTCTGGGGTGGTGATGAAGTCAGTATTGTTGGGGTTGGGGTTCCACAAGGATACATATCTCTGTGAACTGTCCCATTCTCTCCACAGACAGCAGTGATACAGCTGCCATCTCCATCAGTAGTGTTGTAAATTGTACTTCCATAGTCATATATGTTCCCTTTGTATGTACAGGAACATGCTGCAAAATCAAAAGAATTCAGTTTACTTTTCTTGAAACGAATTCATTTAAATATGCTGCCAGTCATTTCTGATTAGCGTATGTGTACGTAAGTTTGCTCTAAAATGTTGTTGGAGGTTATCTTCACCATTAATGTCATAGCTGCAGTGTACTTCTGTCAATGTACAGTAGCTGTAAAAAAAAAAGGATAATTACATTATAATATTTCATTGCATTGCATTTTATATGTAAAACATTAGGACACAACAGAGAAGTATAAGGAATGGTCTATAGGGAATGTATAATGACATTGCATTACATAAAAAGACCATACCATGTGTAGCAATTCTCTGTGGAAGGAACTCTTTGTCCGTTCATGTAAGGCCTTCCCTCTCCATCATAGCAGCTGCACTGTTCCCTTGCCACACACTTCATTTTGGCTTCATCTAAAAATGGCTGGGCTGGAGGACATATTGGATAGCACCCTTTAAAAGAGACAAAAGCAGGAATTCTTCATTAGTCTGTGTCCAGTTTGAAATGTGATAATTTCAGCATACATGCTGTGTAAGCATTGAGGGTGGTAAGGAGAATATAAAATTTAACAATATTTATGATTATTTCACATTTTACACAGCATCAGTGTCAATGTTCAACAATTCAGATGGCTATACGAATAAAAATAAACCACAGTGTCAATGCACAACATGTGATTGTATATCATCAGTTCACTTCATTTTTTATATGTCACATTTTTGTAATGTTTGTTATGTCCCCATTCATCATCTGATATGTACATCTCAACCTACTTTTATAGCAGTTTCATGTCTTTGTAGCGGAGACAGAAGAAAATGTGTTTTTTCTAAAATCTAAAGTGATTATGCCAACATTTTCATTTCATGCTTTCATTTTAACTGTTATATTGTAGATGCTAATATCCTTTTCTTTTTGTATAAACAATGTGACCCCACCTGATAAAAACTTTGAAATACAGGGGGGGAAATACATGGTACTCTAACATGGATGTTTCAGGAATTCTCAGTGTTAAATCATGTAAGTACATGTTGGTGTTTTTATGGGCATCAAAATAAATCCCATATGAAAATTATTACATCATATCTCATCTCATCTCATGATGTCCCTTAAGTTTTTGGTCTGATGTTGAATCAAATGCTTATTAGAGGGGTGAATTTTTCCCTTAAGTTCTTGAAGTTGAATGGAAAGTGAATTGTTACCTTTGGTTCCTGAAAGCTAATTGAAAAGTGAATTGTTACAGTTGAGCTGGAATTTGATCAGAGAAGTGGGTTTTTACCCTTTCCTTTTCAGTGGTGGAATCTGATTAGAGAAGTAAAATTTTACCTTCAAGTGCTGGAATATGATTGGAGCAGTTGCCTGTTGGGTTCCTGCAGGTCTTTAGGCAGGGAACTCCACAGGGCTTGTAGTGCCACTCACATTGGTCAGGGGGGTTATAGAAATCACAGAAGAGAGCTGTGTGGAAGGGGAAAGTCAGTGCCATGCATTTTCCCATTCTGAATCTGTTATCATAATTAGCTTCACTCGGGGCATTTTACTGGAAACTCATCAATTCATGGTTCCATACATCTTTCTTTTTCATTCTTTAATTGTTCATACTATATACCATGATCTGGACCTGGAGCATGCTGTTGAAGAGTCAGTGTTAATCAGACAAACTTGATGTTTGGTATAGTTATGGAGATTGTGGCAATGTAATATGTGGTGTTCTGATGCCAGAACATCTGACCTGGCTTGAGCAGCAGTGGTCTCTGTGACTTTAAAAGATAACTGTTTCAAGTTATTAATGGGCAAATTTGGCTTTGTGCTTTGCTGCCGCAAAAATCTGACAAGGGCATTTAAATAAGTGACGTGGATATACTATCAGATTTATCAAACAGGGTGAGTGTAGTGGTGTGTATTTTAATACATAGATATGTGTAGACAATTTCATTCTAAATCAAAAATTGAATTGCTAAAAAATACAAATCTCATGTTTGTTTCAATAAAACATGTCTTCTATCCAACAGTAGTTTGGATTGGTTTATCACAGAAAAACAAAGCATCTGAATAAGAAGCTTCAAATAAGCAGCCAGCTGAGCAAATCACTGTGAAAAAGAAGCCAACATCAGCCTTTTGTGAGACTATCTACCTGGCTGGCAAAGTGGTCAGAAATACTAATAAGTACACTGTCTGGAGCTACCATTTAGACCATAGGGAATGTTATTGTCAAATAGGTATCTGAATTGCCATGCTGATTTTCCTTGTCAAATAACAGTGTAATAGTGTAACACATTTTGGTAAGAATATTTCCTATTTTGTTCACTACACCAGTTGAGTTGAATGTTCATTAAAGAATGTGTCTTGACAGCTGTGCCTCCAAGTATCAGATGAAAGAGAGAATATTGTGCCATGTTTAAACAGGTAAATGTTCGACTTTAAATTTATGCACTAATTATGGAGGGTTATCAATGTAAATTGATTGAAATATAAAATTCAACATATGTCAAATAGAAATTTGGTTTTGTATGTTTATTAGTGTGGTTGCCCAAAGGGCAAGCACACTACTGTTCTTGTGTGGCTTATTAGGGGTCCAAGCACGTAGTGCTGGAACCCTATTGTGTTTGTTCTGATTTTTCTTTTTTTCTGCCCTAAAAGTGTTTGCACAGCAACAACTATAGATGCTTGAGTTACCAAACTTGGTAGATAGGTTCCTATGGTCACCCACTACTCAGGTAAAAAAAAATTACCCCGATTGGCCAGATGAGCTTGGCACAATGTGGTTTTGTGTATTACATCTTTGGATCATTGTCTTTCAAAGTTGTTAAAGGATAGTTGCCAGGTTGAACACTGTGGCCTCAGTGTACCCACAAATTTGCCCGTGAAGGAGCCATAAAGGAAGAGTGGCGATATCTCTGCAATGCGTTTGTTCATTAGCATAAAACTTGTTTAGACATGCTTACCATGAGGCCTGGGTGGAACACATTGAGTTTAGTGAAATTTGGTCACTGGGGTGCTATACTGAAAAACATGTTTAAACACCCATGTGTCCATGTATATACATGTTAATCACATTTTGTTCCAATGGACATCACAAGGCACAGACCACACAAAGAAAATCAGATATCGCGACCAATTTCTTGTAGATCATTACATCATTACGCGTCAGGTCCTAACTGGGTACTGAACACATAGTTCAATGTCCAAATGGCATGGCTGCTAAGATACAATCAGTTTGTAGCACTCCTGCACCTTTTACCCTACTGCCACAACTAATACACTAAATAGTGTTGAAGAAACACTTGGACTTTCCATATTGGCCTGAACGAAAGATAGGGTTTTTTTATTCTACTTCAAGGACTGAAAAGTGGGGTTGTCTTGCATGGGATGACTAGACTTTTTAATGTCGTTATACATTATCAACAGCAGATGGCACCATTTATCTGAGATTTTTCACTGGTATTGGAAATCCCAGTAGACCAGTTTATTTTTATTTTTATTTAAATAACTTATTCATTCAAATGTGATTTCTTTTTATTTAAATGTGACAATTTATTTAAAAGATCAGCATTCATGTCAAATGAAATTATTTTCTTTAAAATTAAGATTTGATCTCCAAAAAGTCTTTTGCCAAAAAAAGATGTTGAAAAATGGGGGGTCCTTTTCTAATCAGGGACATGTTATTGTATTCAGCTAATATGGTATGTTCTATGGTATGTCATTTTTCCCACCATGTTGGATTTTTTCAAATACCCAAACATTGCACTCCTCCAACAGTGTTGGCACTTCTTATTGAAATGTCCCAAGAAGGCACATTGCTTTTTGTGGCACTGCTTATGTTTAAGCTTGACATATATGTAGTGGGAGGCAGTACAGTGGCGCAGATGGGTAGCACTACTGCCTAACAATATGGAGGTTTCAAGTTCGGGGTGCATCTGCGTTCAGTTTATACCTTGTACCTGTGTTCATGTGGGTTTCCTCTGAGTATTCTGATTTTCTACAACAGTCCAAACACATTCAGGTAATATCAATTGGACATGCTATATTGCCCATAGGTGTGAGTGTATGAGTGGGTCAAATGTCAAATGAAATTTCAGGAGCCCTTAAACTGACTTAACTATAGCCTATCATCATGACACTTTGCAGGATTGTTTTTGATGTGTCAAATAGCAATCTGTATGAAAATTACATGGCAAAATCTCTTTCCACCACTCCCCCAGTCAAAAACTACACTTTGCTACATTCCAGATGGCTACACCCACATCAACATTCATTGACCCAGACACTTAGACTCAGGTCTAACTTCCACTGACCTGAGATGGCAAAAACCATTTGGGTTCTTCTAACGGCAAACATTCTTGCATATAATACATGTATTTCACAATGGTTAAAAAATTGACCTATTTAACATTTACATTACCTGTCACATTTACATGAGAACTGATATCTATAGGACAATAGGCTTAAGGTGATCATTTTGGTGTAAATCCATGAATGGGTGGCACTATAGCAAAGGAATGGCCATATCTCCTAAACCAATTCCCTAATAAAGTTAGAATTTTGTATACTGTATCTTGGTCAAAGGTCCTGATAAAGTCTTCAAGGACAAGTTGATGACTCAGGAACAATGGCAGCCATCACCCATTCAATTTTCCTTCGGGATTAATAAAGTATTTCTTATTCTTATTCTTATTCTTAATTTTCGGCTGATCTGCTTGGACCCCGTAATCGCCACTTGCGGCTATATTTATTATTATTAGTATTATTATTATTTGTTCTTCTTCTAGCTTTAATGCAACATATTTTTTTAAAAATGCTATAATTTTACTGAAGGCCCTCACTCTTCTGTTACAAACTTTTTAAACATCTGTATTCTCCATGCGTTCTCTACAGGCATAAATTATACATCAAAACAGAGGTACACGTGCAGATTCTCACAATGTCTTCAGCGCTGTGATGAATGGTTTTTTTTTTTGAGATTTAAGCATTTATTCAGTCTCACTCTAACCAAATTAACATTTGATATTTAAATTGCTGCAACAGAGCCAAACAGAGAGACATGCTGTGAATTTACTGCTCTGTGTCAGGCTCCACCACAACAGACAGAGCATGTCGCTACGGTCCAGGTTTGAACCCGACCGTGTCACTAGCCGACAGTGACCGGGAGCGCACAGGCAGAACACACTGGTTACATTTTGCCAGGGATAGGGGTGGGTATGTCAAGGGCTTCTGTCCCATTAGCAACAGCGACCCTTGCTCATCGATTGGGCGTCTGTGGTTCATGTGCCAAAGCTGCAAACGAAATGTCTTCCTACGATTCACCTCTGTGCTAGCTTTGTGGACCACAGTGCGAAAAGAATAGCGGTTGACATCACGTGTCTCGGAAGAGGGCACGTGCTTCTCCATGCTGTCCTGGATTGACAGTGGGGGTTGTGCAACGGGACCGAACATCAGTGATGACAAATTGGACATTCCAGAATCGGTGAATTGGCCATTCCAAATTGGGGAGAAAATGGAAAATGGAAAAAAAAGAGACAGAGCGTGTTTGAAGGAAGGGGGAAGAGAAGACGGCAAGCCCAATGCACTGATACTTAGGACTTCACTTCCGCATTTGAAAAATATGTTTTTAAACAGCTATATATCCATGAATATCCATGAATTCTGGCTCTACATGCATAAATTATACACCACAATAGAGGACAACCTGTGCAGATTCTCACAATGTCTTCGGTTCAGTGCTGTGATGATGGTTTAGAAAAGTTGCTCAAATTTTACCCCCATTCAAAATTATACATGAGAACAGTAGGAGGATTTTACTTCCGCATTTGAATAAAAATGTTTTTTGCACCTCTACATTTACATATCTTAAATGGAGCCAGAGATAGTTGGTGTCTAGTTACTGCTCCGTGTCAGGCTCCAACACCAGACACAATGGGAGGGGAGGAAGGAGACGGCAACTCGAATATCACGTATGGTGAATAATGCAAGCAGGCAACCACACATCACATTTTCTTCAGGAAATGCACAAAAATCTAGTTTTCACTGGACTTTGACTGTCTAGTTACCAAAAATGTTGTTGTTACACACAATGGCCACTGCAGTGCACAACTTATTCAACCTTTGTCTGAACTGGCCGCTTATCTTGGGAGTGCGGGTGGGGGCTCCTTATGCATGCTTATGTCCACAGTAGAATGCACATAAAGAGTGAACTCCATTTTCTTTGGATAGTCAATTTAATGTGTGGCAAAAGAGTACTGCTGTGACTCACGGCAGATTTGTGGGCTTCTCCAGGTAATGCAGGCTCCAGCCTCATTGCAAGCCTGTGCATATGCTGCCACAGCTGTGCAGAAACACTCACAGTCTCCACCACTGTCACAGGCACACGAGTCTCTCACACAGTTCTCATAGTATGGAGTGGGATCCACCTAATGACAAAAAAATTAGACAGTTTCAAATTGCATCCCAGACTGCTTAGTATTGTTGGAATTATTTCTCAGGGCACAAAATAATACTGCTCACCATTTACATTCTGCTGAAGTGGCTGTACAATATCTAGTGCATTTACAGAGGACAAATGAGAAATTGTGAGCCTGGTGGAGACCCATAAGCTGTTGCTGAGCTCTGGTTACCTGTGAGTGGCAGGTGTTGAACACCACACTATTTATGATGGCACATTGTTTCTGTGCCCAGGCCTGCCTGTAGGGGTTTGATGTGCAGGGGTCTTTAGTGTACTCTGCATCAGGGCAGCTGGGAGAAAGCTTCCAGCTGTTCCCAAACTCCTGGACATCAGTCACTTCTGCTTGGCTTCTGGTGGTGAAGTCGTTGTTCCCATTGCCATCATAGTTTCCACACAGACCACAGACATGGCCCTGGGTGTAATTGAAAAAAACATCTGCCTGTAATGGGCCGTGCTGAGCTATTTAATACAGAATAACCTGAGCCACTGATGGAACTTCAGTTACCTCAAATTTGGGGCTAAGTTTGATGAACATGCTGGTCTTTTTGTCCCACATGAGGATCAGGCCATTGCTAGCTTCAATCACCAAGTAAATCCCCATGGTACGTATCCGGTAGGGAACCTCAACACCTGCATCTCTCTGGATGACTTGATAGTTTCCTTCTGTCAGTATTAGCTCAGAGTTCTGAAAGGAAAAATATTGTTATGTGCTGATGACAATGTAGTTTAATAATTACTAGCTAGTGGCTAGTAATTCCAGTTGCACCCATGGCTTCACTGGTAGCTCTGCACAAAACTGATGTTTTTCATGTTCTATTTTGTTGCATTATGTTGTTTTTGTATGTATGTGCACCCATCGCTTTGGTGTTGATACAGTACAATCACCAAACACTTTTGGAGATACAATCTTCACTCAAGTCTGACTTTCAATCATTGACACTGTGGAGGCCTTGCCTGTCCCCCTCTCCCTCTTTGTTTACAAAGATGCCGGAGGAAGAGAACCAGGAGAGGCATGCGAGCTGGAGTCGAACATGGAAAAGGTGCTCTAACCCTTGTCTACCCAGTATCCTGCTAGCCAACATTCAATCTCTGGACATTAAGTTGGACGAACTTCATGCTAGAATCAGATTTCAATGGGACATTGCGAACTTTAATCTACTCGCATTCACTGAGACATAGCTTGATGTGACAGTCCCAAATTTGGCCATCACTCCCTTTGGATTCACAGTTCATCGCCAGGACAGAACACTGGACTCCAGAAAGAGCAACGGTGGAGGGGTATGTTTTATGATCAATTCCCGTTGGGGCACTGACATCTCAGTCCTAGAAGCACACTGCTGTCTGGTTTTGGAACTATTAAAGTTTGCCCATTCCATCTCCCGAGGGAATTCAGCATGATTATTCTTACGATCATTTACATTCCTCTGCAATCCGACAAATCACTTGCTTTTGATATACTGTATGAGACTATCAACATACTCGAAATTTCATTCACATCCTGAGGCTGCTTTCATTGTTGCTGTGGACTTCAACAGGACAAACACAGGTTAGTTCTCCCGAAATTCCACCAGCACATTGATTTCCCCATGCCTTGCCTTTGGAAAATCTGACCACATTAGCATTCTACTGCTGCCAGCTTACAGACAAAAACTGAAACAAGAAAAACCAGTTAACAGAACGGTCCATAAGTGGAGTGAGGAGGCCTTCAACATGCTACAAGACTGTTTTAATACAACTGACTGGCAGATGTTCTGAGACGCAGCAGAGGGTGACATCAATCAATACACAGACTCCGTCATCGGCTACATCAGCAAGTTCACAGATGATGTCGTCCCTAAAATCACCATCTGTGCATTTCTCAACCAAAAACCTTGGGTCAGCAGTGAAGTCTAAGCCATGCTGAGAGGACATTCTGCAGCTTACAACTGTGGCCTACAGAAAATCCAGATATGACCTCCAGGAAGCCATCAGACAGGCAAAGAGAAACTACAGAGGCAGAGTGCTACCAAAGTTTGGACATTAGACGCATGTGGACTGGGCTACGCACCATCACGGACTACAAAGGGAGGAAAAGGAACATTCTGGGATCATCTGCCTCACTACCAGATGAGCTCAACACCTTTTATGCTTGCTTTGAGGTGAACAACACCATTCCTGCAGTGAGACTCCTAGCTGACCCAAACAGCTCTCCACTAGCCTTGACAACAGCAGATGTGAGCAGGTCCTTCAAAAAGGTAAACTCCATGAAAGCACCTGGACCTGATGGCACCCATGGCTGTGTACTGAGGGCATGTGCCAGCCAACTAGCAAAGGTATTCATGGACATCTTCAATCTCTCCTTGGGCCTGTCCGTGATACCCTCTTGCTTCAAGAAGACCATGATTGTTCCGGTCTCCGAAAAACCCACTACTTCCTGCCTCAATGACTACCGCACAGTAGCACTTACCTCCGTCATCATGAAGTGCTTTGAGCGGATAGTCAAAACACACATAGGATCCTCTCTAATTATCTCTGTGGACCCCCTTCAGTTCGCTTACTGCAGCAATAGATCTAAAGACGCCATTGCCTTGACATTGCACACTGCCCTGAGCCACCTGGAGAAAAGGAATGCCTACATGCTATTCAATGCTATTCATTGACTACAGCTCAGCTTTTAATATCATCATCCCCACCAAGCTCATCACAAAACTACAGGTTCTCAGGTTGGACAACCACCTGTGCAACTGGATCCTGGACTTTCTAACAGAGAGGCCCCAGGTGGTAAGAATAGGCAACCTCACATCCTCCATTCTCACCTTCAGTACAGGGGCTCCACAGGCATGTGTGCTCAGCCCCCTGCTATACTCCCTGTTTACACACGACTGTGTGGCGAGGCACAGCACCAACATCATCGTGAAGTTTGCTGATGACACCATTGTAGGCCTCATCTCTGATGATGATGAGACAGCCTACAGAGAGCAGGCTGCATGGTGCTACGGCAGCAACTTTTTTCTAAATGTCAGCAAAACAAAGGAGATGATAGTGGACTACAGGAGGGTGCAGAGGGGAGGGCACACCCCCTTATACATTAATGGAGCTGAGGTGGAGAGAGAGTCTCCTGCTTCAAATTCCTGGGAGTACACATCTCCAATGACATCTCCAATGACTGGTCCCTCCACACAGATGTAGCTCATCAATGCCTGTACTTCCTGCAGAAGCTCAAGAAGTTTGGCATGGCCTCAGGCATCCTCAACAACGTCTACTGATGCACCATTGAGAGCATTCTGTGTGGTTGCATCACATCCTGGTATAGCAGCTGTTCTGTCCGCGACTGCAGGAACTTACAAAGAGTGGCGAGATCAGCAAAGCTCATCACTGGCACCAAACTCCCAGCCCTTCAGGACACCTACAGGAAACAGTGTCTGAGGAAGCCCCACAAAATCACCAAGGACTGCACTCACCCTGCACACAATATGTTCCAGACACTGCCATCGGGCAGGTGCTTCAGGAGCTTACAAGCACACACAAACAGACTGAAAAACTGTTTTTTTTCCCCCCAGACAATGAGACTCCTCAACTGTCATCATTCACCCCACTAACAACTCACTGCTGTTGTATTTATGTACATGCTGCACACTCTGTACTATACTGTACTGTATTGTTTGTATTGTCTGTCATATGTATGTCACAATTTGCACATTTGTATATAGATATTCATTTTGTTTTTTTTCCTTTTTTAACCAGTTTTTTTTTAGCTTAAATTAAACTTTTTGCACTAGTTTATTTAAATTTCTTATAACATAAAAACTACTTTGCACTCAGTGCCTTCTATGTTGTGCAATCACTAGTCTTTAATGTTACATGTTAGCAGAGCATACCTCAAGAATATCAATGCTCAGTTACCCTGTGTGATCTGTGCAAATGGCAATAAAAGACTTTGACTTTCACTATTCATGGTTGACATAAGTGTTTGTGTGTGAAATGATGCAGAAATCTATCTATGCTACTGGTAACATTCTAGCTGTTTGCATTATACACGTGTCTCTTCCTGCTCTCTGTGTGCCACTTTGGAAAAGTTTTCTGTTAATACATCAATGCATGCATAAGTAATGAACATAAGCTGACATTTGAGCTGGCTGGTGTGCCTCACCCCTAGGTACAGCTTGATGGCCTTGGAACATGTGGTTCCTGTTGTTCCACAGGGAATGTTCTCAGTAATCACTCTGAAGGTGCCGTTGAGATTGTTGCTGCTACAGTAGTCCTGCACAAATTGGATAATTGGGTTTCAGGAATATAGATATGTAACATATGTGACAGGCACAACAGTCTGGGGCCTAGCCTAGACATTTGTAGATTCAGCCCATATTGAAGTATTGATGTTGTGTCTTTTAACAAGGAATTGCATTAGTCAACACCCAGCTATTTAAATGGATAATATGTAACACATATGAAGACATACTTGAGTGAGTGTGTATTCACAGTCTCCATTGAAGCTAAACCTTTTTTCATCAAAAGTGATGTAATGCCCATCTCCATAAATGGCACAGGTACCATGGCACTTGTTAGATGTGCACTGCCATTTCCTGTCCTTGCAGGTGCTGCAATGAAAAAGACATACAAATTTGGACTTAAAATGTGAAATGATATTAAAATTGTTTTTGTTATTGATATTAAAAAGACAACATCTGCACAACATCTGTTAAATCATCAAAACAAGACAAGTTTACCAGGTGTTGCAGTCAACTTTAATTTTGTCTCCAGGTTGATATTGAGCTCCATTGTGGACACAAGGACAGGAGGCCTGAGCTATACAGCCCCCTCTCCCATCTGACACCAGCCCAGAGGGACACACACAGCCAGAGAGGCACTCTGTGCTGATCTATGAGGGAACATACCATCAGAAACATTCACAGTGCAGGACTTATTTAATTTTTCAAGTATGCTTTTATACTGTTACTAAAGATGTAAAGCTGCAGTGTATTATCTGGAGATTTGTTAAATTGTATTGAAGAATATCACTGGAATGAAACGTGCATATTTAATTTTCTCTGTCTTTGGCATTGGTCTATGTGCTGTAGGTCACTCCTCTTGGAAAGTAAATGGTGGACTTACACACTCCATGTCAAGTGTATTGCAGCTTTTCTGGCACTCGGAGCCTATGGCGGATGCACTAGCACTGGAGCAGTTGAAGAATACCATTGGTGCAATGCAAGCTGCAGGAAAAGGCAGGAGATGACTAACAGATCTGTATTACTGTTAGAAAATTTGAAAATCACACATATAATGTTGCCTCTTCAGCTTCACTTACGGCTCTAGGTGTATTTTACACTAATATTGTTGTGACATTCAACAACTACACACAATTAGACCTAATACATAAATTTCATTAGCATTTCAAACACTCCTCCAGTGTTTCAGTGTTTAAGTTCTTATTGATTTGGAATTTGCATGAACACTTTGATTTAATGGAATTGTTTTGTATTCAGGTTGCTGAATATTTATGTAAGCATTATTGCTATTGAACCCATATTGAATCTATACTTGCATGTTCACTGTGAGTGGAATGAAGATTTTAATGCAAATTTTGCAAATACATGGAGAAATTTCTACATATATGCCATAACAATTCAATGACAGTCATGCAGATTGTTTTACAGAGTGTTAGGCAAAAGGGAATTATACTCACTATGGTGCTGTAAAACTTGTCCAATGCAACTCAGTTTCCCTTGCTTGCAAGTGCTACAAAGTGAGTGTCATAAAACATATTAAAAATATATCTCTTAACAAGGCCAATATATCACAGTATATATCTTAGGGCAAACCTTTATAATTGGATTGTTATAAAGCATAAAGTTTTCCAGCTGTTTTCCAGCAAAATCTTACACCTGGTAAAATCCCACAACTGGTCTTATCTGTATTTTTTATTTTTTTATTTTTTAGATTTTCAAGGTAGTTTGTCATGAAAAAAGATTGCAAATTGTTTACTTAAATAATTTTATTACTGTGCAATCTTTAATTAGCATACCTATCTGCCTTTATGCAGAATAGGCAGATAGTTATGCACCTACACTCTAAAAAATGATTCATGGGGTTAGTGAGTAAAGCTTAAAATCAATAGTTTTTCAGCACAAAAAAAATTTGTTACATTAGTTAATTATAAGGCTAGCCCTTCCTCAGGAGCAAGTTCTTTTCATATAAACTCATCCAATTTGTTGATGCTCTCCAGCTGTGTAGGAAATTAGGCCGCCCCCCTAAACTGCCAATTGGCACTCTAACTGAGCTGCAGAAGTCAGTGGCTGCAACTGAAAATGATTTCCATGGGTCAACAATCTCCAAGCTATTGCACAAAAAGGGCCTTTATGCAGAGTGGCAAGGAAGAAGCCCTTTCTGGAAAAAAGCACAAGCTTTCCTGTAAAGACTTTGCAAAACATCACGTGGAAGATACTACAAAGTTACGACACCAAGTCTTGTGGTCTGATGAGACTAAAGTGGCTGCTTGGCTCGCACAATAAGCGATATGTGTGGCATAAGGGAAAACTCTGCACATCAGCCAAGAAACACCATCCCCACAGTGAAATAGGTGGTGGTAGCATCATGTTATGGAGGTACTTTTCAGCAGCTGGGACTGGAAATCTGGTCAAGATTGATCGGAAGATGAATGTTGCACAATACATGGAGATAAAACCTAATCCCCTTTTCTAGAAAGTGTTAACTACGGAGGAGGTGTTTCAGCAGGACAACAACTCAAGGTACACTGTCAGGACTGAAGGACACTGTCACAGGACTGAAGACTTTTTCAAGGCACTGTACACGCACACACACACACACACACATATATATGTATGTATATATATATATATATATATATATATATATATATATATATACAGATGTAAAAATGTATGGATGGATAACACCATATACTTGGTGACCTTCACACTGCTGCTGACCAGCTACATTACTTTTGTAATTACTAAATCATTCACAATGTCACTTACATACATATATGGAATATATGACATATATGTATGTGTGTGTGCGTGTGTTGAAAGACATACATACATAAACAAACACTCTAATTGCATGTAAGTAGTAAGTCATATTGTCTACATATGACATTTGATATGGTTAATCCTTAGGAATGGAAATTTTGAGTTTTTGGCTTTAAACTCAGAGCATATTCCCTGTCTCCTGTCTAGGACTGATGCACTGTAATCATGCAAAGAACTTTCCACACAGGCTACCTCAGGCGACCCTCTTTATAAAAACACAATTTATATTGCTGTGGCTATGAGTCAGCTGGAGTTTAGAAATGTTAGTACTGTTGCTAACACAGGGAAAGGTACCTACCAAATAGTTCCATCCTTGTTGATGACCTCTCCAGGGGGCACCTCTATCCCCTTGTAGTAGCAGGGACAGCTTGCAGGTGCAACGCATTTGCCCTCTTGGTTCATGTAGGTTCCCTGTGCACAGCCACACCCGTCCACAGGTACAAAATCTACCTCACAGGTGTAGTCAGGATCACTGAGCGACCGGCAGCTACGCTGGCAGCTGGTCATACTGTAGTCATACACCATGGTGCTGGGACAGGTGGAAGCATATTTCCCTGAGAAAACCAAGAATAGATGTCTCACTTTCAGTGTCAACTGGCCTGACCTTCCCATAGGGTTTCAGGGTTTGGCTGAAAGTTTTACTTACTGCAGACAGTTTCTCGCCACCCGTGCAAGCTGATGCCCCTGGCTGTGCAGGCATGGACGTAAGAGGCAAGGACTGCACACATGCAGTCCTCACTCCTCTCACAGTTACAGCTGTCATACATGCAGGTCTAAGAGGAACAGAAACAGCCACATGTGCTAAAATATTGTCAGGGTCTTCAAACATAAAAATTTCAATTTAAAAAAAAAAAACAATTTGAAATTAATGACTACATTGAAGGCATACTTGACTATATTTTTTCTTCTTAAAGCATTCCGTCATCAGAATTTTGTCTAGACTCACTGCTTTATAGGCGCCTGGGCTTATCTCAGCATGGCATGGAGCAAACACTCCTTGTGGATCTGTCAGCATAGAGCACCAGTGCTGAGCATATTGCTCTGTGAAATAGAGAGATAAGATTCAGGGGAAACCCAGGGCTTTGTACCTTTTATTTCATACTATATCACTGACATATTGTTTAGAAATGCATGTCATGTAAATTCAAAGGCATACCTCCCTCACTCAAAGTGAAAGATTTGAGTGAAGTAGCAGAGGATTTGAATTTTCAGGCATGAAGAGTCAATGTGGATGGCACTCCTTACCGTTCTCCACACTCAGACTGCAGGGGTTCTCATAGCTGCTCTTCACCTCAGGACAGCTGGCTTGTGTCTTCCAGGTATTAGCAAAAGCTGCAGCGGTTCCCTCCACGAGTCCAGAACTGGCCTTGAAGTCATCAGCTTGCACATCGTTAAAGTTTCCACAGAGACCTGTGGAAGGAGTGATACCAGATACAGACACAGAGTCTGTGTAAGATCTGAAGGAATATTACACAATGCACAGCATGTAGAGACTGAAGATGTGAGAACATACCAGAATGAGTATATACCATATACCTTAGTCTTTATACCACACACTTACCACAGGGTAAAGACTGGGGTGTAAACCATACATATACCACACAGTACAGACCATATACATACAACAGAGTATAGACCATACACATATCATGGATTATATACTAGTGGAAATGCCATACATTTACTACAGAGTAAAGACCAGTGTCTGTAGACCATATACTTTACCACAGGATGTATACTAATGCCACGTGCATATCTCGGGGTTTAGACATGTACATACCACAAAGTTTTGACGATGGTATAGATTATACACATACCACAAGTACTTCCCTTGTTGGAATGACTGGCAGTGATGTAGACCTGCATGACTGGTATCAGTTGGATTTTCAGCTGAAGGCCACGAGGGGTTTGGATAATGATGTAGAAGGTGGAGGGTTTGAATATAGTCACATGAGCTGTGAATTATACATTATCTGTTAGAAGACATTCATTTCTGTTAATTATTAGCAAAATGGCAGAAACAACATGACAGCTTACCTATAGAAAGTGGCAGCTGAGAAAACACCCTATTTACAAAGACACTTCCACTTGCCTGCACCGTGAAGATCTGTGGATTATAAATGTTTTCACACTGTTTTAGCATAAAAAACTTTGTATTTGACTATTTTCTCTAGTGCAAAAATAGTCTGCATTACATTGTATTAGAATAGTATTCTATCAAACACAACAGAGATTTTGTCCATATAATGAAAAATATAATACATCAGTTCAGTTTCTTAACTGGTTTAAGATAAGATCAAACCAAACTCAGTTAATGATATGACTGTGTCATTAGTCCAGTAATGGTAAGCAAACATCACAGGCAGTCACAGAAACACAAACATCTAAAGCAATGAGAACAATATAAGTATACAGCAACCTCTTAGAAGCCTGGTATAATGCAAATTTACCCACTGCCATGATTATTTTATACTGTAAAATTATTTTGCTTACAGTTGTGCCTTCTCCTGTTCTGAAACAAAATGCTCAGTGAGATCTAATAACTTCGCACCATATGTCTGCCATCTCTCTAAGCATCTTTTGGATTAACAAAACGAACAGTCCATACTTCTTATGGGCACTATATATAGAATATGTAGAATATATGTATTCTCTTAGTTGGAGCCAGATTCAAATATTAGAACCACCACATATTTAAGGTTATAGAGCCAAAATACCCAGCTAATTAATGTCATTCTATATGCTTCAGAACAAATCACAAAGCCTTTTGATTTGGCTGATTTTCATATGAACAGCTTTTTGACAAACAAAGAATGTACCATGTTCAGTTCACACAAGCTTGTTCATTGAATGCACAGCATTCAATGCACATTCCTCAATGTGAATGTTTAGCTACAGTCAGCTACAGCAACAGGTGTGAAACACAAGCACAATAATAGCCATCTCAGAGAGAGATGGTTAGCCTGTTTATTTCAAAATGGACAACAACAAGCATGCTGTTTTTTCCCATGGGAGATTTGGTATCTGAAAAGACAAAAATTAATGTTGGGGTTTCCACAGGAATGGTCATTCCAATGACTCCTAATCCCCAATTCCTCTCTTTGTATGTGCTACCCCTTGGCAAAGTCATTAGTGGAGTCATTACCACAGTTGGGGTCAATTCTATTTAGGAGGCGGAATGTCCTACATTTATGTAAATGAGCCTTCCTGAGACCAGGCTCCTTTGTCAGTAGGCCTAAACCAGTTTAACATACAATAAAATGCAAGGCCACTCAACTTCGTGTTACTGGGTAAAGAAAGCTCAGTCTCCTCCCTAGTGTAAAATCTTCTCCAAAGACTGAGGCACTTGAGATTAAATCAAAGACAGTCAACTGTAAGTAAAAAATGTAGGGGTAGATCCTGACTTCAGCTTTCATGTCTAATTTGTATGAGTATGTAGAAGTGCTATATAAGTAAAGTTTATTCTTCTTCTTCTTCTTCTTCTTCTTCTTCTTCTTCTTCTTAATAAATTCACTGGACCTCAGTGTCAAAATAATGGGCCCACTGCCTCTTCTTAAACCCACTGCAGCATCAACACTACTGAAATGGTTTTTAACCCTGAAATAAAATAATACTAATGCATGGTCAATGAGGGTAACTTACATCACTTCCTGCGATGGCCAGAGTAACAGTTTTCAAACACGTCTCAGTGTCAGTTAGCCCACAGCTCACAATCTCAGCCAGGACAGTAAAATCACTCCCATTGCATTGCTGAGGGAAAAGATAAGGCAGTGAAGCTTTGCACAAAATGAAAGGCAACCTAACTTTAAGCCATTTATGATTTTGGCATTTAGTTACTGGGGTCAAAGGAGGGAGGAACTAGTACTGACATCTTACAAACTTCCCAAGAGATACAGTGTTCTGTTACAAATTCTGATATCTTGTGAATTATTTAGCTTTGGAATTTCTAAAATTTTGAGTCCATGAAACACTATGCAGAAAATTGCATCTGTTCCATAGAAATAAACTTCTTGCAGGGTCTATTTCCATGCTGGGCAAATCACAAAAAAATCCTGATTTTTAATGCTTTTTTTCCCTTTATGAAATCACCAGTTTTCATGATACCATTCTGGAAGCACCAGTTGTAAACTAGACTTGTCTCACTGCGACAACATCTGCCCTCAAACAGCAAATCACTTTTTTGCACTACAGGTCCACACAAAAGTGGAGTGGATGCTTGTTGGAGGACAGGCACTACTCAGCTGATGTCATCTCAGCAACTTGTAGTTACCTGGGGAATTTCAGGGTGCCAGAGAGTGTACAACGTCAACTCACAACATACCTACAATATCCCTAACTGCCAACATACACACAAAGCCAATTTTTTCCACCACTGTGGGATTGGTGGAAAACCTGTGGAGCTGTAGAGCCATAGAGCTCAGTCTTCCTAAGGTAAGTGCCACTTAACCACTGAGCTACTCAAGACCCTGGGAGTTGTATTAAGATGGCAAAGTCAAGCTTCATAAAGTAATGAGAATCCTCTTATTGATTTAAATATAGTCTATAACTGCTATGTCTTAGATACACTATATGGCCAAAAGTATGTGGACACCCCTCCTAATTATTGAGTTCAGGTGTTTCAGACACACCGATTATTAACAGGTGCATAAAATCAAGAACATAGCCATGTAATCTCCATAGCCAAACCTTGGAAGTAGAACTGGTTGACCTGGACAGCTCAGTGACACTAAATGTGGCACTGTCATAGGATGCCATCTTTACCATAGGTCAGTTCGTGAAATTTCTGCCCTGCTAGATCTGCCTTGATCAACTGTAAGTGCTATTATTGTCAAGTGGAAGTGTCTAGGAGCAACAACAGCTCAGCCACGAAGCGGTAGACCATGCAAACTTGCAGAGCGGGGCCGGTGAGTGTTGAAGCGCGTAGCACATAAAAACCGCCTATCCTCTGTTGAATCACTCACTACAGAGTTCCAAACTGTCTCTGGCTGCAACATCAGCACAAGAACTGTACGTCAGGAGCTTCATGAAATGGGTTTCCATGGCCAAGCAGCTGCGTGGAGCTGAGCATGGCTGAAATGGTGCAAAGCACGCCGCCACTGGAGATGAATCACACTTCACTATCTGGCAGTCTGATGGACGAATCTAGGTCTTTTGGCTGAATGGGCAGAAATTCCCACAGACACAATCCAAAATCTTGTGGAAAGCCTTCCCAGAAGAGTGGAGGCTTTTATAGCTGCAGTAGGGGGCGGGGGGGCATATTAATGCCCAGGGTTTTGGAATGGGATGTCCAATAAGCTCATATAGGTGTGATGGTCAGGTGTCCACATACTTTTGGCCATATAGCGTACATGGTCTGATTGCTTTTTGTGTAATTATAGACACTTACCTTAGAGAGAACATAGGTGCACTGGCCATGGAATGTGTAGGCTTTCCCATCATAGGTAGTGATGTGTGAGCCTCCTTCAACAGAGCAGGTTCCAGGGCACTCAAAGTCTTGGCAGCTCCACTCACCTCCAGCACATGTGCTAAAAGAACAGCTCCGTTTAGCCAAATACTGCCCACCCACAACAAGAAAATATTTATCAAATCTCTGAACATGTCAACAATCTTTAAAGCATTGGATGAAACACAATTCATAAAAAATGTATATGCGAAGGAAAATTCAGTGATTCTGTATAGTAGTAGAATATTGTGGTCAATTTTGAGATTGCATGTAGCTTACCATTCCTTGCAGGAGGTTGTATAAGTTTCACCTGGGGTGTATATTTTACCATTATAGCGACAGGAGCATTGTTGCACTGGAATGCACCCACTCTGTGCCATGTCATCAAAAACAGTCCCTTACAGAGAGAATGTTTAAAATATAAAGTGCAGTCTCGCCCTTTACCAGTCAAAAAACAAGGACTTTGACATCATTAGACTAACAGCTATCGAGGACACACACAGTTTGTTCATGTTTGTGTTCATAGCCAAGCAATTTTTCTAAAATTCCTCTATGTCATCCAGTGTATGTTTTCTTCTATTTTGCATCACATTATGTAAGCTGAGAAGGACCTAAGGGTATAATAAGTGCAGGAGTGGGCTTTTCATTCCAGCTGCTCAGGATCAAATGCCATACCTGGGGGACAGAAGCAGCCATCAATGCAGTGGTCCTCGCAGAGCTGGCCCCGGTCTGGGTTTGAGCAAGTATCTGTACATGGAATCCCACACTCCTGGTATTCCATGTTGAAGGGACAGGACTTAGCTGCATGATATTGAAAACATCGGGAAGTGAATACTTGAGACAAAGCTAGCACTCATTTTCTAATGAATAATAAATATAGCTAACTTTGCCATAATTACAAATAAATGAAGGCTTCATGAATACCTATTGTAATCAGTCTGTGGTCTCAAAATAAGTAATATATTTTGTACATACTATGTTTTGTAATATATAGAACATTTTGTAATATGTTTTGTAATATATAGACCATATGTAGGTCAAACATCCATCCCCATGATGGAAACACCAAAATGGACGGTGTTGGGCCATCATATGCTACTAGATTAGCTCATACCCACCATGCTACCATGATCTACCAGTGTTTGAAATTCTGCAGGAAGGATGCAGCACTATTCTTTTGAGAGGAAGTTGATCACCTCCACCTCATTGTTGATCTCTCTTGATGAATCTCTCATAACAGTTTCATTAAGTTAAGATCTGGTGATTGAAAAGGCTAAGGTATATGAATAGCATTGTTGTCATCCATATCAAACCACTGGGTGACTGCACGTGGTCTGTGGATGGGACACTGTAATCATGGAAGAGTACGCTCCCATTAGGATAGAAATGTTTCTCTATAGGGTGAGGGGTGATCACTCAGAATTATGTAGTAGAGCTTAGCATTGACATTGTCTTCTAACGGGATGAGTGCACCCAAACCATGCCAGGAGTATTCACCCCACACCATTACAGAACTGCCAGAATGCTTCACTGTTGGATCCAAGCACTCAGACCTGTAGGATTCTTTAGGTGTGCACCACACATTCACTCATCTATTTGTCCAGAACATGGTATGATTCGTCTCATCATGTCACATCTCATCATACATGTTATCCATTTATACAGCTGAATATTTCCTGAGGAAATTCTGGGTTATGTACCTTATCCAAAGCTACAGCAGCAGTGCCCCAGCGTGGAATTGAACCAGCAACCTTTGGGTTAAAAGTCCTGGTCTTTGCAACTATGCTACACTGCTGCCTTTGCATAAAGCATATAGCCTTTGTGTGTTGCTACGTGTAATGAGCAGTAGTAGTAATGTGTACTGCAACCTGCTCTGAGAAAGACCTTTCTTGATGAAATTGACTACTCATAGCCTAGATTCAATTAATTTAGAGTTGTTACAGCTATTTAGCCTTCCATTTTGAGCTAATTCATGGAAATCATGATTTGGGAGTGTGCTTCTAACCACAGCTGCCCTTTGCTAGAGATGTCTTCATCCCTAGGATTTACATGCTAATACCTTAGACATTGTTCCTTGTGAAACATCAGCAGATTGAGATGAAGCTCATGACATGACAAATCTGTCTGACCAATCACTCCTTTCAAAGGCAGCAATGTCTTCTCACTCTTGTCTTCTAGCTATGCTAGACATAATTATAAGCAACCCAGCAATTTTGTACATGACCCTAAGCATGCTGGAATGTTAGGTGCTTAATTAACTTAGGAAACACACCTGTGGTATGTGTGTGTGTGTGTGTGAGTATGTGTGTGTGAGTATGAGTGAGTTGTATATATGAGACGTATATATGACACGTACAGCAGAACTGGGCAGTCCTCCACTGCTGGGGCTTCCCGCCTGCATGCACACACTGACGGGAGTACTCTGACATGGTGTTGCAAAGGCAAAAAGAGCTGCTGCTGTTGTCACAGTGACACAGGTCCATCACACAGGCCTGAACAAAGGGGTCACTGGTCACCAGGTCTTGACAGCTGCTGAAGGCAGGGCCAGAGAGCAGGTGCTCACAAACTGGTTTCTGCAAGAGGAGTGACAGGACCAGTCAAAGAGACATGAAGTGATGAAATACCCACATCATTACGAGAATATATTAATGGATGAGCCTTAGCAAGAATGATCACAGACTGAAATCATATTTAAACATTCAATTAATGCATATGCTCTGTCCTGTGTGTTAAATCATGCAAAAATTAGATACCAGGTCTCCACAATTCTCCATAGGCAACAAAGTGGGTTCATCACATGTTTCTGTTGGACTGTCCATCCTCCAAATGTTGGAAAAGTCAAGAGTATTTAATTGTATGCCTGCGGAGATGGAATACTCTAGATCAAGATTTGTTTTATTGATATTTCTAAAAGAGGTGGAAAAGTATTTTTGGGTAACAATATATTCCTGGATAAAAATACACGCTTTTGAAAAGCAAATATTGCTTTTGCCAACAAAATTATAAAATATAGATATTCTAAGATTCTAAGATAAAGTCACTGCATCCTAATTCAAAATAATTTTATTATGAGGTAATAATCTTTGAATCTTTGCATACTTTGATTAAAATATACATATTCTTACTCCAGCATTTCCTCTTATGCTTTTGTACTGTGTCAAAGAGGTGCACTAATGACTTACCATCTTTAATGAACTCATCATAGAACTGTACACCATTGAAGTCCCCACACAGCCCACAGGTCTGGTTTCTGTATTTGTTGTCAATCTCCAGCTGTGTAAAAATGTGCAATGTATGGAAAAGTGGAAATTTCCTTCAGTACATAAAACCCAATTAGAACTACATGATAAACCATGACTTATAATTTGAAGATAAATTATCGTGTTTACACTATTACTTAAGAGGTATGATGTACACTGATATTCAGTTTAAGATTCAAGCTTAGACATTATGTCTGTCAGTGTGCTTAACTATATTAAAACTCCAAGACTTCATACAGTACATAACTCACAGCTTGTATAGAAAACAGGAAAACAGGTTTAGCCTGTTTATTTTTGCCTTCACTCTCAGCATGGCTAATGTGCATTAGAATTCATGTTCTGTTACTGAATAATTTACTGGCTGAGTATTTAACTACAAGGGAATTTTTCTTTGTTTGTACCTGCTGTTACAGAGACGGTAATCTTGATTCCATTTATTTGCTTATCATTTTCATTATGCTTGCATACATCATAAATAATCCACTGTGATGGAAATATCCTGTTCCCAGCCCCAAGGCCTCTGAATGGGTCCTATAGGACATTTGGTCCCTTAGTTTAACTCAGCCTGAAGTGACTTTAATGTATCATACCAAGAGGGAGTCATCTTGATTCCAAATGACAACCAGCCCCAGCCGTGAGGAGATCTTAATGTAGGAGGGGCTCTGCTCAATCACAACTCCTGACTGACTGAACGGCAGCTTGACCCTGCAAGATGTAGAGGTCATAAATGGGCACAGCCTCGAGACAGAGGCAAGATCTTAGTAGCACAAATAGTAAAAAAAAAAGAAATTCATATTTTCTATGAACTATTATTATTATCTACCATATTACCACCATTATCTTTTTATATTATTGCCAGCTATTTATAAACATGTCAGGAACTGGAATCTGAACCAAATAAGATCACTGCATGATGTCAAAAAAGTCTATTGGTATTTTCAATTATATATCAAATTATGGTTTTACTTTGAAGACTAAGTGCTCACTTCTCTCCATTGATATTGACAGAACCCTTGAAGAGCTCCACCACTGTTCCATCCAGCTTCATAGTGATTTTGCTGATAGTGGGTAGATTGTTCAAAACCTGCCGTCTCATCTGGATGTTGAAGTCCTCATAGGAGCCTTTGCACAGTGAGGTCAGGATGTAGTTGCAGGTGGAGGGGAGCTGGAAGACATTCCCATCAAATGTCTTGAAGTGGTAGTTCCCCCACGTGCTGCAGACCTGACCATTGTGTGCAGGGCTCACTCCTGATGCAAGGAAGACCAAAGACATTTTTATGTTCACTGTGCAGTCCTTTGCCAACAGCTGTGCTTAGGAGTACATTTTCAGAACTCCTTACCTGAGATTATTGGTATCGTCGTAATTGAAGGGATGATTGTAATAACTGAGGGGCTAGCTGAAACATGTAGACCACAAGTTGAACTTTTCAGAGGCATACAATTCAATAACTCAGGTGAGAAGTCAAAGAATTTTTTTTTTTTTTGTGTGTGTTATGTTTTATTCTTAAATATTTGTTTCTCAGTTGTGTAATAACATTTTCCACAGTGATTATTGGAAGTTTTGAACAAACCTGTTGTTGTTAGTTCAGGATAAACTTCATCACTGTAAGCATCATCACTCTGTTGGTTCAGTCGTGCTTCTTGCTGAGCAACTGGGAATGAAATCAATTAAAAGCAATTTGTATTCTGTATCACGTTTACAAGCAAAAGTTATCTTAATATGATTCAGCCTATAATTACAGAATAGAGGCATGGTGCCATGGACGGCCACTTGCAATTCTCTTTAAATGTCACTGAGCCGACCAAGGCAAACTGCTAAATATTGTAGTTTATATTAATTTAGAGATGATTGCTTTATAGAAGTTTTAGCTCTGGCCAAACTTTACAGTGTTTCCTGTTAATTTTAAATGTAAATGAATGTACCAACCTGTCTGTGCAGTGGCGAATCCAATAGCCAGTGCCATCCATATCAGCATGCATGTGGATATTTCCCCTGGCATCCCCATGGTGACCGTGGGGGTTGAGAACTGACTGTCCACAGTTGCTTTGAGTAAGAAGTTCACTTGGGCTCTGGGTTTTATATACCTGGACTATGAGGAGGGACCAACATGCCTGAAGGAGAAGGTGGGGCAAGGTGTACAAGGATGCATGTTTCATTAGAAGCTAATTCTCTCTCTAATTTGTAGACATTAAGATCCAGCAGCTTTTACTTAATATAAATAATAACTTTAGGTGTTTTTCTGTGAATGCTGTTCTCTGTAATTTTTGGTTTGAATCTTTGCACATTTGCAGTCAATGCACTGTACATTCATTAAACAGTAGAACTTCCTGGAGAAGCAGCTAATGATCCTAATAAATTATGGCAGACCTGGGGACCTGAAACCTTTAATGCATTTATAGCAATCTGACTAGGGGTCATTGGTCCAACGAATTTGGGGGTCACATTAATGCTTTGCTTTGTCTTGTCTCTGCTTGTTTTTTACCCAGATTGGACCATCATTTTTTAATTCCTACATTGATATATAGTATATTAATATATTATATGTAATATATAATTCCTGGTAATTAAATAACATAAATTCATATTTATATTCTTACTTTTAATTTCCTTCCTGGAAAGCCTCTTTACAGCAATTTGTGAGAACTTTGGTTGTAAAATGTGCTATATTATGTTATAACAAATGTTAAATAAATATTGTTTGTGGAAATGTTATGGGAACTTGCACAGTCTGAACAGGCTGTCTCCTGAGAGCCTTATTTTTCTTTTCTTATATATTTTCCTTTATTATGATTTACTTCAGAAGACATGCATTACTTAATTTAGTATACTGCCAGTGTAGTTCATTCTATCATGTATTCTGATAGTGATAATGATATTTTTCTTGTTGTTATAAGGTTTTATATTTATGTGATGTGTGTTAATACATTCAGAAGCACTGCTGGAAGCAATGTTCCATCAGCAGTGTAGTCTTATTGATCCTTGCTTGTATTAAAAGGTAAGAATTCAGTGAGATTAAGTTACAATACCAAGGGTGAGGTTAGTCCAGCTGGGTAAAGAAAACAATAGAGTACACTGTTTCTATATCCTCTCTCTGGCATTTTAAACACATAATATATACTTACCACACATTTAATCTCCAGTAATGCTTCAATATCTTGAACACACAGATGCAAAGTATAAACCCTCATTGCCATGGGTCAAAGGAAGGCTCAGGTTGCTATTAGTTACATTTACCTTCAGAGTGAGTCACCATGTTCCTAGCTGATCCAGGAACTGCATCCTGATTTTTGTCTTCACCTAGGGGTTATGTATACAGGCACCCCCCCCCATACACACACACACACACACACACACACACACATACAATCATATTCCACATAATCACAAACGCACACATACACACACACACACACATACACACACACACACACACACACACACACACACACATCCATATCCATTAAGCGTGAGTCACCTTAATTAAGGGGGATTTAGATGGGAGGAACCCTAGTTAGTGAAGCCCACCCCACCCCAGCATAACCAAGTCTAAGTCCACCATTACCCCAGAATAATAAAACCAAAACCCTCCGTACCCCAGGGGAACTAAGCCAAAACGTTCAGTTTCCCAGCAGAACCAAGCCAAAAACCCTCCATACCCAAGGAGAACTAAGCCAAAAATGCTCCATACCCCAGCAGAACCAAGCCAAAAACCCTCCAAACCCCAGTGGGGCTAAATAAAAACACTCCGTCCCCTAGCATGATCAAGGCAAAACCCTCCATAGCCCAGCAGACTCAAGCCAATACTCCCTGTACTCAAGCCATGCCAAAAATACTCCACTGCTGTAAACTCCCCACCATTGTCACTGAATGACATTGCCCAGACTCAGTGGGCCATTACACTGACTGCTCTCTCTGATGCAGTGGGCCATTACACTGACTGCTCTTTCTGATGCGCAGTGGGCCATTACACTGACTGTTCTCTCTGATGTGCAGTGGGTCGTTACACTGACTGCTTTCTCTGATGTGCAGTGGGCCATTACACTGACTGCTCTCTGATGTGCAGTGGGCCACTACACTGACTGCTCTCTCTGATGCAGTGGGCCATTACACTGACTGCTTTCTTTCATGTGCAGTGGGTCATTACACAGTCTGCTCTCTCTGATGCACAGTAGGCTGTTACACAGACTGCTGTCTCAGATGCAGTGGGCTGTTACACAGGCTGCTGTCTCTGATGCAGTGGGCTGTCATACTGACTGCTCTCTCTGCTGTACAGTGGGCCATTTCACTGACTGCTTTCTCTGATGCCCAGTTGGCCCTTACACTGACTGCTCTCTCTGATGCAGTGGGCCATTACACTGATTGTTCTCTCTGATGCGCAGTGGGCTGTTACATGTACTGCTGTCTCTGATGCAGTGGGCTGTTACACATACTGCATCAGAGACAGTGTCCTATGTTTTGCCTGTAAATACTATGTATGTTGACACTGCTAAATGTTTTATTCTGATCATGCTCAAAAGTGGTGACTCATTTCTGTGTCTGTCATTCCCAGCACAGGATATCTAAACTGAATCTCCTCCTTCATCCTTGTCTCATTGAAGGTCTTGCTCAGGGCTGTGTGCTTTTCCACTATAACCAACTATTAAAGCACTAGGACTGTTTACCCATTTTGGCAGTTCTGGGTTGTGTCTTTAATTGTTTTATCATCGCAAGGGAACACACACATGTATAGGCCAATGTCATCACCTGCATTGAGCAAATAGATGGAACTACATTTTCAGGGGGCAAGATCCATTAACAAATGACTCCCTCTGTTAAGCACAACATCATTTAAGTAGTTACAGTGTTACCAAAGGTCAAACCATGACTCACTAGAAGAAGGCAATGTCAGTAAGTCATGCTTACATATATCACTGGGACAAGCAGTTCACTCTACATTAAAACATCCCATACGATGTATTATATGATGTAATACAAGAACTGGTTCACATATCACAATATATTTCAACATGTATTTTTTTCACCATCATCACATCAAAACAACCTTTTGGGAGTCCAGCCTAAGAAGGGTTTGAACCAGGTCAACACAGAGAATGGAATTCAGCTTTCTTTGGGCTTTGCACAGATACCTGAAAGCACAGGTAAAGGAAAGTATTCCTAAATCCAAAGAGGCTCATGTGCCTGCCTTGTCTTGCATGAGATGACAACCTGTGTTCAACACCTTTAATCTCCCACAACTCAATAGCAAACAAATTGAAATATTCTGGCTGCTTGGTGCTGAGCCTTGGAGACTGAATACTTGGGCTGTGCACGCAGGTATGCACAGCCCATAGTGAATATTCATGATGTAGTCCATTTTCAATAATGCTCTTGCCCTGTTACCACATAGCTAGGATTTCGATCAATTCCAATTAGTGGTGGTGTAGGCTGGGAGTGGGGGTTGGTAAAATGAATATTTTTGGCCAAATCACTCTAAAATGATGAGTCTTGGTGATTTTAGAGGGCAGGATATTAATTAATTCTGCAATCAATTAAGCAACAAACACAATACAAGCCCACTGCTTCCAAAATTCAAATCAAATGTTTGCATAATCATTTTTCCATACATTGTGAAATGCTTAATGTGTATGTATGCCAGACCAAGATGACATGCAAGGAAAACACCCTTCCAGCAAGGACGAAAGAGGACAGTAATAAAGAAAAATCTCTTGCACTCCTTAACCATTGCAATCAGAGAGTTAGGCATCAAAACGTTTTTTCATTTGTGGTCAGTGCAGCTTTCTGGAGTTCCCCATGGACTACTCTGGATCTAATATCTGTCTGTTTTGGAGTAAGTATCTGTAATTTGCTGTACACAGTAAGGAGGACAAACTGATCAAACACTTCAGAACTGCCCTATTTTTCCTCACCATTCCATAGTGCCTTGCTGCTTAGAGATAGCACTTTCATCTGGTGCATGCTCAACCCATATTCTGCCCAGTATTCTGCTTAATCAAGCACTTCCAATTCTGAAGTCCCATGCCCTTTGCAAGTTCTGTCAAATTTACTAAGGGCCTGTTCACACCTGGCATTAACATGCGTCTTGGGTGATCCGATCACAAGTGGACAGCGCTAAGTACAGGTGTGAACGCACCCAGGACGCATTGAGGACGCACTGAGGTTCGATCGCTTAGACCACATTTGGACGTGGTCTGGGCCGCATATGGCCACATTCTTTTAACAGTGTGAACGCGGATGTGTCCTGGGCCACATTGAAGGAGCGCCTACTCAACTGACGTCCTCTGCGAAAGCGGAAGTACGTGCTCATTCGGCGCCATTGGCGTTCACACCGGTGTGATCAGCTGTTTAGCGCAAATGCTAAAACCGGTGCAATTAGAACATAGAATGTCCCTTCTTCCATAACAAGTGTGCTTTGGTTTTAGAAAAGTAATTCATAAATGTATTCACAATACTAGCTAACCAGCAAACACCCTTTGATATTAAACTACATTATGAAGCATTTACCTTGCAGTGAATAATGTAAGAAACTTTGGAAACATAATATCTTGCTTACCCTATTTAATTCAACCATACTGGCAAGGTGCCAGGCAAATACGGTGAAGTTCAAAATGTTCTAATCCAGCGCTTCTGCTTTTTCCAACGATAAACAGAATTTAACAAAAAAATCAGCTGCAGCTGAGTTAAGGGTATTTAATTTCAGTGATGAACAGAATCTAGCTTGCTAGTCAACTAGGTTTTCATTTACAGATACAACACATTATAGAGACAGTCATAACAAGATTCGTTCAGACCTTTAAATGATGCGTAAACTTACATTTGCAAGTGGAAATGATGTATGTGTTCATTTGCATATAGAATGTGTGTGTGTGTCATAATGTATACAGGGTGAGTGTGAAGTGTCTAGTGCAGTAGTGTAGAAGTGCTTGTAGTTAGTGCATGTTAGCGCATGTTAGTGCATGCTGTATGCTGCTTTCTGCTTGCAACTTTCTGCTTACAGCTACCGCCGCTGGCTAGCCCCCTCTAGGGGTGAAAAGAGGAGCCGAGTGCATACGTCTCTCCACAGCCTCTCCACCACCAAGACTCCTGTAGTGCCTCCTCGTGGCCACACACGGTAACTGGGCTCTTTGTGGACCCAGGCTAAACTACAGGGGATCTTGGAGCAGCAGTGGGCCCTAGAGATGCGGTGTGCAGGCCCACCATAGTGTGGACACACCCTGATGCTGGTCAACCACAGCCCCAACTATGGGTAAATAGTCCCACTGCCTTGTGGGTTAGCCTTTTAAGGCAAGGCTAAGTGAGCACACCCTGACAGAAAAGCAATGCGCTGGTGGTGCGCAATAGGCGGGTCTTAATAGACCAAGGTCCTGGCAACCTCCTGCAGCCAAGATGAAGGACCCGTCGTCCTGGGTTTACCCATGCCACTGGGTTTACTCTCTACTTCCGGCACTGCTACAGGTGGCTGCCCGTCGCGACTGCTCTGATCTAGTTGTATTGTTTGGTCTATCTATTTTTAGCTTTAGCATCCTTTTCTAGCTTTTTGTTTGTTTGTTTTTTCTAATTTTAGTCTTTGAATGCACTCCACACACTTTAGTGAATTTTTTCTCGCGTTCCTGCTCATCGGGACACTTTTTCACCCAAACAATGTGCAAGCGCATGTCGGGGGGAGCAGGCTCCCCTTGTTTACACTCGGGAGGAACTCCTATCATGGCGATCGGCGACTGCCCCCGTGGAATACAAATAATGTATTCCGGGTGAAATAAGGGGGAAATATCGTGGCTGCAGAGCTGGGATTAAACAGCGAATGAAGAGGAAGAGATACAAGCCTTATCTCCCTTCCATCATTATGGGAAATGTGAGCTCGCTGGCGAATAAGACGGACGAACTGACGGCACTGGTGAGGAGCCAGAGGGAATTTCGGGAGTGCAGTATCATGTGTTTTACGGAGACATGGCTGCATGAAGATATCCCGGACTACAACACCACCGTCACCGGCTTTGAGACAATACGGGCAGATAGAGACCGAAGGAAGAGCGGTAAGAAAAAAGGAGGGGGGCTTGCCGTTCTCATTAACAACAGATGGTGCAACCCAGGGCATATTACTGTCAAGGAGAGCCCAGCCCAGACATTGAACTCTTAGCGGTCGGTCTACGTCCGTATTATTTGCTGAGGGAATTCTCACATGCGATAATGATCGCTGTTTATGTTCCGCCATCAGCCGACGCGAACACAGCGTGTGACGTCATCCGCTCGGTGACGGCAGAGCTCCAGTCACAGCACCCCAGCGCTTTCATCACGATATCTGGAGACTTCAACCACGTGACTCTGTCTTCCACTATGACAAACTTCACCCAGTTTGTTGACTGTCCAACCAGAGACAATAAAACCCTGGACTTACTGTATGCCAACGCTAAAGACGCATACAGCTCCACAGCCCTGCCCCCACTTGGCAGATCGGATCACAACCTGGTCCACCTCTCACCCCAGTATAAGCCTCTTGTCCAGCGGCAACCTGCAACCACCAAGACATTCAGGAGGTGGTCACGTGATGCAGTTGAGGCTCTCAGGGGTTGTTTTGAGGCTACTGACTGGGAGGCTCTGACTGAGCCTCACGGAGAGGATGTAGAAGAGCTTACTCAATGCATCACGGGCTACATCAACTTCTGTGTGGACAACGTCATCCCCACCCGCACAGTACAATCTTTTCCAAATAACAAACCCTGGATTACCAGTGACATTAAGGCTCTCCTTAATAACAAAAAGAGGACCTTCAGAGCCAGGGACAGGGAGGAGATTAAGAGGGTCCAGAAGACACTTAACATCAAGATCAAGGAGGGCAAGGACTCCTATAGAAGGAAGATGGAGTGCAGGCTTCAACAGAACAACACAAGGGAGGTGTGGAACGGCACGAGGAGAATCACCGGCTACAACCAGACCAGCAGCCGTGTGAGAGAGAACTGCGTGGCCAGGGCCAATGAGTTGAACCTGTTTTTCAATAGGTTTGATACTGAAGCCCTGGTCCACCCACCCCCCAGCCCCTCGACTATTCACACCTCCCATATCACCATACAGCCCCCCTCCAGACCCTCTCAGGCCGCTGTACTGGGGATTGCCCTTCCCCCCTTGCCACTCTCCCCAACCATCACAACTGACCAGGTGAAGAGGCAACTGGAAAGACTCCACTCAGGCAAAGCTGCAGGCCCCGACGGCATGGGGACTGAGGTGCTTAAGGGTTGTGCTGAACAGCTTTGTGGAGTCTTCCAAAACATCTTCAGTCTGAGCCTGAGACTTGGAAAGGTTCCCTGTAAAACATCTTGCCTGGTCCCTGTGCCCAAGAAGGGGCACCCCAAGGTCTTAAATGACTACAGACCAGTGGTGTTAACATCACATGTGATGAAGACCCTGGAGAGGCTTGTCCTCTCCCACCTCAGACCCCTGGTCAGACCAGCATTGGACCCCCTACAGTTTGCTTACCAGGAACGCATCGGAGTGGAGGACGCCATCATATACCTGCTGCACCGGGCCTACCCCCATCTTGACGAGGCTGGAAGCACTGTGAGAGTCATGTTTTTTGACTTCTCCAGTGCTTTCAACACCATACAGCCTTTATTGCTTGGAGACAAGCTCAGGTGCATGTGAGTGGACGCCCCGCTTGTGACCTTAATTACTGACTACCTGACCAACAGACCACAGTATGTGAGACTTGGGAGCAGTGTGTCAGAGACAGTACTGAGCAGCACAGGGGCACCCCAGGGGACCGTCCTCTCTCCCTTCCTGTTCACAACTCAGAGTTATGCCACCTTCAGAAGTTCTCTGATGACTCCGTTATCGCGGGGTGTATCAAGGGGCAACAGGAGGCAGAATACAGGGGACTGATAGACAGCTTCGTGGAGTGGTGCAGCTTGAACCATCTGCAGCTAAACGTCAGCAAGACGAAGGAGCTGGTTGTGGACTTCCGCAAGTATAAACCTGCTCTGACCCCTGTCGCAATCCATGGAGTAGAAGTTGAAGTAGTCCACTCCTACAAATACCTTGGAGTGCACTTAGATGACAGGCTGGAGTGGACTACGAACACAGAGGCCCTTTACAAGAAGGGCCAGAGTCGGCTTTACTTCCTGCGGAGACTACGATCCTTCAATGTCTGCAACAAGATGCTGCAGATGTTCTACCAGTCTGTGGTTTCCAGTGCCATCTTCTACACGGTGGTGTGCTGGGGGTGTGGTCTGAAAGCTGGGGATGCAAACAGACTGAACAAGCTCATCAGGAAAGCCAGCTCTGTCATAGGTGGCGGAATTGAGCTGGACTTACTAGGGGCACTGGCGGAGAGAAGGATGCAAGCTGGTGAGCATCCTAAACAACACCTCCCATCCTCTCCATGACGGGTTTGTGAAGATGAAGAGCACCTTCAGTGGCAGGCTGATCTCCCCAAAATGTTCCACTGAGAGGCACAGAAGGTCTTTTCTGCCTGCATCCATCAAACTATACAACTCCTCCCCTCTCTGCTGTTTCAACATGGGATTGACTGGCACCTGATGCCCTGTGCTGCCCCCCCCACACACACATAATCTTTGCACATGGGACAATAACTGTTCTCTAGCCATCTGGTCAGGATTTGCACTATACAGTTATCATTGTTTTTAATATTGTACAACAATAACTGTTTTTCTACTGCACTTCATACTGTATAATTGCAATAACCTTACCCTTGTTTATTCTTGTTTCATAATTCATTTTATACCATGTATATAATCATAGCACAAGCATGATAACTTCTCAATGAATAATTGCACAAACATCTTTCTATTTGTTGTATTTTATACCTCTTTATTCATTTTATTCAATTTATTCTTTTGTTTTTTTGATGTGTGCCGTGCAGTTGTGACACTCAAATTTCCTTCGGGATTAATAAAGTATTTCTTATTCTTATTCTTATTCATGGTCAAGAAAGTGCTACTGGGAATGGCACACCCCCTATGGCACTTTAAACACTTCCTCAAGCAGGTCTCCACCTCTGACCATGGTGAAAATACCTGGACCTACATGTGGTTGAAGCCTAACGGCAATGGGGTTTCTGGCGACGGGAGCAGGTACGAATGGACAGGGAGCTCTTAGTCAGAGCCCGAGAGCTCTCTTAGCCAGAGAGAGAGAGAGAGAGAGAGAGAGAGTGACTTCCAATGTGCAAGTACAAAGTGCATTTAACAAAACAACATGACATTGTACAAAAGTTGTACAAACATTGTACTAAAAACAAAGATATGTACATGATTTAACACATCAACTGGAAATGCAGTATCTCCATTATGAGAATGAGAAATTGTAAAACTACAAAAATCACAAACAAGCCCATACAAATACATAAAAGGTCACATTAGAGTAGGGGAAATGAAGTACAGCTTGAAGAAGTAGGTCTTCAGTCTGTGATGGAGTGTAGCTACTGATTAAGCTGTTCTTACTGCAACAGGAAGCCCATTTCACCATATAGGGGCCAAGATGAAAAAGGATACAACCAGGATGCATAATTGCAAGAGGGAGGGACAGCCAAGTGTCCTGCAGAGGTTGAGCTCAGTGACCTGGCTGGTATGTACTTTTTAATGAAGGACTGAAGATAAGGGGGAGCTGAATCTCATGCTGTCTGTCAGGCATACACCAGTTTAAAACCAATGCGAGCCATCATTGGTGGCCAGCCAAGGAGCTTGATGGGTAAAATGTGGGAGAATCTGGGGGCTTTGTGGAACAACTGTGCAGCTGCTTTCTGAATGAACTACAGGGGTTTGATTGCACATGCAGGGAGAGGGAAGGGAAATACAGGAGTCCAAATGGGAAAGAACCATGGCTTGAAGCAGGTGTAGAGTAGGTGGTAAGAAAGAGGCAGATTCTTCTGATGTTGTATAGGTGGAAACTGCAACTTCTGCTGACTGCTGCTGTATGGTTACTGTATGTCAGTCTACTGTCAAGTATCACCCCAGGCCTTTTGAACAGTTTGGGAGGCTGGCACTCTTCCAGAGTAAGATATTATGAACAGTAGTAAATGTTCTAACATTTAATACTTCAGTAACTTTTTTGTTAATTGTCAGTTGTGCAGAATAATAATTTAGCATTTACATAACCATGTTCTTGGCCCTAGACTTTCTCAAATACCTAACATTATTATAGGAGAAGGATGCATTTATTAAGATACTAAAACACTAATACAGTATACAGTGCTTTGAGGAATTAAATGTTACAAATTAATCATTGAATTAAATCAATAAGTTTCATGGCTACATGATATTCATTTTCATTTGATTTTTTTCCTTTTAAAAGTCTTTAACTTTTATTCTTCAGCAATGAACAGTGCTATTCCTACTCTGAGATCATATTCAAGGTGGTGTGGTTGTACCCAGTTCATTTCAACAAGTTCTCAGTTGTTTCTTTGCAAGGGGTCAGGAAATAATATTAAATACATTTCATTGTTGTAGATGTGTATGAGAATGTTTTGATTCTAACAGTTATGTTTGCACAGTTCTTTACTGCAGTCTTTACAAAGAACCAACCAGCACATATTTTGGGCTAAGCTTTATGCACTGTACATCTAGTGCTAAGTTTCATTAGCACTGATCACCCACAAGGGGAATGGGCAGTGTGGAAAGTTAAACTGAAACATGCACAAAATGGCATTTGGCTCAAACAAGAGGAGGAAATGGAAGGATAAGTTCCTAAAATTAGTTGTGACATAAGTTGTACAAAGACAGACAGACATTAGTAATGATTCAACTAGACCTAATTTATTGCTCAGCCAACAAATGGGCCAACAAAAGTTCAATCAATTAAAATAATAAGAAATAGTAATAACAAATAGTGGACCTATATAAAAGACAACCATTCACTGGTTATCCTAGTGTAAACAAAATGTTCATTACAACAAGCTAACTGCTGATCATGGATCAGATTAAAATAATATCCTCATATTTACAACCCTTTTGACACACAGTAATATTACACATTCAAAACATATAGGAGATCAACTATGGTCTTATTATAGTGACCACAGACTGAAGATGACCATTATTATAGTTTATAATAGGGGGTTCACTGGAATACATTGGCTCACCCGGCCTGGTCTGACTTGTTTCCTAAGTGCTTGGCTATTTACAGTTGCAGCAACCATGGAAACCATAAAAAGTAGAAAGTAAAACATTCAATAATTACAAAAATAGCACTGAAGTGATGAAATGTCATTGGGACAGGAATGTAAGTCATGTTAAAAACATTGAAAATATTAAAATAACTCAAAATCCATTTTTCATTAGATAGCAATATAGCATACAAGTTCAAAGGAAGTTCTAATGTAACACTGCAACCTGCATCTGTTACACATACAACAACCAGACTGGAATTTGAAATATGCATTTTCAAACATATCACAGAACATAACACAATACAGCCTCAGCGTACTAACCCATTACAGGACAGAAGCCTAGCTCAACAGTGCTACTGTACTATTTCAGTTCCAAAACTGAGCACGTCGATCTGCACTGGAGGTGAAGTGGAAATCTCACAAAATATTCACAAAATATGTAGATTCTGTCACAACAACTAAGCAACTGAGTCATTACATTCTAGTGAAAGTATTAGATTTTGGAATAGCACCAAGCTTCGTCTTACTGACTCAGGAATGCCTCTCAATGATGATAATGATTGGTGCTTAGTCTACCTGGACAGAGGCTCTCACCTTGTGCATGTTCACTATAGTACAGATTCACTATTCTACAACTTAACATTAGTACAGATGCACCATAGTGCAGATTTACTACAGTCATTACAGATATGTGATGACAGACTCATAGGCTAACAGAAACATATTTGTAAGAAATAAGCACACAACTCTCAGAAATGCATCTGTTTGCTATTGCAATTATACTTTTCTAGCTCAGCTACCTCTGGGTGTGAATACATAAATATTTGCTGTGCTATTTCTTCAGCAAATATTTGGAGCACACAGCCTCCAAAATAAATATGAATAATGATCCAGAAACAAATCCAGGCCAATGGCCCTTCTAACAGTTGTGATAGGATTATTTTAGAAATAGGATCATATCTGAGATCTGAAAGGCAAGGCATTGTAATCACAGTTGGTCTAAACCTGACGCACAGAGTGGCAATCCTTTCATTGTCATCAGCCAGCATTGAATGGTGCTGTTGACTAAAGTATGATTGTTACTCATTTTAGTTATCTCACAGTAAAAATATTTATGAAATGGTACTGTGGAAAGCTGATACTGGATGTAACAAGAGCACAATCCATTTAGACATCTTAAAAATTATTTTGCATAATGTATCATATTGTGGAGCATCCATGCAGGGCTTTACTGTAAATGGAATTTTAGCTGGCTACTTTATGTGTTTCATCATCATTCCTTGTACTTCAGTCATACTACACCAGAAATTACAGAGGTAACAAAGGCATAAAACAGGCATTTCCCTCATCCCTTCATGCTCTATTATGTGTATTTTGTTTTTAATTGCAACGTAGATAAACAGCAATCACACTTATAATAACATTTAGTGAGCTGAATTTAAGCATTATTGGTATGTTGCTTTAATTGTTTGATGAGTGCTAAAACCCACAAGATATGCATCAGAAACATTTTGTTAAGCTAGTTTTGAACTATATTATACTGTATAGTAATATAAAATAGCTTAATAGTTGACCTCTTGTAGGTTCATCTAGATTACCTCACCCAATCTGAACACACTCCCAGACCAAACCTGCCCCGTGTTTCCTATTCTTCAATGTAACTTTGCCCAGTGTTTTTTCATCTTACTCTCTGCAGAAACAATGGTATTCATGTGCCACATCCAAGTGTAAAATGCATAGAAAGGCACCTACTATTCAGCTCTGCCACACTATTGAAAAACATTTATGTAAATGTAGTTGCACCTTATGTATATGAATATGAATAATGAATTATTAAATTATTATTTAAATTGTTTTATTAAATTATTGAATAATTATTATGAATTGATATGGATAATTCATGCAGATATGCTGCAGTCTTTCCCCTTATTTAGCAGATATCTTTCTGTTTCATTCATAAAGAAACAACCTATAGTGTATATAGTACATCTCATGCTAAAATAATAACAGATATGACATCTACAGTGTATTAAAATTTGTGCTGCCAACAAAAGTCAACAGTTGCTGAATAGAAGGAGCAAAGCAAATACCCAATGTGCACACAGGATAAGTTACTGGATACAGCACATACCACAATAATAGGCTCATTATGTCTTTCCTCTGCCTATTGTCTTTTTGAGAGAGCGCTGTTTGTCAAGCAGGAGTGCCAGGAATACCTGCCCTTGGGGCCTGGGAAAGAGGCTGTCAGACTGAAGCTCTGGCTTCAGATGGGTCAAGCAAACTCTAAAGGACTCCCATAGATATCTGGAAGCAACCTCTGGCAGATCCCAATGGATGTCTGGAAGTAGAATTAGTTAGATAATTATTTATCTTTGATCCATTCATCATCTTAGTCATATATGTGTAACACTGTATAATCTATATTCTTTCTTCAATTTTTTGAAGAAAAAATTTTACTTCTACTACTCTAATCTGAAGAAATAATAAATTATATATTTTAACACTGAAATCAAATTTCAAAAATCAAATATAATATAAATACGTTTTCCAGTTAATTGCAAAAAAGTGAGAAGCGATTATGATTGACGTCTGTGGAGTGGGTACTGGTACATCATCTTACATCATCATTTTAATATATTAAAAAGGCTTAGCTCTGCCTGCTCATAGGAGTTAATTTTATTCAGAAGTGGTCAGAATCCAGGATATGGGAAAATGTGTGGTCTAGATTTAGGAATAACTAGAAAGGAAGCTTTTTAAGAATCATGTGTGATCTGATTTTAGAAAAGGTCTGGTAGGGACCTTTTTAAGAGTGATAAAAGGGAAAGTGACAGCTTCTCTCCAAAGTATTTGTTTGCCGCTCGCTAACCTCACAATCCATATTTGTTAAAGCCTTATATTCTCAAAACTCTCATATCCTCACACAAATAACAGTTTACAGAACAGAAAATACAATTCATGGAGAAATTTCAAACCAGGTCTATGCAGTATCCCAGAGATAAAATATTTAACTAATTTTTCTGTTTTTGTCTTCAGTATTTTAGGTGTATAACATGTAGATAATTCTGAAGGAATACCGAAAAGGAAATCAAGCAGTTACCCTTAACCATATCGGTATTATAATGTTGTACTACTCCATACACTATGTTGATGTATGTTATTCCTATTCAGGAAAAAACATGTTGCTTTCCAATATGTAAATGAAAAGATGCAAGGGAAGAGTAACCTTGATGCACAAACATGGAGCAAGCAGTTTGATGATGGGAATAGACTATTCAGCCCTGCCTAGATTCATCAACATATAACCTCATCAGCATCGCCACCCACTATATTAACTGGCCACAACAAACACAAAGCCTGGACCATTGCTGCACCATCCACTCTCAGAAGGAAGGTCCCCACTCATAACCTGCCTGAGGCCACTGGATGATCTCATTGGCTATAGAACTGTTGTAAAAAAGAAGAATGATGCCTTTGATGTGTTGTCAGTGTTATCTTTTCCATTATTTTCCAGGAGTGTCCCAACCACCTTATCCTGGGGTCAGGGAATAATTATTATCCTTCCAAGCCCATAGGGCTGGGAAGCATATTGTTTTCGTTCTGTTTTTTTTTTTTTTTTTTTAATGCTTCCAAGCCCACTGTGCTGGGAAGCCCAGCTACAAGTCTTTGAATCATCCCTTAGCGACTCATTGAGCTACGTTGTAGCTAACTAATGTGGAAACGATCGCATTTTTCTTAGTACTGTTATCTTGATAGAAAGGTGAAATGAACGATGACTGTATTACTGTTCTTCTAACAAATATTAATACTCGCTAGCTGACTACTTACAAACGATGACATTATTTTGCTCAATAGGCCTTGCAATTCGTAATGTCACCGGCTTAGCGATTTAGCCAGCTAGGGTATTGTAGCATGCTAGCATCGTAGGACGGTGGATATGTTGCCATCCTCGTGTCTATAATCATCTCATTATTATATTAACATTCTGCGCGCATCTAGCAATCTAGCTAAGTTAATGTTTCTGCACTTTACGAACGATTACGATTCTTTAAAAGAACAATTTCTTTTCAATACATAGCGTTTTAATGTCCCCCCATAGCGAATGGTGTTTTAGCTCCCTTGCTACCTAGCAAGATTTGTAAATCCAAAATGTGCTTGTTTACGTGTTTGAACAATCTTGTTATGACTGTCTGTATGACTTAAGGTTGTACTTTGTTCTTTTCAGTACTCCTCGTTTAGCCTTTTCATATCGTGGGTTGAATAAAATAGGCTAAGAAAAATGTTATGTTTCAAAAAATGTCTTAAGTTATTCACTGCAATAAAAATGTTTCATAAATGTAGTTTAATATAAGAGGGTTTTTCCTGCTTTGCTGGTATTGTGAATAACATGAATGAATGCAACAAAGCAAGAAAGAAGTGCACCCATTACCTGATTTGCTCATATTATGAACACATTCATGAATTACTTTTCTAAAACCTAAGCGCACTTGTTATGGAAGAACGTATTTTAAGAAAGGAGCGACTTGTTCAAAGTACGTAACCTGATAGTCATGATATTGTAAGCAGGTTGTTGCACTCCTTTTGCTTTCTTCAGTCTAGCCAGCATGTCTTCTGTAGTGTAGTTTAATATATGAAAGCGGTGCTAGGTTGCTAGCTGGCTTGCTAATATTTTAAATAGTTGTGTAAGTAGATCGTACTTGTCAAAACTTTAAAACAAAGCGTACCTCATGTAATATAGTAAAATGTATTGGAAGGAAATTGTTGTTACATGACACACAGACTGTCACGTAACACATAACTTGCTATTGCAATAAGATGGTTATTATTACAGATTGTTTAAAATTGTTTAAAGTGTAAAGCAGAACGTAGCTGTGATTAAACGACTGTATGTCATTGAATTGTGCTGTTTAATTTGTATTGAAAGTACTGAAGGTGTTAATGCAATTACAGAATCATGCTGTGTAGAAAAAAAACAGTGTACACAATGAAGAGACTGTTTAAGTAATAATATAATAATTCTTATCAGTTTAATTGTTTAATTGTTATATATCTTTTTACAGCTTTGGGGCTTGGAAGCATTTGAGGTGGCTTGCGACCTCTAGTTTCCGTTTTTTCCTATCTGGCCTGGGTTTTCTCACTTTTTGATTCCCCCTGGAAAAGGCAAAGTGATACTTTGTGATAATCTTGAATGTAAAAATGCTCTATAACAAATACAATTTGATTTATTGATTAGAAATAATCTCTCCTGCTTGTTTTTGTAGGTATGTACACTCAGGGCCTGCTGACTTCTTTAATTTTGGCCATATTTAGTCTTTGTGCCTGTTTCCAATTCTATCTAATGCTCTCTGGGTATTGGATGTAACTGTAGGTATATCAGTAACTTCTTCCCAAGTGAAGCCTTCAATGAAGTAACTGTTTCATGCATCTTCAAAATCAACATCATCAACACTTTCCCTCTATAACTCTCATTTTCTACTACAATATTCAATGAATTTATAATGTATTTTGAGATTGCTTCAAATGTGCATTAATTCTCATTTCTGCAGTCTAAAAGTTTACCTAAAATTGAAAACTCTCGATTTAGAGGAGGTGGCTTGGATATGAAAAAGAGTCATCCTTTTTTACTTTCAAATTGATCTTATTTCCTCTGTTGCCACAAGATTTACCACTTTTGCAAACATTATGAATGTGGGATTTATTGCTGTTGCAGATGTGTTGTGGATATGGGGTGTATAAAAGAGAAGGATATGGTCATACACGGCTCAGAGGTTCCCTTGGTGATAGCATACAAATGTGTGTGCCTTTCAGTTGCAATGTGACAACGTATGTTTTATAAAGAGGACCTTTATATCCATTATTTTCACCTTCTCCTGTATGCACGTTCACATCATTGCAATAAATCAAGCAAATCTCGGTGCATTTTGAAGCATGTTTAATGGCAGTTAGCAAGTCTCATTGAATTCTTATTTCTTATGTTTTTTCTGAAGTCTTAAATCGGATAATGATAGAGTAAATGGAAACATCTGAGGGAAATATTTCAGCTGCTTTAGGACCTCAGGATCAGAATCTCTGAATGAGCCCTCACACCTGAGGGAGCAGGTGGCTGTGGTGCTTGGGCGGAGTCAGTTTGGTTGCACGGGTGCGGTGGCAGTCAGTGGCTCTGCAGTTGCATTCCTCCACGTGTATGTAGCTATAAGGCACCAGGTCTCCATTCAGACACCGCAGGTTGATGGTGCGGTTGCTGGTGCGGGACTCCTGGCAGCAGGTGCAGGAGTGCTGAATGACAGCTGCCTCTTCGGAGTACCTGCAGGGAAAATGCAGAAAGATGGACCTACCCACCTGCACAGTGACAATCTCTTTGACCTATGCTTTGACTAGCAAAGGTTATAATATAGTGAACTTGATCTGGCCAACTCACTCAGATTCACTGTTAAGTCATGTTGAATTTTGGCTGAAGACATTACATTACATTACATTATTGACATTTAGCAGACACTCTGATCCAGAGTGACTTACATCAATGACAGATTTTTACAATGTTATCCATTATACAGCTGGATAATGGATAACAATACAGCTGGAGGCAGTTGTAGGTTAAATACCTTGCCCAAGGGTACAGCAGCAGTTCCCTGAGGGGAATCGAACTGGCAACCTTTCAGTTACAAGTCCTGTTCCTTAACCAGTACGCTACACTGCTGCCCAAGACCGCAAAGTGCTTAATTTTCTTTCAAGCTTCCTGTGGTTAAAGTAATCTAATACTTGCCTCTATTTATATGGTAATATTTATATGTTTTTATTATCACCTGACTTGAAGTTCCATGATCATTTTGTCATAAGAATTCAGTATTAACAATGTTGAACAAACTTGCTGTCAGAGAGTAGCAGGTGTTCCACTGGAGCAAACACCTGGCTGTCACTCACTTGGTGTAGGTGTTGCAGGCTCCCTCACAGTATGTCATGCGCACCTCCTCCACAGACTGGCAGGTGTCTTGTGTGATGTAGGCTGTTACGGTTTCTACCTTGCAGGCCCTCTCCTTCTCTACACCTGTGGATGGAGACTGAGCTTGACACCTGCAGCTCCACTGGATATGTGAAATTATGTTCATTAAAAAAAATCTATCTTCCTTTTTATCAAGACAAAATATTATCACCATATGTTTTGGGGATGGTTTAAAAAAGCTGGCAAACATAAAAACGGTTGTAAAATATCCAGCCCATTGGACAATGAATTTGTCTTCAATGATTGTGAAGCTCTCAGCTTGGTACTCACAGACCCGGCAACAGCCATCAGCAGCAGTCTGAATGGTTCCCTGGAGAGCAAGACAACAGCTGGTCAGACTGCAACACAACAGGCTTATTCACACAATCAACATTTAACAAAATGACGCCATGCAAAGGAGTAAGGGGCAAGGGGAAATTGGTGCTCCATAAATTAGTTTATTCTGTTAAAATTTAATCTTAATCGTCATAAGAAAAAGTTAATTAGAACAGATGTGAACAGAACAGAAATGTAGTATATCGTTAAGCTATGTTTAAAGCGATTTCTGATTCTAACCACAAAAACAACAGTACGTTAAAGGACATAATAATTGTGGCCATCTGTATCTATTGCATAATTTAACTGCAGCCACTCGGCTTGTGTTGACATCCTGTACATCCCATACAGACTCAAACTGATTTACAGATTTTTTCCTATTGTCACAATTATATTACCCATTAGTATTAGGGCAAGAATTTGGACAGCTCAGTTGAGGTAGCTTTGGTGGTGTTTGTAGTGAACTCACTGGCTGACAGTTGCTCTCATGGAAGGGCGGGCACTGGATGTTGGAACGCGTAGAGACGTAGGTACCATTAATCCTCACGCAGCCATATACCTCACACCTGTTTCCAGGAGGGGACCAGGTGTGTCCATGCTAGGGAGGGGCGCACAGGAATTCATCTGTGTTAGGGCTGCTCTCACCAGGTAACTTGTTACACGTAACCTTTAGGGGAGGAGCCTTTGCCTACCTTAAGAAGCTGTGTGATGCCATTGACCTGGACAACACAGTGGGTCTGCACACACCTGCCACAGCATTCATCCTCACCTGTCTCCATGTACTGGAACCCCTGGGTGAGGGAGAGATAGGTAGGGGCTCTGTTTTAGCAAGCAGGACAGCAGAGTTCCAAAGGGACCATACATTTACAAAGCTGGGACTGACAGAAGCAGGAGTGGTACCTCCAGCAGCTGGGCTTATGCAAAGTAAAGCATTACATAGCTTTTTAGCTGATTTTTACCTGACGGTATGGGTCTGAGTTTCAGTTCATATTTCAGAAAGTTAATCACACACCATTCTGGGTGATTAAATACACTGCAAGTATTTTAAACATATTCATCTCATACATCATCACTTGAGATGATCTCAATTGTAAAAAAAAAAAAAAAAACTGATAAATTGATTGATCTACATTCATTTGAGGTTGAATGATGAGAAAATGTGTGCCCCTTTGTTTCTTGTCACAGGATATTTATGTAGCACCCTGTGAGCACCTAATAAGTGATCAACACACAAGGTTAGGTAGTGAATCACATTACATTATTATCATTTAGCAGATGCTCTTATTCACAGCAACTTACACAGCACATTTAATAAAGTCGCAGAACTATGAACCTGGCAAACTGAGCTCAGGTGAGGGGAGGTAGTGAACCCTGTTCAGGTGAGGGCAGGTAGTGAACTGGGCTCAAGTGAGGGTGGGGTCTCCTTGCTTACTGGCTTGCACTCCTCGTTACAGGTCTGGAACGCACAGCGGATTTTGTAGAGGCCAGTTCGGGGGTCCACCTCGGTGGTGCAGGTGCATTCCTGGCAGACTGCCATTGGCACTGATGCTCCAGGCTGGAGGAGGGCAGGAGGCATTAAGGGCATTAAGGTCCCTGATAGTTCATGACACTTTTGCAGCTGCAGTGGGAATACAGTTACAATGAGAACCACTTCCCCATAATTACCTGGTATTCAACATGCTTGTGAACACAGACCTTCTTTGGCTCTGTGAGCAAGAGACAAATGCATTACAGGAAAAGAATCATTACCATGCTAACACTCTTTGAACAATTCACTAAGACTCAAACAAACTTCTAGTAAGAATCATTTCAGGAAATTTGAACATGGTGAATCTCAAATTTCAAGGTAATAACTGAAGCTTACTTAACTCATAAAATATTTTAAGAAAAAATGGCACAGTTCAGCTAAGTGCCTGGATGCCAGTCACCATTGCAGGAGAAAGAAAAGCACTTTCTAATGATAGCCTAAAGACGACCCAAAGAGGCTGAGAGAAACAGGGTGCATGACAATAAAACAAGGTGGAAGGAAGAAAGGAATGTGAATCATCACAGCACCTTTGCACCTCAAAATGGTTGTTCTTTTTTGTGTTGGGTAAATTGAGCCAGTTTTCTGTAAGTTGATTTAATTTTGGTAGTATTCACACTGGTAATCTTTTTACAAGCTAAACTATTTTGTATAAAATGTTGATTTACTAAGTTAAAGAGAATTTATTTTAATACATTTGGGTAAACTTAGCAAAACAGCATTTCTGCACTTTGAAAACGTATGGCAGAATCACTCAGAAATATCTTACATCTAGTTAAACCTTCAATATCTGTGCAGTCAATTGCCTATTGATATATTTTCTGCAAATATTTAATAGAATTGCCATAAGACAGGCATAGTAGTTACCTACATAGACAATACAGTTACCCACACCTTTTTTCATTTGACCTCTGCACATTGGTATCCAACATATTGTCTGTCTTTGCCAGTCACATAAACACATAAAATGGTCCAGTATTCATCTTTATTCTGTCTAACATAAGTAAGTCAGTTGCTTACTAATTCAGACAGACTCAGCTTAGGACCAAAAGTTAGTCTTCTGTCCCCTTAACTAACTTTGAACATACTGTAGTAACAAGAAAGCTAGCTCACTACATGGTCTTAGGATAATATTTCTTCATACTAGTTTTGTTCACCAGCTTTGTGCTCCTATTGTCACCAGTGCAGAACTAAAATCATCTGCATGTTTTAATTAGATTTGTGTGCACTTCCTGAAGAAAATGTGATGTGTGGCTGCTTGTTTGCATCATTGCCCGTAAAAGTACAAGCACACCATTGGTAAAAGAGCTGGTCAATTTGGCATTGGATTGGTGTCTGTAGTGCGAATGGTTTAGGCGGAGTTAGAGCTAGAAGAAGAATAAATAATAATAAGGGACACAAGAACAGCTTTTGGGCAATCACACTAATTACTCTCCAAATGCAGTGTTCTTGACCCCAATTTGAAACAACACATTCATGAATATACAAATTCATGTACTCACTGAATGCTTACTTACTATTAGATTCTAAAAATTTCAATATAGTTGTTGAATATATGCTACTTTATATTTCCAAATAGTGGGATATGGCAACAGTTATTACCACATTTGTTCTCTGGGCAGCACTTTCCCTGTGGAACACTGACCACAGGAGTGTATCCCACATTGCAGCTGGTGTCTATGCTGGGGCAAGTGCTGCTGTCACAGCCTGTGAGAGAAACCAGAGTGAACCAATGAGCCCAGATAATGCAGCCTTGCTTATTGCTCTAGCCAACATTTTTAAATCCAGTTTTAAACCACATATGTGTGAGATTAATCCTGTCACACTTATCCACAATTCTGCAAGCACAGCCATGGGGACTGGAAAACAGCTGTTTGCACATCATGTGTATGATGGGTTTCAAAGGACTTACGGCAGAAGAGTCTGGAGCAGCAGGGTTCTGAGGGGTCAGTCTCATTGACGACTATGAAACCAGGCCCATTACAGTTTACCACTTCAGAGTCTGGGCACACCAAGGGCTTACATATCACTGTTTTAGTGGCCTCATCACAAATGCAGTCTTGGCACTTGTATTGGAATATCTCATTGAACTGCAAGAAGCAAATACAAAGAAGAAGGTGACTTCTAGATCTTCCATCTAAATAGAGTTAAACAGTGGGTGACCCTGGGTTGAGTGTGGATTAATGAATTATTAATGGTCCAAGCATCAAAGGTGCTGGATCCCTATTGTTTTTGCTCAGATTATTAGATGTCCATTCAGCTAAGTGTGGCCATTCATTGACTCAACCACTTTGTCACACCCAAATGATGTTCCAAATTGAAAGGTAATTCTCTGCAGATTTATGTTACGTTCTTTGCAGATTCTGTGTTTTTCAATCTCTTGAAGGTCCATACTTTGAAATTAATATTTCACACTAATGTGTCAAAAAATATCTTCCCATGAAAAATAACTTCAATTCATGTGAAATTTCATACTGGGGCCCCTCCGGTATCCTCTATTTAAATTGCAAAGCAAAAGTTGCTACATGAAATAACACTATAGTCACATGTCAATCAATTTGCAAAGGTGAAGAAATCAATTTTTTTCATGCTTAAAATCCAACTCCTCATTAACTGCTGGGCTGACTGTCACAAAGTGTGGTATGTACAATCCTTGCAGAATCCTCTTCATAAACCATTACATCAACCAAAATCAAATTTCATGTGCATAATCTTTGTATGAAGGGCTATCTGAACTGAGAAAGAAAAGTCACTATATAGGAAAACACCCAACCGCAGCAAGTCATTTGCAAGAAATATGCCAATGAGCGTATCCATCATGGGGTAAATCATTCTTTTTTGTGTGGATTGTGTTTGAGCCATACATTAATAATGTTTCACATTTGAACAAGGTCTGGGTCAAATAACAGACTCAGGAATTTAGCCTAATCATGCTTGCAGCCCAGAAATTGCTGCTTGGATCTATATTTACTTATATTTTTACTTTCATGTTACATATATGTGGCACTGGAAGATTTCAGTATCCATGCTATGTGGCACTCATTCCCTTTAAGAACATTACCAAATTATGAGGTTTTATTACTGGAAATGATCCATATGTCACTGCTTTTACGTGCTGAGGATTTTGACTGCCAGGGCATAGGGATTGATCCCATCAGTTTCAAACTGAAATGCACTATTAATTTAAAATTTGAATATACATTTAATATTTAATTACTGAAGATAAGGTTGATGCCAAATGTCTTTCAGAGGTGTTCTACCCAATCCATAACTAGCTCCTTTAGCAGGCTTCAATTGTTGTCCTTGCCAATGACGTATGTTTTCATTGATGACTTGTTATTCAATAGCATATGTGCCTGTACCAACTGCACTCAGTGACCATCTTCATGAGCTCCAGCAAAAGAAGTGGGAACAACATGTCTCACCTCTCGCGGCACACCACTGGGATCCAAGCATCCTGAAGAAACAGAGACAAATATTAAAGCAACACAGGAGCTATTCTATCTTTGTCCATTCAGGCAAATGATACAGTATTGAGGTTCCTCAACAAGAGCCTAATATCTTAATGAGTACTTCATTGAAAATCTCATTACCTCAGTGAATATCTCTTGTCTCAGAGTGTTTCTGAGAATATTCAATTGAGTGGCAGAGTGCTGTGCTTTCCGCCAAGGAGAAAGAAAAGCATGCACTGTTTAGCAGTCTGTTGACTAGCCTTTTCTACTCGTGGACACTACATTCTCCATGGCTGATGGCAAAAAGTTCAGAAAGTGAGCAAACATACCACATTTCTCCACACACACCGCAGACTCCTTGTTGAAGAGCTTCATGCCATCAGGGCAGAAGCAGCCTTCTGTCATGAAACTCATGGAAGGATCCTGGGCGCTGGGAAGGACATTCAAGGCAACATTTCACTTTTAACAGTAACAGTTTATAGCTGAGACTCACACCTGAATATACACTACGCTCTTGTAAGTTGAGTTTTTCGTTTGTTTGTTTTTAAAATTTGGTATAATGTTTCTCCCCTTTTCTCCCAGTTTGGGATACCCAGTTGGATCCCATAGAAGTCACTCATCACTTTAAACCCCACTAATAATCCAGGAGATTCCTCTGAAACACATGATGCCACGCACCCCTTCTTTACACACTGTAGTCCCCATTCCAAGCCTGCAAAAACATGAGCTGGAAAAGATAATTCATGTGCAGCTTTATACAGGCATCCTGTGGGTTG